>NC_045760.1:21271000-21936500 GCF_009193385.2 Nasonia vitripennis
TTGCGGATCGATGGACAAAACAGTTCGGGAAAAGAAAATCACCTATATGGAACAGCAGTTTGTGTGTGTGCGCGTGTGCGTCGATGATAGCGCAACTCAATATTTCGCAGCGAGAGGGCTTCAAGCTGAAAGGCCCGTAGCACAGTATATACGTAGCGTTGGAGAACGGTCTGCTGCTGTCTCTCGCAAAAAGGAGAAGCTTTTGCGGGAACGTCAAGCTCGCCGCAGTATCCCGGCCCTCGTGTCATCGAGTTTTATTTGGGTCGAAACAGAGGTCGCAGAAATCCAATCGCCAAACAAAACAAAACGAATCGCGATCTCGCTGTCGCCAGAAAGCTCTAGCGCCTCGTCGAGAAACTCGCCTCTGTATTTGTGAGTGGATATATCTATGCGACGTCGAGAGCCATTAGATTAGGGGGCGAGTTTCGCTGGGATTATTCGGGGGATTCACCGACTAAAGAGATGTATCGCGTAAATCAGAACAGTCCACGTGTTATCATTCTGCTGTTTTTATCCACCTTGTCGTAGTGCCATCCCATAAATCAAGCCGATATGAAGCAATCGGTAAAAATCACGCGAATCGTACATACAGCTGCACGAGTCTGCGTGTGTACTGTATAGCAGTATAGATGTACGTTTATATATTATTAATGAATTATGCATTTTCAAAGTCAAGGGAAAACCTGATAATGAATTCCACGAGAAAGATATAAGTATTTTGCAGCGGCTTTTCGGGTAACAGTCTGCATGGTATTCACGGAATTGCGGGCATTATCAAGGGAAATATTGCCCTCAGTGTATAAGTGCTCCGTTAAGGAAATGAGGCACACTTGATTATACTGATTATTATGCTGGACGCTTGTCAAAAGCGGTTATACCTGTGTGGCAAGCCTGAAATGCGTTCTTCTAGATTAACATAATTACTGCACCGACCAGAGATACATGCATGGTGAGCAGAATCAAACGAAGAATTAGAATATTTCTACTATGTTTTCCTTACAACGAATAAAAGTCGGATCAATCAGTGTTCCTCTGGAACAAGTCGCTGAAATTTTATTTTCGATACACACTGTGCATAGAATGCAATTCCATTGCATTCTATCGTGTACACTGCAAAATACTATTGGAAACACGCACGAAAGATGATTGGATGGGCGAAAATCATGACACTTTTTTACTTGTCTCGGAATTGCATATTATTTTTTCGTCGCACCTTATTTGTTCAGTCGGTATTTTGTCGTTTTGTTGACTGGGTTTTTAAAATGAATAATTGATTGTGTTTGCCGTGTACATACATTAAATTCGCTCGTGGTATTGACTCTGAAGGGAACGTCATCATGATCTTAGATGGTTTGTGAGTCGTAAATCTTGTGACTTTCAGCTCATTCTAAATCAAGTTAGCTGCATATACTTTTATTTTTAAGCAAGAAAATTGATGGGTAAAAATAATGTTGAGTTACGGTTGTGGCTAAAGGTTTCTAACTGCAAGATTTTAAAACTTATGTTCCACCATATCTCAGAGTTTAACGTGTATATCCAATAAAACTCCTGAAAAGCAAGTTCCATTTTGTCTGCTTAACAATTTTTACAATCAAACAAAAACAGCCATCCTATGGTTTTTGATATAATATTTTTTTTATAAGAGATTGAAAAATCTAATGCGATGAATTATAACGTATTCAACATAAAGGAGCTAAAATTATTTCTTAGCTCGAAATAAAAAATTATGCTATCCCTTTCTATTTTTGAAAGCATACCTACAATTAAAATAGCACATAAAAAGTACATGTAACGAAACGGAGTATATGCATTGCTTGAAATAGTGTGAAAAAACAAATTTTTACAACTGATAAAGTTCAAAATTTGGAGCAATAAATAAACCAAGTTTGATAGTATACTTTGCTTGAAACGTTAAAGTGATATATGTGTCTATGAAAAAGATCATAGAAAGGGTTATTAGTTGGAAATCCTGATTGTTGTGTGAAACATCGAAATTAAACATGTGGCTTCTAAAAATATGTCAATTTTTAAATTATAAAGCTAAGATAAGTATCACTTAAAAATCCATAAATCTGAGCTTTAAAAACTATATAATCATATTCATCATCCCATATTGTCTTGAAAGAATGTATGAAGCAATTTAGAGAATCCGATAATGTCGATTATAATCTAACTAGATAATATATGCTAGCTACTATATCAATGATATTTCTGACAATGAGCTGCAAATCCATTTTAGATCCTTTTACGAGTATTATGCGTATAAGATACATCAGATGCACATGAGCTTATTCATACTAGTTGCTATAATTTATTATAATCAGTAGGATTTTTAATAAACGAAGAAAATTCAAACCAATTATTATTCTGCTTTCAAATAACCTCAAGCGATACTTTTCCAACACATAGGTGATTCGGAAATTTTTTAACTTTTTATACTGTTTAAAGCACGTTTGGAAATCAACAAAGTTTAATTATGACATATATCTGCAGTGATGTTTACGTAAAGCACTTTGGGAAGAATTTTTACTCGTTAGCAATGAACGGTTCGCTTTTTTTTAATGCATTCGTTTCATTTTATGCATTCGGCCTTGCACACCGGGCTTGTTGTTATACAAACTGCCAGCTTGACACTTTGCCCACGCGGCGCTGCAGCTTCTTTGTGAGAGGCTTTGCGGATTGCCTTAATGTTTAATGCGGATAAAGCTTTCTTTGTGGTCGAGATTCGCACTTGCTCATTAGATGCTAGAAAATTTTGCGCTCTGTATTTGATGACGAGAGCTTTATAAGAATGAATATGCGGAGACCTAGTTATTAAGTTTGTGGTCACGTTTCGCCAATACGGTTATATTGACGAGGTAAGCAGACTGAATTTGTTTGCTGTTTTTGAAGAATGTACGTATACAATACAGAAAAATTTACATATGTGTTAAATAATTACATCTCATACAATTTTTATTTATTTGCATTCCTATCGATTTGTTTTACTTATTATTTTGTTCGTGCCTTCGTCTTTCATAGTGCATTTATAGGCGTATATTAGGCGTGGCTTAGGTACTATTGATCTCCTTTCTATACTTTATATAAAAAAAAAGTTTTTTCGGGTATCATGTCTTAAGCACGTGTTTTGCAAAATTCGGTGCCCAAGTTCTTCTGACATAATATTTTCGTGAAACTTTATTATTTTGTCAAATTCGGTCTGCTTCGTTTGCAAGCTCTCGTGCTACTTCCGAGCAAACGCGTCCTGGGCTTCGTTCCCAACATCGAAAAACAAAGAAACTGTTGTTTCTTCTTAGCAACGCACTTCCCTCCTCGACAACCCACGCGTCAAATTGTCCATACAGAGCGCGAATCGAACATTCTTTGGGATCAGCATCAAAGTTGTTTTTCGCGCTCGAGGCGGCCGACAACGAAATAACCTGTTTATTCCGCGCCGGGGCAGCGCGGCCCAACAGGAGGTTATGTGCTGCGATTTTATTATTATTTTCGCGACGATTTATAAGCAAATCCGACAGAGTGAGCACATCATCGAGAATCCTGTATTCTTTCGATCTCGTATCGGCCGCCCCAGAGACACTACTTCTCTCTGTTCACGAGGCGACTGCCTCGAAAGAGTCAACATCTCTCTTTCGTACGAGGACCTTGCGAATTTAACATTAGAATTGAATTAGACCTTTCATACGATGCTTTTACGATACATGTAGTACTTCTTAACTTTTATACAGCTATTGTGTCTTAAACTGGCCAGTGGATCCTGGACAGTGATTAGTCCACCGAGCGGTTTAACTGCTCAAATTTATACCAGGATATTAAGAACCCCTATTTTGTGAAAACCTCTCTGTAAGCATAGCCTGCAAACGCCCAGAAGTAAAAATATACAGATTTCCAATACTTAAAAAAAAAACATATTTCTGCCATCTCACTTTATTTTCTGCATTTTTTAAAGACTCTTGACCTCGCGCGCTTCTGGCGTACTTAAACATATCCGTGATCGTAAATATAATTATACTTAAATTAATTACAATACCGTTAACGCAGATGTAATGCAATGAAAACAGAAATTTATATCACGCCGAAATTAGGTTTAATGCCGAAAAGTCCAAATTCTCATGGTCGTATAATGACATTAACGAGAGATCAGCATTTGCGCGGCAAAATTGAATAAAACCGTCGATCGATAGAGGCCTCGATAGAGGCTCAGAGCAAGTTACTCGCGTATTTGATTTTAGAGGGAAGCTTGCACAATGCAAGAACCGTGGTAGAAACGCAGTTGCTCCGCTCCGTACGCTTTCAGGACAAACCCATGAGCACGTGCATAACATAGATGGAGCTTTTAGAGTCCATTCTCATCGGAAAATGGAAAATTGATTAAACAAGAAATTGTACTCGTCTGCTCTTTTCTACGGCAGGTTAAATAGAGCTGCGCGTTTTCTTTTCTTTGCATTTAAGTAATACGCTCTCATTCGCGTACTTCATTTTTAAATCAAAACAATTTTTTGAGCCTATCTTTCGTTCTTTAATATTTTTGGTGTACTTTCGAAACTGGCAAAGCATTTTTCATGCAGTTGCTTACTTTGCAGTGTGCCGTTGAATAAAGACAAAAATTGACCTATGCTTAGCATTCGCGTGGCACAACGAAATGTCCTTTCCTGGAAGGCAACCTTTCCACTTTCGCCATCAGGACTGAAATTCCACACCAAAAAAATTTAGAGAGTATATCTTTTCGTCGGGGATTATCTTTGTCAATCCCCCTGTCTCTTTGCTATTTCTGCATCGCGCTTCCCGGTCTTACATTCCCATTCCTTGCTTAGCCCTTATCTCTGTGTCTGTCTCTGACGTGCGAAAACATGCGAGTTTTGGTAAATAATTAGTTGGCAAACATATAGGGTCAAACACTTGCGCTTCTTATTGAAAAATCAGTTATACTACTTGGAGTTATATTATAATCCCTTATGGCGTTCTTTGAGAAACAGTTTTTATTATTTCTAAAATAATGCAATTCTGTATTGGGTAGAAAGCTAAAAAAAAAAAAGCTTGAACACATTCTACAAAGTGTGCTCCGTGGTTATTAATGTTTCTGGTTTCGAAATAAATATTGTAAAAAGATTAAAAACAGCGGTTGTGGTTTGTGTCTATCCTTGTAAGTAAATAGATGTACATATCGTCGCTCCCTACTTGAGGTAAACTTTGAGGTTTGTCTGTCTTTGTCCAAGGTTTTCATGAACTTAACTAACCCAATAATCCAATAAAAACGTAAAATACTCACATTTTAAGTAATAAAAGTCGCGAGTTGTGCTAGTCTTCGGGAAATACGTGAGTTGTGCTACTTTTGGCGGCATTTCTGAACTGTGCTACTCTTCGCGGCAAATCGTGAGTTGTGCTAGTTATCGTTTGAAAATTTGAACTGTGCTAGTCTTTGTACGGAGCGACGATATAGCGAGAGATATAGGTATCCAGAATCGCCGGTGTTGCGGTCCTGGTAAAATGTATGTACCATTCTCTAAACAATACTAACTGCAGTGCACTTTAAAAACCCTACCATGGACAAAAAAACATTAAAAATAAAATACTTGATATTTTTTAATAATATATGTGACAGAAGATTCATAAAAAATAGAGGAATTAAAAAATTACAATCTCACAAAAAATATGAAAGCTTATAGTATTTGCATAATTGATTATCAATTTAAAAAGTGTGATTGCGATTCAACAGTAATTACACGGCCAAACCGTAAGGCCTTATCCAATAAGCGCTTACAGGCGTCTGGTCAGACCCTATACTAGCACTCAGGAAAAACACGTCATTGCAATTATCCTCCTACGCCTTTCGAACGAAGTTCGGGCTCGAGTATTCCCCTAAGATAACAATGCCAAAATCTATCCGATTCCTACACACACTCGCACAAGGCAAGGATGAAGAAGAGCGAGTTCGTATTTGATCTTTACGAGAAGTCGTGCGCAGGCGCGCACCCACGCGGTCCTCGCCGGTAAATACACTACTGGAACCCGAAAGCTCTCTCGCTCCTGTGAATGGAAGAATTCCGCTGGGATGTTCGAGCACGAGTCCGATGTAAGTATCGAGCGCATACTCCATCAGAGATGCCAAAGGCAATCTCGGTTAGTCGATATACGTATACCTACAGGAGGATGACGCATCGATTACTCTGCAGGATCAATGGATTTCACGGTTACAGGCCAGAACTTTACATAAGCATGTCAAGCTGCAAATTGGAGCTTTTAAAATTGCTGTTTGTATAATATTCCAAGAACGTAATTGAAATTTTGCTTGTTCATTTACAGAGTTGATTGGTTACAAACCTTATTAGTTTTCACGTGTTCGGGGCAGCGGTAAATTTATACGCATATAGAATTCCTTGGAACTCGCTCTACTTTGCAATATTTTTAAATTCGTTTGAAAATATTGTTTGCTCTCGTACATAAAGGATTCATCGTTATTTACATATGCATAATGATACACCATACTATTCGCAAAATATAAAAAAATGTTCTTCTCAATATTAAAAAAAAAGTCGCGTGGTTCATCGATATGTGAGTCAGTGTCACAATTTTGTTAGTTCACAACCCTCGAAAAAGCTCGCGCAAGCTCGGTGCGTCGCAACGAAAACATTCTTACGAGCTTTTAACGTATTATTAGTGCCAGTAGTCGAAAGAATCGCAGCGAAATTTCCAAGGAAGGAAAACTCGAAAAACATGCGTGCTCGCGAAGGACGCGCTCACAGGGTGAAAGACACGCGAGCGCAGCCCTTGCGTCTCGTCACGTCTCTATTGATCGTTTACGCGAGAGAGCGCTCCAACTGGCTCGAACCGGCTGGCAGCGTAATCGCCACGATGTCTTTTGCGAGGAAAGCCTTGATTTTCGGAAGAATCGCGAATAAACACGGACAAATTTGAGAATGCAAGTTTGGCGTGTACTCACTGTGAT
Organism: Nasonia vitripennis; assembly: GCF_009193385.2. Taxonomy (NCBI): domain Eukaryota; kingdom Metazoa; phylum Arthropoda; class Insecta; order Hymenoptera; family Pteromalidae; genus Nasonia; species Nasonia vitripennis. The sequence continues at coordinate 21,277,944 of NC_045760.1, forward strand.
AATGCAGTGGACGAGCCGAGGGTGGCGCGCTCGGAGGCTAGAATCGCTGGATCCCGATGCGCAGAACTGTTGGCCCGTCAGTGGCGAGAGGCCATGTTGAAAATGTACGGACGACCAGCACCGCCTGTCGGGGAACTGTCGAGGCTCTGGCTTTCCGGTTCTGCGTAGCACGCTACGAGCTACGAGGGTGTCGGGGGAGGGAGTGAGCCGCTGCTGTTTTGTTGTGATCCTTATCGATTTTGTGTGTGTGCGCGTGCGCGCAGTCGAGAGAGAGAGAGAGAGAGAGAGAGAGAGAGAGAGAGAGAGAGAGAGAGAGAGAGAGAGTTTGTGTGTGTCTGTCTGGTGGTTCAAGTGGGATCCCAGTTCGAATGGCGCACGATGGATGATAGGCTTCGAGTACGCTCTTCTTTTTGCCTCGGGTGGTATATGGAAGAATGTTTGTTTGATAAAAATGTCGGGCCCGCGCATGCTGAGAATATTCCTGTGCAATATCCAAGTTATTTTATGTACGTTCTTCTTGATGGTGGATAACGAGTTGATGTATTTCTCGAATTTTTTAGTAATCCTTTATAGGAGTTGTACGGAAAAAAGTAACAATGACGATGATTATCCTGTAGTAGCAGTAATTCATTTTTAGGATCCTTATTCGGCATTTTCTGTTATAACGCTTTGCAACAAAAGGAAACTGAAAAATATACGACAATGAATCAATGAATGTTTTCATAGCGTCATTTACATTTTATTACTGCATACTGTGAAGTTGACTGCGATAAAAGAACATAAACTGTATCAACAGAAAAGAAATTTACCAATCAACATCACGTTTGCCACTTTTTATTTATCGTATAAACATCCACCGAATAGCAATCAAAGTGAGAAAGGCAAAAAGGGGCCGCGACCTCAAAAACGCCAATCTGCAAATTAGGGCCAGCGGGTTCGTGCCCGCAAAAACCATCCGATGAACGATGCCCGCCCACGTAGTCGGCAAGTGCATCGAGCCGTGCACAGCTGTTGGGAGCCACTCGCGACTGCTGGAAGCAGATTTATAAGACGTGCCGAACTATACATATTTGTTTCTGCTCATCTCTGCTGTTGGCCATATTATGACATTTTTTCCATTAGCGAATATCCTCTCTTAATAAAAACAAAATTAGGAGGATACAATATTGTTATTAAGAATACTGAAAATTTTACGGATCGAAATACACAACGCAGAACATTTCGAGGAATTCTGAACGTGCATTTTCACCGCGGCACACGCTGCATCTCACAAAAGCCGCGGCGTTCCCTGCGCACGGAAATACATCAGAGAGCGATGTATCGCGCGCTGATTAAAGCAGTGCCAGTCAGTACGGAAACGCCTCTAATATGTAGGACTAACTCTTTAAGGGATATGAGAGAGTGAGACCAAGTCACTGGTATCACTCTAATTCGCGAACGTTCTCTCCAGTCGACGAAGAGAGCCGGCTATACCGAGAGGGTGAAAGCCACAAGAAGCCCACAAAGGCTCCTTCCCGTTTTATCAAGATTGATACGACTTCATTTGACCTGACGACTCTGCTGTGCCCCTCGTGGAGACTTCGTGGCTGCGTACTGCTTTTTGTAGAACTGGATGGGCTGAATACGATGGATTTTATTTTGTTTCACTCTTATTCCAGAATAACATCAACTTTCCATTTTTGTTTCTCAAAAGTAATTGACAAAGTTGCGAGCAAAGTTGTTGTTTACCGAATGATTGATTAAATAGCGAGCTTAAAAATATCTTATACTATTTCATGCAACTTATAGCAGCTCCTGATAGCTCAGAAAAATACTGGCGAAGAAAATTTCACCTCGACTTTCACGTAGATGAATAGGAAGCCGAACATGACTTGTTTTCAAAGAACTGCGATTTTCAGATATTTGCAAGGTAAATTTCGCGAGTATCTCTCGCTCGAACAGTAACTTAGGAAAATCTTAACGCATAAGTAAATCAAGATAAAAGTCGTGCCCTCAAGACTTTTCTAACGAATCTTTCATCCCAACTGACGTTACCTATATTACTTACTTTATGCTAGTTTTGGTTAGCAATACTATACCTTTATACATGCAGCGTCGAAGTATTTTCCGTCACAGGCCCACCTTTTTCCGCTGACGAATTTTGCAATGGATTTTGCAATTATTAACGCGTGTGTACTTTTTTTGTTTACCTTTGACATCCGGGGCTTCGGAAGGACGGTGCGCATCGGGAATATCGCGCGCGAAAATCTCACGAAAACGCGCTTGGTAAGTGGCCGCCGAACACCAGATCCAGAGGAAACAGACGCGGGCGCTTGCAATCTGAACGAGAGCAGGAGATCTGTGGCTGAGTCGAAGAAGCTGAAGAAGAAAGCGAGATAGATAGATAGATAGATAGAGAGAGAGAGAGAGGGGGGGGGAGAGAGACTCTACTGCATCAGATTTTTCGACGAATTGTAGTAAAACAGAATTAGAAGGCTGGGCACTCGACAGTCCCTGGCACGCGTCGTTCACAGGAATAGGAAATAAATGCTGCAGCGTACTAGTTAATTTCATTAAGCCCAAACACGGCTAACCTATTGATGCTTTGCCGACGAAGAGACATGTTCGCGATAAGCAATTTCACACACCAATTATCAAACACGCGAAATTCTCAACTGAATCATCTTCATCGGCGACACTTAACTGTCCCTGGAAGGCGTCGTTCACAGGCAATAAATGCAGCAACATACTTACTTCGGTGTATCGCGCAGACTTTTAATTTCAGCCGAAACCGGGATACCTGGGACCTTATTGAAATGACCGATATATCGCAAAACAAAACAACACTGGCTGAAATTAGGCTTGTACAACGCTGGAAGTGGGCGATATCGATTTGTTTTTCGAGATAACTGTGATATATCGTTTACTTCAATATATAAAGCCCCTGTTATTGATGCGTTGTCGAAGAATTCCAAGAAATATAATTTACTATTTACAAATAACTTACCTGCATTAAAAATTGGTTGTTCTGCTGACTGTATTATTTTTCTGTTGATTATCTTTCTCTGGACTATAAGCTTTTGGGTCCTTCCTTAAGTTTTTAAAGCAATATTTATGTACGTAACATATACACAAACGCGAACCTGAAAAACCTCGAAATTCGAAAAATCCTCCACTGTGGACGTCCTGATTGTCCCTTTTTTTTCTAACCAATCGCATTCTACTTCTTGCAAAAAACACAACGTTCTAGACCCGGTAGATCTCATGGATCGTGTATAATAAAGAGGCCCATCCAGCCCGATTACTTACGCAGAAATTTTGACGTTCGAAAATCCTTCACAACTTTTCTCGTCTTGATGATATAACCACTCACGATTTAGCAAACCTGCAAAATTTTAATATGTAGGAAATTATTCATAGTGATCGCCCTGATCTAGGCTACCTGTTCTAAATACTCTAAAAAATCCAAATTTCTATGCCCGGTGGGTCTCCAGAAACGTGCACAAAGGGTATAATAAATAGGTCTATCCAGCCCGATTAGGCCAGCATTTCATAGTACAGTTTCCGATTGAGGTTTCCCGTTCTAGCCATATTTCATTCGATTCATTTTTTTTTTTTTTTTACATGGCATTTGGAACTCGAAAGTTCATCGCCTCATCTACGCAAGCCTTCCACGCTGCCCTATCTCGTGTCAACCCCACCCAAGATGCACCTCTCCGATCGACACCCACCCGTCCTATTTCTACTAGATCCGCTTTTACGTTGTCCTCCCATCTACGTCTAGGTCTACCTAGAGGTCGCGTTACCATCGGCCTGCCCTTCATGACACGCGCTGCCGTCTCCCATTCTCGCTACATGCCCTGCCCATCCCAATCTGCGCGATTTTATTATTCTGTTAATATTTGGTGACGCGTACAGATTGTGTAACTCATCATTGTGTAGTCTCCTCCATTCCCCGGTTTCGTCATCTTTCTTCGGCCCGTATATTTTTCGCAAGACTTTATTTTCATAAACCCTAAAACGGTTGTCCGCCTGCTTAGTGAGAGCCCACGTTTCGCACCCGTACAGAACCACCGGCAGTATTATTGTCCTGTATATTCTTATTTTAACGTTTTTAGACAACAGCCTCGACTTAAGTAAATTACTCACGGCGTAGAAGCAAGCATTACCCGAATGGAGTCTCTTATTTATTTCGACATTAATCTCGTTTCTATCATTTATGGTCGTACCCAGATACCTGAATTCGCTAACCTTTTCAAAAGGAAAATTCCCAACTCTGAGATCTTCCTCCCCTCTGCAGATGCCTAGCTTATCCACAATCATGTACTTTGTTTTTGATTCACTCACTTCTAACCCTGTATACTCCACCGCTTTTATGAGGATTTCCGCGTTTCTTGCTACCGTTTCCCTACAATCCCCCAGTATATCCAAATCATCTGCGTAGCCTAGTATCTGCGTTGTTCCATTAAGCGTTGCGCCCATCTGGCTAACCTGCATTTTTCTAACGGCATACTCTAACGTTAAGTTGAACAGCACCGTAGAGAGCCCATCCCCTTGTTTTAAACCATCGCGTATCATGAAGGGTTCTGATACATTACCGCGTACTCGGACCTTTCCCGTGCTTCCGTTCAGACATATTTGAATTAATCTCACGAGTTTTATCGGTACACCGAGAAGTACTAGAATTTGATACATTTTGCTTCGCTTAATAGAGTCGTGCGCTTTTTTAAAATCTATAAATAGTTGGTGTATGGTTTCGCAAAATTCCCACTTTTTCTCTAACAACTGTCTTATGGTAAACATTTGATCGCTCGTCGATCTGTTGCGCCGAAATCCGCACTGATAATCTCCTACTATATCTTCCGCGAATGGAGTGAGTCTAGCTTGTATTACGTTTGACAGAACTTTGTAGCACGTTACTAAAAGTGAAATACCCCTATAGTTATTACAGTCTGTCTTATCCCCCTTTTTAAAAATCGGTATAATGATAGATTCCTTCCAATTTTCGGGTATTGTTTCATTTCTCCAGATGGCACATACTAGTTTATAGATTTTGAAAGTGAGCTCGACGCCCCCATATTTGAGCAACTCAGCTGGTATAGAGTCATTTCCCGCGGCTTTGTTGTTTTTTAGTTTTTTAATCGCGGCCTCTACTTCTTGGTAGCTCGGTTCCTCCACGTGGGGTTCAGCAGTGTGAATTTCGTCCCCTAATTCTTCGCTATTTTCGTGCACGTTTAATAATTTATCGAAATAATTTTTCCACAGCGACAGTAATTCGTTGTCATTTGTTACGAGGTCCCCGTTTTCGTCCTTCATCAATTGCGCTCTACTCCTAAAACCCTTTCTGATGGCGTCAATCCCTCTGGACATTTCGCGGGGGTTATTTTCCTTACTGTTAGTTTCTATTCTCCTAATAAAATTCTTTTGATACTCCCGCTTCTTATTTCTGTAGATCGCGCTCGTCCGTTTCCTTACGTTAGAATACTCTTCTACGGTCCTATCGCTTCTATTTTGTATGCTATCTAATTTAGCCTTTTTGCGCCTTTCAAACCAGAGTTCACACGCTTCGTCAAACCATGGTTTGCTCTTTGGCTTTTTCTTTTTACCCAGTACTTTGTTCGCGGCCTCTTTTACCGTTTTTTCGATGTCCCCCCATAAGCTATTCGGTTCGTCATTCCCCTCCGGCGATGTGTTTGCTTCTTCAAGTGCCTGAAACCTGTTATTAATTTCTATCTGGTACCTAATTCGCTCTGTTCTATCTCGTAGTTTCTCAATATCGAAGCTTTCTACCTTGTTTGCTCGCTTACTATTTTGATTCGCTACTAGTCTAGCTCTTAATTTGGCTACTACTAGGAAGTGATCCGAGTCGCTATCTGCCCCTCTGTAAGCCCTTACGTCAAGAACATTAGTATGACGTCTTTTTTCAATGAGGAAATGATCAATTTGGTTCTGTGTGGCCCCGTCCGGCGATGTCCACGTTGCCTTGTGTATGTTCTTGTGCTTAAAACACGTAGTTTTGATTATAAGATCTTTTGCCGCCGCGAAATTTATGACCCTAATACCGTTATCATTGCTGGCTTCGTGCAGGCTTTCCTTACCTATAGTAGGCCTAAACATTTCCTCCCTACCTATTTTAGCATTGAAATCGCCTAATACTATTCTTGTGTCGTAAGACGCGAACTGGTCGATTACCTGCTCTAAAGTTTCGTAATAGAGATCCTTAGCTTCTTCTTCTTTGTCCTCCGTAGACATTAATGAATACATATCTATACCATTCACCTTCGATAATGATGTACGAGAGCCTATCATTGACGGATTTGAAACTTTTAACCGAATGTATGATGCTTTTGCTTACGAGAAATCCGGTGCCTAGAGATCCCCCACTCCCGGTCCCATACAGGTACGTGAAGTTACCCGATGCTAGTACTCCGCCATCTGGCCACCGCGATTCCTGTATTGCTACCAAATCTAGATTGTACCTATCAGCTTCCTTTACGAGTTCTTTAAACACACCTGCTCTGTATAGACTGCGAACATTCCAAGTTCCAACCCTTAAGTCCCTTTTGGTTCGGATTTGATTTTTTTGAGCCATGATGTTATGTTAAAACCCGCGCGCTTCGGATCCTGTTCCGATCGCAGGTGAGTCCACCGTTCTAGAGGTGATAACCCCCATACCTCTCTAGAACTAAGTATGAGAGCTTTCCGACTTTGATGAGGACAGTGTCAATTCGTCGTCAGACACACTACGGTTTCATTCTCTCATCCTAACGCCCCCCTGCAAGGCAGCGCGCCTTCGCTGGCATTGTTACCGCGAAAGACCAGGTGACGAATCATTCTACACATCCCCTTTCGGGGCAGTTGTCATCGCTCCCGCATCCTCCTCGGCAGCAGGATTTTTGCCCATTTTTGTAATGTGTGATGAAAGAGATAGATTGAGAGATAAGAGATAATGTGAAGTGTTTTTGTTGTTGCGGTGCTTGCGTAGTGTTTCTAGATGAATGCGTTCGACAGTGTGGGCTCATCACACCCACGCCTGTTCCTATCGGCTGTCCGCGGCTGCTTATTCAATTTATTCGCAGCTAACCTCTTTCTCAGGGGCTGTTCTCTATCCGCAACCTAAGGACGCGCTGTGTAGTGGTGATAGGCACCCACCCGTCCGATCTGGACGACAAAGTCCAAGACCCGCTTAGGGTAGCGGCATTGTAACAGTTCATTCGATTCATTATGAAGAAAAAATGCATCTGTTAATACTTCTATATAAATAAAAAGCCATATAATTATTTACAAAAACTATACAAAAAAAAAGAAAACAATAATCCAAATTTGAGACATTGGCGCGCTTTCACGCCTGATCAAACCCTAGTCCATAATATTATTCGAGCAAATGCTTGAAAAAAGCGAATGAATAAAAAATTTCGAATTGATCTCGAAACTCGAAAGGATAACTTTAGATCTATTCATTGATCGCTAGAGCATTGTCCTGTTTGCTACCGTTGCGATTTATTCGAAACGCGATTTTCGAAAATTTTTGGAATTATGTGAAAAAATGTGTTGCCCACTTCTTAAAAAACTTTTCGAAAGTAATGTACATAGACACTATAATGAGTAATTAAATTTTTTGAGAAAATTAAAACTCATTCTACACTTGAGTAAAGATGACGCATAACAACGCAAGGTCAAGTTTGATTTCTATTTGACAGGTTTATCATAACGTCTGCCTCCTCTACACCGCATATATTCCACTAAAAAAGTGTCACCCAACACTCATGCATCGCGCCACGATCGGCAAAAAATCAACAGCTTTGAACTCTGCTGACTGCCCGAAGTGCTCTCTTTTAATCTAGCTTGCAGTAGCGCCATCCCCAACTCGTATGCCCACGTGTGATCGGCCGTAGCACACATACAAGTGCTTCGCCGTCGGCTCATCGACCAAAGAAGCAGAGAGGATCAAAGGCAAATCGACGCCAGCTGCTGTGTGTTGTGCAGGGAAACTTGCTTCTCTTTCATTAAGCCGTGCCGACTCGTCGTTTCGTGTTATACTGTTATTTTTAGCGAATTTTCTACGTTAGCCGCGGCTAATTCCTCTCCGCCAAAGTCTCCGCTAAAGTTTTTTCTTGATTATATTTTTTTTCGTTAAGATTAAATAAACTGGAAGGATATAGTGATTTTCGCGTGTTTTCCAGGCGAACAAAATTAACGGAAGAAACCATGCGGAGAGTTCTTCGATACTGTGCGGCATTCTTCTCGCAGATCTCACAAGCCACTCCTTTAATTTAATATGTTTTCGTGAGCTTACAAACTGTTCTTGTTCAGAGTGTATTGTAAATCACGATTACCGGTAAACTTTTGCTTTTAGGAATCTTGCTCGTAAAGAAAGACGCAAAGAAATGACTAGGATATTTATTTAGGCAGGGTGCGAGTCACGCACATTATATGAAAACATTAATCATTATTAAACCTATAGCTGCGAGAAAATGCTTGCTGTTTTTTCACGACTCTTCAATTGCGACACCCATTTTTTTTTTTTTTTATACGATAACGAAATTCTAGCGACGAGAAATATTCCGCGGCAAGGGAAGACCGCTGGCAATTCCGAGCGTAAAAAAACTGCCCAAGAAATCGAAGCCTAATACCGTGTGAAGACAACAGCGTGTGGAGCGCGTAATTCGCTTAGAATCGTGGTGGCGCCTCGTGTGTGTATCTGTCATATACACAGCCAAACGAAATGTAGACTTATAGGTATATATAGGCATCGCGTCGATCGTGGAATTTCGATGGGGGAAAATTCGCACGTGCGACTATATACTGCGTCGTGACCTTGAGTTCCAAGTAGACACGCGCGATAATCATTTGCCTGTGGTTCCTCATCCATTTTATATCTACGCTTTTTCGAGTGCATTTTTTCGCTCTATTTCCAGGCGAGTCATCGCTCTGTATACGTGCGTGTGCGCACTTAACTCGTTTCGTTGTCGTATCACGCGCCTGTGCCGCCATTCCGATGGAGATTAAGTTTGCCCTAAGTGATTCGAGCATTCAGAACTGAGCATAAATGCATACAAAAAATGTATTCGAATAGGGTGTTTGGTCAGCTCTTACTCTGCTTGTACCGAGTAGGGGACGCTCTCATTGTCCCGCTAGAAACCTTTGCCGAAAAGCGCGCTTAGCCAGGTGTGAATCCTAGCTCGGCGAAGGAAAATAAATGAAAGACAAGCAGTTGTAGCAATTCCAATTAAGCTAACAAGTGGCCAGCAGAGCTTTGACGCTCCCTGGCGACGGTCCAGCGCGGAGTCTGCAGAAAAGGCCAAGTAGCGTGTCAACGGCCCTGTCAGTAAATCGATGCGAAAGTTTGTCTGCCTAGGCCTCTCTCTCTCCCTCTTCCTCCACCCCACCGTATCAATCTAAAAGCCTCCTCCTCCTCCTCTTTCTCGCGCCTCTTCGTATCAATCCATAGCGGGAGAGAGAGAGAGAGAGAGGGAGAGAGAAAGTGGGAGAGAGAGGGAGAGTGAGAGAGCGAGAGAGACAGACGGAGAGACAGAGAGAGGGAGAGAAAGAGATGCCCCTCTCTTCGTCCCTTTTTCCAGCCACCCACGACCTATCCCCGACTTCGGCGCAGCAGGAGCTCGAAATGCGTGCGCGAGAGGGAGCAGCAAGCTCAAGCCGCGCGAACTGAACTCGGTCGGCAGCGCGCGGTTCAGCCGAGTTCAGTACGCCACACGAGTCCTCGTGCTCACGTGCAAAGGTGCTCGCCAGACCGACCCTTGTATTCAAAAGAGCGACACTGTATTTTGGCAAACGTGCGTTGGTTTTTTATTCGTTGTTGTTTTTTTTGTTCTGTGCTATTCAGTAGTCGCAGGGTATGATCGAAAGTTTCTTTACGCGAAAGAACGACCGACGTTGTTGTTGTTGTTGTCGACGTTTGTGTTTTCGTGGGTCGACGGAGCACCGAGATTCTGAGTATTGATGATTTTGCGAGGGACGAGATAGTTGGGTTGCTAGATACGCCGCTGTTTACTTTTCATTTGCTTCGAGGCATCGCGTAAAGAAAAGGAAATGATTGGCGCTTTTGTTCGGATTATAATATTCCTCGTGAGATGTAATCACATCAATACTCAGCTTTCGGCAAATTGAAAAAGCTCAGTAGAGAAAGCGTGAGCGCAAATGGAAAATTAAATTTATCTCTGCAGAAACTCTGGAGACTCGGCGCTAAATAAAACACAATAGCCCAGATATTGAGAACATTCGCTATGTGTCTTGTGTGCGCTCTTGGAATGCTTTTGCAAACGGGTGCATGGGTACTTTCAAACTTTAAAAAATTGAGACAATTTACGATTCATCCTGCAGACCACGCCAAAGCATCGATGGCTTTGGGACTCTCTTTGATTTTTCTTCTTCTCTTGCAGAGGAAGCGTTATTACGGAGCATAGAAAGTAAATATCGAGAGTAGCTGAGAAGAGGGGATCGAATTCCGGTACGTCGTTCTTTCGATGTTGCTGCTGCCTGCAAGCCTCAACGAACGAGATAACTCAGAGGTCAGAATACTTTGTATCTTGATTTTCATTGCTTTGAGCACAAACGCGTATTTTTGCGAGGGAAGTCATTGTACCTGTACCCGCCGGAAGCGACTTTTTCATTGAATATGCATAAACCTGCTGAAATTTTTAATGATTAATGACGTGCGGATGCGCAGGCTTTTGTAGGTATTTTAATGGTTTAGAGGTTTAGCCGGCCGACCGAGGTACCCGCACCATTTACTCTCTTTTCTCGCATCTCTGCCTCGCGAGCGCACTAGAACATATTATAGATAAGCTGGCTCGCCGCCGCGACTCCGGCAGTAACAGCAGTTTGATTGGGTTTCATCGATTTTGTTCGAGCCGTCTGACGGGAAACGAGATTTTTATTTTCGAAAATAACGGAGAAGGCCAGGCACGAGCTTCTCCTGAGAGGAATTTTCACGTTTCGAAATCGCATTTCATATTATACGAGTGCAGAGTTCGAAAGAGAAGGCATTTTTCAATTGCATTTATTCGACGCGAGATGAAATGACACCCTGGTTTTAATTTTCCTTAGCGAGCGTTTGTTGCGAGTACTTGAATAATATTGTTATCCGTATACGAAAATTAACTATGCTAATTAGTTGTTAGAAGGAGTACGTGAACACACTTCGTCGAAATGTCCAAACGATTCGGAGCGCAAGCTCCCTAAAAATAACACGTTGTATCCGTCTGCATTTGCACAAGAAAAGCCAGTCTTACACGCGCTTATCTGAAGCGTAGGGGACAATGGCGCGACGACGATATATATCCCTAGCTTCCATTCATCATGCTCTTCCTTCCATATAATACGACGCGGAAGAAGAAGCAGCCTTTCCCGTGACTGGCTTGTTTGTGTGCGATTCGGCCCACACGTGCTGATTATACGGTGATCTACGAGTTGTTTTTGTAGCTTAGAAAAATATAGCTATAACCTTTTATCGTAAAGCATTTTGCGTGTATATAGCACAAGATTAGGCATCTTTCTCTTTAAAAGATGCTCGAAAAAAGGAAAACAAAATTTCGCATGATTAGACAGTATACGTGTAGTCGGGCAAACAATAACGACGTAGCCCAGCTCAGAGTTTAAAATATTCCATTACAACCCTATCGCTCTCCATAATTCGTAGAGCAAAATTGCGCAACCCGCGAGGTGGGAGGAACATAAAATTCGCATCCTTCCTCAACTTCTCGGCAGGAGGAAAATTCCCGAAAGCTTCTTTATTCCAGCTCTCTACAAACACAAAACTCCGCGCGCCAAGTGCTTCCGACCCTTCGTTTTTATTACCTGCTCCTCCTCCCACGCGTTCGCTTCTTTTTCAACATCGTTCCTTTCTCGTTTCATCCCGAGCGGGAATACCGCGATTGACACACACACACACACAGACACACATACACACACACACAAACACTTCATCCACCTTCTTTTCTATGTGCTTCATCAATTGGTTTCTATTGCACTGCGCGTCTGACTAGAACCGGTCGTTCTACTTGATTGCACTCTAATTATGTCGTCACTAGTTGTCAATCTACATAACCTAGAAAGTCATGCTCTCAGTCCGTTGTTGCGAAAATGGCGCATGTTTCTTGTTCTCAACTATTCGAATTCAACGAAAACAGCGATTGTACCAACAGTCTGAGGATGCAACCAAAAAATGTTTATTACTAGGATGAAAGTACAGGTAAAAAGGTTCAATTAAAAAAGTAATCGTTTGAATTGCTTCACGGAGAGAAACCGTCCAGTAAAATTAAGTATATTCTGCAGGAATTATTACTGTTATTCTGATCAATAATTTCGTCACAGACTGACCATCGTTCAGTAACTTTTACTAGACAGTACAGTCATTTTTATTGAAGCATTGAAAATTATAAAAATTCGAATTCCCGGCCTTACCACGTCACGTTGTCACAACGTTTGTCGCGATTTTATTTATTGCAAATTAATTAAAATTAAAAAACCTCAGAAAAAATCCTGCTTCGACTGGGACTCGAACCTGCAACCTTTGGGGCGAGAGGCGGATCGCTTATCCATTCCGCCTGCACCGCGTACGTTAATAACATCTGCATGGTGGCGCTTCAAGACGTCTGAACAGCTGATTATAGAAAATCGGAAAACGGCTTCGTAATGGTATTTAAAATACTGAGGTTTAAATTTTAAGAAAATTATATGATTTGAAATTGTGACAGGTGCTCCTCCAGTAAAATAATTAAGATTGAAAGTAGTTTAAAAATCATTATTATGTTGTATATTTGAACAATATTTTATCTATTGGAACTATGAATTTTGTTGGACAAAGCTACGTGCCAAAGAATTGGCAACGGTTTTTTACTTAAAAATAATACTGTGGTGGTATAATAGACGAGCATCACTGAAATATCAGAATATTTTGCTTTATTTTTTTACATTCAAATAAAAATGGTCAACTAAACTTAACTTTTGAACGGATTTAAACGTAAATTTTACTGTACAGTACAGTAATTTGCCTACTATTCTCACTTTGTGATCAAATTACTGTACTGTTCAGTAAAATTTTCCATACTTTTAGTAAATTTTACTGCACTGTTTCTCTCCGTGTTGATCTGGGTAAAGTTTTTTGAAAAATTGAAAATATGGAAAAATCATAAAAAAAGAAACTACGAAAAATAACGAAATTTTAATTATTTTTCGTCATTTTCAATTCTTTGTCACGTGTCAGCATAATAAGTGACCTGTCAGGGAGAAACTTGTGAATAGTTTTAATGAAGCAATCGACGACCCGGCGGATGGTCAATTTCGTAAATCCAATTCATGAGTTAAGAGAGGAGGCGCGCGCACCCTCCAAAAATCTTGTTTCTACTTCAAAATGCTTTGATCCAAGAGTGCTCCGACGCTAACGCATGTGAACGCTTTTCCCGACGCAAATGCTTGAGAACTTTGCAGTAAGAATTAATAAACACACCTATAATTTTTTAATATATATTAAAGTGATTTTCATTTTTGCATTTGAATTTAGTAACAAAAATAGTTAAAACACATATATTAATTTTGAAGAATGCTCAAGACTCAGATGTACGTCGTCAGTAATCTAGGAGTGCAACTTTTTAAATGGCTCGTCTCGTTACTCAAATACACGTCGGACGAACGTGGGTGAATTGTGCGGGACAGAGTCCAAACTATCTGTGCGTTAATATTTGTACTTTCGACAGAGCTCTAGTGTCCACTAAATCTGCATGGTTATACCACTACTCCCTGTTTTTCATAGAGTTGCTGAAATACATCGACTGATAGCTGATCAAACAGATTATTAAATGTTTTTAACTAAGCAACAGTCGGTATCTCTTTAAATATCTAAAAGGTGTAATTTATTACATCTACACTCTACTAGAGTCTATTGCTTGTAGCAAGTTATAAAAAATTAAAAATTTGGCTACTACAGCAGATACACAACTTCGTTACAAGTTTATCATTTGCCAACCTGTTCTCATTATGTTCAACGGCTGTTGTTTACTTTTCATTTAACTACATCAGCCAATCGGGTCGATCAAAAATGTAAAGAACTCTGGCTCATAGTGAAAACATCAAGGTGTCACAAGCAATAAATAAAAACTCGAAAGAAAAATATGATGAACTTGTTGCGCTTCGCATAAAAGCATTCCAAGAAAGTTTAGGAGCCATTCATACTCTCAGCAAACTCGTATTATCGAAGTAATAACCAAACTTAGCAAAATAAAATCTTCTTGCATATGAGTAATTTATGAATTCAGCTGGTGGGAATAGACGTGACCCGTTAAAATTTAGTTAAAAATTAGCTATAAACCAGCTATTAGAACGACATTTCTAGCGGTTTTGCAGCTAATATTCAACCTATTCATAGACACAAAGAATATATTCAAATTTTTTTTCTGGTTCAAGTACAAATAAAAACTGAATTTGTTTGTGGTACAAAGACAATGTACTTAATACGAATTTTTGATAGTATTAGAAAAAAATGTCTTGATGATGAAACAATTTTTTATAGCACAGTGTGGCTAAAATCCGCTGTTAAGTCACGCCTATCTGTGACTAAAGTAGTCCTTTTTTGGACCGTGTTTATCACACTCGCTACGCTCGTGCGCTAACCTCACGGTGCAAATAAGGACTACTTTAGTCACGAATAGGCGAGACTTGCGGATTTTAGTAGTCTGTGCTATAAAATTTTATACGATACTCTTGACTTAAATGGTTCGTTTTTACACGGCACAGTTAGCACCCGAGCGTAGCGATAAAGTAGTCCTTTTTTGGACCGTGTTTATCACACTCGCTACGCTCGTGCGCTAACCTCACGGTGCAAATAAGGACTACTTTAGTCACGAATAGGCGAGACTTGCGGATTTTAGTAGTCTGTGCTATAAAATTTTATACGATACTCTTGACTTAAATGGTTCGTTTTTACACGGCACAGTTAGCACCCGAGCGTAGCGAGGGCGCTAAGCGCCGTGTAAAACTGAACCATTTAAGTCAAGAGTATCGTATAAAATTTTATAGCACAGACTACTAAAGTCCGCAAGTCTCGCCTATTCGTGACTTAACAGCGGATTTTAGCCACACTGTGCTATAAAGATAATTTACGCATATCTTTTGAACAAGTACAGTATCAGACTAATTATTATGATTGCGGAGTTTTTGTTATAGCATTTGCAGTCGCAATTGTATTTAATGTTTTCCCATGCAATGTTCAGTTTAATATTATGGAAAACAATGGCATTGTATATTTATCAAATCAAAATAGCAAAAAAAACCTAATTAAAACGAAAATCTGATTAAAACAATATAGTATTTTAAAATACCTTATTGGTAATAGATTAATAGATAATTGATTTGTTTTTTCATATAGCCCATACTTATTATTAAAATTTAACTGTCGCGATTAAAGAAAAAAATTGACTTTGATTGAACACTGCATAGGTGATCGAAGCATTATAGATAATCACTATCAATTCATTTGGAGGTAAGAGGAGGAGAAAAAAATCGGTAATAGTTGCATTGTTTCCTATACCCATGATAGATGATGGAAATACGGCGAAATTCTGCCGACGTTTATTATCCATCGCAACCAATCATCGCGAGATTGTGATGATGATAGCACGTGAAAAGCCTGATCTGCAGCACAATTGCGCGACAGACAATGAGATTTCGCGAAAGGCAAAATTTATAATGAATTTACTGGTGAACGGTTGAGTTTTGTTTGCTGACAGCTCCGTGACCCGCGAATGACCTATTTTATCCCCGTTTTCCCCTCTTCTATGTATATATGACAAAATAGACCCCAAAACTCGAATTTGTGTGAAAAATAATATACAAAAGTGAGATTCATAAAAAAGAAGCCGGTACATATACATTATAAAATATAGGGTTATACAACAAGATATTTTCCATAGTTTCATAATTCAAAAGCACAATTTTTTTTAAAACACTGAGCTCACTTTCTGTTACTTCCAAAGGAAGCCTTGTAATAGTAATTTTTGGAGTTGGAGAAAAACACGTAGAAAATATGTTTTGTTACATTTTAAGTCGAAAAATAGCGTTTTTAGAAAATGTCTGCACGGATGTGTGTCTTCTTTCGTAGAAAGACTCATTCATGTATTCGTAAATACACGTCTATTCCCTTCGTGACATTAAAAATTTCAAATTCAAAGGCAAAGATATATACATGTGTAAATCCACGACCGACAGTACACAACTTGGGTGCTGGAAGTTGAGAATTTCAAATTGAGGGCACACCTACCAGACCACCTTTTTTGGTTTTTCGGGCCATCTAGAGTGAGAAAATGCCCGCGTGCATCGCCGATCGCTTGCCAAACTTTTTACGAGGCACGTGAAATTCTCTTATAAGAATTTAACACGTACGGGAAAAATTTAACGAAAACCAGAAAATTGCCACTTTTTGTCTGGAGGCGTAATCCAAAAATGTGTTTTAATAGAATCAAAGTATTTAAAAAAAAGAATCAATTTTAGTGCTGGTGGGTTAAAAACGGTTGCCTAGGTCAAAAGTTGTCTAGGCTTGAAAATGGCAAAAAATCACGAATTTTTCTATTATTTACGAAAATCAGCGATTTTTCTTATTTTCATAATCCTTATAACTTTTGATCCGAGCGGTCAATTTAAACCATCAGATGCTCAAATTGTAGCCCTTGTCTTCCGTTTTCGGTTTGAAAATTAAGATTAACATTTTCATTTTATGATCAGCTATATATATGACGATGAAAACGGACAAAAAACGGCCATTATTTGATAGGCATATACATAGTTGATCGTAAAATTAAAATGTTAATCCAATGTTTTAAAACAAAAATAGAAATAAAGAGCTTTAATTTGAGCCGTGAATGATTAAAATTGGCCGCTCGGATCAAAAGAGAAAAATCGCTGATTTTCGTAAAACGTCTTACTTCATGACTTTTTACTGTTTTCAAGCCTAGACAACTTTTGACCTAGGCAACTATTTTTAACTCGCCAGCCCTCAAATTAAAGCTCTTTTCTGATGCTTCCATCCTAGTAATAAACATTTTTGGATTACGCCTTCAGACACTGAATGGGTAAAGTTGAACCATGGCTAATTCTCGTTAATGTTAAATTCCCATAAGAGGATTTCAACTGCCCCACAAAAAAATTTGACAAGCGATCAACGATGCATGCCGGCATTTTCTCACTCCAGGTGATCCAAAGAACCAAAAAAGTTGGTCTGGTAAGCGCACTCTCAATTTGAAATTTGCAACTTCCAACGCCCAAGTTGTGTCCTGTCGGTCGTGGATTTGCACATATGCGTGCACAGTATTGTAATTTTAAGATATAATTGAATGAATCTGTATGTACTATTTGACGATGAATTCAGTATAATTTTATACGAAATGCATCACAATAAACACCTACTCCAAACATTGTTCTCTATGGATGTGCCTTCATAAGAAAAAACTAAAACTATTGAACACGTAAAAGAAAATTATGAGAACCGTTGAGTCACTAGCGTTTGTCGAATCAGCCTCCCCTATGAAGTCTCCAAGTGCGTGCGACAGCTTCAAAAGAATATAGAAACACTGTCGGTCCACCGAACGCCAATTTGTCGGTGAACCAATTCCTAAATATGAAATAAAATATAAAATCGGGTTAGCCCTTTTTTTGACTGATCGAATCTCGGTATTAACCTCTTGAACGGCAGAAATAGACGTGAAATTGAAACATTTTTTCAGAGTTGACGTAGAGAAAAAAAGAATGGACGAACGCTTAGCTTTCTCTACACTGTAGACTCGACGTGCCGAGCTTGCGCGGGCTTTCTCGTTTAGTGCAATTTTTGTCACGGTTCTCTCATCAGATTTTGGTTCAGTTCAGAAAGCGAAATGTCGACTTTTGAAAATCCGAAATCCAATTTCATAGACGACACCTATAACGACTTTTCTTTTAATTTTATAAAGTACAACGAATTTAAAATCTGCTATTCAATAGGCATATACTACGCGCAGCTATACCTTGCGTATTAGGACAAATTTATCGCGCATAATTAGGACATTAGCGATTATGTGCGGAACAAAATTATAGCTGCGTACGCGAAAACAAGTCTATACAGCGCGCACGCTTGACCTGCCGCAAATGCCTCCATTGTAGAGTTCCACCTTTTTGTGATGTAATCGCTATTTTCGCACCTACGCATCCATTTCAGAAATTTTTATGGTCTGTTATCATTGGCGTCTTGAATTTATGGCTGATTTTTGAACACATAAGTATTAAAACTGAAAAATCAGATTTTAAAATCTCTATTATTGAATTTCGTCCAAGTTTATCTGACTCTCTGACCTCAGTGACCAGAGACCTGGAAATCAGAGAATTGATTTTTAATCATTTGCTGAAAAAACAGAATGTAATAATTTTCAGTAGTTTAAACTATATTTTAAATGATTTTATGTAACACGCGAACGATTTTCGCGTTTTTCGTACCTAAAAGTGACTCTTTTTTGACCGGCGGGCAAAAAAATTATTTTAGCGAGCAATAAAAACCTTTATTGCCCGCATATTCAAACAGCGGGCAATAATGGCCTTTATTGCCCGCAAAATTTTTTTTTTGTAATTTAAAAAAAGTTGATTTTGATAAATTTGCATTATTTATTATTAAATAAAAAATGTACAAACTGTTATGTTCTTGAACAATATATAATTTATAACTAAATATAAATTAACATTGTCAAAATTTCTTATTTTTTTCATTAAAACCCTTTACATAATACTTTATTTCATTTTTTTCCTATTTTCTCATTATAAATTCGGTACTGTTAAAATCAATTATTTATTTACAAAAAAAAAACAAAAATGAATTTGGCTTTTATACAATGTTTGAACAAGACAAGAGCACGGTTGCCGTGTCAAAAAATAGTCACATCATCAGTCCCTCTTAACACATACGAAAAAACGCGAAAATACGTCCGCGCGTTACATAAAATATGGTGTGCACCAAGGGCTAAGTGGGCTTTTTGGCCTCGTGGATTTTGCAGTACGAGTCAAGGCGAGTTAGCCCGAGCCGAAGGCGAGGGCGTTTACGAGCCGCACACTCGGCCTAAAAAAGCCCACTTTATGCCCTTGGTACACAATATACTATTTTAAAGTGTTTTTCTGTAATGTTGTAGCAGCTAAGTGGACCAATGACCTTGGTTCTGAAAGAATAGATCTGTGTAAGCACATACATACGCATATATTTAATCATTTCCGATAAACAATTCCCACTTTCTAGATTCAGTTGAAAGACTCGATTCGTTTCATTATGCTGTTATTACACGCTCGTTCTCACTCATTTTTTCACTTTAAATTTTCCACTGATGTGACGTCGGGATGAAACGGAAGCTCGATTGAATAGGAGTGACCCCGATTCCGACGACGGATTACAGCTATATATACATCTACTTAGACGCATATAACTGTTTCACGCTGCAGCACCTTTTTTACCAACCGTCATTTAATATTCTTATAGCATTTTCACAGTGACGGGTAGCTCAAGGGATTTAAACTTCAACATGTGGATACAAGGCAATTGCTGAGGCTACAGTAGAGAGGTGTCGTTTTGCTTTTAATGACGGAGTTGTGCAACCATGATCGCCAGATTAACAATCTGGAACCTGACAACACCGTCATAATTTTTTAGCGCCTGAACATATACTTGGTTCGACGCTCACGGTACAAGGCTATACCGCTGTACCAGTGCATCGCCGCAAGATTCGCATTTTTATGTAGGGTCTGGTAGGTGCTGCTCTCTTGCATGAGCACCCCTCAGTTATTACCACGTTATATAGCTATAGCCGCTATAGGTTAGGGTGCACATGCGGTCAACTGTGTGTCTGTGTGCAGTATCGTATTGCCTCCGTGTATTTGCGGCGCTTGCGGCTACCTTATAGATACTGCCATCGTGCGTAAGTATTCCCAAGCGACTGCAGCGCCGCGATGGTGCTTATACGGCTGCTCTTGGGTAGTCGAAGGTACCCTTCGATATACCGGGGGGTATGCCGAGGGTACTCGAGGATACCTTGGGCTATCCGAGGGTATCTTGGTGGGTTACCTTCATGACAGAGTAGCCACCGCGACAAATTCCCCGATACATACATGCAATATACTAGATGAACGCACCTACATTCGCGAAATATATGCAGTTACATACAATATAGCTTGATATTTTTTTAAAGCCCGTGCTAGTACCCGGCACTGAAAGAAAACCGCTGGATCTGACCAATAATCTTTGGGAATCGCGATACTTTCGAAATGGAGGCGGGGACATGCAAACTGTCCAGTTGTGGTGTTTTCCATATCAGGGTTATCTTTTGTATATGTGAAAAAACTTTTTCCAAATCCGTCAGTTTTCTGAGTCAGTAATGACAAATATTGAAATTAAGAGAACGTCTTTCGAAGCCAATTTAATCTTGTTTACCACGCAATGTTAACAAAAGCAGTCGAGTTCGAGAAAAAAGCTCCGTACTGTACTATTTTTTCGGTCATTCAAATTCATTGAATGTAGCTATTATTCAGTGACATATAGCCTTAATATCTGAGTACACGAACGGGAAACGAGAAAAAGCACAGTTGCTGAAATAACCTATAGATAAGTCTTTATTAAAGTTGACCGTACATGTTGTTTGCCAAAAATACATCGCCTGAATGCAAACAACGGTCTATTTATTTGAGGATATTAAAAATTCAAAAGTCATCGCACGAAAGTTGAATTTGAATAATTTTTCAGGACGCAGAATTCTACGTTGGCTTGAAGACATCGTCTCGCTCTTGGTGTCGGATTCAATCACGGTAGAAAACTTGTTTAGCTTTCATCCATTTTTTAGCACGACTTTTCGCTAAGAGCCTGTACCTTGGGTTTTCAGACTCTGGGGGGCTCTCGCACTTTCCCTCCTGCTTGGAAAATTTGAAAAACCACTGGGGAAAACGAATTACGTGCTTATCAAGAATACAAGTCTCGTACAAGTCATTCGTGAGAGTTTTAAAGGCTGAATGGCCTCCGAACGTTGTATACATGGGGAATTCTCTTTTTTCTTATTGTATATGCTTAGAACAATGCAAAACCACGTTTCAACACTGAAAAAGTGTCTTCTGACACTGTTTTATCAACGTTCCTAAAGAAGACTTAGCTCATTTCACGATTTGAAACGAAAACCAAGATTGCCGCGAAGACTAACTCGCTAAGAAACCTTTGCATCAAATAATCGCACGTGTTGCGAGCTCGCAACGAAAACGAAAGCTCTCTGTCTTCCGTGCTGCGAAAACTACCACCAACAGATTTAGAAGGCTGGCCACTCGACAGTCCCTGACACGCGTCGTTCACAGGAAATGAATGCAGCAACGTACTTCAGCGTATTGCGCAGACTTTAGTTTTTTTTAGGGATATATTATATGATGTAAAAATATTATGTTCTAAAGGATGTTTAGGTTTGTCGGTAGACCACTATTTGTAAGACTAACAATTTTCCAGCTAAAGTAAAACATATGTTTAAACATTGTACGTGTAAGAGTTAATATTTTTGGAATTACATTATTTACTTATTTTTTAGCGATATCGTAAATTTTTAAAAAATCTTGAAATTTCTGGAAGATCTCGAGATTTTTCGAAAATCCCGAGATTTTTTGGGATTCTCGAAAAAGTTCGAGATTGTCGGGCGAGACGGGATCTCGCTTTATCTCGAAAAAATGATCGAGATAAATCTCTATTTATTTTGAGCCTGATCTCGCACATCCTTAACAGAAACAGATATACAGATATAAAAATAACATTGATTAGTATATGTATACGAGGAACAGGAACAGATAGAAGGAAGAGCATGCTGTTCCTTATACGCACAAGGAGCAGCCATATAGATATACTAAACAATGTTATCTTCTTGTATCTGCTCATGTAATTAATCTGTTCTTTTGTGCGTGTAGGTGAGCTAGGCCAGTACGGCGGCAGGCGGGTATGGTCTCACCCAAGTCACCCCGGTACGATCTAATAACATTTAATATTAACATTTAATGATAACATTTAATTATTTCCAATTTGCCGAGGTTTAGTATATCAGGCGCTTTGTATTCTCGAAGCCAGTTATGCATCAGCCTGAAATAAATAGTAAACACTTGTTCTCGAGCCATATTTTCTTTGAGGCATATACAATACCTCTGAGCTATGATTCCTAGATCCAATCAATGCATACAGTCTCGGCAGTAAACTTGAAATTGACTTTAACCATTGCTAGTTAAAAGTTTACCGATATAAGTTCAGGTGTTGACCGTTTGCCACTTCGAAAAATAAGGGAATGTATATAAGCCTTCTGTACATCAGCGGCGATTGACTGACTGCGAGAGAGGAGCTTTGTAATTTAAGTTTTTTTCAAAAAACTACGTGAAATTTCCCAATAATTGCGTAGGATATCGGATTCTAACTTCATTGATCATGTGAAAAGTTAAAAGTATTTGAAAAAGAAAAGTCACCTCTGTAGCTAAAACAAAAATCACAGACTTAATTCAGAACTTACTTTCTTATTGAAGAATTTTAGAACTCCTATTTTAGAATTTTAGACTCCACCCCAAAAAAGTAGGCTTAAGAAGCTACTATACACTTAGATAACTAGCCAAAATAAAACTACGATTTTTTTCTTGTTTATTTGCAGTTGGTTGCATGTAGCTTCATACGTCCGCCACAGGGTATTCAACATGTAAAATGTCAAAAAAATTAAAAGTCGTATTGACACTTTTTCTAGATAGAATTATTCACCAATTTTAAACCTGTATATGACTCTGCTTATATTGATGAAAACTAAAATTATAAAAAGTTGCTCAGTAAAATTGTATAATTGCATGTATGCATATCGCCTGCTCTTATTTCACATCTTCTACAAAAACTGAAAGTTTGATCGACATTTCCTTTGGCTTATTAAAATCATTCATTAAACTTAACACTATGCAGCGCTCTGGTATTCGTTTTCAATTTCAAGCTCTATTCTAAATATTATATAGAGTAGGCAAACGGTGCTTTTAGCTCCGACATCCGTTAACAGAACTTGCATAAATCAGAGTACAACAAATAATTATTATTCATTCACATTAATTTTAATTTGTTTATCACAGCGCTTACAAGTGACAAATCTTTCTTGATGAGCACTGAAATTTTTCGTTATTTTTTAGGCACGATATCGCGACACGGAAGTGCCTTATAATTTTGTCAGCAAAAAATGTGTGAGATGCGATATTTCACGCAATTTTCGACCTATCTGCAGCTAACATTTTGGAAGGAGTCTCCTCTCGCACAAACTAAAAAACTATTCGTTTTTATCCCGATCCTCTACGTTTTTTTGAAATGCGGCCACGATTTATTCTATTTTTGCGTGCATTTTTGAATAAAAATTTGGTGTTACACGATTATCTCTGAGAGACTTTAGTCGATCGGGCTAAAAATTTGTGTGCAAACTCTTCTCACCACCAATTAAGCAAATTCCGAGCCGTCAGTTCTATATAATCAAAAGTGCAAGAGAAATGCGATGGCTTATAGAAATTAAAATGTTCACAACTTTCGTCTCACGTTCAAAACGTTTATCAAACTTTGCAAATAGATAGGGAAATTAATTGAACTTTTTCAAAGCATGGGTAATAGAAAAGGATTACGTAGCGTCAGGAACTTTTAGGAGCATAAAGTGAGCAACTCTGTTCGATTGAACTCGGTTATTTGACTGTTCAATTGGTAAAAGAAAATACCGACGAATGTTTGGTCAAAGTTCTTTATAGCTATTACACGCAGATAAACATTAGCTTGTTTTCCATATGTATGTATATGTTCACGGAAAGAATTTTACAATAAAAATTATGTAGAAATTAAAGATAAAAAGTACAGTTTTAATACAATAACGCTGGGACACCGCCCAATCTAGTGCGATTTTACTGGATCAACACTGTACAATTTTGGGTATTTTGATATTATTTTACATATCCTATGTAATATAATATTTTGTTATGTACGTGTGGCTCTGTAGAAAGGAGTGAATTGTTACAGTTGAGTCAATCATAGGCTTCGAATCAAAATTTATAGACTAAAACGATATATATATGTCCATACTGGACTAATCTTTCCAATGAGTTTGCTCGATTTGTTTGAGGGTTTCATACGGAAATTTGATATTTGAAACGTCGAAACTGAATTAATTATGGTATATATATATATATATATATATATATATATATATATATATATATGTGTGTATATATATATATTCCATGATAATTCAAAACTTAAACGTGAAACTCGTCATACTGAACTATCGGCTCATCGGGTTAACATCGCAAACAAATTTCAGTCATACATCTCAACATTAACGAAAATATCCCAGCTGATACGGCGATAGCAGCACAGCGATGCTTTGAAGTGCGATAAGCGTTGAAATAAGCGAAGACAGTATCCTTCGACGTTGGGCCGACTAATAGCCGGAGTTTAATCACTGGATAATTGAAGAACGCAGGTAGGAGCATATAATTATACTGTACGAAACAAGTAGGAATCGTATTTCATGATCTCGTACTGCACAGCTCAAAGTTTAGGAAAAAGTAATAACTTAACGCGAGTTTCGATTTCCATTGATAACGATCAGCCTAGCCACACAAGAGATGTGCAACAGTGTCGGCGCCTGGAGTGTGTCGCACTCGGAGACGTAAAAAAGAAACGAGAAGAAATGATTCAGATGTAAAAGACGCGGGCGAGAGAAAAAACGCGCGTGCGAGAGAGAGAGAGAGAGAGAGAGAGAGAGAGAGAGAGAGAGAGAGAGAGAGAGAGAGAGAGAGAGAGAGAGAGGTTGTCTTTTATCCGCTGGGACAAAAGAGCTTGTAGCTCGCCGTAAAAATAATGATTGCGCCACGTGTACACGAAAAGGTTTTTCTTTTTAGTGAAGGACGTCCCCTTCTCCCCCCCTCTCTCTCTCCCTCTCTTTTTGAATACGCTCTTCCTTCGTATTCTTCTCTGCCACACATGTGACGACCCGACCCGACGTCGCTGTTTCTTTTTGAGAGGCTCGGTCTTCTCTCCGCTCAAAAACGCCGGATCATCAGGATCTTCGCGCGTGTACATGTTTTTACAAGCTTGCTTTGTTTAATCGTACATAACTTGTTCCCGACATACACAATTTCGCGGATAGCCGCATCGCACTGTGGATCTACAGAAGCCACAGTGTAGGCTCGTGGCTCATTCGATTCTATAGTTATCGAGTGAATGCCAATTATCTTTCCCTTAGTCGTTGAAATTACTTGTTAGCAGGAGAGGCTACACTGGCATATATCACTAAGACAAGAGAAACGAAGTGTCGCTCTTGTGCTTAGAGGGACGCAGATGCGTCGTATCTGCGAAATAGGTACGCTTGA
This sequence comes from Nasonia vitripennis, assembly GCF_009193385.2. Lineage (NCBI taxonomy): Eukaryota > Metazoa > Arthropoda > Insecta > Hymenoptera > Pteromalidae > Nasonia > Nasonia vitripennis. The sequence continues at coordinate 21,303,321 of NC_045760.1, forward strand.
TAGCGGCCGACGAGTGTGAATTTTGTACAAAGCAGCGTGCCTGAATGCGAGTGCGAAGATTGATTGGCAACGCTCGCGTGCGTAGGTAATTTTAAGGTTAAAATTGTAATCAATGTTCTCGACGTAGGTTTTCTGCTCGTGATACAAAACGAGAGTTTTTCCTACGTCACAGGCTTCGGCTTGGGTGAATGCGAGAACAGAGAAATGCGTTATAATTTTATAACAATGTTGCGTGCGTTTTTATTGCATGTGTGGTGTTGGAAAAGGGTCTCGCTTCGATGACTTTTCTCGAAGAAAGTGTATCAGCTCGGATTCGATTCTCGAGCACAAACATCTGGCTACAGTGTGGAGCCGGGAGTGCGCACAAGGCTCGCACGGTCAAGTCTGGCTAAGTGGCGCGCGGTGTTTGGGCTCGGGGTCAAGTTATTGTTTTATGGCGGTACGGATTACCGCGGGAACAGCTTCGACGCAGGCGTCGAGGTTTTTCTCGAGTTTTTCTGATACAGCCGAGTCATTGTACGCGTGTAAGCACGGAGTGGGAATATATGCGTTTGCTTTCCTTCCTTCAATTATCTTAACTTCTTTTTACCTTCCTTTCACGTGATAGTTACTCACGGGAGTGACAACATAACACATGTGCGCGTATCCGCAGAAATTATTTAACAAGTACTGAACGATTAGCTTTTAGGTTCCCTTCACTTCTTAATTGCAAATATTGATATTGTCTCGGATTTGTGAAATAAAAATCCTAGCAAAAACACTTTACATAGCAATAAGAAGTGGTATTATTTTATTTTATAAAAAAAAATCGCCTACGCTAAAAAGCGTTGGTCCGTAAGTACTCAACTGTTTCAGGCTGTGTGCGCGTCTCTGACGAGATGGAAAGCTTTAACGCGAGCTGACAAGTGTTGTCGAGGGAAAACGGAAACGATTTCTCAAGCATGAAAAAAATTGTGATTTACATTTTGTCTCGTCTCTCTCGCTGCACACGCATATTCTCCTACTATTTTTCACATCGACATGCTGCTTTTGTTTTGTATTTATCACACGCATAAAACGTTTAGGACTGACTTGAAATCTGATGAGCTTTGACATTGAAAAAGTGTGCACGCTCTTTTTTAATTTTGAAGGAAAGAGTGGATGCATATGGCGCAATGTTTGATTATTTTACTAACGTTATAGATATTTTACATGACATAAGCTGTATGAAACTAAATGATTACTCGTTAAAATTGCATTGAAAAAATAATATCCATTTGTCGTGTAGCGAGATAAGGTAAAACGATAATCCTAATTCCTCTCGAATCCGAGAAGTCTGAAGGCTTCCTTGGAAGTTCTTTAATTATTGCTGCGCGATAACGCCAAGACGTCTCAATCCATCGTCTTTCATTTAAATTCAAATAACTTGTAGCTGAAAAAATAACTCATGCAATAATGCCGTGCTGTGCCGAGAAAACCCGACGTTTTTCCGTGATCTAAGAAATTCACCGTTGCGAGACAGATCGTGCCGTGCGGGAAAAACGTATGGTTTTCGAAAGCTGTAGTCTCGCAAAGGTGGTTTCCCGGGCGGAAAATCTCTGGTTTTCGAAATCAGGAAATATGGGTCAGGAACCCGTTGACAAATGTCAGGACTAGGGCAGAAAGGCTGACGTAATAACAGGCGTCGGTTCGGAGGTGACGTGATCGCAAAATGTTCAGGGGTTTCTGCAAAGCGAAACCCAGAGAGGGGTAATCTCGGGCGAGCGCATAAAAGGGCAGCGCAACACGCGCTCTGCTCACTTGACTTTTGGCCTCGCTAAAGAAAGGTAATCATTGCTGTAATTTTTTACCGATTAAATCTGTCATTTTTCTACAAACACGGGTGAAATATGGGTGAAACAAATGAGGTATAATTCATTACTGCAAAGAAGAGTCCTAGGTGTACTTTTCATCAAGCGCGAACCTGCTGCTGTGGGTAATACGCACTACCCTTCCTTCTCTCTCTCTGTTTGTCTCTCCCTTGATCTTTCTCTGTATTTTCGCTCTCTCGCCTAAAGCGCAGCTGAGTGCAACAATAACGGCTCAATATGACGAGATTGAATACCGCATGTAAAAATGGTACATAGGAAAATTTTGTCAATTCAAGTAATAAATATATAAACTTTATATAATTCAAATATAAATCATATGTCAAATTATTTTTTATTTAATTATATATAGTTTATATAACTCCAATACTATATATAATATACCTATACTTTCAGTTGTCCAAAAAATTGACTTTTATTATTATATTAATCTCGCATTATTTGAAGGTAGCATTTTATGCCACTATACTATTAAAACCATAACTTTCATGTGATTATTCAAGTTAATGTATACACCGTTACTATATTTCTTATAGTAAACCTAAATCTACAGTACAATTCAAAGCGTTTTTAGATCTTGGGATTTCAGGGATTACTTGATAAAACAGTTGCACATTTAGTCAAACAAAACATGTATATGATATATAAAACGGCAGCCGACAACTGAAACAAGGGGAAACGAAAAGAGAATGAATTACGTGATTGCAAACTGACCATCAGAAATTTCCTGTATGGCCTGAATTCATTGTCACCACTACTGCCTATACTGCGCGAGTCCATTGTTTGGGCTAATGAGACAGCAACGGTGCTGCTAGATATAGAACGCATAGTAGTTTTTCGACAATGAGGGAGGCCTGGGGGCATTGTATGTCGCGACGTAAGGTCGAGCCAAAGGACGAGGAAGGATGGAGGAGTGAAGAAACGGGGCAACGAGAGGAGAAAGTGGTGGTGGTGGTGGAGGTAGGAGTGGTATATAGTATACTGGATAACGGGTCATGAGAGGGATAGAGAGAGTATGAGAGAGAGAGAGAGAGAGAGAGAGAGAGAGAGAGAGAGAGAGAGAGAGAGAGAGAGAAATACTTGCAGGGGGCGAAACCAGGTTGAAAAGCGACCCAGTTCCCGAAGGGTGGCGATGCCCCGGCGTGACTGCTTCCTGGCCCGGTATGACCCGGTTTCTCTCTCGCTCTGGTCTTTGCTCCGTTAGCCGACTTCCGCCGCTGCTGATGTTACTGTGCATATAATCGAAGAGAGAAACAGAGAGGCTGCAACTGGCAAATATATGCATTATGCGAGTCGTTGAAGAGTGCGAATATCGCTGGCTCTCGATTTTATTTATCAGTCTATCAGTATTGCTGCTTTCTGCTGATATTTCAAGAGATAAACTAATGGTGCTCGAGAGAGCTACGTCTTCGAATTAACGAGACTATCTTTCCAACCGTCGCCCATTAAAGTAGTGGAGAAGTGCAATGGTTGATTTTAAACGCTCTTCACTGGCAACGTGATAAAAAGTTTTGCGCGGAGGTTTCCCTTCGCAAGAGAGTAGATTCCATTTTCCTATCACAGCTCGCATCGATTCTCTTGAGTCAATAGCGAAACAAATATTTTCCCGATGCTGCGCCGTTTTCGTAATTGGATCTGTATCCGTTAGTTCTTCTGAAAAATTAAAGCCAACTCTATTGAATATTCATGGCTTATAGAACGGATCACGCAAACCACATCCTGTTACACTGTCGACGCTCCTTTATTATTTTCCACTCGAGCTTCAGCGTGACAGGTCTAAAATATAGTTCGATAATAAATTTTTCGAACAAAGTGAGGCGATTTCAAAGGATGCCTCGTGTATATTATGCTTTGTAACTATAATTTTCCTGAAATCGTCAAAGTTCATACGACCGTACCGGAAAATTATATTAGAGCGAAGCTCTTGTAGCGAACGCGATATACTACTGATGAAACATGCGCGTCAAACAAGAAATTTTCGGCACTATCGCTATAACCCGTCGCGACAACCTTATTATATTATCATACTCTCTGACAATTATTATCAAGCGACGACCCGCGCTGCAGTTCATTCCCGATTAAAACACGATGCGCAAAATTGGTTTTTATTTTGCAATTACCCACGCTTAATGTACTATATTAATTGAGTTGAAAGTTCGATAACTCCTATCGACCCTATACACGCTCGTCGTTTCTCGTGCCGAAGTAGAGAGGCTGCGCATCTAATTTTCTCTAATACGCTCTTTGTCGGCGAAGGAATTACTACTCCACTGAAACTATTCTGCTGCTCCTATTGCTTTCTCAAAGAGAAAGCTTTGTAACGATGCAAATTTTCGAATCAAAGGTTTTGATAGATTTCGACGTTTTCAAGGTTCCTGAGTCCGAAAAAGAGGATTTGAAAAAGTAGTATATTGTGTACCAAGGGCATTAAGTGGGCTTTTTTAGGCCGAGTGTGGAGATTGCAGAACGAGTCAAGGCGAATTAGCCCCCGAGCCGACGGCGAGGGCGTTTACGAGCCTGATTTACGTGTTTTGGCCCTATGTAATAGGTCATATTCAGCGGTCGCAAGATATCAAAATTTCCGCTTTTCCTACGTAAAGTAAAACTATTTTCGAGTAAGTCTACCAAGAAATTGTTACGATTTGTTAAGAATTCTCTTGTAACAAGAGTTTTGTCCATACATATGCCAACATTTCCTACTGTGCGTCATTGCGACGAATAAAAAACCATTAATTAAACAAAATAACAGAGAACTCAAACATCCAGGTTTATCAAGCGCGTCACCTTCCCCCATCTCTCTCTCTCTCTCTCTCTCTCTCTCTCTCTCTCTCTCTCTCTTGGCTACATACCGTTAGATGGGCGGCGTATCGGGCTTGTGGCGTACGGGCTTTGAAAAATTATGATTGCAAAAGAAGTTCGTACTTACTCAAGGCTTATAAAGAGAGCCATGCGTCGTTCGCTCAAATTTGCATGCTCGTTATAATAGGCCAAAATTTACAAGGCCATCTTTGATTAATATGATCTGCGTGGATCAACTCGTCATGATATAGGTTATTGAATAGAAATGCAATACGAAAAATGATATTTTTGAGACCAATCAAGGAGTTGAGAAATATTTGATTTTTCGCTATTTATTTAACGATTAGCGCGTGGGTTGCCGGAGAGAGGTTAAAGCGCATTGCTATTAGAAAAAGCTTCATTGTTTTCAAAACAAATTCGAGTTGGCTTCGCAACACGCTTGGTCCGTGTGAAATAAAAGCTTGCACGCAAACAACACCTTCGACTTTTTCCAGTTAAACTATTTACAAATATCATGATCGTCTTTCCTTTATAATGCAAAAACTGATGGAACTTTCAAACGTCGGAGAAGGCATAATTAATAGGATTTGCATCCAAAGAACCACAATGAATAATACAAATGTTATGTAATTACTATAGATTTTTCTCATCATACTTCAAAAGATGAGAATCTACCGTGGAAAGTGCTAATTTCGCAGAGAAAATCGAGATGTGCTAGTCTTTCTGGCAATTGAAATGTTCTAGTCTTCAATTCGCATACTACGAAATGTGCTTAGAAATGTGCTACTTTTCCTAAGAAGCGACTATACATAGGCGGAGAATGAAGCAAGCGCAATTGCATTGAAAGTGCCGTTGAGCGTCGACTGAATGGTCCATTTGATTATCCATTTTACTGTGTCATACGCCGTCGTTGACTATCGAGTACAGACGGTTTTGGAATGCAGGGGAACCTTTTTGCCCACCGAGAACATTAAAACGATTAAGGTGACACAGTTAAATCTGGACTAATCTTGAGATGAAATGCACGCGAATTTGATCATGCTGAACGTAAAATTGATAACATTATCGATTGTTGTTTACTAAACCAAGGGGAGCGTACGAGCTGACTACGGCGCGGGTTGCGGCACTGATATGTGCAAATCCACAGTAAACCGGACACTTTGGGGTCTGAAAAAAGAGCTTTTATTTGAGGGTCGGATGGTTAAAACTGACCACTCGGATCAAAAGTTGTAAGAATTTTAATAATTGGAAAAATCGCTGATTTTCGCAAATAATTGAAATTTTCACGATTTTTTGCTATTTTCAATCCTTCATAACTTTTTACCCAGGCAACTATTTGTAACTCACCAGCCCTCAAATAAAAGCTTTTTTGGCTTTAATTTGAGGGCTGGTGAGTTACAAATAGTTGCCTGGGTAAAAAGTTGTGTAGGCTTGAACGCTTGAAACCTAATCGGTTTCTTAAGCTGCAAAAACAACGTATCCGAGGTAATGAAAAGATCTATCTTTTCCCAAAATGTCAACTTAATCGAAGCCTTTTCCCCCGTAATCGTACGACATTGAAAACCCATTTTTTGATTTCGATTTTTAACTCAAAAACTAGTCGCCAAAATGACTTTCTTTTACAGCCAATAGGTATCGTCGCTTTTATTGTAATAAATTTTTTCAAAACGTTCAACGATTTATTGCTTCGCTCGGGCAGTAAACTTCCACCCGCGGGAATAATCATCGACTTCACTCACTTGTTACATAATGTACTATTTAAAATCGCCATTTTTAGCATAACAACTGAAAAAAAAGGTCAATCTGGAAAATCTTGCGGCAAACAGTAGGCAATTTATTGCTTTTTTTAGAAAAACTATTGCTGAATTTATTGTATAAATCATATCATCATATGTATAAAAAACAAAATTTCCCGAATTCAGAATCAGAAAACATATATACGTGTCAAATTTTATTACGTCCCTGGTAGCAGCGTTGCCGAAAGAGTACCTGGAAGCTACCGAGATTTTTTAAATCTAGCGGGTTTTAAGGTTTGAATCTAGGTGAAAACCCCGATAAATCAGACATGATTTCTGGAGAAAATATCGGTAGAATTTGTTCCCCACTATGATTCCTTCATATAACCTTACTTTTTGTGCCAACGATCCTGCTCTGTACTAACATTGTTTATAAATATTTATAAATTGATAAATATACACCGTATTAATTCATCTAGAATATTTTTTAAAGGGTAAATATAATTTTTAAGGTGCGTATTAAGAGTGGCAACCTAACCCTACACATGCATACACTCACGTATAAAAGTATGTACAAAAGCGTACTGTACTGACTGATTTTGTGTTGTTCAAGTGCAATTACTGTTTGGTGGGTCTATACATGAAAGTTGAATTCATATCAGAGTAGTAGGGGCTATGCGGGTTCTGCGCCACTTACCATCCGATCTGGCATTTCTACCATACCGACGCCGGTAACTGTCGGTATGGCAGTTCTGCCTTATCGGCCCCCTTCCCTGTGTCATCTCGCGTCCAGCGGCACCCTGCATTTTCAGCAGCCCGCGTCCCCTGGGTAAAAAAAATCGATGATCTATAACGATTATTCCTGCCATGCCGACGTCTGTAAGTCGCGGGCATATAAGCATCTAGCTACTTATCTCCGCGTTCCCTGGGTAAAAGAATCGATGATCTATTCATTTAAGTATCTGGCTGCTTATATATTTTTTTCATCCATAGGCCCGATGCCCGAATCCCGCGTCCCGATTTTTTCTTCACGATTACAGGCTGCTGCCCGTGGGCCGAGTCTCACTACAAACTTGATTTTTATTAAAATATTAATCATTGAATTTGTTTTCGAGGCTAGCTCCCCACTTTCACGATCACTTTTTTTATATTCACTTTATATTAATTATAAAATAACACTGTTTTATATAATATAACGAATAATTCATCAACTGAATTTGGAATGAAGAGGAGTATAGGGTAAATAAATAAAATTTGCAGGTAAGATTAATACATATATTTAAACAAAAATTATAAAATTATCAGTATTCTTTTACAAAATGTCTTAAATTCACTAAGCTGTTTTTTTTATTCTTCTTAAACGTCTATCAAATAAATTTAATTAGACAATTGCCTAGATATTTTAATCTAACTTCTCTTTTTTTAGTATCTTCTTTAAAATTATTGTACGCCTCTTCTTTTTCAACGAGTATAGCGTTACTCTAGTTGGCAAGAAAACATCCAATAAAGAATCTAGCTGTAACACAATTTTCATTCCAAACCTAGTAGCAACTTTTTTCACGCCTGTAATCAAATACGATTTATTAACTTCCAAGTCTCTTAATTTCTTAGTTGGAAGGTAACTTGGATTTTTTCCAGCCTGATTTAATACATCCATGGTTTTGTTGATCTGTAAAATGAATATATAATTGTATCAAACAATTAATTTTATTTTATTGACTATAACTGCACATATAGAATTAAACACTTACACTTTATATAGCACAAAAGAGAATTCACTGAACGCACAAAATCGAGTGTGCACACTGGCGGTCTGCAGCCGATTTTATAGGCCGAGATGAAGGTCAATCCCACCCGTTCGCGAATCTTATGCGCGCGCAGTGAAGGACACCTCCCACTCTCGCGCGAGGTCACCCGCCACCTCCTACTCACGCACTCATCCGAGGTCACTCACGGCTCCCCGCTCTCGCGTCATCCGCCACCTCCAGCATTCGCACACGGCGAAGGCCGCGCGCCACCTCTCCCTCTTTTCGCGTGAATCAAATGCGCGCGCAATCAAGGCCGCGAATCCCTCTTTTATGTGTGCGCTAACCTTGAACTTGCATATATAAGTTGTACGGAGCGCGCCTACGCGCACACGTGATCGTGGTTTATTTATCTCATTGTAATAATTTTTGTGATGTGATTATGTGAATGAGAGTGTAGTGAAAAAATTATAAGTGACAGCATTTTTAATGAATATCATAAGATGTATGATATTGTAAAATTTGTTTAATGATACGTTTGATAGAAAAAACGAGTGAAAATTAAATTTTAAACTAATTGTGCAAGACATTCTGTAAAAACGGGTAGTAGTGATTTTGCTGGAGCATAAATGGAACATTGTGCGCGACTCGAATTCCCTCTAAAACTCTGCGTCCACTTGAGTTAGCCAGCCGAATAGTGCGCTGTAGTAAACGGGTACTGCATTTGTGTGTCTACAGCGTTAGAGGAAGCAGAAGAAAAAAGCGCAGAGTAAAAAAATGAGTTCTGAACCAAAGGAAGTGTGTAAAAAGCAAGCTGGAACACCGTTAAATTTGCAACTACCACCATTTGCTGTGAATCAAAATCAACAGCAGCAGCTTCTGCAACAGATTCAACAACTTCAGCAACAGCTTCAGCAGCTACAGCAACAGCAACAGCACCAGGTATTAACATTAACGTGTATGTGTGTTTACGCGTTCGTGCATGCGAGAAAATGCGCGCGCGCAGATGTGTATGTGTGAATGTAGTGTATGTATTAATATAATTAATAATTTAATGAATATTTTTGTATAAATTTTCTATTTCAGGTGGATGATGAAGCGGATACGCCGGATTCACCAGATGCTGCTAATCGTGGCGATTTTAGCTATACTAATGATTCCAGTGATGAAGATAATGGTTATGCAGGGATGATTGAGCGTTTTTTCTGCAGTAGTGTTACAATAGTTTAAAAAAAAAACGCTTATTTCTAGTGCATTTTTTCGGTATGTTGCAGTAGTGTTACAATAGTTTAAAAAAAGACGCTTATTTCTAGTGCATTGTTTCGGTATTGGTCATTTTGCTGCAGTGTGAATAGGGCATTGTGCGCGAGTAAGATTTCCTTAAAAACTCTAGGCAATAAAATTTTCACCCACTTGAGATTGCCGATGGGCTAGTATCGTGCAGCAAACGCGTATTGCAGTTGTGTATCTACAGCGATAGAGGAAGCAGAGGAAAAGTGAAAAAAATGAGTTCCGAAACAAACAATACGTCATCAACGATAGTTGTATCGATTGATAATACAACAATCTATCAGGAGGTAAAGAGTGGTGAAGTAATTGTGAGAGAAGTGCGACCAGATCCGAGACGCACGAAAAAGCCGAAAACACCTTGAGATTTACCATTACCTCCGTTTGCTCGCAACTTAACATTAAAGTTTTTTCCTTTATACGAAGACCCCGCTGTTCCAAATACAAGTGAAAGACAGGTAAAGTGTTATATTATGATTTTAATTTTAAACAGTATGAGTGTATTGCGCGGTACAAATCGTGTGTGTGTGTGTGTGTGCGTCTACGGGTGTGTTTATATGTGTGCGTGCCTGCATGTGTATGTGTGTATAAGTGTTTTGTGCGTGCGTGCGTCTATGTGTATGTATGTGTGCGTGCGTGCCTGCTTGCGTATGTGTGCATACGTGTGTATGCCTGTACGTGTATATGCGTGGGTGTACATGAATGTGTGTATGTATGCGTGTGTGTATTTGTACGTGTGTACGAGTACGCGCGTGTATGTGGAGTTTAATTGACTTATTCATATTTTTTATTTTATAGGTGCAAGAGCTGCAGCCCGATCTAAAGTCAGAGCCGCAGCTCGATGTACAGTCGGAGCAGAAGCTCGATCTACAGTCAGAGCCGCAACTCGATGTACAGTCGGAGCAGAAGCTCGATCTACAGTCAGAGCTGCAGCCCGATCTAAAGTCAGAGCCGCAGCTCGATGTACAGTCGGAGCAGAAGCTCGATCTACAGTCAAAGCTGCAGCCCGATCTAAAGTCAGAGCCGCAGCTCGATGTACATTCGGAGCAGAAGCTCGATCTACAGTCAGAGCTGCAGCCCCATCTAAAGTCAGAGCCGCAGCTAGATCTATAATCGAAGCTCGATGTACAATCAGAGTTGCAGCTGGAGCCGCGGTCGAGCCTGTACTCGTAGTCGCAGCTCGATCTACAGTCAGAGACGCAGCTCGATCTACAATCAGAGTTGCAGCTGGAGCCGCGGTCGAAGCAGTCCCTTGAACAACATCATAAGGTATTACACATTTTCTCTTTATCATCATGTCTTTATATATCTTAGTTATCGATAAAATTAATAAGCTTTTTCGTTTTTGTTTTTTACAGGAACAGCAGTATTCACCTACACATGCCACCACCATGCCTTATTCACCGCAGTTTGTTCAAGTAAATAATTATATGAGTATCGATGATGAGATACTTTTCTCAACGTTTGATCTCGAATATTATAATGGAGTATCAAAAATGCCTGTTGGAGTAAGTAAACTTTTTCTTTGCTTTCAACACATTATTTCTTTTACTGTTGAACAATATTTAAACTTCATGTATTTTTTCAGATTAGTATAGATGAAACCAACGAATATGACGAGATATTGAAGTCACTCCCTACACCATCCGCTTCGGAGCCATGCTCATTATCGAAGTCTGAATCTTGTCCAAATCCCTCCGTCCCAATAACACCTTCATATATAACACCAACATTATCCTCCCCGATTTTATATAACGCACTAACAAACCCCCGTAAGCCAATATTAAAGTCAATAATTCCAGTAAACATTCCTCTTCCTTTTAATAAAAAACAATTTCTATCAAAACCAGTAACAAAAAGCTCTCCTATAAATATTCCTCTTCCTAATAATAAAAAAGAATTATTGATAGCCGGCTGCTCACCTATAAGCAGTTCATCCGATTTTTCAGACGACGAAAATGAGGAGAAATTTTTTGAAAAAGATTTAATTAAATAATTTTATAATTTTTAAAGTTGTCATTTAAGTTTATATCATTTTTCTACTAAAGTGCCATATTAATTACATAAGTTATTTAGCATAATTTAAAATTGATATTATATAAACTTCATTATACTTTTTGTATGTTTTTATATATTAAAATTAAAAGAAATTATATATTCAAACAATCTGTTCTTATTTGTTTGTTACTATTCATAATTTTTTATAATATAAAAAGCTAATCATAAAAAGATCTAATTACTGTTGAAGATGATTCTAATTAAAGATAATTTCTTGTTGAAAATTATAATTGTTTGAAAAAGTTGATTTATTATAGATTCAAACCGTAGTTGCTAAATACTATAAATGTCTAATTATGAGTTTAAATGATATTAGTTTAGGCGCTGCATTCTTCTGCTTAGTTGGTAGCAGTCATACAGGCATACTCTTTTATGAATTCGTATCAATAACCTTGTAAGAATCCCTTTTACTAACTTCTATAATGACCTTCAATTTATCCCCACTGACTTGTTACAATAACCTTGAATTAATCCCCCACTATCATACTTTGACCTTGAATAACATGGAATATAAGGAGCGCTACAGCTTCGCAGAGTCACTTTCTTTTCTCTCGTGTACAAAAAAAGTAAATCATGACGACATTAGTTGACGAATGTGTTACTTACTTGAAGTTTTTAGAAGAAGCAGCTAATCTTCTAAAGTCTCATAATCCAAAAGAGGTATTTGATCGATGGAAAAAACATTACAAGCTTGCTCTCAAAACTTTGCGAAAAGTCTTGAATAATAGCAGTCTAACAGTGCAGCAAAAGCAAAGTGTTTTACACATTACAGCAAGAGTGGAGTGTATTCGCGTGAAAATTCATACTTTAGTAGTTAAAAAAGGTGGAACACTCACACAAAGTTTGAGTCAACGTATAAAATGGATTAATTTAGATAGTGCTTTTAAAAATCGCATGCGTACAAGCGTTATTGCTAATATTGAGCATATCGATATTAGTGCATTTTTAGATGACTCATGTCAGCTTTTTACAAGACGTATAAAGAACATTTTAAAAAAGTGTGGAAACGCTTTAAAAATAAATACTGTTTTATCGTGTAAGTTTAAAAAGTTAAGTGCTGAAGGTGATATAATTGAGGTGAAAGATTTTAGTACATCTAATGCAGAAATTTTCTTATCAACTTCATTAAAACAATGGTTTGTTGAGAACGTTAAACTACCTCTTTTAAATGCGATTGAAGAATTTCAAGATAAGGATTCCGGCTGGACATTAGATTCAATTATCAATATTCAACTAAATATGAACAATTTAAACGCAATGCGAGGTGGTAGTTCATATATACCATTACCTAAATTTATTAAAGAAAAAAAAGCTTGTATAAATGTTAAAAATACAGACAATCAATGTTTTAAGTGGGCAATGTTGTCCGCGCTTCATCCAGTTTCTAGCCAAGATCATCCTGACAGAGTCATTAATTATGTCAGATTTGATGGAGAATTAAATATGAAAGGAATTGAATTTTCAGTAGCTTTGAAACAAGTATCTAAATTCGAAAAGCAAAATAATGAAATTTCAGTGAATGTTTTTGGTTTAGATGGCCGAGAGGTTGTACCACTTCATCTTACGTCGGAAAAGAAAGTAAATCATATTAATCTCCTTTTGATTGAAGCTGGAAAAGATATGTATGATAGTGATGATGATAGTAACATGAATTGTAACGATTATCATTACGTTTACATTAAAAATCTATCAAGATTGGTGAGTAGTAGTAGTCTGACACGTACAAAGAAGAAGATTCAAATGTGTGACCGATGTCTACACTTTTTTTCTACTCAACAATATTTAGAAGCACATCTGCAGCAATGTAAGCTGATTAATGATTGCAAGGTTAAATTACCAAAAGTTGGTAATGATATCATAACCTTTAAAAATGATAGATTTAAAGAAAAAATACCATTTGTTATCTATGCAGATTGTGAATGTTTATTAATACCGATTAATGAGTCAGAAGATGATGAAGAAGAAGATTACTGCATATCAAAAACATGATATGTTTAGTATTGGATATTTCTTGAAATGCAGTTATGATGATTCTTTATCTCAATTTAGCAGTTATCGAGGAGAAGAACCAGCATTGTGGTTTGCTAAGGAATTGAAATTGATAGCTGAACAAATAGATAATATATATGGAAATCCTATACCAATGGAAAATCTTAGTTTAGAGCAACAAATATCTTTTAACGAGTCAGATACCTGTCATATTTGTGAAAAATCGATAGATGGTAGAATTAAAGTTTATGATCACTGTCACTTAACTTCAAAATATCGAGGATCTGCTCATGCTGGATGTAATTTAAACTATCAAGATTCAAGAATAATTCCAGTGGTTTTTCATAATTTAAGTGGGTATGATGCTCATTTTATAATCAAAGATATATGTAATTGTTTTCCAGGCAAAGTTGATCTTCTTCCCTTAACAAAGGAAAAATATATTGCTTCTACTAAGCATATTGAAAATAGTGTGATAAAGCTCAGTTTCATCGACTCATTCCGCTTTATGGCATCATCTCTCGATCAATTAGCATCTTTTCTGAACGAGTTTAAAATACTGAAATCTGTTTTCTCAGATTTGGAGGCTAGGAAATTTCAACTTTTGACAAAAAAAGGTGTTTTTCCCTACGAATACATTAATTGTATGAAAAAACTAAATGAAACTGAGCTGCCTGCTATAAAGAAGTTTTTCAGTTCACTCACAGATTCAACAGTATCGCAAGATGATTATGCTCATGTGCAGAAAGTGTGGACAGAGTTTGAAATAACAACTCTTGGAGAATATTCAGATCTTTACACGAAAACAGACATACTACTATTAGCTGATGTTTTTGAAAATTTTCGTGATCAGTGTTTGACTGTATATGGTCTTGATCAGCACATTATTATACAACACCTGGTTTCACCTGAGATGCAATGCTTAAAATTACTGGTGTTAAATTGAAACTGATCCCGGATATTGATATGTTACTTTTTATTGAGCGTGATATCAGAGGAGGATTAAGTCAATGTTCTCATAGATGTGCTAAAGCTAATCATAAATATATGAAAGAGCATTATAAATGCGATCAAGATAATGTATATCTCATATATTTAGATGCTAATAATCTTTATGGTTATGCAATGACACAATCTCTACCATATGATGCATTTGAATGGATTCAAGATTTTACAAATATAAACGTTCAAACTATAGACGATGATGCTCTTGAAGGATATATCTTGGAAGTAGATCTTAAGTATCCTAAGGACATTCACAGTATACATAATGATTTACCTTTCTGCCCAGAGCATATGAAACCTCCTGGATCCAAGCAAGAAAAACTATTAGCTACTTTGATGAATAAAAACAATTATGTTATTCATTATCGAGCTTTAAAACAGGCTTTAGCAAATGGACTTGAGCTTGTTAAAATTCATCGAGTGTTAAAGTTTAAACAATCTCAATGGTTGAAGCCTTACATAGATTTAAATAGTTCTAAGAGAGCTAAAGCAAAATGAGTTTGAACAAAATATTTTTAAACTAATGAATGCTGTTTACGACAAGACTATGGAGAATGTACGTAAGCATGTTGATGTAAAACTCATGACAAAGTGGGAAGGACGATATGGCATGGAAGCTCTCATTTCAAAACCAAATTTTCATAGCAGTGCAATATTTAGTGAAAATTTAGTTGCTATAGAAATGAGAAAGACTAGTGTATATGTGAATAAACCTTTATATATTGGTTTGTCAGTATTGGATATTTCAAAGACTTTTACCGTTATGTACGGCTTTCATTATGATTATGTGTTAAAAAAGTATGAAAATAATTGTAAGTTGTTGTACACAGACACTGATAGTTTGATTTTTACAGTAACCTGTAATGATTTGTATGAAGATATTAAATCAAATATTGAACGATTTGATACATCAGATTATCCAGAAAACAATGTTTTTGGAATGCCACGTATGAATACGAAAGTTGTAGGACTAATGAAAAATGAATGCAATGGAAATATACTTACTGAATTCATTGGATTGAGAAGTAAAATGGACAGCACACGTGTTGATAATGTGGATTTTGTAAAGAAAATCAAAGGTATTAAGTCGTCAGTTGTGAAAAAAACTATTTGTTTTGATGACTATGTAGACTGTTTGCAAAATCAAAGATTTTTGAAAAGAAAGCAATCTGTTATTAGATCAAAATTACACAATGTTGAAACAATACAGCAAGAAAAAATTGCACTAAGTCCGTACGATGATAAAAGATTCCTGATACCAGACAGCAATGAAACACTGGCTTGGGGACATTATAGAATAAAGTGAGTATAAACCTTTACAAAATCAATAATGATACATCATGTTATTAGAAATATTATGAGAAAATTTAAGTTAGTATAAATTAATTTCAGGCTATCGAGTGCTGATAATAACTCAAGTAAACAAAATAAGAATCTACGTTTTAGTGATAAAGTTTTGATTCATAATATGTGTACATGGACGTTTATATCAGAGTGCTCGACGTGGTGAATGGATGCAGGCTGCATGTGGTCGTGAACGTTTTAGAATGAGGATTGAAAGAACGGGAGTAATTATTAATCCAGTGCTTTTAAAAAAAATCTCACAGTTTTGTTAATACTAAGCAGAAAAACATATAATAGAAAGTTATGTGTATGTATATATATATATATATATATATATATAAATTAATAAATTAAAACGAAATTAGTTATAAATGTTGTTTATTAATTTTTTCCTCATTACAAATCATTTTTACTTATCCAACTATTATGTGTATCATCGAATCCTAACCATTTTACATAGTAATTATTACCGCGCTTTTTAACAACTTTTTCTATCAAATAGACATCCGGACACTTCGTTTTTTGTAGTTCTTCTTCATAAAATCCTCCAGCTATCGGTCGATTTTGATAGTCTTTCAATAGATAAGTATATGGACTCGTATGATGTACTCGATCAACAGTACAAATCTCAGTAGACCAGTTGGGTGTATAACCTTTCTCAAAAATCTGTTTACTTTTACTTACTCGAACTCTATCACCTACTTTGAATTTAGCACATTTAAATAATGGATTTGGAACTTTTCGCTTCTTGATTTTGTCATATATACTAGATGCATTATCAACTGTGACATTTCTAGGTTTAATGCCAATTGTTCGATGCTTAGTATCATTATATTGATTTAATAAACTTGATAAAATTTGCAACCATTTATGATTTCCATTCAAACTAAACAGTTTCCACATTCGAGTTTTAAGTGTACGATTAAAACGTTCACAGATTGAAGCTTTCAGATTGCTGTAGGTAGAGTACAAGTGTATTTTATATCGTTTCATGAGATTTTCAAATTCCTTATTATAGAATTCCTTGCCACGATCAGTTTGTAAATTTTTCGGAACGCGTCCTTGCTTCAAAATCGACAGCATCGCTGCTGCTACATCTTTTCCAGTCTTCCGCTTGATTGGAACTGCCCATGCATATTTGGAAAAAATATCAATTACTGTGAGCATATACTTATAGTTCTTATTGTCTCGAGCGTAAGGTATCATCTCGACAAGATCAGCTTGCCACGTTTCATCAATATCTCGAATATCAACTTTTCTGCGTGTATAATTAGGTCGAGCAGGCTTATGCAATTCTTCCACAACTTGATGTCGTTGATCCATAGTTTTAGAATCTTTTATAACCTTGTTTTTCAGGAAAAGAATTAGTATTAATAGAATATTTCTCAGTACACTTCTTCCAGCTATTAGAAGATTGGCTATCTTTTGTTTTCTGATTTTCAAATGTATTGTTATCAAGCTTTTTATAGCTTTGTTGTCCAGGAAAAGAGTAAGTATTCGTAGAATACTTATGTCAATCCATATTCACTTTTTTTTTTATTTCAAGTAGCAGTTTGTGTATTGACCGTCAGCAGTGAGTTTATATCCAATTCCTGAAGGACCTCGAAGGCCCTCTGAGCTATTCAAATGCCGTCCGAACAGGTCAACACTCATAGTTCAAATAGCTTGTTTTCTACTCAACTACTCTTATTTATACTCTCATCTAAGTTAATTGATTATCAGATGTTTCAATCGATTATATTAGCTTCACGGAGTTCTTCAATTATAGACTGAATTTCATTCACATGGTTTTGATTGCCAGCTGATGTTTCAGCTATTAATAATCTCAATCGATTAACAAGTTCGTTTGGATCATCCCAGTATATATAATCAGTATTTGTATAACGTCTACCAATTTTGAAGGGAGGGGGTAAACCTGAACCTTCTTTAGACGTACGTTCATTATCCTTAATGACTGACATTTTTCCAATGTAGTCGACGAATTTTTTTGAATTTGAATAACGTATTGATTCCTCTTGCTTGTAATATTTCTTATGTGCACTAGTTTGTTTAACAATTTTAGCATAGTCTGATAAATCAGTTTTATTTATATTAGTGGATTCGGGTTCTTTTTTAAACAATAATTCAATCAATCCGGGACTCTTTTTATAATGTTTGTTTCCCAGAATAATAAACTCATTATCGTAGTAAAAAGGAGTGTTTCCAATATAAAAATCATCAGATTTTTTACGTACACCATATATTAGATATAATGCTTTTGTCTCACCGCTTCTTATCACAATCATGTACTTTGTTTTTGATTCACTCACTTCTAACCCTGTATACTCCACCGCTTTTATAAGGATTTCCGCGTTTCTTGCTACCGTTTCCCTACAATCCCCCAGTATATCCAAATCATCTGCGTAGCCTAGTATCTGCGTTGTTCCATTAAGCGTTGCGCCCAGCTGGCTAACCTGCATTTTTCTAACGTTAAGTTGAACAGCACCGTAGAGAGCCCATCCCCTTGTTTTAAACCATCGCGTATCATGAAGGGTTCTGATACATTACCGCCTACTCGGACCTTTCCCGTGCTTCCGTTCAGACATATTTGAATTAATCTCACGAGTTTTTTCGGTACACCGAGAAGTACTAGAATTTGATACATTTTGCTTCGCTTAATAGAGTCGTACGCTTTTTTAAAATCTATAAATAGTTGGTGTATGGTTTCGCAAAATTCACACTTTTTCTCTAACAACTGTCTTATGGTAAACATTTGATCGCTCGTCGATCTGTTGCGCCGAAATCCGCACTGATAATCTCCTACTATATCTTCCGCGAATAGAGTGAGTCTAGCTTGTATTACGTTTGACAGAACTTTGTAGCACGTTGCTAAAAGTGAAATACCCCTATAGTTATTGCAGTCTGTCTTATCCCCCTTTTTAAAAATCGGTATAATGATAGATTCCTTCCAATTTTCGGGTATTGTTTCATTTTTCCAGATGGCACATACTAGTTTATAGATTTTGAAAGTGAGCTCGACGCCCCCATATTTGAGCAACTCAGCTGGTATAGAGTCATTTCCCGCGGCTTTGTTGTTTTTTAGTTTTTTAATCGTGGCCTCTACTTCTTGGTAGCTCGGTTCCTCCACGTGGGGTTCAGCAGTGTGAATTTCGTCCCCTAATTCGTCGCTATTTTCGTGCACGTTTAATAATTTATCTAAATAATTTTTCCACAGCGACAGTAATTCGTTGTCATTTGTTACGAGGTCCCCGTTTTCGGCCTTCATCAATTGCGCTCTATTCCTAAAACCCTTTCTGATGGCGTTAATCCCTCTGTACATTTCGCGGGGGTTATTTTCCTTACTGTTAGTTTCTATTCTCCTAATAAGATTCTTTTGATACTCCCGCTTCTTATTTCTGTAGATCGCGCTCGTCTATTTCCTTACGTTAGAATACTCTTCTATGGTCCTATCGCTTCCATTTTGTAAGCTATCTAATTTAGCCTTTTTGCGCCTTTTACTTGCAAGTACTTATCATAAAAAGTACGGTGTGCAACAAGGGGGCAGTGGCTTTTTTAGACTTGAGTGATGTTTTGAGCACGAGTGGGAGTCGACTCCCACTCGTGCTCAAAACATCACCCTCGCTAGAAAAAGCCAATTTTCCCCCCTAGTTGCACAATATACTATTACCACCGCGAAATTTATAACCCTAATGCCGTTATTATTGCTGGCTTCGTGCAGGCTTTCCTATCTATTGTAGCCCTAAACATTTCCTCCCTCCCTATTTTAGCATTGAAATCGTCTAATACTATTCTTGTGTCGTAAGACGCGAACTGATCGATTACCTGCTCTAAAGTTTCGTAATAGAGATCCTTAGCTTCTTCTTCTTTGTCCTCCGTAGGACAGTGTACATTAATAAATACATATCTATACCATTCACCTTCGATAATGATGTACGAGAGCCTATCATTGACGGATTTGAAACTTTTAACCGAATGTATGATGCTTTTGCTTACGAGAAATCCGGTGCCTAGAGATCCCCCACTCCCGGCCCCATACAGGTACGTGAAGTTACCCGATGCTAGTACTCCGCCATCTGGCCATCGCGATTCCTGTATTGCTACCAAATCTAGATTGTACCTATCAGCTTCATTTACGAGTTCTTTAAACGCACCTGCTCTGTATAGACTGCGAACATTCCAAGTTCCGACCCTTAAGTTCCTTTTGGTTCGGATTTGATTTTTTTGAGCCATGATATTATGTTAAACCCACGCGCTTCGGATCCTGTTCCGATCGCAGGTGAGTCCACCGTTCTAGAGATGATAACCCCCATACCTCTCTAGAACTAAGTATGAGAGCTTTCCGACATTGACGAGGACAGTGTCAACTCGTCGTCAGACACACTACGGTTTCATTCTCGCATCCTAACGCCCTCCTGCAAGGCAGCGCGCCTTCGCTGGCATCGTTACCGCGTAAGACCAGGTGACGAATCATTCTACACATCCCCTTTCGGGGCAGTTGTCATCGCTCCCGCATCCTCCTCGACAGCAGGATTTTTGCCCATTTTTGTAATGTGTGATGAAAGAGATAGATTGAGAGATAAGAGATAATGTGAAATGTTTTTTGTTGTGGTGCTTGCGTAGTGTTTCTAGATGAATGCGTTCGACAGTGTGGGCTCATCACACCCACGCCTGTTCCTATCGGCTGTCCGCGGCTGCTTATTCAATTTATTCGCAGCTAACCTCTTTCTCAGGGGCTGTTCCTCTATCCGCAACCTAAGGACGCGCTGTGTAGTGGTGATAGGCACCCACCCGTCCGGTCTGGACGACAACGCCCAAGACCCGCTTAGGGTAGCGGCATTGTAACAGTATTTTAACCTTGATACTATTAAATATAATTATAAACGTTATCAAGAGCATAATACTTTTACTTGTGGTCATCTTTGTCTCAAGTTTTTAAATGATTTATTAGATCATCCTGATAATTATCATCTATATAAGCTGTTATAAACCTCATATATTTTTAGTTACGTTTAAGTGTTCAAGATGAATGAATCTCTGACTCTCAGTTTATCAGATACTTAATCAGTACTTGAAACACATTATTTTCCACCGATAGAGACAAAAGTTATGTTCTTGGACTTGTTGAATTACTTACATTCAACTCTATACCAAATGTTGACCTTGGCCAAAATAAATTCTATGTTGGCAATAAAGTTATTGAGCTTCCAGTTGGTAGCTATGAAATATCTGATATTGAACATTTTCTGAAAAAGCAACTTGAATCTGAAGAAATAGAGCTTAGCATAAAACCAAACAATAATACCTTACGTAGTGAAATATACTGCAGTCATAAGATTGATTTTCAACCACTGAATTCCATAGGAAGATTACTTGGTTTTACATAACGTCTTCTGCAACCATATAAAAGTCACGTATCTGACTTACCAGTATCCATTCTCAAAGTGAATGCTCTACGTGTTGAATGTAATATAACATCAGGAGCGTACATCAATTAAAACAAAGTTCATACCATACACGAATTTTTTCCCGCTGTTCCGCCGGGATATAAAATTATTGAAGTACCAAAACAAATAATTTACTTACCAGTGTCAGTGAAAATAATTGACTATTTACAGTTGCGTATTGTTGATCAGAACGGTGACCTTGTAAATCTTCGGGGAGAAGTAGTCACTATTAGACTACACATCAAGAAGGTCACGTAATGGGCATTGTTTATAACACAAAGGTGGGCTTAGGCTATATAAACAGACTACCATGTCAAAAGAAAGTTATTCATCGACAAGTAGTCAAAGGTCTAACACCTCAGAACGCTTAGTATCTGAAGAGTCTCGGACTCAAAGTGATCGCAGACGTCAGAAAAAAAAGAAAAACTGTAAAAAAGATCAAATAAGCTGTATTCTTATTTGCTGTTGTCGTTTAAACGATAGGAGAAAAAATGGAAGCGATTCTTAGTGTACAGACACCGATCGTCTTTGACGAATCCATCGCTCACTACGAGATACATGCTCATCAACCATACACTTCACTAAATTTTAATAATAGTGATGAGATACGTATATCAATTCAACATCAAGATCTATGTTTTTTGCCTTCAAAAAGTTCATTACATATTTGTGGAAAGATAAAAAAATCAGATAATACAAACGTATCAGCAACAAAGTTGGTAAACAATGCTATATGTTATTTATTTGATGAAATTCGTTATGAAATTAACGCTATTGAAATCGATAAGTGTAAGAATGTTGGTATAACCAGTGTCATAAAAGGTTATGTCTCATATAGTTCAAATAAAAGTAAGCTGTTAGAGAATGCTGGATGGCTTGATGTTCAAGAGACTGCTAAAATAATCAACGAAAATAGACAATTTGACGTATCAATCCCGCTATCAATGATTTTAGGATTTGCTGAAGATTATCATAAAATTGTTGTAAACGTTAAGCATGAACTTATCTCACAAGATCAAGAAATGATATTAATGCTATTATACAAACAGCTCCTGCAGCAGGTGCATCAGCTGAAGAGTATAAGTTTGAACTCACTCGGATTGAGTGGATGATGCCTTACGTTGCTATGTCAGACAAACGTAAAATACAATTGTTCAGTCATATTAAAAAGGATATTCCTATTGCTATGAGTTTCCGTTCATGGGAATTATATGAATATCCAATGCTTCCAGCATCATCAAGACATATTTGGACAGTAAAAACGTCGAATCAATTAGAGAAGCCAAGATTTGTTATTTTAGCCTTTCAGACAAACAGAAAAGGTATAGCTCTAAAAAATGCAAGTCAATTTGATCATTGTAAAATCGCCAATGTAAAACTTTTTCTTAACTCACAGTACTACCCATATGGTAACTTAAATCTCGACATCGAGCAGAATCAATATGCTTTACTTTATGAAATGTTCATACAATTTCAAAATGCTTACTATGAAAACAAAGATTTACAATCTGATTTGCTAGTTAGTAAAAGTGATTTTATCAAATATACGCCATTTATTGTCATCGATTGCTCAAAACAAAATGAGTCTGTGAAACAAGCTGCTGTAGATGTTCGTATTGAATTTGAAACTAAAGAACCCATAGCTCCGGCAACGACAGCTTATTGTTTAATTTTACATGATCGCATAATTCAATATAATCCTATTAGCGGAGATGTAAAAAAACTAGTGTGAATATAGTATATTATAGCATAATAAGTAATATACAAATGTATACTTTTTTGAAAAAATAAATATGTAAAAAATGTATTTAAGTAATATAATAATTTGAATACTCATATTCCAATTATCCATTTCCTTCCATAATTCTCAATTAAAAAAATTAAACACCTGTGTAGAGATGTGAAAAAAATTATATAATAAATAAGCAAAATATTTAGAAGTTTAAAAAATTAAAATCTGTAAGTGAGAATCAGCGCAAATGGTCGAGTGGGAGGTCGCGGGTGACCTCGGATCCGCGCGAGAGTAGGAGGTAGCGAATATCCTTGAGTGCGCGCGCATGAAATTTTTCGAACGGGTGGGATTGACCTTGATCTCTGCCTATAAAATCGGCTGCAAATCGCTGGTCTGGTCAATTGGTGCATTTTGTGTATAGTGTCTAGTGCAAAATGATGGCTCGTTGTCAACCAGTGTAATTTTTAATTCTTTATTGTGGAGATAAAGATCTTTATTAATGAGAAACAATTATGGAGATTGTTGTGGATATCCAGTGCTTCAAATATGCAAATAATATAATTATTAAAGAACTTGCTGCAGTCGACGTGGATGGACTCTTAATACCGAGAGTGTATGTGTTTCAGCCACCTTGTGCATGGAATGAATTATCACCAGAAGAAGCTAGGGAAAACGGTTGGCTGCAGCGTAATTATCATGGACTTGAATGGGATAAGGGAACTAGACCATTCAATGATATTCAAGACAGTTACCGGCGTCGGTATGGTAGAAATGCCAGATCGGATGGTAAGTGGCGCAGAACCCGCATAGCCCCTTCTACTATCAGCTTGAATGAATTCAACTCAATATATTGTTTCAACGCGTCAATACAAATCATGATGCAAAATTTCAGCTCTCTAGGTATGATAGTTTTCAAATGAGAGCCAAAATAAAATTGTGAAATAAGTATCGAAATCAATAAAAAATTGATTTTGCTCTCATTTGAAAACTATCATACCAAGAGGGCTGAAATTTTGCATCTCAATTTGTATTAGCATGTTGAAATAATATATTGAGTTAAATTCATACTAGCTGATATCAGTGCATCCATGTGCTGTGCTGATAATAGCTGAAACAAAGAATGTATGAATTACATGTTTCGATTATTCCGGAGACTCGGAGAGGGGTTATGACGGACGATGCTAGCATAAATAATTATTTATGCAACCGTCATAACTAAATGAGAAAATATAAGTATGTCCATCGGCCACTCGTGATCAAATACTCGGCATATGCGGCGGCACTGGTTATCTTTGTCCCAATGCTGGTCCGATAATTTACGATTTTTGCTGAAAAACATTCTATGTAAAATAGATGCTTATAACTTCTACGTTTTTAAATTCTTTAAGACATTTTTTAGAATTATTATGTTGAACATGAAAGTTTTTATTTTCACCTACTCAGTTGCAAAAGTGAATTGGAAAACTACGTTTACATCTCCTAATCTTATTTAATATTACTGTTATCATGTTATTGATTTATAATAAAAAATAATCGCTCTTACAACGTGAATTTTTTAAAATAAAGTATACAATTTTGTTTATTCAGTATTAACTGAAGTTTTACAAATGACGCCCTAACCCTCACACTGGCAAACACTCGAGAAGTGACGAGGTTCCATAAAAATTGTTAATTAAAAGCAATACCCGACGTGTAGTAAATCTGAACAAAAAAATCCAACGTGGCTCAAAAACCACGTCGGTCTCTACGTAATTAAAGCTCACGGTATCGTCAATTCAAAGCAGCAGCCAAGTGCCTCGACTGCGCGTATTCCTGCATTGGCTGTAAAAATTTAATGCTTTGCAAGCAGTGTCTCTGTAGCGCTTCTTCGCCGACGATCCTTACGCAGCCAGCAATTAGGGAAGCCCCGAAGTATAATTAGTCGACGCTCGGTTAAAGCTCTGGTGTGGAAAGTAATTTGCGCCTTCCCGTCGAGCTCTTGACACTGGCCTGTTAGCTGAATACTAGTCACAATTAAAGCTGCCGATAATAATAATAAAGATCATGACTGTACTGCATGCTATGTGACTCGATGAGAGTTGCGTACATCTGTGGCTTCAGTAGCCGAAGGGAGTGGATACTGCTACGTGTGGGCTTATATTTTGACTAATTGCGATTAATTACATTTTGATTTAAATTCGTCCTGGAGTAGTAGCGTGTTAAGTGTGGTTTCCTAACAAAGTGTACAGGCCTACGCTATGTTCCGGTGCACAAAGAATTTTCGCAGGCATCGCGGTAATTAGAACAGTATCTGGGTCAGAATTATATTCAAATTAGGTCAGTTCAATTCTGATCTAAAATGCGCTGCAAGTCTATAATGATTTGAACTTCTATTTAACGAAATATCGAGACTTTCCGATTCCAATCCAGGGATCCGACACCTCGTTAGTAGAAGCATTTACTGACGAAATAGGTACTGCCTCAGCTTGAAGTATTATTTCAATTAGAATACACATTATTTTGTTCTTTATAAAGTTGAAAAATGTCGAATCGCTCTATTTAAAAGAGTAAACTTCCAAATGGCTACTCTCAGAAAGGAGAATTTCTCAATTTAAAAAAATTTCTACTTCGTATAAGTTAAACCTTCAATTTAGAAAAGAGCAAATTAAGAAATGCACTCGAAAAGCACGGTACCTGAGTTCAGTAATTAGGCTATTGTACACATTCAAGGTTACATTTTCCACTTATGCAAAATAAGAATTTCTCAATTCACTCTTTGAGAAAGACTTTTGGAAGTTAACCCTTCTAGAAAAAGTGATTCAACGTTTTTCTGCATCCCAAAGACCGAAAGTCGACGATTCACTCTTTTAAAAACGGAAAATCACGAAATTTCTACTTTTTGCGTCTAATTTTACTCTTTAAGGGTCATAGAACAGTCCACAAATCTCCCCTCTAATTACATTATATTTATAGTAGCCTATGCCACTTTGTGACATTTTAAGAGAGATGAGATTTGGTGTAGGCGCTGACTGATGCTTGTTGAATACCTTAAATACAATCTTTGCGTAAACCAACCGCCCGGTGCCTTCAAAGTGAAAAGCAGGGACAGATATTGGTAGTTTTTGTTGAAAGCGAATGAAAGCAGATGACGAGAGAGAAAGATAGGAAATCGAATAGCGCCGAGGTTGCGGAAGGCCTAATTTATTCACCCTTTTCCGGTACACTCTCGCGGCAGGAGCATTCGAACATCGTCTCAAAGTATCCAACGGGGATTATGTTAATCCTTCAGTTGAAGAACTTTCAGTTTTAGTTGCTGCATCTCGCTGAAAGCGGTCGTACATTTCTCGAGAAAAATGCGAGTGACCGATTAATCTAAAAGAGTTATCTAAAAGAGGGGCAAAATGCTGGGACGCGCATGACTCTCGCGCTAGAATCGAATTACGTGTCCCGTGAAAAGTGGCGCGAGCCGCTCTTGTTGGTTTCGAGTTTTCTGAGTCGGTCCACCTCTGACGCTGCCCGATGCGAGGTGTCTCTCTAACAATTGTAGTACAAATAACCCAGCCGCATTAGTGACCGGTGCTCTGAGATGCGGTGCGCCGCTGCTGTCGGCCCGCCCGGAGGAACCAAACTTTGCGCTGCTTCTACCAGGCTGATTCGCGCGAGGAATATGCTCGAGTTGTGCGACTGTGGTCATCATCGAATGGTTGGCGCCATCCGAGATGAATTACCGTTTCTGCTGCCGCTGTTGCTGACAGTGGAACCTTGTACTAGTGGGTCTGCATGCGGGGAGCGCACTGCAAGGAAGTTGCGACTCTTCGAGTTCGGGGGCGTCGGGTTCGATCGGTTTGAGATGATAATATTGTGGCCTTTTTCAACCCATCCAAATACATTTGGAGTGGATCAGGATGTAGCTAATGTTACAAGTTTAAGGATGTTTGATCTGTGCCTGGCATTCATTATAATTTCTGGCCAATTTCCTCAACTATAATCGGGTAACGCGCGTAACTGACCTAATACATGTGGCTCATAGTTTCGGGCTATTGAGTTGGCGAAGGGAGTCCTAGTCCCGGTCGGCATAGTTTCTGACCCAGACCTCCGGGTATAGATTATTAACGATTATGCTGTTCGGCAATATATAATTAGAAAGTACTTTTCCGATCATGATCCTTATCACCATAATGAGCTAAAGATGAATTTACCTGTAAATTTTTATCTAAGCGCTTTCCCATTCGTTTCATTGCAGAATGCCTAACGATAACACAGCAGTGTGCGGCTGCGGCGTAGTCCTGAACCTTCCGAAGTCGCGCAACGGCCTGACTGCGATCTCGACCCGCAACATCACCATCCTCATTCCCAAGACCAACAAGAGCAGTGGCAAAGTCGAGGGCAGACCCGGGGCGAAGAAGCCAGCGGAGATGCTCGAGCACCATTCGTCGAGAAGTCGAGAGCCGAACAGCCGAGCGGCTGATTGCCACGGCAGCACGAGTTCTGTCGCTGAACAGTCGACGAGGCAGTCCGGCAAGAGCATCAAAAAGGACAAGCGCATCAACTCGTCCAGGAGGACCCGCAGCGCCGAAAGGGTCGAGTCCCATTACACGTACATAGGTACGAAATTGTTCTATTTATTCGTTCCTTTTTTTTGTTATCAAAAGTTGGATTAACTGTATATTATATGTATCAGTCACACTTTACAAGCAGTAGACGTGTCAAGGGATCGGCAAATTTCCAACCACTCACAGAACAAACACTAATTAAAATTGGAACTGCGCACTTTTACGCTTCGCTTCAGTTAGTCTACGATTTATTGAGTTGCATAATTATTCGAATATCAGACGCTGCCCTCGGCCTCAATTCA
Organism: Nasonia vitripennis; assembly: GCF_009193385.2. Lineage (NCBI taxonomy): Eukaryota > Metazoa > Arthropoda > Insecta > Hymenoptera > Pteromalidae > Nasonia > Nasonia vitripennis. The sequence goes on from NC_045760.1 coordinate 21,331,141, forward strand.
GTCCAGCCGCCGCTCTATAAATCTGCTCGCGCTAAACCAATTAAACTTTAAAGAACCAGCGATACAGTCTTTCCGTGATTTCTTGGATTTTTTCCGAAACTTCTGAACTGGCAAAACCTGATTAAAGTCTCATCGGCGCTGTTCGTCCGCCGAGGAAAATTAAATTAAATACCGTTCGATTCTACAATAGGGTCAGTCTAACATTTTGGCTTTCTAGAGACGAGCAATCGAATCTATTAAACGTAACCCGATTCGCGCGAGTAAGCCTCACGGGCAATTTCGGTAAGTAATAGTGGCTACAATACGAAAAATATCTACATCATTATCTTGAATGCAACTCTAGACTTGGGTATAGAAAATGAAATTTACAATATAACGTCAATGTATATGTGCAAATTCACGACCGACAGTACACAACTCGGGTGTTGGAAAATTTAAAATTGAGGGCACGCCTACCAGGCCAACTTTTTTTGGTTCTTTGGGCCATTTAGAGTGAGAAAATGCCCGCGTGCATCGCCGATTGCTTGACAAACTTTTTTGCGGGGCAGTTCAAATTCTCTTATGGGAATTTAACACGGGGAAAATTAACGAAAACAAGAAAATTGCCACTTTTTGTCTGGAGGCGCAATCCAAAAATGTGTTTTAATAGAATCAAAGTATTTAAAAAAAGAATTAATTTGAGGGCTGAAAATGGCAAAAATGGCAAAAAATCACCAATTTTTCGATTTTTTACGAAAATCAGCGATTTTTCTTATTTGTAAAATCCTTATAACTTTTGATCCGACCGGTCAATTTCGACCATCGTGTGCTCAATTGTAGCTTTTGTCTTCCGTTTTCGGTTGGAAAATTTAGAAAAACATTTTCATTTTACGATCAGCTATATATATGACGATGAAAACGGCCAAAAAACGGCCATAATTGATAGGCATATACATAGCTGATCGTAAAATTGAAATGTTAATCCAATCTTTTTAAACGAAAATAGAAGAAAAGGGCTTTAATTTTAGCCCTGGATGATTAAAATTGGCTGCTCGGATCAAAAGTTATAAGAATTTTAAGAATAAGAGAAAGATCGCTGATTTTCGTAAAACATTTTACTCTTCGTGACTTCATATTTTCGTATTTTCAAGCCTAGACAACTTTTTGCCCAGGCAACAATTTTTAACTCACCAGACCTTAAATTGCAGCTCTCTTCTGATACTTCGATCCTAGCAATACATATTTTTGAATTGCACCTTCATACACTGAGTGGGTAAAGTTGAATCGTGGCTTGTTCTCGATAATTTTCCCGTGTTAAATTCTCATACGAGAATTTAAACTGCCCGGCAAAAAAATTGGTATTTTTTAATCTTGGGAACGCAAGGTTTTTCGGGTTCTATATGACCTAAAGAACGAAAAAAAGTGGTCGAGCAGGTGTGCTTCTAAATTTCAAATTTGTTCACTCAGACCCCCTGAAGTGTCCGGTTTTTTTTCTGGATTTGCACATATACGAAATATTACTTATGGTGATGCATATCATTCTTGAAAACAATATAAGCTCGAAAAGAGCCATAGATTGTACATTGATTGAGATACTACATTGAGAACGGAATGAAAAAAGTGAAAAAGTTTTACCTATCATTAGTCTGCTTAAGTATTTACTTGAATTTATAAGTTTGTTCTGCGCGCTGCATTAATTATCTCTTGAACGTTCGACTATTATTTCATAGCGTTTTGAATATAGATTTGGTATGAAAAGGCGATGAGTGCATTGTCTGCAAGTAACTGTTGAAAATTATGTCTAGCCATTTTCGGCATACTCGAGAAGCATTGAACAGGAATGGTTGCAGTGTCTAGTTTAAAGAGGTTTATTTGAAATAGCTCAACAAAAATTTCAGGAACAAAATCAATAATTGTTTAAAGAAAGTGACATCGAAAGCTTCGTTGGCATGTTCATCAATATTTGACAACAAATTGTGGATTCGCGAAGAATATAGGTAATTAAATAAATATAATTATTAACGTATATACGTAGATATAAATTGAGTCAACTGTCGATACCTGAGCTAAGGATTACAAAAGTTATGGATGTACAGACAGACAATCAGATTTTCGAAAAATAATTTTTCACGCGCTAAAAAAATGCAAAAAATCAAAATTCTCAAATGTATTTTAATTTGTATACAGACAATGCACTTTCTGATAAACTCGCACTTTCATGAATCCGCCATTAAAGCCACTGTCATAATTTACAGATTCAGGCTCGAGCATCATCAGAGCAGGCATACGGGAAAATGCGATTGCGGAAGCTCTCTACTGCACCATCGACGACGACGAGCCGGAGCCTCAGTCCCAGCAGCAGCAGCCAACGAGTACGAGTATAGTCGGTAACAACATCAGCGGTAGTAGTAGCGTAGGTGGCGGCAGTCTGAGCCAGCAGGTGAACAGCGCCGGTGGCGTTACGCAGAACAATCGACCGCAGCAGCCCGTCTACGTAGTCCCATCGATGACCTCGCCGCCGCCCACCTACGACGTCGCGATCGCAAAGTCTTGGCAGGTGAGCGAGACTGTGTGTTCGGTTATTTTTTTAACCTCTCGCGAAAAACCGCCAATGTGGTTATCGCGATATAGTCTTTTTCCGTGCGCGCATATGGGAATATTATAAACTGAGTCTATAGCTCTCTGGGTTCAAATTCAACAAGTGACCCGTTGTTTTTCGGAGGTCGTATCGATTGTTAGCTGAAACTTTTATAACTCGAGAATACAATTTTCAAAACTCCTTAAAATTGATGCCCCTGAAATTAGAAATGTCATCTCGTCTCGTCAAAATTTTTAATATTTTGATGTAATTTAATATTGTAAATTGGATTCACGAAATAACCATTAAATTCATCAAATATAATTTTAATCCATGCTGAGCACTTTTTCAACCGTAAATAAATATGCACACAAAGCCGCATGTGCTCGTTGATGATAGAGTATTTTATTCCACACGTGACCGAAATGGCCACTTTTTGCGCCTGAAAATCCGCTGGTCGGAAAGCGATTACTTTTGTCCCTTAATTTTAGGTCAAAAAAACGCGAAAATCATGCATGTGTTACAAAAAATTTATTTCTCGCATTTTGCGGGAATAAAGTTCTTTGCGTGGAAAAAATATGAGGGAATAAAATGCTACTTTAGTCCCGCTTTTCAGGGAATAAAGTAGCTATTATAGTTCAGTCGTGAATAAAGTTACTTTAGACCCGCTAGTAATAGGTCAGAAAAACGCGAAAATCGTGCTTGTGTTACAAATAGTAGATTACGGGCCTAGGAAGGAAAAAACTTGAACAGTCCACATCGCGTGTAAATTACCACCCGAGCCGAAGGCGAGGGTGGCAAACACGAGATATGGGCTGTCCAATTTTCTTCCCTTGATGCGTATACTATTTTTCTTCACACCAGCACCGAAAATGCAAATTTTTCTCTAGGCGCCCACTTTCGGTGCACGTCACTTTAAGCCCATTTTTTAGGTATAACAAAATGCAGAAATTGTGCACGTGTTGCAAAAATATTTCTTTTTAATAACCGTAATACTTGCAATGCTAATATTAGATTCGTATTAGATTTCGAGTCCGTTTTTTTTATTACATTTATATGACGACGTATTGATCGCGTCATGTTGAAGGACGAAGTTAGATAACGAAGTTTCTTTGTTTTTCTTTGCAAACGCTAATTCAGCGTAAGCGCACCCAAGTTTCAGTGTAAACAGAACAACAGAATAGCGGACCTAATAAAACTAAACATTTTGCATATTCGCACTATAAACAACACGTGATAATGTTGGCAATCACTTATAATGACAAGCATACCATAATATCGTAAGATAACAAGAGAGAGAGAGAGAGAGAGAGAGAGAGAGAGAGAGAGAGAGAGAGAGAGAGAGAGAGAGAAAGAGAGAGAGAGAGAGGGCGTTGATCGATCCACGCTGTTTAACAGAAATATTATGCAAGCAACAAATTTTAATATTCTCTGACACCTAAAAATTCATTTTAATATAAATTTTAATATAATATAATGTGTTGTATTAAAATAATTGTAACATCTGACACCATGGTAGATGGGCCGTAGTAAGCGTTTATGAATGTGTGGGTATTTTTTACTTTTTATACACTTTTTTAGAAAGAGCAGACATCAGAAAATGTTAAAAACAAGTTCAAGAAAAAACGTATAGAATTTTTCCTCGTGTCACTTAACAACCTAGTAAAATTGCAACGGTCTGTAAATTAATCTCAATTGAAGAATACTGCTATTTTTAGTATAGGCTATAATTATAAGAACTAAATATAAAAGGGTACTTATAGTGAAGTAGCACAAATGCAAGTGGAAATTCATCAAGAATGTTCTGAGCTGCAAAACTTAACTTTCTAATTCAAGCGAAATCGTAACTCACAAAATAAATCCCCGCCAGCAAGCGAGAGAAAGAGAAAGTGGGGGCGAGGGGGGCTAGGAACTCGCGCGAGCGAAGCTCATCCAGTCATAATTCAAAAAGACTTGCGAACTCGTTAAAAGCTCGCGCAAGCGTGCATTTTCCAGTTCATCCGCCGTAAAGCGCCGAGTTAACGAGCCCTAAAATGCACGCTCTCAGCGCGCATCTCTCTCTCTCTCTCTCTCTCTCTCTCTCTCTCTCTCTCTCTCTCTACCTCTTTCAATATCTTGTGCCGTTTGGCCTGGCGTTCCACAACAATTCGACTTCACGCAAGGTGCAACCGCGTCGGCGTCGAATTATGGAGCGCGCGCGCGAGGCACCTTCGCGCGCATTTTGCCGGCGCCGACTGGAACATAAATTCCCCGGAGATCCGACGCCCATCCTAATTCGCGTTCGGGCCGTGTTATGTGTTATCCGAACCCAACCTACATTGCTCTGCAAGTACGGGCGCGGAAGGAGGAGGAGAAGAGAAGTAGAGTCAGGCAGGATGTGCGGTAGTCCCGCTCGGGAAACTCCTACGACTTATGCGTTTTCGTATAGCACGTATAGCTCTATAGAGACGTATAGACCCCGTGTGTGCACTGCACAGCAAGGTGGGCATAGATACGTCACGCGAAGCTGTTCGTGTGTGCACTTCTCGGCTGCGCAGAGTTTATTTGTATTTACATTTTAGGGAGAGTCTTAAATTAATTTGGACGTATTAAATTCGTGTGGGGAACGTTAATTACGCTTCGCTTCTTTTATACAATGCAACTAATGCAAGTGTGTCGTATAAGAATAATTCGAACCAATGGTTAATCATCATATCATGACGGTACTTGCTTAGCTCAACACATTTGTTTGCATTCCCTAAGACTTTTACTTTCTAAAAAAAGTAATGCGAGTTCACAGTATTTTAACGACTTGAATCATACGAGGCGAAATAACCCGTATGCCTATGCGCTCGACCCTCGAGTGTATAAACCGCAAGCTCTCACCCTTGTACACCGCAGTATACGGCTGCATTAGTCTCCTTGAAAGCATTGCGAGCCTCGTAAAGAGGAAGAGACAGGCAGAACATCAGTATAAGAAGTTCGTGCACGAGGCAGGCGTCTGTTTGACGACAGAAATATGGATCCGGCTGAGATACGCTTGCATTCCAACGAGAGACTCCCTTTCTTGGCTTGGGCAGCTTCCAAGGGATGCTGAAAAAAATTGAACGACCCTTGTTGAGAGAAAAATGCGGGTAAATCTCCATTCTAACCTTGTGACTATGTCATTCGCTAGATTTGATCTTCTTATATGTATGGCGGTCTAAGGTATGGATATTTTGATTTTGCAGCAAAGTTGACGTGGAAAATTCGTACGTCAAATTTTAGTAATCAATTGAATATGCTTATACACCTTGATGATAACGAGATTAACGAAATTGACGCGTAATTTACATACAATTGCCTGCACCTGAAAACGTATGAAACAGCTATTCCATCATCTTTGTATTACAAAAAACATGAATTTAAAAAGCAAATTGTAAAAAATCGATTTGAGGCTGTAAACTCCAGTTATAAGCATTATTTTCATGATTTTATGTCAACTTTTAAATCTAGTCTCAAATCGCTTGTATCCACCTTTTAACTTTAATTTTGTACCAAGTTTATTCTTACGTTTTAGTTACCTTGCGTTTTGGCGAATATTGTCATATTTGTAACCGACTCTCGGGTGTTGTAAAAAGGACAGCCTGCCCGTTTATTGATGAAATAAATAAATAAACAGAAAAAATTGTATTTTTCAAAGATCTGCATCTTTTTTATTGAACTTTTTTGTAAAATGTTTAAAATTCGAGTCATGGCTAACCGATTTCAGCGATTTTTGCCCTGGTAGAAATGAGTCTAAGAACAGGCTAGTAACTGGCCGGTTCTTAGGATTTAACCTAGTTACTACCTAATAAATGTCCAGTTCTTAGGGTAATTTCTACCAGGGTGGAAGTGACCGCATTCTATGTATATGGGGAATTCTACGAGAAAAATGCCATTTTCTGGTTGTAGAAACCGAAAAAAACAAATGTTGGGGCACACTCCCGCAACTTTTTTTTCGTATTGTACATGTTTAGAACTATGCAAAACCACGTTTCAACATCGTGAAAGTGCCTTGTGACACTGTTTTCTAGGCCCTGGTTCTAAATATGTACAATAAGAAAAAAAAAGTTGCGGGAGTGTGCCCCGACATTTGTTTTTTTCGGTTTCTCCAACCAGAAAATGGCATTTTTCCCGTATAATTCCCCATATATACATAGGATATATGTATATAGGGTCAAGTCCATAAGAGTCCTCACCTTGTTATTATTAAAAGAGTTAGCAAAAAAATGCTGAGCCTAATTGATCAAAGTCTCTCAGAGATAATTGCATCAGAAAAAAATTTTTATTATTAATCACATGTAAAAATCAAACAAATTGTGCCCGCATTTCAAAACAACGTAGAGGATCGGAATGAAAAAAATGGGTTTTTAGTTTGTGCAAGGGGAGACTCTTTAAATTGCAGCACGGTCGGTCGAAAGTTGAGTGAGATATCGCATCATACATGTTTTTCGCTTACAAAACCATATAGGGCACTTCCGTAACCCGTTTCTGCCTAAAAATTAACAACTAGCTTAAATTGAATATTCTGAAAAGGAAATACCTTGATCCGCAGTAACACCAACAGTAGATCCTTCTAGGATACAAAACGTCGGAGAATAAAAGGCGTTTCAATTCATTCAACGCGTCGCCCTGAACTGCGTAGTCGCAGCTACGCGTACACGTATGCATAACTACGTGACAGTAGAGTATGCGATGCATCTATACGACAACTGCTCAGGTATACCGCAAACTTGAAGTCTCCGGAGGAATCGCGCAGCCGTAGAACTTGTCTCTCGTCTTAAATTTGTATCTTACGCAACAACATGCGAAAAGCTCGCATATGTATATACATTGGTAAGTGCCACGATAGCTCCCTTACGGTATCACGAGTGTCCATCCGGGATGATCCATAGTTCCTACATCCACTGTAACTTTGCCTGTACAGTCAGTCTTTATGCCATCCGCCGAGTCGTGTAGAGCTGAGCGAGGAATAAAGCGACTTCAAAGGCATTCATGGGGAGAAGATATCGAGTTTCAGGGCGCTATTCGCGATATAAACTAATCTAGTCGTGGAAGCGTTTACATGTTTACAGCCGGGACTATGATGAATAAACATGAGGCAGCGCGCGTGTAACTCAAAGTTCGAGAGATCAAAATGTGCAGGTACCCGCGCACGCTTCGCTGGATAGTTATCTCGTCTCAAGCCCGCGTCTACTTTGATCTCCTGGATGAGCTTGCGACTTTCTGCGAAGCCCCGAAACACACGCGCTTATGGGAATTTGAAAAATGTATATTGCATATTGTGATCAAAGTACATTTAATTGCACAGTGCACTTAGAGACGCCCGCAAAACCCTCATGTACAGCTTGCACATGAAGCTTTGTTAGAGGTTGCAGCACTACGATTAACTACGTCGAATTACAAGCTGCAAGAGAGAAAGCAAATGCACCTTATTTGAATATAGCCATATTGGTCGCTAATAATGGGTAAAACTTCTTATGGTTGGGAATAAACTTATTAACTTTTTATCGCTTTCTCCAAAAAAAATGTCAATCCGACTTTTGTTTTTTGGGGGGATTTGAAATGCTAAATAGCCCGTATCATTCAGGAATCATTAAAGAATTAATTCCATCATTAAGGAAATAAGGAGCGGTCGGATCTAGAGCTGTGCAAATCCTCCGCAACGCTGCAGTCAGGTATAATTGACTAGAACTATATTCTTGAAGGGAAAATTCCGTAGTTGCACATCATTCCCCTTGTCAAAAAGTAGTAAACACTCGTGTCAAATATGTGATCAAGTATAATTTATTGTGGGCATGGCATTGAAGATGTGACCCACAGGTACAGAGGATGCGACAGCATAAAAATACAACATGGCAGCAGCGTATTGTATTTTCAATACCATTTCCACAATACACATTTAATGTCATGTTTCAGACAAATTTTTACTGCTTTGTAATAGGGGAAATGGCGCTTCGCTACGCATTTTTTCTTTAAGAATACCATTTTTTCATATTTATTATTAAAATATTACAAATCCCTATAAATATTGCCACCTGACCGTCACGGCTTCTGTTGAATTAGATAGGATGGAAAAATTTGTTATGAATTTCATCTCAAGCGTAATGCTTTATTGGAAATTAGTCAGGAATATGCATGAAGTAGGTTTGGGCCTTTTTCTATACTATATATACGTCGTGTATCTGTGTATGTTTGTGTGTATACATTATTGGCATACTTCAACACATTTTTTCATCATAGCAAATAAAATGCAGATCACTGCTCTATAGCCGCTAATAATAACATATGCTCAATATATACTTTCTCTGCAAATTCATCTTTTGTGAGCTCAGCAAGTTTGCGCGTTTAGAATACAGAGTAAAGCTGCCATTATAAAGTATTCAAGCCCATTGATAACGGATTCTACAAACGTCTTCTCCTGGAGAATTATTGTAACTGAAAGCGTTAAATTACAGGTACATGACGTGAGCGCGCACGCCGCGAGTTGACAATTTACTATGGCGCACGCGAGTGACGCATTGGCATCTCGGATTCCAGTTAATTAAACAATGTCCAAGCCGTATAAGCCTTGATTCCCGGCATACCACACACTGCGCAGCCTCGCGTCGGATAACCGTCCCGATAAGCTGTGCCAATCTCTCTCTCTCTCTCTCTCTCTCTCTCTCTCTCTCTCTCTCTCTCTCTCTCTCTCTCTCTCATTCTCTCTTGACTATACGGTCTAATAAAGATCGAGAAAGAAGCGCTAGAAATTAGAGCTTGAACACGACTCGTTCAATCGTGCGAAATTGGAAAAACTGCAACAGAGTCGTCAAGCAGCAATAAAGCGATGACGGAGGGCCACGGATCGAATCGTGCGCGCGCGCACAAGCAGACACGCACACGCTCACACACAAGCTGCATAAAAGGCAGCATATGTCGACGGGCGCAATCTGTTCCAGACATTAATTAACTGTACAGACGCGCATATACACTCGCGTGTCTAAGCGCCACTTTAATCTTTTGTCAGCTGCAGACTTGGCTCCTGGATAATTAACTTTATCCTCCGCCTGGCTATCTAGCGGAATTCTTTGCAACCTGCATCGCATTTTTCACAAATCGACTGATTGGCGCTGCTATACACGGCACTGCGCGATGTTTGTTCAACGCGCGACCTTTTGTTCACCTCTTGCCAGCGGGAAATTGACGAGTGTGATATGCGGCGCTTTTTCAGCGTCGCAGTTTATTAAACTCGCACACTCGCGCGAGAGCTTAATTAAAATTTTAAAGCGTAAAAATAGGTTGCACGCTGCATTTTCGTTTTAATTTTTCAATTAAAAGTATGCGTGCGTGCATGTGTCATGTGTGTGCGTGGAGCGCTGTACATGAAACAATCAAAAGCCGGGTTTTACTCGGCAATCTAGTCTGAGAGGTAGGGTCGATTCTTTGAAAAACCCAGCGCGTAGAAAAGAGCCATAAAACGGTGATCCGAATTGAATGAAGAAGCCTTAGTAGAAAATTACCTGCTGCTCGACATAGATATTCATTTGAAGTAAGCCGCTCTTATCGTAAATTATATGGATATGAAGCTAATAAAGCTGGATAATTTTCCAGGTCCCGCGCGCACACGGGATGAAAATTTGTCCTTGAAATTAAGGAAAAATTTGTAAAAGATTGAGAGCTGGAACGTAAAAAAGCTGCACTAGCCCACATAAAACGAGCGCAAAATCTCATCAAAATCTTGCGAACTGTGTGGATCTTAGAGATGAAAAACCGCCAGGAGAGTGATAATTCGATTTACTACAATGCCTCGTATGAAACATGTATCTCTTATAATCGGCAGTCTATAGTATTAAAAACTATGTTAGTCTCGAAAAGTGGATAAAATTGCTTTTGCTCGTCTTTTCGGCAGATTGCCCCTCCAATTATTGCATATAGAACTTTATTCACAACTTGCGAATGTAACTACTTTTGTTTTCTTTGAAAAATGAGAGCTAAGATCATCCATTAAAATAACATCTTATATTTATTGAATTAATGAAAGTTCACGAATTGTAAATCGTGCATTTTATTTATCATTTTTATTTAGATTATAGAATTATAGATAATAAATTATAGAAGGTGGATAAGCTAGAGAAACTAACAATAGCGGGAATAACAATACACATTCTGCGTGCAACTAGAAAGTTTTGAAATTTAAGGTATAAAAAATTTTGAAAATATTGGAGAAAGGGTTTTTAATAGTGTTGATCTGGATTACCCATCTGGTCCTCCTTGCATTAAAACAGGACCTATTCATAACTATGCCCTAGTGTAAAAAAGCACGGCATTAGTAACGATAAGGGAATAAGTGACTCATTCGGACACTCGTGTTGGCCTTGCGTTAGTCTCGCTTTCTAGGACAAAAAGTGACTGTTAGCTATATAAGTAGCGAAAAGCGTGATATTTTGAAAAACGCTCTGCCTAATAACCCGAGTTGAATGCTTGAACTTTAAGGAACGTTCACTATAAACGCCTGCAGAACAAAAAAAAAACCGATGAAGTCTGCGACGACGAGCAGAGCTACTTCTGGAATTAAATCTCACCTATACACGCATCTCTCCAGCCAAGATGAGATTTATGTTTAATTTCCCGCCGGCGGATTACTAGAGCGGTGCTCCTGTATGAGCTCAGCCGGTACTCTCTCCTCGATCCCCTTACACCCTTACACGCTGCTGGATCCTTTGGCGCCGGTGTAGTAGTGTGTATGCGAAGGCCCGCGGCAGCAGCTCATTTGAATAACGGAGGAGACGCGCGAGCGTAAGTGGCCGGAACTTTCCTCTTCACCGCGCGCGCACACGCAGGCGATGATACGCTCGCGGCATAGGACAGCTAGTTCTCGGCCCGATCGATAGCCTTATGCGACTGGGCGACGCTTCTTCTCCGGACCTTTTTTCACTTCTTCTTTCTTTTCCTCTCTAGAAACTTTCCGAGGGCTGAACTTTTGCTATTCGACGCTGGAAGATTAAATGCGAATGGATTTGTGTATTCAATAACTGATCAATATACCTGCCTATTGCGTGATTGTTTTCTTCAACAAATATCTTCGTGAACGATGTCCTTGTAATTTCGCTGAGTGCTATCGATTTTGGATGAATCGATTCGCCCGAACCGTGTAATAGCAAGTATACCGATACATAGAATAACAATTGGCACAGAGGCGAAATCTACTTATGCAGGATTGCACTTATCTGAAATACGCGCAAACGTGTCTCGTTGCTGCGCTTTACTCCTCTTTAAGTTATTATAGACATTCTTTCAGAGCTGGATATCGAATGCATTTTCAAAGGGTTCGCGCGTTTTCCAATAAGAGATAAGAATACGCAACGTGTCGTTATATATTTCGTCGAGGGAAGCATCAGGAAGCTTTTCGTAATGTTTGCTTTGTTTTAAATTCATGTACGCTTTGAAGAATTAACCGAACAATCACTGTTTTTCGCCTTATAGCGAAACAATCATATCGATTAGCGATGATCACTTCAGCGTACAAACGGATCAGTTAAGTGAACAACTATAAGAGGGGAAACAAACGTGCTCGAGTCACGCCAAATGGAATTAGTCGATTGACCTATTGTTCTTCTACTTCGGCGTTCGTTATAAGACGAGCGTCTCCGCTGTATATTGCATACACATGTATACATATGCTGTTCTATACCCACTATGTGCCTTTTGGGGGTGGGTACGTTTGCTGAGCTGAATTCAATCTCGAGTTATAAAGTCGAGTTGCAGTGATATATACCTAAGTACATGGATATTGCACATATACATATATGCGACTGACCTCGATGATGCGAGAAGAGTCACTCCGTCTCTCAATCAGCAGTCAAATTTCGTTTATTATTGTCGAGAAAAGTACTTTGCAACGCATTAGCGCCCACAAAAGCATAAGTTCGTTGCACTCTGTTCAATCACTTCTATTAACCATTACCTGCACTCAAGTATTGTGGATTAGATCTCCTGTTGGTGTTTATAAATAAAGTCCCTCAAATGACTACTCCTGCACCAACCCTCTCGTTAGCAGTTCCATCGAAAATAGGCAACAGTTACGATTTACCGTCAACGATAGTCCAGAATTGAAGTGTGAATATGTCGTTAGATTTGTACGATCGGAGCCGTCAACAACCATATTCCAGCAAAGCTGTTTGCTTCTCTCAAATTCATGAAAAACTATACACTCCACACCGGTGAACGCGTAATAAAAAACGCAGCTTAAACTCTTTCCAAGTTCAAAGCGTTTGATTGAGCGAAAAATTATCCAGCCCCTCTATACGAAAAATTAAATTTCACTAAACCCTGCAAAGAGCAAATACAAAACGGATTCGAGAGACAGCCTGCACGTTATATACCCAGTCGCGAATCCTCATCGCAGGGCCAATCGAGCTAATGGAAAGCTCTGCAGCTGAGTCGGATAGAAATATCACGAGAAGAAAGCGGCAAGAAAGATCAAGGAAAGACGTATGTATTTGAGGAAAGGGATGTAGGAGAGAAGTGTAGTAGTAAAAACGGCGAGAAGCAGCGACATGAATCACTCGGTTGAGAAATCGAAGCGTGCTTATACGTTTTCTCGTAACAAATATCGTTCCGGAAGACTCCATTATCCGGGGTAGTATAGCAGCGTGCTACGGCATTCTGCCCGCCAATGGAGCGCACGACGGCGGGAAGAAAACAAAATTCAATAGACGAAGTAGAGGGACTTTTATAAATGCATTATCCGCCGGGAAACCCTTTTCAACCTGCGGTATTACTTCTCTCTCTCTCTCTCTCTCTCTCTCTCTCTCTCTCTCTCTCTCTCTCTCTCTCTCTCTCTTGTGCAGCGGCGGCGGATTGTATTTTTTTCTTTGCCGCTGGGTAAAAGTTGCTTCGTCATTCGTACGACGTGGCTCGGAAAACAATGCGACTGCCGCGATTTATATACCTACCACGTGAGCTTTTTGCTGTGATCCTTCCACGTGTGCCATGTTGCCGCTGCACGGGAAAGCTTCGTAAAAGCTCGGATAGACGACGTTTGATATAGATATCGCGTACGACAAATAAATGTTAGTGAATTTGTGCGTGAAGCACAAACAAGCGCAGACGGAGCAACACCGTGCGTAAAGTAAACTTTAGTGAACACCAGATAATATAGAGTTACGCACCGTCAAAACTATGAGTGAAGCTGCAATTTTGTGCACAGTTTCTCATTCCACGTATTGTCGCACCGAACTTTCGATCTGGTTTTACCTGAAATCGACACTATAGACGCTTTACGTGCATGATTAAAAAAAAATATATTTTATGTATAACTCAAGTTTATAATGCTCTACGATCTTGTTGCAGTGATTAACTGTTTGCCAAAGATTTATAAAGTGCTTCAAATTTTGTTTTTTTACCTCTAGCGTATCCTACTCTAAAAAAGAGAGAAATAATCATTCTATTCGTTCTCTGATTGGTCGTCGATTGGCGAATAAGATTACAAGATAGATGACGGGACGCGCGTAATAGTTTATTTGTAACCTATAAAAATATTTAATATAAAGCAGAGCGCGCATTTATCTTGATACTTAATACGAAAATCAAACCGTAATGTGTCTGACGACGAGTTGACAGTGTCCTCGTCAAAGTCGGAAAGCTCTCATACTTAGTTCTGAAGAGGTATATGGGGGTATCACCTCTAGAACGGTGGACTCACCTGCGATCGGAATAGGATCCAAAGCACGCGGGTTTAGCAGACTATCATGGCTCGAAAAAATCAAAACCAAACCAAAAGGGACTTAAGGGTGGGTTCTTGGGATGTTCGCAGTCTATATAGAGCAGGCGCGTTTAAAGAACTCATCAAGGTAGCTGATAGGTACGATCTAGATTTGGTATCAATACAGGAATCGCGGTGGCCAGATGGCGGAGTACTGGCATCAGGTAACTTCACGTACCTGTATGAAGCCGGGAGCGGGGGATCCCGGCTCCATTCCCCTAGGCACCGGATTTCTCGTAAGCAAAAGCATCATACATTTGGTTAAAAGTTTCAAATCCGTCAATGATAGGCTCAAGTACATCATCATCGAAGGTGAATGGTATAGATATGTATTTATTAATGTACACTGTCCTACGGAGGACAAAGAAGAAGAAGCTAAGGATCTCTATTACAAAACTTTAGAGCAGGTAATCGATCAGTTCGCGTCTTACGACACAAGAATAGTATTAGACGATTTCAATGCTAAAATAGGGAGGGAGGAAATGTTTAGGGCTACAATAGATAGAAAAGCCTGCACGAAGCCAGCAATAATAACGGCATTAGGGTTATAAATTTCGCGGCGGTAATATTATATTGTGCAACTAGGGGGGAAAATTGGCTTTTTCTAGCGAGGGTGATGTTTTGAGCACGAGTGGGAGTCGACTCCCACTCGTGCTCAAAACATCACTCAAGTCTAAAAAAGCCACTGCCCCCTTGTTGCACACCGTACTTTTTATGATAAGTGTACGAATAGGCCACTTATCATGCATATGAAAGGAATGGGAAATTCGAGAACTTTTCAAAGTAAAACAATAGTATATTAGAAATTTTGAAAATTTTGAAAAATTCAAAAATTTCGAAAATTGTGAAAATTTTGAAAATTTTGAAAATTTCGAAAATGTCGAAAATTATGAAAATTTGGAAAATTTGGAAAATACTTATATAGACACACACATCCATTGGATAGACTGCAGAGTGAGGAAAAAACGACTCCCTTGGGAGGAAAAGACGTTGGACACGTAGCGAGGATGGGAGACGACCGTACGGCAGTGCGTGTCATGAAGGGCAGGCCGATGGTAACGCGACCTCTAGGTAAACCTCCACGCAGATGGAAGTACATCGTAAAAGCGGATCTAGTAGAAATAGGACGGGTGGGTGTCGATCGGAGAGGTGCATCTTGGGTGGGGTTGACACGAGATAGGGCAGCGTGGAAGGCTTGCGTAGATGAGTCGATGAACTTGCGAGTTCCAAATGCCACTTAAAAAAAAAAATAACTCGTGAAAAGAGAACCGTCTGCTTTGCAGAGCGAGGTGTACACAAAATAATAAAAAGGGATAAGATTTTATCAGCGAATAAGATGTTAGTTTCTAAAAATGCCATACCATAGACTTAGTGACGCGATTTTGCGCTTCTATTTGATCATTCGCGATCCAATGGTTTCTATGAACTCTATATGAATCAATTGAAACGAGATTTTCATCATCCATTAACGTTTCTCTTACTCTTTAAATCTGTTAGAGTGAAAAATGACTCTAAAGAGTAAAAAAACACTCGAATCAGAGGCAAAATTGATTGATCTAGAGAATTACTCTCTTTTAGATTTAGAGAGTATCATCTACAGCTGATACGCGAGAACAGACCTTATAATATCTACACGCGCAACGAAACCGGAACTACTTCATATAGTTCAGCAGGTTATATAGTCTTTAGTCACGCGACTAGAGTAACTTATCGATCTATCTGTATATACTTTATTATAAGAATTTGGTCTAAAAGTACGATCTTGGAATGCTGTTGCAGATCTTGGAATGTTGGTAAACACTCCACGTCCTTATCTGACACTACGCGGTTATGGCTCGATGAATACGCGTGTCTTAGAAAGCAGTAGCAAGTACAGCATTTCATTACGTGAATAAACGACATTTAACACGAGAAACATAAGAGAAGCTGTGAAATATAAATTAATGCAATAGCCTGTTATGAAATATTGCTATTTATTTAAGATTGCTAAATGTCCAAGTCATAATATCAGCCACGAAGCCGTCAATATGATTCTTGTTGACATTTAATGCGACGCAAATATGATGCTTTCATACTCAGTCATACGTTTATTGCGTTAGATTGCAAGAATTAATTTTGTACTTTAACGTTCGTAAACACTTTGACGGGTAAATTATTTAAAGAATATACAGTATCCTCCTATATGAAGGATTGCTTGTGATAATGTATTGAAAAATATCGAATCGTTGTAAAGTACTTAATTTTAAATATTTTTTGACACTTAGTGCGCGAAGTTAGATTTCTCCTATTTGTTTAGCGTGTGCAAAATGCCGGATTTTTGCGCTCAACTGGAGCTTCGCACACAAAGTGTTAAAAATTTTCTTTTTCTGAAGTCGAAAGTAAGAATGATAGAGTTTTGATTAATATCAAAACGAAACTGTTGCGTAAAGCAGGATTTCTATGAATACATATGAATTTCTAACTTTAAAAATTGATCTTTTTAAGTTACCGTAATTTGAATGTTTTAATCCTGCTCTAAGCCTGTGAAAAGTTCACTTAGAATAACGGAAAATGCGCGAGCGTTACTCTAATTTCTAAATGGCTTTTCACAGTTCTGTGTGGAAGGCTACCTTTTGTTTGGAATAAGGAAGTAAATATTCACGCTCATAATATAATATATAGAAGTTTAAATTTGCCCAACTTTGTAAAGCATTTAAATTTACTTTAACTCTAAACTATATTGCGGTATTTTCTCTGCTTATAACAATGACACTATAAATACATTTTCATAACAAGTGCATCGAAAACGCGCTTTTCGCCTACGAAAAAGTGGAGCGAAAGTCGAGTTTTTCAAGCCTGGGCGAAAGGCCTTTTTAGTGTTTTTGTGTGTGTATGTACATATAAACTAAACACACATATATACATATATCTTAAGGCGAAAGTGTTTTTTCCCTAGACAGCACTTTCGCCTCCACAATTTCCAAAATTTTTTAAATTCGAAACGGAAAATTTTCAAAATTCTGCCTTTTTAGGCAGGCTAAAAAGAGCGCTATCGATGTCCTGATTATGCCTGCGGCGCCCTCGACTATCACTCGTGCTCAATCATCATCCTCGCTTGAAAAAGTCAGCTTTCGCCTAATTGTGTAATGTACTATTTATTCACGGCTTAACTATAATGGCCACTTTATTCCCTGAAAAGCGAGACTAAACTAGCTTGTTATTCCCTCATATATTTTCTGTCGCGCATTTGCGGTAATAAAGTAACTTATAATATAGAATAAATTATTAATGCAAGTTTATTACGGTCTTGAGAGGTCTTGAAAGAACAAGTGAAGTTTGGCTTCATTATGTATCGGCCGTGATTGCGATGATTTAGCAGAGTGACTTTTCTTTTATTACATTTACTAGCCGCAGCCACAAGTGTGCCAACTATATTTTTTAAACGAATCTTCATGCGGAGCCAAAATGTAAAAGCTATTTATGTCACGACGTGGTGTGCACCTCGATTTACCGCTTGCTCGTGCACAAATGCACTCGCTAAATCTCGGTTTACACACGTTGTGTCATAAAATATCATACGATGCTAGGGGAGGGAGGGGGGGGGGATTTCACGCTATTTTTAATTGCTCGTAGTCGTCGTACCCACTTTTAAATCGTCCAAAAATGAAAGAATTCAAGAAAATACTGAAAATTCTTGTTTTGAAGGCATTTTCGACGAATTTTACCCTATTTTAAATGGCTTGCATCTTTTGATATGGACGGTCATTTTCAACAATTTTTTTTTTTAATTCAAGATCTCGCTGTTCAGATGTTCAGTAATGCCGGAAAAAATAATGTGCGCTCAACTAGGTAATAAATTACCCGGGGGTGCAATAAAGGCTATTTTTCGGTAATTAGTAATTGGCTCGTAAATTTTTGTTAACATAATTTGGAGGTGCTACCCATGTTTTTTATATATTGTATGTCCAAACACATGTAAAAAAGTTGGTTGGCCAAAGTTGGACACTTTATCTCAGGACGGAGACTGATCTTTATGTGCTTGGGGTTCGTGTACATACATCAAAATAATATAATATTAATTCGTCTATTAAGGGGATGTCGTCCCAAAAGCTTCGCAAATCCGCCACGGGGTATTTTGTATTTCCAAACTTCTAGAAAAACAGAAAGTCCGATCGAAATCTTCTTTCGGTAGAACGGTTCATTAAACTTAACACTTCGGTGCTAAAGACTCGGTTTTTCATTTGCAAACTTTATTCAAAAAGTTTTATGTAATAGAAAAACAGTGTTTTTTGGGACGACACCCCCTTAAGTGCAAGCCCAGCTGAGCTGATCAAGCAGCAGAACAGTCAATATTCCAGTCAGAATTCAGCAGATATAGATAGAGAAGTCTTACTTATATACTATTACAGACGTCAGCTACCTTTCTGTTTTTTTATTGTCCCTTGGATTTTTCAACTCGATTTGGTTCTATTTATAGCGCTTATTGAAAATAACTTGGTTTCCCTACTAGCTAATACTTACTTTGTTTGTTATTAACAATAATAACGGCAAATTCATGGTTTTTTAAAAATATCTCAAAATCTACTGCACGTACAAAAAAATCATCGTGTTTGAAAGTTGCTTGAAATATTGAAATGCATAAATTATCATCTGATGTATTTTCGCGTAGAAGCAGTTTTTGCAAAAATGTAACTCGTAGCATCGTGTCTCTAAAATTTTTCAACTAGATATTGTTGTAAACGAGGAGCTTATTACAAATAATTTAGTTTTCCAGCTGTCAAATACTTTTTTTATTTATTATTAACAATAATAATGGTCAAAATGTGGTTTTTTAACAATAACTCAAAAACGATTGCTTTTATAACAAAAAGTTATTAAAACTTGTTGAAGACAAAGTGCATAAAGTATTATCTAAAGCATTTTAGTGCAGGTGTAGTAGATTTTGCAAAAATCAAACCTGAACTTTTAACTATGCTATGCTGTAATTCAAATAGAATTTTTCTTTAAACATTTCTTTATAAGTTTATTTAAAACACATTAAAAGATTATTAAATCAGTTAAAAAAAAACATCTTTTACAAGGTAAATTGTTGGCAACTATAAGTTTTGTACCTATTCTCACCATTCCGTATCTTAGTATTATAATTATGATTTCTCCTCTAAAAAGTTATGCAATCCTAAAGGAAATTTTCTAATGTTTATAGCTTACAAACGTTTTTCTGTATTTTTATCAATATACGATAATGAATGTAGTGAAATCAGTTTTAAGAATGTCAAGTGTTAAAAATCAGCACACTGACAAAAATCATTACTTACTACAAGAAGAGTCAATATACTATAACTTCAAAGTGAAAATCTGCTTTGTGTTTCATGATTTTCTCACATCTAATCTGAATGTTCTAAAACTAATCCAAATCATCTTGTGCAAAAAAATGAGCAAAATCATAAATATAAAAAAATCAAGTAAATTTCTCTTAAGTATTAAAAACCGCCTCATACATTAGCAGGCAAATTATACTGTATATTAAAACAATATTCTATTTATTAGACCTATAAATTTAGTTGGAGGAAGCTACGTGCCAATGAATTTGGCAGCGGTTTTTTACACGGCGTAGTTGGCGTACTAACGTATCGAGTGTGATAAACACGGTTCAAAAAAGGAACTACTTTAGCCACAGACAGTAGTTACTTGAAAGCGGATTATAGCACCACTATACTATAAATAATATTATGATTCCAAAACTACTTACTATTTTTTCAAATTATTAAATTTAGCTTTGAGATTTTTTCTGTGCAACAAACATGGTATATTTGAAGATTTTTGCGACAACATCCTGATTGTAAAGCTCCTTAGATTATAATTAAAAAATATTGTAATTTTAATTAATATTATCTAACAGATTCACACCTTATAAGTAATAATGCCAGTGTTTCATCGATAGACTATAAGGATTTGGATTAGTTTTAGAGCATTCAGATTAGATGTGAGAGAATCATGAAACACAAAGCACACTGAAAAAAAAACACGCAGTCGTTTCTGCTGTAAAGTCCGGTAGTTTTAACCGTTCTGCCACCGTAACGACTGTTCAATAAGAACAACGGTGTGCCACTGGTAGTTTTGGCGAGTCGCGACTCGTAAAATTGGTCGCTTACGCGGGACACCAGCAAAAACGACCGAACTGATTCTTTAAAACTGCTGAACTCTACGGTAATCTTGGCGAGTCTTCGTACAATGACGGATTACTGGTGCGAGTTCAGTTAAAATGGCTGTGCTTTTTTTTCAGTGCAGATATTCACCTTGAAGTTATAGTGAAATTGATTCTTCTTGGAGTAAGTAATAATTTATTTCAGTGTGCTGATTTTTAACTTTTGAAATTTTTAAAACTGATTTCACTACATTCATTAGCGTATATTGATAAAAATACAGAAAAACTTTTATAAGCTATAAATATTAGACAATTTCTTTAAGGTTTGCATAACTTATTAAACGAGAAATCATAATTATAATACTAAGATACAGAATGGTGAGGATGGGTACAAAACTTATATAAGTAATTTTTTCATTTTTGCAATGAATATTAGTAGCTAGAAAAGATAAATAAACACAATTATGAGTAACAAATTGTACAACAACAGTATAAAAAGGCTAGAAAGGTGGGGAGCACAACGAGTATGCAAAGTACATACTTGTTTTGGTTTTCTACTTTTCTTTCTTGTTTAGTTTCAGGTTACTTTTTAAGCTTTTCTTTATACCATTTCCTATGTACAGGTAATTTTATTTACCTTTATAGGATGCCTTCTAAAGGCATTGTAAGTGGTTTGATAAATAAATAAATAAATAAATAAATTCTGATTTTTTTAGAATTTTTTACGCACATTTGTGCCTTATTATAAGTCGTATCTTAATCTCGCGCAGTACTGCTACTACAAAATCGGAAAAAATCGTGTCTGCAGGAATACGGCGTTCTCGAAGCTGCGGCCGGGATACGAGGTTCTCGGAGCCGCGGACGAGATACGATTATATTCCACTCAGCCGTCGATATGCTAATGTATTATGTTTTAAGAAGTGCTAATAAACTAGCAGTGTTTTTTGAATGCATAACCACAGTATTGGGTTTGGGGTGCGTCAGATCAACCAATAAAAAAATTGTAGACTAAGAAAAAACTTGCAGAGCAATAAGGTGACGATTGTAATTAAAAAACTTTCCGTGTTTATTGAATCAATGTAAACAATTATCTGGTATTCTTTGAAAAAAGCTTCTTCTTTGCTTCTGAGATCACAAATAAAAGTATTTTGAAAAACCCCCCTTAATTTTAATTTTTTCAGTCGAGTCTGCCTCCCTCGTATGAGGAGTACCTTCGTCACAAGCACGCATTGCTCTCCCGCTCGCACACACCTCCACCTCCGTGGACGGACTCGTCGACGGGCGGCGGAGCTGCGAGCCTCGACATTCAACAAATGAGTCGTGAGCTACTCGCCAGCGAACCTGAGTTGAGAGAGTACTTAACCCAGCTGGCATTACAGGGTGGTGCCGAGCAGGCGGCTCAGCATTGCCAGCAGCTGCTCAGCAAACAGCAGGCTATCAGGAAACAGGCAGTCAGGACACAGAGGAGGAGGGCTATGCCACCGAGGTAAGTTAAAAGTTTTAGCGAAAAATGAAGGATTACTGCTCTTCTAATGAGTTCTGGGCACGCGTTAGTAGATACGTGCTGGGTGTAGTCGGACAGATCCTGTGCCAATCTTACTAGTGAGTCTATTTAAATGGGATTGCGCTTTTTTGTAGAAGAAGCTTGGTAAAAGTGAAATAATACTCGAGGAATAGCAAAAAGTGTAAGTCCAAAATAGATGCGGAGAGTAATAGACAAGTTCAAGAAAAAATAAGTAAACGTTGTACTGAATATTCCGTCATGAAACATAACGCTTTGATATTTTAACTTTGAAACGCACATACAGAGGCATAGTTCTTGCCTCTCTGTTTGGTATTAGCACTTGTTGCATTTCAAATAATTTTGGACTTTGATTTTTTCTAGTCATTCATGCAAAAATATCAACTTTTAAAGCAGTTTCCACTCCCTTCTCGCGCTACTCGGCGTTGTGCATGCTTTTCATATTTTAAAAAGATTTTTTATATTCCGACTTGAAACTTTTGAAAAGTCAGCCACATTTGTCAATCGCAAGTCAATCGGAGGCAGAGATTTTTGCTGGAAATGGAGAGATAGAGATAAAGAGAGTTTTGTATTCTTCCAAGAGGCGGATTTGACTCTAAAAAATGCACCGAAAAGTCTCGAGGCGGTTAGGAGAAAAGAGACGCTGAAAAAGGTCGCAGTGCACTCGAGGATCTCGTTGGCATGAATGAAACGCTCTCGAGTGTACGACTTTGTTTACCGCGGCGAAACTTTCGGGGACATCGTTCATGACGATGATTTATTATTCGGGATCCTTTCTCTCTCCCTCTTATGAATGAAGGCACGCATAATACACATTTTCTTGTCGGCACTTCCCGAAGACGGAAGCGTGAACTAGCTTCGTTTTATCGATATACACACGCACACACACACATTCATGTAGTTGAGAATAACGTGGGCGCGCTTCACTGCCCCCCAGAGTGTGTGTGTGTGTGTGTAAGAGAAAGAGAGAGAGAGAGAGAGAGAGAGAGAGAGAGAGAGAGAGAGAGAGAGAGCCTGCCAGTATATGACAACCGGCAATAACGGAGCAGCTTTTTTCCTGCGCTATCTAACATCCGGCCTTCAGTCTTGTCTGCTAATAATCTTCCCCTTAGTAATTTTGTGCGCGTTAATGGTTGTTATCCTTCGTGGATGTTCACTTCTCATGATTCCGAAGAGTGACGAAATATTCATGAACACTTTGACAGATCGTTTATACCAAACTCAAAACTTGCACTATTACAAAGCTTCTTCTAGATAGAAACAGGTATATAGGGATAAATGCTCCGATCCAGGGATGCACCCGACGAAAATAAACAGCAATATCAAAAGGTTACAGTCCGTCGCAATATGCATAATTTTCCATTGGCTCTTGCAGATCTCAGAGCGAGAGCCGGGCGCACCAGCAGCGCATCGCGACGATGTACGAGGATGGTGCGTTTTGCATGGAAACGACGGCGATACAGTCGGCCTTCGAGAACGGCGTCGCCTTCTGCAGCCTCATGTAAGGCTACGACACACGTGTGCCAAGGAATAGAGAGAGAGAGAGAGGGAGAGAGATAGGGAGAGAAGAGGAAACAAAAGCCGACGCCATAGTCCATCAAAGGAAGCGAGCATAAAACGGAATTGCCGCCGGGTAAAACGACTCTATCCAACCCACGCACACTTCTACGCGCGCGCACATACACACACGCAAACACACACACACTGTCGCATACGTACACAGAGACAGACGGGACTGCTGATGGGAGAGGCAAACCAAGCCGACGCGCATTTTTTCTGGCTGGACCGGAGAGGGTCGGAGGAGAAAGGGTGGAGCGAGCAGCGCGATATGCCCTTTGCTAAAGTATACAGTAGTGTATACGCCGCGATCGAATGTCGCGTCGCTAAAACTATACTTCGATTGCACATTTGCACGGGGCTCTGATTACGAATACACGCGACAGTGCACAGAACTTTCAGATCGTATTATATACCTAATACTTACTGCAGCGTTCACTCGCGTTTTCATTTTCGCTGCGTGCGCAGCGACCTTCTGATGCTTCCACTTCGTCGCGATCCTCTTCCGCCGCCGCGCTTTCTATATACGCTCTGCTCGTGCAGTCAAGCAAAATTTACATGGTAGGAGTGCCAATAGAACGAGTCATCTATCAAAGATGCAGCACACGATATAATACATTATAGAAACGATATTTTCGATATATGTACATATACATATGATTTTTATGCATGCAGTACGTAACATAGAGAGTATATATTTACCGAGGGTAAAAGAAAGGACAGAGCTTTTTATTTTTTGATTCCAGTTATATTGCCATGCTTTTAGGGATTGTAGGGATGTGTTGTAAACCGAAAGTATGACGAGCGCTGGTAATATATTTTTCTCTGAATAATAAAGAGAGAGACTTACGGTATATATTTTGTATAATCATGAAATCTATCGGACGACGAGATATGTATAGGGATACGCGAGCCCATGTACATTTTTCATGGCTTGTTTTTGGCTGCGCTGTCGTGCGCATATATTTTTCAAAAACGAATTACATGCGCAAAACTTTCTATCGTCATTGAGGATAGAAAATGAAGCAAATCATATTATGAAGGAAGGATGAAAAATGAAAAAAATATAATAACGAAAAACGTGTGCATGGACACACGCAAACCTAAGAAAAATTGTATTTTCGAAGCGACAATTGAATTTGAAGAAAGTACACGAGTCACTTCGCTTAATTGCCAATATAACTGTCGATGTATAGGAACAATCGAGTAGTCCAACTTTAGAAAGTTGACTTACTCGTTACTGATCTGACAAGAAATCAGCTTGGGTACATAATACACAAACACACACACACACGCACACACAAACTGTTCGTTTGAAAATTGTTGAGTGTGAAATTTCAAAAGTACTTATAACGTGTTGACCATACCTGTCCAATGCTATATAAGTCAACGTTAAATTTCTATTCATCTAAAACGGACACGTACACTCGCCATGGTGACGTTGAGTAGGTTATACATCGGGTGAAATAGGATTCGACCATTGATGATCAATCGAGGTTGTTCTTCGAAATTACCTTTAAAAGCGCGGGTGTATTCAGGTGCTAGCGTTAAGATACAATGCTCATCGGCGTCACACGCACAATCAATGCTAAAACACACAAGCCCGCGTATTATTGATATAATATGTTGAAATGCTGCGAATTTGTATAGTTTATATTATAGTATACAATGTACATGTACTTATCGTACTTGGTACCGTAATTAACTTGATATCGCAGCGCCTAAGTACACATAATTAATGCAGAATCATATAGTTTTCAACGGGATATGTATACATATGTGGCATAATGTCGAACACTAGCCAAAACTATGTGAGTCTTCTCGTACGAAGTTGTGGATAATGTTTTATATAATATACTGTGTGATGCAATAAATGTCATAAGTCGTTTGCTGGCATATTATATCAATAATGATCGATCCAAGAGAAACGAGAATCACATCAGAACTGCGAGTGTCGGACAACTGAACTCTGCACTATGCATGCTTGAACCCTGATTTGAGAAAATTTACCCTATTTCTGGCCAGAATTACTAGTCGACGCATGTTAAAATGACGTTCATTATACATTTTTTAAATACGCTGAAACAATTTCTCATAACGTATTTTGTTTTAACAAATTTTTACTAGAAATTGCGCTTAGAAATAGGGTTAATTTTCTACCAGGGAACGGAAAATCTTTTTTATAAATAATCTATCGTGAGTATAGTTGTGGCAGGATATTGTACGTCATCGTTAGTACATAGCGTATAATTAATGAAAAAAAAATCATCACTAGCCTGT
The DNA here is from genome assembly GCF_009193385.2 of Nasonia vitripennis. NCBI lineage: Eukaryota > Metazoa > Arthropoda > Insecta > Hymenoptera > Pteromalidae > Nasonia > Nasonia vitripennis. The sequence goes on from NC_045760.1 coordinate 21,356,927, forward strand.
GCCAAGGTATTATTTAGTGCATGTAAACGCGATACGCGAGACTCGCAATTTTCCAAAATAATTTTCATTTACGAAAATCTAAACCGTTGATGGTTTAGAGTTGCAGTCAGTTTCAATAACGTACAGCAAACGTTCTCATCGGTTGTTGTTTGTAAGAAAGCGAGACAAGTGACTTTCCTTTATAGAAAAATAAATCACCACTGAGGGTTCTGATGAACAAAAAACCTCTGTCAATTCTTTGGCACGTGGCGTCCTTCAAGCTTATACTGTGTTGCTTCAATAGTGAACATTTTTTTTAACTTTTGTACTTTTGGTTTCATGTACAAAACTATTTCTAAACAATCATATAATCTGTATGTAAAGAACAGCATCGAGTACGAACTTCACGGCGACTATGTCAAAAAGCACATATGATTGATGATTTTGATTTAGACAGATTTGCTTGATCTCTTAATCCCTTTTTTGGGCTGCGTTCATTTTTGCTACATGAGATTTTTGAGATTTAATTTTTTCAAATTCTTTTTTTAAACTAATATAACTTGTTAACTCAACTTTTGAATTTTTCAAAACGAATCATGATAATGAATAACTGCTTTATGAATACTAATAAACACTGATTTCATAATAAAATGAATCAGCTTGCTAAGGAAGCTTGATGCCATTTCAATATGACAATTAAATAATTGATAATAAATAACTTTATCAAACGTAAAGTAGAAATACTTATATGGGTAAAAACAATTTTAATATTGAAGCTATATCTACATAAGCTTAAAGGAAGTTACCCTTCGGTGAATTGGCAGCGGTTTACGAATCTTCCTTATAGAAAGGAAGCATATATCCGATTCAAAATACGCTAGGGTCGTTCTTTTGAAACCAACTTTAGTGTAGTATGAACATTCATACTACACTAGGTAGTTTAATCATTTAAAGATAGACGCACAAAATATCGGTGGAATATCCGCAGGCATCGCGCATCGGGGCGTGATCGAAAATTGAGTTTGATGCTTTTCCTCTCAACGGCGATGCAATGTGCTGCGAAACAAAATAGGCAAAGTCGTAGCCCGATCGATCGTACATTTGATATAAGAGATATACAAGTAACGAGTGTGTCCTAGCCGTTAATCTGAACCTAAACTGTAGAGACTGTTCTAATCGACTCGAATCTGACGCGCGCGCATACACACGGGCACACGCACACTCACTTTCGCATTCACACGCACGGATATTCGCGTAAAAAAATTTCGAGCCTGGGACGTAAATTTAATTTTGGGAAAAGCTCGCGCAGATCCGTATAAGGGTCGTCCGGCGCTCGAGACTTTTACAATAAATACAAGCATAAACTTACACAGAGCTTTATAAGTCGATATTGAACTCAATATCCATCGCAAGACAACACTTTTAAACGATACTGCTATAAATTTTAACGTGCGTCTAAACTTTGTTCATTAATGCGCTACAAGCTGGCTCTCTGAGGCAAAGTTTTGTTCTCTGCACAAACTTTGCAACGATGCGTCGTTAGTTGCATGAACGTTGCATCAAAATTAGTTAACAAATTAATGTGTTACTACTTACAGAAAAATAAACAATGATTGTACAACAAAGTTCGCTGTTTATTGGAACGATATAATACATTTTCTAAAACGATTAAACGATTTTTTATTGTACGGCAAAAAAATTATACTGAACGTTAAAAGTTTTAATAAGATACTATCAGATACGTCATGTCACTAGCCTTTTAATAATATATACGTTCAATTAGTCTCTGTACCGCGGACCATGCGTGTTAACGTAATCATAGAATATTTCTCGCTAGAACACAGTGGATTTTCCTAGTGTTGTTTTACTACAGTCGTGAGAATGCCGAGTCTTTTTCTTACTGTGTTTAATTGGTATGCTAGAAAATTTTGTGTTTCAACTTAATATCTATATTCTATAATATAGGAGGTCAGAGAGGTATTGTTTAGAACCCACACAATTATTCGAATCCGAATTATTTTATAACCTGAAATAAATCGTCTACGAGTAAAGATGTATTAGTATATGAAACCTATATACACTTGAAAAATCGTATTTAGAAAAAAGCCTATAGATTATAATATGGAACACAATTTATTTTGATTTTCATAGCATAAGCTTAGAATTAACAGATGAGGGTTGTAATAAGATTGTTATATTTTGAAAGCCCTATATCTTAAGATTTCTTATATATGACTGAGGATTTCGCGAGGCCAATGTGGCCTATAGAAGTGATATTCTATGTATGAATATCACATTAAAAATGATTTGACGAAAAATTCAAGCAGAAGTCACTATTCGGGCCCGTACGGGTATTATAAAAATATTTGTGAAAACTGTATCTAAGGATGATATACACGTTTTTTTCTCTACGCATGTATGAGAAAATTCAGCAGCTTAATTCCAAGTTATATCTGCGTCATGTCTAAGCGCACACGTGTCTGATCAGTACATAAATGAAAAAAAAAAACTACTTTTCAGATGATAAAAGAAACGTACGAGTACAATGGGGATGACACTTGGATTATAGAACTGCCAGGAGCGCAAAAGTTCTAAAATGTAAAGTTATGAAGTCTATAATAATGTACATGCTGATATTCGGATGAAATTCATGTATGATTTCAGCGCATGTCTAATAGCAAAAATGTTCTCCAGAAAAAAAACGTACAAAAAAAAATGCAAAAAAAGAAAATAATAAATTACTACAAACTCTTATGTATTCGCATCAAATGCAGAAAGTTAACGCGTGGATGTTTTATTAATGTTGAAACTGGTGATAAAATTTTCGCGACGTGTACTTGCACAATTAAATATGTATGCAAACACTAAATTTCTAAAAACTGACGAGCGACTTGAAATAATCAGGATTCATTTCTATGCAATCGAAAAGTTGTGGGCGATTTCTAGCGAATGGCTCTATCAATATAACCGGAATACTATTGATTCACGAAGTATTTAAAATGTAAATAGTGTAAAATTGCTTATATTTTCTTTGCGATTAAATTGCACGTTGTCTTTCAACTTTATTTGAATACTTATTATCTGAAAGAGAACACTATATCTAGAGATACTATATCGATAATAAAAATCAAACAAGGTATTTTTTTTATACCTTATAGATCCAAAACTATTTAGTTACTAATGCGTCCAATTTTGCGCAGTTACTTTATTTTTGGAAACGTGAGAAGTGCAACTTGCCCATGACTGAGAAATTGTATAATCAAACAAATCATTAGGTATTGATACAATTAAAAAGCGTCTCCTTACGCCAATTGAAAAGCCGTGCAATCTAGAAAATTATTGATGAAGCATTTAATTATATTTGAAAAATAATAATATATGATTGAAATCCAATGATACGAACTGAGAACAAACTTTTAATAACAAATAATCACACATTTGAAAATTTGAAAAACCAAAAAAGGTCAATTGCATCGCCAATCCCGCATGAATCAATAATTTTCTACATTTTTAAGTCATAAGACATAAGCATTATAGGAAGAGAATTAGTTTTAAGCATAAGAAGCAAATGAAATAAAATAAATGTTAAAGATAACACAGAATAATGTTACTAACATACGTGTAGCACGAAAAAGTATGAATATAAAATAAAGAAGAAAAAAGAGATACAACGATGACGAGCAGCCTTTAACCTCGCGGTGCGTTGAATTTCATTACCATGCAAATCAAAGCGGAGTAGTGGCAAACACCTGCCGTGAGGTAGTCATTAATTTTCTAATGTCAATTTTTCGTTATTGACCCGTGAAAAAGAGTGAAATAAATTCATGTTTGTAAAATTCTAATCTGGAAAAATGTTTAGTAACAGAATGTATTTCGTTCTTCGTGTAACATGGAAAATAATAAATATAATTGAAAGCAAAAGCGCCTAATTTATACAAAGGAAATGCACGTATTTTGCCATAGATGATAAATGTCCCGTATAAAGCATGTATTGAAAGGGATAATGTCAACTCTTTTTCAAGAAATAAAATCAATCTAGACTTTATTATATTTCTGTATTATATGAATATACTGTGAATACACTCGGTTTCAAAAATGTTGAATAAAAGTACATAATACTTGCAGGAAGTGTAATTTTTCGTTTGCCGACATTTTTTGTGAATACAAAGATAAATTTGAGAGTAAATATGTGTAAAAAAAACTTATAGCTGAACTATTATTTGGAATGTTCTACGGGAAATATGTTGGACAAACGAAAAAAGGTTGTACAAGATGTCGATAACCGAATGTATAAGAGATCATAAGAGAGAAAGTATGATTTTCATGCAACTCATATTTTTGTATGATTCGAACGTCGGTCTATGCCCGATCGCATTACCAACGATGAGAGTCAATAAAATGCCAATTTATTAAACGAGAGTCTATCATTATTGTATAATAATATGTATTGTCTGCCAAGCGTGTGCAGTAATTAGAATAATATTAACGTAATTATATGCTATACATACATTGTATTACGTGTTGTGTATATTATAAATGTTTAGAGGACCAAAAAATACATTCTACCAATGTAAACAACAAATTAAAATTTCTTTAATCCTTATATAATTTTGACGATTACTTTCATTTTATTTTTTATTAAAAATTAATTCTACTTCTTAAAAAAAAGAGCATGCCTACGTTTTTTTTATATCATCAAAATTTCATGTTACATGCACTTTTGAAAATTGACTAAGCAATATTGGATTTTCAAAAATCAAATTTTGCTTCTTTCTAGAGGAAGCTTTGTAATAGTAAAATGTTCAGTTTCCCTAAAGCTTCATAGAAACGTATTTGGAGTTCGAATCATGCGTTTTTAGAACATGTCCGTGCGGATGGCTGTGTGTGTACGTATACCGTCATAATTCTGAAAGTACGTTAACGATTGTAATAAAATTTGACATGCATATATATTTCTGATTCTGAATTCGGACAAAAAATTTTTTATGATCCTGACCATTTTTTACTCATTCTATGGCCATTTTTCGATTTTTGAAAAGATATATTTCCTTTCTCTTAATAATATGATTAATACACAATAAATTCAGCAATAGTGTTTCTAAAAAAGCATTAAATCGTCCACTTTGTCCTGCAAGATTTTTAAGATTGACTGTTCCGTTCGATTGTTATGATAAATAAGGTGATTTAAAAAAAAAATAATACCTCCAAAAATAAATCGTCAAACTTTTTGAAAAAATGTATGACGAAAATTCATGATTTTATGAGGTTATGAGGACCCTATGGTATTTAAAAGAATGGGGTTTAAATTTTTTCATGAAAATTATATGATTTGATATTGTGATGGCTGCTTCTTCAGTAAAATAATTAAGATTGTAAGTATTTTTCATGATAGATGCATGGAAAAGGCCACTTTCCATGCATGTAAAATGAATGGAAAATCGAGTTTTTCTTAGCAGCGGGAAAAAACTACTCCCTTGGGAGGAAAAAACGTTTTTTCCTCCCAAAGGAGTAGTTTTTTCCTTACTCTGCAGCCTATCCGATGGATGTGTGTCTACATAAGCATTTTCAAAATTTTCAAAATTTTCAAAATTCAAAATGCCAACGCATTTGACGATAAAAAGAGACTGACCTGTACAACTATTATAATTGAAAGTATACTCTTCGGTTCCTTCTATACATGATGATAACAACTCTATCACAATCCTATTTTCTAATACAATTACATTCATTATATGCAATAATATTTTTTTTTTCTCCATAATTATAACGTTACATTACATCGAAATCAACTATTTCTATCCGTATAAAACTAAAAAGAAAGTTTGAGTTCCATAAATCGATTAATTGAAATCGCCTTAATTGAAACGCTGCTGCACTGACGCAATAAAAAAGTTTTGAAGCGTTTGGAAACTTTGAAGTAAACATCAATCTCTTTTTAGATGAAAATATTCCTCAAATGCTGTAAGATAAATTCTGGCAGTGCATTTCATAATTCAAGGAAAGCAAAAACACAGATATGATAGCCTACGAAAATAATTATTATTCTTATCGTCTTTGTGCGATTGTCGGAGATTGAATGCTTGTTTTCTTAAATTCACGTTGTATTAAAGTGTTTCCAACAATGAGTTATTTTATTTGCAAAAGTTTCTTCAAACTTTTGCGGATGTACAAATTTGTGTATAAAGATACTGATTCTTAATCCATTTATACGAAAATAAATTATCATCGTGAAACTGTCTTCAAAGGTTTCCAATCTTAACAATGAATGGTTCGATTTAAGATTGCATCTTATGTTACACGATTGCAAACTAATTTCCGCAACTAAGTCCGCACATAAGCAAACGCTAAGAGTTTTAAATAGTCTAAGCATGCATGATGAGCACATGCGATACAGACCACATCAATCGATATATCGATATATCGCATAAAACCGCAGACCTTATTATTCGTGCAAAGTGATGCTCGGCACTTGTATCAAATTTAGACTGTGTAGTCGCATGCACGTGTCTACCATCTAGCAAGAAGTTTTACGCTCGTAATCAAAAACTGCGAATCTATTCTTTGTAGATTTGCTTCATTTGAAAGTATATATTTTTGCTTTTTATGCGGTATGGGTGATTTGATATCTTAGTGACGAGATGGTTAGTCAATTAATAAAACAGAGAAGTATTGACGTAAGAAGATAGTTGTAATCTAAACTTTGAAATACTATTTTTTTTTTACGTGGCATTTGGAACTCGAAAGTTCATTGCCTCATCTACGCAAGCCTTCCACGCTGCCCTATCTTGTGTCAACTCCACCCAAGATGCACCTCTCCGATCGACACCCACCCGTCCTATTTCTACTAGATCCGCTTTTACGTTGTCCTCCCATCTATGTCTAGGTCTACCTAGAGGTCACGTTACCATCGGCCTGCCCTTCATGACATGCGCTACCGTACGGTCGACTCCCATTCTGCCGATCCTAATCTGCGCGATTTTATTATTCTGTTAATATTTGGTGACGCGTACAGATTATGTAACTCATCATTGTGTAGTCTCCTCCATTCCCCGGTTTCCTCATCTTTCTTCGGCCCGTATATTTTTCGCAAGACTTTATTTTCAAATACCCTAAAACGGTTGTCCGCCTGCTTAGTGAGAGCCCACGTTTCGCACCCGTACAGAACCACCGGCAGTATTATTGTCCTGTATATTCTTATTTTAACGTTTTTAGACAACAGCCTCAACTTAAGTAAATTACTCACGGCGTAGAAGCAAGCATTACCCGAATGGAGTCTCTTATTTATTTCGACATTAATCTCGTTTCTATCATTTATGGTCGTACCCAGATACCTGAATTCGCTAACCTTTTCAAAAGTAAAATTCCCAACTCTGAGATCTTCCTCCCCTCTGCAGATGCCTAGCTTATCCACAATCATGTACTTTGTTTTTGATTCACTCACTTCTAACCCTGTATACTCCACCGCTTTTATGAGGATTTCCGCGTTTCTTGCTACCGTTTCCCTACAATCCCCCAGTATATCCAAATCATCTGCGTAGCCTAGTATCTGCGTTGTTCCATTAAGCGTTGCGCCCAGCTGGCTAACCTGCATTTTTCTAACGGCATACTCTAACGTTAAGTTGAACAGCACCGTAAAGAGCCCATCCCCTTGTTTTAAACCATCGCGTATCATGAAGGGTTCTGATACATTACCGCTTACTCGGACCTTTCCCGTGCTTCCGTTCAGACATATTTGAATTAATCTCACGAGTTTTTTCGGTGCACCGAGAAGTACTAGAATTTGATACATTTTGCTTCGCTTAATAGAGTCGTACGCTTTTTTAAAATATATAAATAGTTGGCGTATGGTTTCGCAAAATTCCCACTTTTTCTCTAACTGTCTTATGGTAAACATTTGATCGCTCGTCGATCTGTTGCGCCGAAATCCGCACTGATAATCTCCTACTATATCTTCCGCGAATGGAGTGAGTCTAGCTTGTATTACGTTTGACAGAACTTTGTAGCACGTTGCTAAAAGTGAGATACCCCTATAGTTATTGCAGTCTGTCTTATCCCCCTTTTTAAAAATCGGTATAATGATAGATTCCTTCCAATTTTCAGGTATTGTTTCATTTTTCCAGATGGCACATACTAGTTTATAGATTTTGAAAGTGAGCTCGATGCCCCCATATTTGAGTAACTCAGCTGGTATAGAGTCATTTCCCGCGGCTTTGTTGTTTTTTAGTTTTTTAATCGCGGCCTCTACTTCTTGGTAGCTCGGTTCCTCCACGTGGAGTTCAGCAGTGTGAATTTCGTCCCCTAATTCTTCGCTATTTTCGTGCACGTTTAATAATTTATTGAAATAATTTTTCCACAGCGACAGTAATTCGTTGTCATTTGTTACGAGGTCCCCGTTTTCGTCCTTCATCAATTGCGCTCTACTCCTAAAACCCTTTTTGATGGCGTTAATCCCTCTGTACATTTCGCGCGGGTTATTTTCCTTACTGTTAGTTTCTATTCTCCTAATTAGGTTCTTTTGATACTCCTGCTTTTTATTTCTGTAGATTGCGCCCGCCTGTTTCCTTACGTTAGAATACTCTTCTACGGTCCTGTCGCTTCTATCGTGTCGCGCAGACATTATAGAAAAATAAAACTCATTTTTTTGTAAATAATAAATAAATAATGCAAATACATCAAAATAAACACTTTTTTAAATAGTGGGCAAATCAGTATATTACGATACGTGTGACCTAAATAGCCGATTATTGCACGGCGTGTATTAGCTAGTGATAAGACGCCGTGCACTGTAATGGGCTGCTTAGTTCACAAGTATCGTATACAATGTGTATGCATTTCACTGCCGCCCCCCTTCTCCCGCCTCTCTTAAGCTATCTTTTCTTAGCCACTTATACTATAAAAGAATGCATATAGCACATCATTCTTACTGTATCTATATTTTTGTATCAATTAACATGGCTTTTGCAAGTTTGTAAAAAACGTTGACTAGATACTTTGATTTTTCTTATCATGCATTTTATGTGTTTGTCCCATTTTCAATTGAAACCAAAGACCCTTCCGTTTGTGACGATGCTGATTTTTTCGCGAAGCTAGTTCTTAATTATAGCTATCGTTTTATCGTACAGGAGATACTTTGATTAATAATATTCACTGAATACGTGTAAAAAAATAATTATGAAACTATACAAAATTGTAAAGTCTTGAGGTAACTGTGGAGACTGGAAAACTGTAGTCTGTGCGTGTCCTTCCCTTGATGTGCGCTTGGCTTTTGTTGCTGCCTGGACTGAGACGCTCCTGCGTCAAAGACATTGATGCAATAAACCTCGCAGCTAGTAGATCCTCTTGGTTTGGGTCTCTCTATACTGTGTACCTGTATTTGTGTACATATGCGCGTGAATATTATTGAGGAGTTCTAACAGTTTAAATTTATTTTATCTAGAATTTTATAGGATTTATATTAGAAAAGTTATATACTTTTAACTAGACTAAATTTTTCTCTGATATTTACTCAGATTGATTATGTATTCAGCAAAATTTCAGCAAAATCTGTTTCCTAAGGCTAAATCCTCTCATTGTGAGGATTACACACACCAATTATCGAAAGCGTGAATCTCCCTACTGCATCATCTTCGTCGGCGAATCCAGGTGCGAAAGGGATTTAAAAGACGGGCCACTTGACAGTCCCTGGCACACGTCCTTTACAGGAAATAAATGCAGCAATGAACTTCGGCGTATCACGCAGACTTTTAATTTCATTGAGCCGAAACATGGCTACCTATTATTGATCCGTTATCGGAGAATTAAAAGAAATATAATTTACCATTTACAAATAACTACCTGGATTAAAAATTAGATGTTCTGCTGGCTGTATTATTTTTCAGTTGATTGTGTTTCTCGGGACTATTAGCTTTTGGGTCGTTGGTATCTTATATTTAAAAAAATATAGATAGTGCGCTTCATGGTTTTCCCGTTAACCCGGACTTTCGTAGATGATGTCGAGATGTTCGGCATCGCGGGTGCAATTGAGTTTGAGTAGTACGAGGTAACAATGTATGTTGATAAAATGTGCGATATGCAACTCGAGATGAATCGAGACTTTTTGGTCTCGACTATTTTTGTCGAGACGAGGAGGGATTCTGTCGAAGAAATTCGGATACTCGAAATACTTCGGTATCCTCTCTTTAAAAAGAGATGGCCGGGAGTTATGAAGTCTTTTAAAATTCTATGGCAAAACATCCGGTCAAATGGCGCCAAAATTGGAAATGTTTTTAAATACAGATGTATACTCAATTGGAAAGTATTTGTTAGAGTTTTGAATGCTTTTTAAATATTATAATAAAGAGACCAAATGCAGTAAAAATGAGCGCGCGAAGCGTGCTGGATTTTGCTAGTATTCATTAAACATAAGGTGCTGTCTGTTGTGTAAAGAATATTATATTATTCATAATTTATATGTATAAGATAAGGATATGCAATAGGTATAATTAAAATTAAAAAACATAATGTAAAAACATAATTGAAAAACATAACTATACATGCATATAGTAGTATAGTAAATTTTATTTGTATAAAGCAATATTGAGACTAGGTTCACATGTTTATTAATTAGCGCAGAATATCTTAACAACAGCTTTCACAATACTTAACATTTTGCAATATTAAATTTTTATTACGTAGACATTCTTCTTCGACGATATTTTAAGTACGTATAACAGACAAGTTGATACATTAGTATCGTAAATGATAGAGAGTAAACTATTACCAACATACAGGTAAGTTCCAAGTTCTTACGCCTAAACTATTCTAAAGCCACATAAATTGCTGAAGTAATGAAAATTCGCTAATTACAAGATTCCTTACAACTAATTTTTAAAAGCACTGCGTATTTAATACTAAAGTTGAGTATACGATTTTTAGCAGTACTGATGAAATCTAAATCTAGTGTAATAAATAACAGGGACAGACATAGCGTAAACTAAAGAGTCTTAACAAGGCTATCGAAAAAAGTTACTTTGTCTCGTCTTTTATTTCATGACCCGAGCACTCATCGTTATTGATATTATAGAAGTACAAAGTGATTGAGAATCGCCTTACGTCAGAAGAACAAGCACATGTTTTTATCGCGTGATTTGAATGGCAGTATAGCAACAAAAGTACTGATTCTCAGGAACCTTGGCAGTGTCATTCAATGCGGCTCGACAGTTATCAACAGATAGTTAGCTTCTGCTTGGTCATTTTGCAATTGAAATTCGAAAAATGTTTCGCTTTTTTATTAAGAATTCATTTACGAATTTAACGTTACTCTGTTACTCTATTCCTAAGCGGTTTTTATGTCTAGCAAGCTTAACACCACTTTTTCAGATAATCACTCAGACACAATCGCCTATTTTAATACCGTCAACTGTGCGAAAAATTCTCTCGGAAGGCGGTAGTTCACCTATGAGGAATTTCTCGAGTAGTCTGTTGGCACCCTGGGAGTGCCCTGAGCCGACAAATGCCAGAGTTGCGTCTCTGCCCGCGTACTCGAGGAGTACGTCCTGACCCCCAGGATGATTTTTTATGAATTCGGTACAATTGTAGACGTAATCGCAGATGACCAGCCAGCAGTCGTCTATGGTGTCGTGCCAAGAGATCTCTTCCAGCGATATTATGGGCAAGCTGTTCTCGCATTTGTCGGAGTAACCCAGTTTCTTGTTGGCTATCGCTTCTGGACTGGGCTTTGCGTAGTTGCTCGATCGTTTTCCCATGAGGTTCAGCGTTTTGTCCAGGAGGTTGAGAGCCCGGAAATTCAGTGTAAGTCCCGACAATTCCATGGCACTGGAAGTAGGCTCCCTCAGAATGATGCTCCGCTCGGACTGCGACTCGTTGCTGCACAAATGCGAGTTGTTTTATGTTAAGCAGAACGACACCGGCGCACAGACACTACTAGTACAGTGATCGAGGAAGTGAGACTTAGTTGTGGCTTGCGACTGAGGGAATTGAAAACTGTTAGTCTGGAGGCGAGTGGTAGTTTTTATATCCCAGCGTACGGGCAATCACCTACAGTACGTTTGACGTCAGGAAAAAGACGAGAAGAAGCGTCTCACTTTCATCAGATCATTTTGCTTGTTGGAGCTAGGGAAGGGATATTAAGTCTTGAGTGTGACGAAATGGGGTCTGTTATCGCGCGATTAACAAGTTCAGTTGAATTTTGTGATTAGGCCATACATTTGAACTCGCGCGACACACGAGTCGACAGTGAAATTGCGAAAGAGATTACTTTACTTGCTTTTTTTGCTTTACTCTTTTCAAAAAATAACACTTGACTGCGACGATTATAATAATCAGGTCGATGGTAGCGATGTATTAGCTAATTTAAGCAGACACAACTGATATGGAGCGAACATCTGGTACTTACGAGAAGCGGGCAGCGCCATGAGGTTGTCGGTCGTACGACATTTCTAGACGTACTGAAATGCTATTACACGGGAGAAATCAATTCTGTGTACGCAAAGTGTGACAGAGGAGAGGTAGGTTAGGAGAGAGAGAGAGAGAGAGAGAGTGAGAGAGAGCCAGGAGAATATAATTCCATTACCGGTTGAAACCTCACACCCAGTCGAGGGTCTGCAGCCGCCGCACTATATTCACTATGACTACGAATAGATGATTTCAAGTAAAAAGCATTCAACATCATTTTACTTAGAAAAAATTTTTAACGTTTCACCAGTATCATTTTGCAACCAAATTATTCACTTGATTAATAATGTTTTTTTCTTACTTGAGGCCCCTCTCCACAATCGAGATACCACAACAATAATCCAGAAAAAATCATTGAACTTTGCATCTTCATAGGACTTTTGAGTTAAGTGTCAACAACAACAAAAAAAAAGCGCATCGGCGAAATTTTAAAGATTTTTCCTGGATCATTGTTAAAGAATTGCAGCCGGAGCTCGTATCCGCTATATCTACGCATCATGATCTATCGTTGGTAAATTTTTGAGGTCGAAATATCATTATCTTGCCGCGATTTAATGGAACAACGAGACCGTAGTTTTTCTCCGTTTACTGTATATATTAGTATATCTATATTGAGTGTGGAGAGGTACCTTAAACTGATGAAAAAGGAATTTAAAATCGTTTGAATTGACGAGTTCAATGACTGTACTATAAATCTTTAGCAATGACAAATATGTTGTTGAGAGCACTTCATACGTAGTAGATGTTGTATTTACGCTATAGTAATCTGAAGATGCGTAATGATTGTTATGAATGAAGCATAGAGTCAAAGGAAACTATGAACGCAAAATATTTATGACATATGACGAATAGGAGACTATGTGCGAATACTACATTGTCGTCGTAGTTCGAAAAAGTAAATATTATTTCTTTTGCGATCGAGGAATAAAGCCATAGGGGGCTCGCCTATCACACAAAAATAATGACTTGACATCAGCGAATCACGAGGAAAATGTTTTTCTGCTTTTATTCAAATATTCTACTTTCTAAGCAGTTAATTATTGCATTATTATTAAAATTTTTATGACGATAATCTATATGTCGGCCTACCTGTATCTTCAGAATTCTCTTTTTCGCTCAGATTTTTTTATGAATATAATCTTGACGCAAACAGTATTATCACGTGCTAGATTAAATATGATTAATTACATTGACACACATGCAAGATTCTTTTGGCTGGGAAACTTTTAAGTATAGATTTGCCTAAAAACTTAATTTTAAGATCGCTATATCACTCGCATATACATTTAAGTGTTATAGAGATTAGACGTATAATCTGAAATAAATCCTATTATTTCTGTGACGTTAATTTAATTCTGTGACGTTCTTTATTCTACGAAGTTATGTATTCATGATTGAGTTTGACTTTGCTTAATCAATAGATGACTTGCTTGACTGCGATATTAATAATTTAAAAATACGCTGTTCAGTATTCGTTAAAGAAAGTGATAAGCGAAGGTACGTGTATCTTCAGATTGTCGTATTTTTAACTATGATAAAAAATGTTACAGATTTTGTTCAGAAAACTAATTTCAAAAAAGTTGTAAAAATTTTCTCTGGCAAAAAACTGCTACCAATTTTTTGACACGTAGCTTACAGCTAACAGGTATCGACCAACGCTTGGCCAATTTTTACATTATCCACTACTAAGTAAATTTAGTCGTTACTCTGCAGATCAGCCATTTTTATGGTGAAAATTTTTCCCAAAAATAATAAATTGCTATAAAACAAAAACGCGTAAATAAACTGAAAAATAGACTATTGTCCCGTTATGTTAGAGTAAAAACAAAGAAAATGAGACGGGGTGAATAACAATCTACTTAGTAGAGGCTTTCCAAAAATACTATTTATTGACTGAAACGTAGTTCGAACATGTTTCTCTACAATCTCTAAAAAATTACCACTACAGAGCTTTCTAAGGCGAAAGCACTAGCCCTGACAGAGCTTCCAAGACTCTTGGAGAGCTACAAAAAAAAATTGATGACACCGTATCTAATGAACATATAACGAAGAAATTCGTGCTCACCCGCATAAGAATTTTCTAAAAACACGAGAATAGAGCTTTATAGGGAAACTGAAAATTTGACCAACCACCTGGAATATTCATCAGTAGAAGAAAACAATGAATCAGACCAGATTCGGCTTAACGCAGCACTACAAAAACAGGCAAACGAAATCAGCAATCAGTAATTTTAATTTAAATGCATATTAATTGCGCCAACGAATCCAGAAAAAGTGATCTGACTAATACTCGACTCTTAAGATAAGACCAATTATTGAACGTTCGCAATGATCTGCTACACTGAATATAAATAATTTCTAGCTTGTGATATAGCTTATCATACCTCCAGGGGAGAAGAAAAATACGAATAGGTGCATCTGTATTATCGTATGAATGAATGGCGCCACCAGCTGGTCGACGGGCTGCCAGAGCACAGGCGTCGACGATGCTGCCACCTCGCGAAACTTGTCCCAAAGCAGATAGACGCTTTTAGCAACAGAGGGAACAAGTCCTGTCTCTTTCCTCGGTCGAGTCTGTTTTATCGTTCGAAGGTGCGGAAAGCACCTGCTCGAAGTGGCTATTATATTGATCCGCGACCGACCATGCCCGACTGTGACTACTTAGAAATTCACGTGTCCCCATCGCTACCCCCGCTAACAGCGCCGCGCGATTGCGATATCTTGGTTGGCAAATGGAGCGTTGGAGATAAGCGCTTAGCGCGAGCGAACTAAAAGCGATAAAACAGGATCCGTCCGCAGTGATAGAGCCCTTCGATAGGCCGTAAATTCGAGTAGGTAGATAGGTACGCCTAGCACACCGGCAGATGCGCATACATCGAGTTCATCGTGGTATTCGCAGAGCGCATGTGTTGCCTCCTTCGGCCCTTCCCCTCTCCTCCCGACGGCGAGGCTCCCCTGCTTCTCTCTCTGCCACCTCGTCGACGGTGGCGGTAGCATCAGCAGCAGAGGCGGCGCGACGCCGTGGCGAGGGCAGCGCCGAAGTGTCGACTGCTTTCGTGCTAGTCGCAATCATGCCACCAGCCGGGCGCAAAAGCTCGCGTCTAAGCTACTCCCCGTGGCGCAGCCGCTGCTGCTGAAAGTGTGCCTCTCCGTTTTCTCTTTCTCTCTGCCTGCCTGTCCATCTATCCCCCTGTTCCTCTCTTTCGCCTTTCGCTCGCGATCGCGTGTGTCGCGTTCTGTACTCCTGTCTGTCCGTCTATCTGTCCCTCGCTTTCTCGGTCCCTCTCTCCGCACGACGGAGAGGAACGAGGTGTCGAGTGTCGCGGAAGGAAGCAAAAAGTAGTCAAGGAGGCGGCGGCAGCGTGGCGTACGAGGAGGAGGAGGAGGAGGAGGACGGCGGCGGAGGAGGCGACGACGACGACGAGGAGGCGGCTGGTGCTGCTGCAGCCGGTGACAAGAGCAGCAGCAGCAGCACGACTACGAGCAACGCACTTCGAACGACGAAACACAACGAAAAGTGACGACGAGTATCAGTGCAGCACGAACGCGAGCTAAGAGAGCCGAGGGGTTTCCATGCGACGAGGAGGAGCGAAGCAGCACGGTACTGCCCCGCACACACACACACACACACGCACGAGCGCGCGCGCACACACACACAATCCGCCGCGTTGATACTCGGTGCATTTCGCATCGGCCATGCTCGCATAAAACTCGGCTACGGAATGCAGTTCTGTCTCGCGCGCGAATTGATTTTCCTCTCGTCGTCGCGCCGCTTTTTCCGAGAGCTAGCGCACGAACAGATGTAGAGAGAGAGAGAGAGAGAGAGAGAGCTCGGTGAGTGCGCGATGTGGAAATGAGTGCACGTGTTTCTAACGCGTTAAACCGAGTCAGCGGTAGTGTCGAAGGGGGATCGATAGTAGATAGCCCCTATCAGAGGTAAAAGCAAAACACCGTCCACCGCGGCGCGGCGGGGGCGCGCGCAGGAGACCCAGAGAACGAGAGAGAGAGAGAGAGAGAGAGAGAGAGAGAGAGAGAGAGAGAGAGAGAGAGAGAGAGAGAGAGAGAGAGAGGTTAGAATCGCGTGCGCGCTTTGGAAATTATAGACTCATCCCTTTTTTCTTCCCCCGCTGACCACGGCAGTCCTCCGCCGTAGTGCATCCTACCTGTATACGGCATTATGCTTGGAGCGGGAGAGAGTTTTCATCCGCAGCGAGACGGCCGCTTTTGTGCCGCAAGTCCGAGGCATCGGCGTTCTCGCGCTTAATTAGCCTCTTTCAGAAGCTCTGGCGTCGCGTAACCGGCTTTGTCCTCGTTTATTCTTTTCGGCGAGAAAGTCCAAATCTTGTCGGGCGGTTATCGCGCGGATGGAAACGGAAAATCTTAAAAATATACCGGAAGGTTCAAAGCCGCCGCCGCGGCTGCTGCTATTTCGGTTTATCCGAAAGTCTATTATTTTCGTCGAAAACGAAAGCTCTCTCGAGCGCCCTCACTTCAAAAATACACGCGCGCGATACGAAATTGTTTTGTAATTTCGCTAATTCTATTTCGAGTCCGCGCTCCGATGATTTACTTGCACCGTTGCTGTCCGCGGCATTGTGCGATGTGAGCCCACTACAGCCCGTACGCGCCAGCGCTTTCACCTCTGAGGTGCTTGTCGCCTCCGCGAGCTATGGCTTTCGTGCGGTCGTAGCGAATTCCGGACTTCGATCGAGGCATCGATCCCCCCAGAGGCGCACGCGTAGCTCGGAGCGAGAAAGAAAGAGAGAGAAAGAGCGAGCGAGTCCGATTTTGCGCGCGACGTGACTCCTACTATTTATAAATGGTTTGAACCCGGTCGGCGCATTGGCGAACGCCGCGTGGCACACACGCGAGCTCTGGGCTTGGGGAACAATTCGCGCGTACCCCATGGTAAAAATAGTAGCTCCGGCTAGCCTAGCGCCTAGCTTCGTCTTCTTCTTCTGCTCTTCTGGTTCTCCTCTCGCCGCCGCTACCAGCCGCAGCAGCAGCAGCGTAAAGAGGCTGCAACTTTGTCATGCAGCGGCCCTCCTTTCGTCGCGTTTTCGCTTCCTGCCTGGGCATGGACGGGACCCAGTTAGCCGGCACCCTAGAGCCCTTGATCGTAGGTGCGATGCCCTCAGCAGCCAGTGCGTGTGACTGTCGCTGTCGCGGAAATGCCGACAACGCGTAACACGTTCTACTCCCCGCAAGAAGGCAATCGAATCGTGAAAAGGCTAATCGGCGATTCCTAAAGATCCCCCCCCCCCTCTCTCTCGCTCTTTCTCTTTCTGTACGCCGCCCCTCTCGAGTCGGCGCGCGGAGCGAGCCACATTCCCGGCAGATCGCGGATGCTAATAGAAGCGTTGTGTAACGGACAGCGGAGCCCGAGCTGCTCTCGCACCCGTAGGAAAATCTGTGTCTCGGCCGCAGCGCGCCTTCTGGGCCCGGAGCGGAGTGAGAGCCGTTATAGCTCTACGCGAACTTTGGGGCCGTAGAGTTTGTAGAAAGTGCGCAATTGCCAAGAGCAGCGGCGTCGCCGTCTTCGTCATCAATGACGGAGCCTCTCCTCCTGTCACTCTCCGCTGAAATATTCACCAGGGACCGGCCCTCGCTCCGCGCGCGTCTATGATAGATTCTATATTTATAGGCTCTCTCTCACTCCCTGCGGACGCGTCTTCTCTCGCTCGGATCTCTGTGCGCGTGTGCGTGTGTGTGTGTGTATACGTGGGCTTTCTCTCTCTCTCTCTCTCTCTCTCTCTCTCTCTCTCTCTCTCTCTCTCTCACGCACACACACTCGCGCGCGCAAGCTCTCTCGATGCATGTCATCACTGAAGGTGCACGAAAGTTTCACGATGTTGACGTGCGATTCCGCGGCTACTGCGGAAAAGAGATCGCTGGCTGCAGTACGGTGCGCGCGAGTCGCGGAGAGCGAGTTTTGAGGTTAGATCGACCGAGTTTGCAACAATTTATAAATAGTGCGCTCGGGAAAGTAAACAGTGAGCGTCGAGTGCACGCTTTTCTCGCAAACGGCTTGCTTCTCGATTATCCGAAGTTGGCTGGATTAACCCGCCGATATAAATCGAATGATCGGCGAAGTAGCCTCGAGACATATATTGCGCGACTTCTCGTGGAGCAAGTGGGTCGGGAGCTGCGAACTTCTCTGCGGATTTCTTACGTGGCTCTTTGCGGAGCCTTAACTTCCGAAGCCGTATATAAGGCAATCATCTTGAAAGCGTGCGTACACTCTACTTCTCAGAGCCGCTGTGTTAATCGCACTAGGCCGATTTGCGAGGATCCGATCGAGCTAACCCCTTCCTTTTCGAAGTGTGCACGTTATTCTCTTGTAAGCTTTAAGCTTGCTAATTTTGATTTTGTCATTCATAACACGCTGGGGTCCAGTTTGTCGGTAATATCCGCGCCCTAGAAGTTGCTTTGTGTGTAAGAATCAAAGTTATATAATGCCCTGTCGGATCTTTGTCGTGTACAAGTTGCCAGATTTTTTTCATTAGTTGCTTTGTTTGCGTCATGCTGATGACCTCGAAGTTGATCGTTTAGGAAACATGCCTTCGGGATTATCAGCATCCATAACTTTTGTTTGAGTTTGAATTAAAAGATTAGACGTGCGAGATCCAATATTCTTTGTATCAAACAATAAATGTGTATACGCGTAAAACAATTTACTACGTATTGCGCGATGAGGTATTCTCATTTAGACCGGCATATTGTAAGTTGTACGATATATGACTGAGCCCAGCACCGACTCCCGGAATTCGCTTCATGACGGGATTGCGGTTGTCGATGAACTTGTAACGCGGCCAAAATACGCGACCTGGCCGAAGATATATGAGGTACCATCATAGTGATTCCATACCGAGAAACGAAAGACTTGTTATTTTTAGCGTTATGCGGCAGAATCTCATAATAATTGTCACTGCGTCAAAATATGAAAAAAAGCTTCAATGGCGTTAAGCAAATTGATAAAGGTGTTTGAAGGTGAGAGATAGCGAGAAAGCGAGACAGAGAGCCTGTGGCGTTTTATTATAGTAATGAGCGTTAATTAAACTTAAATTACAGCCATGCGCGTAAGAGTATGATAATGAAATTGCAGTGCATTCGAACTCAATGAATCGAGCAATTAAATAATAATTCGTTCACATGAATCCTGCCGAAAATTAACTACACGTGCAAATTGCAGAAATTCTCGCTTATTGCCGCCTTTCTCTGTTCCAACTCAAAGCAGGAAGCCCAGCCGAGGTCAAGGATGGAAGAGCGTGCTCGACTCGCAAGCAGCAGCACCACCACCAAAAGCAACAGCAGGATCAAGCTGAGTCGTCGCTGAAGGCCCGGCCGAGGCTCTGAAGTCAGCCGGACCTGACAAGGCGACATGCAAAATCCACAGCAGCAGCAGCAGTCCCAAAATCCTCAGCAGCCGGGCATACCGGGTGGCGCGCCTAATGGCGTCGCCGGAGGGACTCAGATGCCCCAGAGCCCGGGCCATCAGCAGTTTGGGCCCGGCGGTAGTGGCGGGCCCAATAGGGCCCAGGTCAACGGGGGCAGGTTCGATTTCGACGACGGAGGCACCTACTGCGGGGGATGGGAGGACGGCAAGGCCCACGGACACGGGGTCTGCACGGGGCCCAAGGGCCAGGGCGCTTACTCCGGCAGCTGGCACTTTGGCTTCGAGGTATCCGGCGTCTACACGTGGCCCAGGTGCGTTACATTATTTTATCTCTACACGCTAAGCACACATGCGCGACTTCTGACCAGCCACCCCGGTTACTACTCATACTATTTCGCCTCTATTCGTCAGTCTAACAATGCCGGATTCTCTATACGGTTCTCCTTTTGCATACACGTATGTAGGTAAAAAACTTTACTTAATTGTCAAGCTCAAGTGAGGGCAGGGTAAGTTCTTGCTCTTACCTCTATACATCCGTCCATGTACACCATTGATTAAGACTGAAAGTCTAGTTTCGTCAAGTGTGCGCGACTCGCATTCGTACTCTTTTTACTTCTCAAATTCAATATTGATTTACATAAAATGCGATACAACAATTTTAATTAAAAGTGGGCGAACATTGTTTAGTCATCGTTATTTACACTCAACACTCGAAATACCGTTCAAAGGGAATTATTCTTCGATTCAGCTTAGCGTGTTGATCTATATAGAAATTATGAGTCGTTGAAAGTCACAATTGTTAGCTTCTCGTGTATATACTTCCAGCCAGTATCAACATGCATAAGCTTGGAACTCTTTGATGTCATATTCTCTATAACTGCTTAACGAAAGTAGCTTGAACAGGTGCTCCTTCTTTCAAGTCAAACTTTTCAAAAATAGCTTTTGTTTTAAAAGACACTACGAGCTGTACTCAGCCTATACAACTGAAACTGCTTGACAAAAGCCTTCAGATTCTAGCTTGTTAGCTCATGCAGCAAGCTCTCGAGAAGCGAAATTCTCGGATCGACCGTGTCGTTTATTTGAAAAATCTCCTTTTTTAATTTTGAATAAAATTGCGGGAAATCTATCGTTTATATATCAGTCGAAAAGTTTAATGTACTATTGTTGTAATTGTCTTAATATTATCAATAAACAATTCTGATAATGCTATGTAAGGCAGTTTAAAGTCACATACAATGGCAAATTTTTAAATAAGAAGCACGCCTTTCTCTTGTTCATCACGTCATACAATGACGTAAGAAAGCAGTAGAACACGAAATCGGTGCCTTGTAATACTTTTTTTTCAGTCATTAAAATTATACAAAGTGCAATTGGAAAATGCATACCAGCAAACTCAAAGTGATTTGTTCCTTTTCTCAAAGTATCTCGTTGTTTTCAAAAAATTGAAACCTTGATATCTTAAGAACCATAGGGGTTTGAAAGCTGTGCAATGAACTTAGCCAAAACACATAAAATATCTACTTTTTCCCAAAATCTCAAGTGCAATAAGGCCTTTTTACGTTCCTAATCGAGGCACAAATAAACTCTTTTTTTTCAGTTTTTGATTTATTACTGAAAAAATAAGTGGTAAAATCACTTGAATGTAAAATCATTTTTATGGGATATAGTTTGACACGTGACCCATCGACATGATTTTCTTTCGTGAGGTTATGATGTTTATTTTCAGAGATATGAATTTTATTTAAAATTCACCTTTTTCATTTTAAAACGAGGAAAAATAGGTAATTTTATTCTCTTTCAAATGCATTTTAGCTGAATTGTTCGTCACAATGGGATGATGGAAAAAAAAACGTAAAATAGTGTTTTTCAAAAATCAAAAAATGGCTATAAAAAAAAGATAGTTGAGAAAATAAAAGAAAACTAATTTTCCCGAATTCGGAAACCAAAAATAGAAATGCATGTAAAATTTTATTGATATTGACGGAGTAGTTCCAGAAATATTACGGTATACACACACGCGCGCACACACACACACACACACACACATCCATACGGACATTTTCTAAAAACACTTGATTTGAACTTCTAACACACCAAGAAGTATTTTCTAGAAGTTTTGACTAAACTTAAAATTTTACTATTACCAAGCTTCCTCTAGGAGGAAGCAAAATCGATCAGGGCCAATGTTTCAGTATATTTTATATACGCAATAAAAGCCAGAAAAGCATTTCTATTCGCGCTTAATCATACACAATTATCTTTCAATGATTCCAACTAACTTTACGTCCAAGCGAAAGCCTTGCAGATGACATATAAAAATGTCGTATAACGACTCGTTGAGACGATTCATCATAAGAAAGCAAGCAAAAAATATTCAACAACTTTAGTCTGACAGAAAGCTTCAAAGCACGCGTACAGCCCCTCGCCCTATCCACAAACAGCGAGAGCTCTCAAAGCAAACAAAAAATCCGTCTCAAACAGCCGAAGGGGACGGAAGCGCAAAAATTGCACGCACGAAATCTCTCTTTCCCCCCTCTGGCTGCACATAGGGAGGGAGAGAGTGAGAGACACGGGAATAATCCACAGCGGCTGAAGCGTGTGCCGCGCGCGGACCTTGACACTTTTCGCAGGGGAGACGGCATGTATACCGGGAAGGGATCCTGAGGCGAAACCGGGTCACCGAGTGCAAGGACAGAGCGAGAGAGAGAGTCCAGGTCACTGGGACTAGCGGATATGCCATGTGTGGTTCAGGGCTAGCGTTTTCACATCTGCGGATCGTGTGTAGACGTGGCGGCAGCAGTCTTCTTTTCTTTTTCGCTGAGCGGATCATTGTGAAAGGCTGCGCGGTTGGCTCTCAGCGCACTCATGAAGGTCAAGGCGAGACGCAGGCGCGTTCTTCTAGGATTTTACAAAACTTTTCCCACCGAGGCGTTTCCTTATATCCCCGCGAACATAATTTGCAATACGTATAATGATCGATCGTACGTGTCCCGCGAGAGAGTGCGCAATGTGGAATTAAGAAATTGAAAGCCATTAGCCTTCGGATCGATACCACTGCCGCTGCGCTGTAGGCTGATGATGCAGAGTCGTTAGAGCTCGGGGGAAACGAAAAGCTCTCGAGAGCATTAGCGTCCTAGAGTTAAAACACACGCGCGCGACTGCATATCAATCAAAGCTACTCCCGCGCTTTATCGCGATAGCAGTTTTCAAGTTGCATCGAGTGCAATCGATGATCGAGGAGTTACGGGCTTCACGCCCGAGAAGACTCTCTCTCTCTCTCTCTCTCTCTCTCTCTCTCTCTCTCTCTCTCTCTCTTCTCTCGTGTACCAACTCCTCTGCTCGCGCGCGCGAGAGAGTGCGAGAGGGGGGGGGGAGAGAAAACCGGCCGCCACCAGCACGGTAAACATAAAAATAGCGCGGATTGAAATAGCTTGCTTGCGGGCAGCGTTCGCGCGATTGACTTTTAACGGATTCCTCGATGCTTACTCTCAGCCGAGGCATTGGCAGCTGTGTAGCAGAGGGAAGACGCCGCCGCGCGGATGATGACGCAGAGCTAATTAGGATGAGCTGCATTGTTTGTTTTGCAACAATGTGTCACGCTGCCGAGCGAACTACCTCTACCTCTTTCGGGCGAGGTTTTCATGAGACGCGATGGGGCTACGGAAAGGCTACCGTAATGAACGCGTTGCGCTTTCGGTCATTTTTCCTACTTTTTCCAACTCATCAAAATCAATGTCTGCTCCGCGAAGTAGTATTGAAATTCAAGTTGCACATCGGCGAATACATCGAGTCTCCTTTTGTTCTTTTACGGTTGATAGACCGCGGTCTTCGCGTATACTCGCCCATGATCTGCATCCAAGTTATTATTAACGCCAACGTGTTCATTTTGCGAACGTTTTTCTAACAGCCTGTAAAGTCGCCTACGCCATAAGTTTAAAAATAAGAATCCACTGAATCGATTACGCATACGGTGCAAGTGTTTTGACAGCATACTTGCGGCAAGTAATTATACGATTCGCTGCTCGGAAATCGATGAGTACACTTCCTCAGTATGTCATCTTCGATAAACTATAACAGAGGATTTTTGCATAGCCACAACAACCCTCTTATAGTTGACAAATTTTCACCTTCTCCCTCACTCAAACGCCCTTAATCCACCCAGGCTGCTAACGCACCGCATCGCGCTTCAAGTAAACCCGTAATTAACATGGACAGTTAGTCGCCCCACCCAACCCAGCAATACTTTCAGATTTCCAGATAATTTTCGTGAGGGACAAATAATCGTCTCGCACGACAGCCATTAATAACGACACGCGCCTCTCAGGTGTGTACAAACGCCGCAATAACGATGTTATCTCCATCGTCACGTGAGGCGCGAGTAAACACTCGTGGTTTTCAACGAAAAATTAAAGCATCTGGATGATGAGAAGCAGGCGCGTCGCGCATGTTAATCGAGCGACGATTGTTGCTGCGATCGCGTCATTGAGTGCGTATATATACCTGTTATGGTGATTAACGGCACTTTCGCGTGAATTTCTCGCAGTAATCTTCGATCGCCGAGCTGAAAAATAGAGATGAACGAAAGTAAAGCGGACTTTATTTTTGGCAAAATAAGCGACGAAATCGAGCATTGTGCGGCGCGCTCGCATATAAATACACACTGGCACAAGGGATCGGTAATATCGGTGCTGCTGCATGCGCGAATTTGATAAATATCTCTCCCGAAAGTTCGGAATTCGTTCTTGACATTATTTCGACTCGCGCAGCGGTTTGACATTTATTTTAATTTTTCATCTCCTCGGCCGTCTCCCTATTGTATTATTGTGCTGGCTTATCATCGAACTCCCATTTCACCGAAACTCGGAAAGCGCGATGTTGCTTGCTCGGCTCATTCCTCCTTGTAGTCTAATCCCTAAAAAAAATTCGGGTTTTCTTGGTTCTCGAGCGACTTGGCGTGAGGTCGAAGTGCGTTTCAGGCTTCTCGGTCTCTCGGAAGCCCTGATCGAGACTCCCTCGCACGACGAATAAAAAGAGAAAAAGAAAACAAATCGCCATACATAAATCGTCTATTCTCGAAAGCTCGAGCGCGATGCCGATGAAAAATACATGACATATCCACTTGAAATTCCTCCGCGATAGATCAGCGTCATCGTCGTGGCGCACAGCTTCCATAATCATAGGAAATTATCGCGTGCGTGGGGTCGCGTCGATATCGATATTTTTGAATAACCTACATTTTTGAGTCTCTTGAGTTTCCCGCGCGAGGGATGTCTCTCCGACGCGCAACTGGAGCAAGGTCAGACTGGCCGCCGCTGCTGCGACGCAACGCTCTCCCGGTGCGTCCGCGTCGTCTGACAGCTGCATCGTCGCAGTAGGGAAAAAGTTGCGGCGTTGCGATTTTCGATGGCGGAAGAAAGGGGAAAGCGGTCACACTGAGGCTTTGCTTTATTGACGGTCTGCCGCAGGGTTACAAAAGGTGCAGGATACGAATTAGCTTACAAATGTTGTATTTTTACTTGTAATTTTGTTTGTTTTTATACTTACGTATTTTTTCGATTATTCGTCGAAAGGCATTGTGTAAAGTTATAACAAACCCGAAGTCACGAAAGCTAATTGCAGAGAGCTATATTTACAACCAGCGTGTCACGAGCGAGGCGTCACCGTGCCACGTCGCAGCCTAAGCCCACTGACGTGAATGACGTTATACGTGAATTCTGAAGCGACGTACTTGACCATATTAGAATGGTGATTATTCCGCAGTGGCGGATCTTTCGACAAAGTAGTAAGGTCCGAAACTGGTCAGACGCACATGAGACTGGACATAAGAATTAAATAATGATTTCAATGCCACTACGACGTTCCTTTTATCTCAAAAATAAGAGCACGGGTCGATGGACGTTCGATGGATGATATCATCGGAACCCTGAGTGTTACTTAAAAGCCCAACTTGCGCAATGTTGTTTGGTCAATTCTCTTGAAGCCGTCCCACGAATCTTATTTTAGTATAACAAACAAAAATAATAGTTCGCGCCGAATGCATTCTGCTCGCGTTTTTCTCGTTAGGTTTCCAACAAAAATGTTCGCACGAGCCGCGGATGATTTGTTGACTGATATCAGTTCAGTCTTAGAGTCAAAGTCGCAAACTAATCCGACGTAAAAACAGATCCCCAAAACGAACGTTCTCGTTCGAATACCAAGCGATGATCGATCACTCGGCAATTGGGACTCGAATCAAACCATCCATCAAGCCATATTTCATCGAACACCGAGAAACGCTCACATAAACACACACACACACACACACACAAATACACATGTCGGAGAAGCTAAAAAAGCACACTCGACGACTGTTTCAGCGGTTCGTGTTACGAGGGCCAATGGCAGAACGGCAAGCGGCACGGTCTCGGTATGGAGACGCGTGGTCGCTGGCTGTATCGTGGCGAGTGGACCCAGGGCTTCAAGGGCCGCTACGGGGTGAGGCAATCGACCACCTCGACCGCCAAGTACGAGGGCACTTGGTCGAGCGGCCTTCAGGACGGCTACGGCTCCGAGACCTATGCCGACAGCGGTGAGTATATATATATCAGCCTTCTTTTTTCCGCGCGAGCTTAATTTGTCTTTCTCAGCTCTCCTTAGTCTTTTTCTCTATGTTGTCATCCGCCGACCCTGATTTACGGTTACATTAGTCGAATTATGTGAGCGGAATAGGCTATGAGAGGAAAAAGAGAAAGAGAGGGAGAGTGCTTCTTTGTGTTGGCGCGGTAATTACTTTTTCTTGTTTTCTCTGCGAGGCGATTTAATTTTGGAGAGAATAACGAGTTTTCGCATGGAAGCGAAAGATGTACGCGGCTGTCTGAAGTAGGAGAGTTTGCCTATGTTGTTGAAGGGAGCGAGTTCACGTTTGATTGGATATTGCTTATCAATTCAGTCATCCCTGCGCGCGGTTTGTTTACGTTGTATCGAGTTGATTTTGTTTGTTCTAAAGATTGAACAACGCGTGTGGCAACGCGGTTATCGATTGCGATGGATGCAGCTGTATGAAAGAAAACATTTTCAATGCGGTTCGTTAGAAACATTGATTTTCTGTCGTCGAAAATTCTAAAAGCTCAATATGGCTGCTGGGTATGAGCGAAACTTTTTCACCGAAATTATGGCTACAAAGCACATATTATAACAAACGAATAGCCTCTCTAAATCAGAAAGAGTGAAAAATGACTCTAAAGAGTGCAAAATCACTCCAATTAGAGACGAAATTGAGTGATTTTTCACTCTTTCAGATTTAGAGAGACTCTTCCTTTATATCATTTTTATTAAATTTCAACAAACTGACCTTTGGACCTCAATAAAGAATGCATGATATTATATTTGCATCCGGATAAGAAGTTGTTTCGACCGGTGAGATAAAAGTTTCACCAACGTACCGTAATCAACGCAAAAGGTCGCTCGAGTAAAATTCGTTTAGCGAAGCGAGGTAAATATTCATAGGATCACGAGACATACCATCATGGCCCGAGAGATTCCGGCAGCGGATAATCGCTCGGAAATCCCAGACGCACATTAAAGCCGGAAGATAAAGAGGAGGAGGCGACGCGTAGGCGCGCAGCGCCGAGTAAATAAATCGTATAGGGTTCGTTAGGGGTTCCGATCAGAATAAATAAATGAAAAATTTCGATTCCGGCACAAACACGTGGCTCGCAATGCTAACATTTCCTTTCCGGGATTACTGCGACCGTGTGCGTCTGTATATCTGGCGCGCGGCAACTTATTGGATTGGCTCCTTAGGCCTTTTTTCCAATTCGTTCGCGAACAGGTATGCAAGTGTATAAGTTCGAACTTCCGGTATGGACATTTTTTCCCATTAGCGAAGTTCGGACTTTCATGATGGGCGGGAATGTTTATGTGGCCAAAGTTTTCGAGTTTTGTTCGAAAAAGATATGGACAATCCATAGAACCTTCGAACTATGGCATATCGGAATAAAAACTATTTATCTACTTAAATTATAGGAATAGCAGAAATTTTATGTTTTATGTCAACATTAAATACTTATGTCGATGAAGCATAAACCTGTTGTATTACAATTTATATTAAGATCTTTAATCTAATTTCTTTCAATGGGGTCTTGACATCAACTCATATAAAAATTCGGTGCACAAATAAAGCACAATATACTATATTATTATGGGAAGAACGTGCTGTTAAAAAAAAAAGTAAATCACCGATAAAATGTTACTTGTCAAGGATATGTTGTATACATATGAATATATGTGGAAAAAGGAAGCACTTTAGTACTACTGCTCGCGAGGAGATAAACCGCGCGTAATTTATTCTATAAACATTGTTATACCCTCGCCCCGTATCGGCTTATCGAGATTCCAAAGGAAAACAGCAATTTCCATGACTCGGCCGAGTAATATTTAATCCGGTTTTCTTACAGCTTCACGTAGCTACTCTTGTGAATTCGCGTATCAACACGCGGCGTGCACAACAATAAATGCATCAATCCACGCCGCCAATCTATCTGGACCAAACAGACGCATTTTCGTCGGCGTAATTAGTCCATCCCGCACATAATACTGGCCGATCTGCGCGCGCGCGTGCGCGTTTATTTTACAAGAGTCGAAAAGTCAAGAAGCTGCGTCCCGGCTTATCTAAGCAAGAATTTTCTCCTCGGCACACTGCCGTTTGATGGCTGTTGCCGCGTCGCTGCTGCTACTATACCTCTCTGTTAATACCAAGCGGAGGGGAGATAAGTTTTATTGCATTTCACGCGCTGCTGTGGTGCTCTTGAGCGCTTTATTTAGAGCGCGTAACGATCGGCGCGGGGCCTCCTTTTCGAATTTCGCGCCGACGAAATCAGCTCTCGTTTCGCTGAGGCTGCGTGAAAAATAAAAAAGAACGGCACGTACGCCGCGGTCTTATATGATTTTTCAAAAGTGCCCTGCGGATTTACCATTTTGTTTAAGAAGAGTTTTTCGAGTAGCCTGATGATCAACTAGAAGAAGAAATTCTCCAGTGGCACTCGCTCATCTGAATGGTCAACAGAACGATAATCGATGCAGGTTTTATAGTAGAATGCCAGCTTGTCCGCCTGTTTATTTTCGCCGAGAGAAATGGAATTAGATTAGTTGAAGAGAAGCGCATGTAATTGTTTCCAAGACAAACAGAGACTATTCAATAGGCTGGAAATGCCAAAGCAGGTACTGAAAATAGCTCTTAACCGGCTATATTCAGCCCTGGTTTATTTACCCGGGCTTTGTCATGGCAAAATTGACGTAACCTTGGTGGACTCTCTTGCGACACTCGCCATGTCCGTGGAACATTTTCTTTATTCCACACCCGACCGAAATGGTCACTTTCTGCGCTAGAAAATCGGGGCAAAAGTGGCATATTTTTCCCGTAAACCTGTTTGCGGGGCAAAACTAAAAATAGCGGCGCAAAAGTAAAATCAGCACGGCAAAAGTAAAATTAGCGGGGCAAAAGTAAAATTTGCGGGGCAAAAGTAATTTTTTTTCTTTTTTTTTCAATGAATGAAACAAAAATATAAAAAGATGTCGACTTCGATTTTCAGAGACAAATAGTAGCCATTTCAGTCGAAAGTGGAATAAAGTACTATATGCAACACGGGACGAAAGTAGATTTTTTCCGCTGGTGATTACTGCCCTCGTGAAAAATCTTCTCGCTCGGGCAGTAAACCCACCAGCGGGAAAAATCTGCTACTTTCGACCCTTGTTGCATAATGATATGTGCGCGATAAAGCCCGCGGAGCCAACGATGATCTTTTTGTCGCTTCTTTTTTCTTACACGTGCACAGTGAACACCTGTGCGTGCCTTCTATTATTTTAGAAAGCAGCACGTGGTGCTACATGAGGTCGACGAGTATCGCCTTTATTTATAAATAACTGAGGGTACAGTGGCGAAGCCTGCACTTTTTAGACGGTCATATAATCCGCTCATCGCTAAGCGACTGATATCGGGTAGCACTCTCATTAAAAGCTCGTGAAATAGTACATTACGCAAAAGGCCACATTTTGGTCCTGAAAAGCGGGGTTGAAACAACTTCATATTTTGTTAGATAGAGGAATGCGTAAGAATTTAATTTTTTGAAAAGGTTTGAAAATGATTGGAAAAAATATGCAACTGTCGCCTCGCTTATAAGGGGCAGAAGATGGGTTTTTCGGTTGGGTGTGGAATGAAATCCATGGCGCTCTATCTGTTATCTTTCAATTTTGGAAGTAAACTCGACTGCAACGTCGTCTCTGCGGGAAAATAAATCGGTACAGCCGTGAGCCGAATCCAGGCTAACGAACGGGTTGCCTGAGCGCAGGGGTCACTGCAGAGCGCTCAGACGCCGCGGCGCCGTCGAGTCGCTTCCCACTTTTACTATGCAACTCGCTTCTTCTTCTTCATCTTCTCATTCCACGTACAAAAAATTGTCAATCTCTTTTACGCTTGTCTCGGCGCTTATTCGTGATAAAAACACTGAGCTTCGAGGATGCCACTGTGGCGTTCGCGTCGGGGTACAGCAAGGTGTGATCTCGAAATAGCACAGCAGCAGCGCCGGAGTTCTCTTGGTGTGGGAGCAGTCACTCAAGCGGAACTAATACGACAAATTGCTCGCTTCACGTTGAGGGATGATTTCTCTCTGGGAACGATTGTGCAGGTCATCGTTGCAATTCTCATTCCCGCAGTAGATGTACGACGAACTTCACCATATGTTGCTCGTATAATAGATAATCCGTTGCAGCTTTCTAGGGATGTGATGTAAACGATACGATTGAAATAGTACATTGAGATACGAAGCAGGTGGTTCCCACACTCGCGGAGTTTGTCGACCAAGCGAAGCTAGTGTGGGTACACCTACTTGGAGCACGAGCATCTTACAATTTTTCTCCTACTGATGTGCAGAATGTTCGATTTTGCAGACGCGTTTGCCTGCTGAATGTTACTATCCCAGGCGGTGAGAAGAGCATGAGTGAAAGAAGCTGAGTGTTCGGGAAAGCGACACTTTGCAACCGCAAACGTGCTCGTAAACTTTAACTTTGCGCACGTAAGTAGGAAAGAATCTCTATGCACTTACTGCCCTGAGTGATTTTCCAAAACAAAAACCGATAATCATTTTGGAGTGATAGATGCGCTATCAGATTCATATATAAGTAGTCCATCAGCCCCACAATAGTGGTTCGTCTCACTCTAAGGTGACCGCCTTCGTCAAAGTTTTTTAAATGGATTTTGACCCGCTGAATCCAAAAAACATGGATGTTATTGCCGAAAGTGGTCCTATATGAATTGTTGATTGCGAAATTCTGTCTCGGGAATAACTTAACTATGTATTTCACAAAAGATGGAAGCCATATATATTTCGGAAATGTTTTATTCTATATTGCAGCAATAAAGTTTATCTCGCTTATCTCGGAAAGTAAGCATTTCACAAAAAAATTTTACATTATTTTTGGTTTAGATTGTGCCAATTAACTTAAACAGTTATTCTTGAGGCAGAATTTTGCAATTATTAATTTATTTATAAAAATTGTTGAAAACAATTAATAGGACCGATTTCTGCAATAACATCCAAGTTCTTCGGATTCAGCGATTGAAATGCATATTAAAAAAACTTTGGATAAGGCGGCCACCTTAAAGTGAGACGAAACACTATTGCGGCCGCTCGACTAACACTATTATCAGCCCCTCGAGCTGTGACCTCCTGTTTCACGCGCTTATGACACTGCCGCCGCAATCAAGCCATCTCTCCCAACGCTTTCCTATGACCACGCGTGTATGTGTATGCGCGCATCGGTATGGGGCTCCCCTTATTTGCGCAGGCAAGGGAAGTATAAGGACGCGATGCAATATTAAAGCTACGTCGAACTATGGACCTAGACGATGGGCTTTCGCGTTGATGAACTTAAACATTCATGCGGAAGTCATGTCTATTATTTATTAGCTAAACATGTGTAGTCCTTTGTATATTGGAATTCAGATATCTCATACGTTAATAGTGTTGTTTATTCTAGAAACTGAAAATTCTACCAAAATTTTCGTTTAACCGAGACCTCGGCATTCGTTGCAAAATGTATGTACCTTGTCAAAGGAAGCTGATGTAATATCCCAGTTTCCACCCCTGCGGCTTTAATTACTCGTAATCTCTTATCCCACGCGTGCCTGTACGTACACACACACACACACACAAAGAGACATCGCGTGTACATGTGCTTGTCGATCTGGCGTGTACGTACGCCGGCGTTACCGAAATATCCTCTCGCGGCTAATGCCCAGCAGCAGCAGTAGTGGCCAGTAGCACCAGCAGCGACTTCGATTTGCACGTGCAGTGCCGCTGCCGCTCGACTGTACACCGGGCCAACAGAGCTTCTTCGGCCGCGCTATTTCAGGCGGCTCTGCTGCGCTCGAACATGGCCGGACATAGAGAGTCGGCGAAACCGCTCCTCATCTTTTTACTACTTGTGTGCTATATAAAATTTTTTTTCCTAATTCGATGTGCACCTGCATAACCGATGAAAATTAAAGCGATGAACACGGATGTTCTCGCGTACACCATGTCGCTATTCTAATAAGCCTGTGGGCGTAGCAATGGGCACATAAAAACAGACTAGTTTCAAATAGATGATAAGTATTGTAGGTTTATTATCGCACCGATCGCAGCGGAATGGGACATCGCTTTAATTTGTGAAAATACTTGTTAATAATTATAAAATAGTTGTAGATCCCAACACCATAAAGCATAGCTAATTAACGATCCCTGGCCAGCGCATCGAAGTCACCCTTAACGGTGTCAGGCCGGATTTTTCGCGGTGGAAAACGCCGAGCAGGCGCGTCGATCTTCGCGCCGCCTCACCTTTGTTAATTGGAGCGTGTTGTCGCGTTTTATAGCAATTAAGTTGATAAATTCACAGGGGCTTTCCTTTTCCTCGTAGCCGCTCCCTATCTAACCATTTGCGTATTAGACACCTGTCGTGGATTCCCTTCTCGCAACGGAAAAAATGCCGCTGTATGAATCGACAAGGTCGACTACATCTTGGAGTTGACAGTCTCGAAAGCTGAGTAACGAGAAATGGTAAATAACATGCGTATGGGGACGGGAGTAACGAGATTGCAGCCTTTGTGATTCACAGAGGGCGTTTTTATCTCGCAACGTGTATGTATGGAGGGTTGCTTCGAAAAGTACTGGTTCTACAAATTATTGCGGGCAGATCGTGAACCGCACTTTTCATCGCGCTTAACCACGTGGGAAGTGGTGCCTGGCTCATGAAACGAATAGAAACAGACTTCTTGAGCACGTGGAATAATCGGCTGCGCTACACGTGCCTGATGAACGCTCACACACATGTCAACTCGATAAATCGCATGATCTTTTCATCTCGTTCTAAAAAATAAAAATAATCAAGCCCGGCTGCAGGCAGAGACACGAGTCATGAAAATCCAACCGGCGATCGATACACAGGATACATTACAAGAGCAGCAGTATAGCGCCGGCAATTAAAACGGTAGCCGTGCTTATACTTATAATAATCGGAATCCCCGGTGCCTTTGACGGAATCGCTGACTCAAAGCGAGAAAAGTAATTGGTGAGTTGAACACTGAAAGATTATGAACTATGAGGAGCGATTATAATTATTTTTCTAGCCTAATGCAGCTGCCTGTACAGAAAACTGTCGCTCCGATGGCGATCGATTAACATCACTCCTGATGATGCTAATTGAGTTATAAAGTGGACGAGCTATTTTTTGCTGTTGCCGATTACGCTTAATCAATTAGTCGGGAAATTTTTACAGCCAGTAGAGGCTCATTCACGGACGACTGCTAAGCAATTCGTCCAGCCGACGGGTTCGCCTTTTCAATGCATGTTCACTGTCGTAATTTATACTATATGAGATGAAAATCGATCGAATTGACCTTTGAAAGTCTTCATGATACAATATTCATATCGATACAAGAAAAATCAGAAGCATTTACCATGAAGTTTTATCGTTTTTGGTCAGATTATACAATTTATAGATAAGCCAAAAAATGTGCAAACTTTTCAGTCACTATTCACGAGGGGGAGTTCTCCTAATAATACGAAGTAATTTACAACAGTGGACCTCAAGTGTAGCATGCTGGACATCAAATCATCTGCTTGCATCAGTATACTCGGAGAAAATGCTGAGTTGGAATATAGTTATGAAAAAATTACGAGTCATAGTGAAGTTTCCCTGCATCCAGTGCTGACCGGTAGAGCAAACGCATTTTCATCCAGTATGTTAGGTGATCTCTATTTCATACTGTGTTTTTCAGTAATTCAAACGTTTTGTCAGCTGAGAGTCAGCTATAACAACTTTGCACAAGAAAGCATCGTGACTTTTCTTTAGAAATTAGCGAATTAGTGCCAGTTTGAATTCGAATCAGCTGTATCTGAATCTAAATCCCAAAGCACAATTGAGATTAATTAATCCGTTGTATACATATGTTGGGTACTAGCGGCAAGCACACGCAAGAGGTGTGCACAGACGACGAAACCACGGCGATAAAGAAAATTACAGAGTTAGGGTGAATCGCGGGCGAAGACGAGTGCGAAGCAGAGAGAGATATGGAGGGGGAAAGAGAGAGTAGGACAAAGACACAGACTTTTTGTGACGAAGCATTTCCCAGAGGCTAGCAAAAGTTGACCTCAATAGCGCCGGGCGCGGGTGCAGCTCTCTCGAGAAAGAGACAGAGCCCCTTCTCTCGTGCTCGATTCGCACGTGCCAATTCGGATCCGATTGGAACGAATGACGCGAAAAAACTCGGCCTTGTCTAGACTTTCATCTCGGCGCACTCGAATTTGTACAGGACGCGTGGGCGACACACGCATGTGTGTATAGGTATATATATATATATATATATATATATATATATATATATATATATATACATATACACACATAAGCACACACAGTAGAAGGACACTTATTACTTATTGTGAGTCGAGCGAGCAAGCAACGGCAGCTCGCTAAAAATAAATGACTGAAAGCTCTCGCTCGCATCGACTGTGCTTTGCGCCGACGTGTGTGGCTCTGGAGAGGAAGGAAAGTTTCTCGCGCGGGAAAATGAGCGGAAAATTACGCTTGGTATGCGGATTAGTGGGTGACCGATAATTGTTTCAGCAGACGGGGACCAAAGTCGAGCATTTCGCGATTTCACAGAACAAACGTCTCTGCTCTGATGTTGATTTCGTTTCCTTTTCCAAGAAAGGCTTGTATTAATAGTTGTCGCAAAAACAGATTGGGAGCGTGTTTTGAGATGTTTCTTGGCGAAAAGTAGTGATTCCGGAAAATGAGAAGGCATCGGCAATAATATTTTATCAAAATTGAATTTCGCAATGAACTGTTCAAATTGATTTCTCGGTGGAGGGACAAATAACAATCCCCTGCAGTATCAGCGAAGCTGAAGAACTCGTTATTAAATTGACCGTTTAGCGAGTTTCCGGCGGAACGGCAGTCGCACTTACAAAAATATAAATCTATTTTCCGTTCGAGAATAAGCAGCACCTGGCATCATCGCCCACCGGATGGATTCCCTCGTCGACCTCCGTGGCACACTGATTCATCCGGCGATGATGCGTGGCGTTCTTTTATTACGGGTCGATCGACGAACTGTGCACGAGGCGGACATTCCATCGCGAGACCGCGAGCGTAAATAAACGTCATCTAGAATGAATGTCCGCGGCTGACTCAGGGCCACTATTTCGTTTCTTCGGGCGCGTGCCGACTTTTCCGGGGAC
Source organism: Nasonia vitripennis (assembly GCF_009193385.2). Classification (NCBI taxonomy): domain Eukaryota; kingdom Metazoa; phylum Arthropoda; class Insecta; order Hymenoptera; family Pteromalidae; genus Nasonia; species Nasonia vitripennis. Next base: position 21,392,510 of record NC_045760.1, read on the forward strand.
TGCGAAATTTGCCCGAACGGATTGAGTTGCTCACACAAGTGTGGTAAGCACGAGTAGTTCATTGGAGACAGTATGGAGCAGTAGTGCCCGCGCGAAAGTCATCGGTTGGGTTTTAACGATGATCGATTGCACTGAATTAGTCGAACGAAAATAGCACGGTTGCTGTGATGTCTTGCCTACTTATAGGGAAAAACTTTTATACCTTTGCCAAATAAATAGATCAAGTTAAGGAAAAAAATCCTCGCGTTAAAAATAAAGTTGTCCGAGCGCGACGAAGAAAAAAATATTCAGCTTTTTCTGAAGAATCGTGAGCTTACTTTTATTCGAGATGCGCTGGGCTCGAGTGGAAGCGACAGCTTCTCTGACTCAAGCATCCGGGGACTTCCTCCGAGCAGAAGTATCTCATTGAATGAAATGTCTCACGGCTGAAAAATTCGAACTTTTCGGTATCTATAGAAAAACGAGAAAAAGCCGATGCGAGAGTCTCGGAATAACTGACTCGGATAGCTTATAGGTACATCAAACATACCAAGTGTGTTAATATGTATCCTCTCAGCATTATCATCAGAACTGCATATTATTAAAAACCATACATCGAATAAAAGGATAAAGGAGATGAATTAATCTGGTGCTTTTGGTTGCAGGAACGTACCAGGGACAATGGCTGCGAGGTATGCGACATGGTTACGGAGTGCGGGCGAGCGCGCCGTTCGGTCTGGCCTCGCATTACAAGCCGACGGGCAAAGGGGTTAGGGCGTCGCTGACGTCTCTGAGGAGCACCGAAGGTGCCCCGGGAACGGCACCGACGCCCGAGCCGACCGATAGGCGGGATCGCCGAGTCGACGATAGCAGAGGAGGCTTCGTGCTCAAAGCGAGGAGCGACGATCCGCCCGCCAGGCGGAAAAGTCTTACCGAGAAGTCCCTTAAAAAGGGAATCCTCGCTGTGAGTATCTCCATTCTTTTGCAACCTCTTATCGCGCACTATCACCATGTACCGGAATGCAACTGAGCTTTTCTGTTCCCGATGCCGAAGTCTCTTTTACCGACTTAAATTTGTAAACAAACTTACATGACTCTTTTGGCCGGCGCGTATTACAATCCGTAGATGAGTACTGCCAACACACAAAGTGAAATATATGCTCGTTTCATTTATTTTCGTTTTTCGTTCGCTGACAGAAAGACTTTCACTTTCGGTCGCTTTACAAGCACTAAAAAGGCTAAAATCATATGCATGTCTCGTATTACCACGCATATCGATTCGCAATCCGACTTCATTTAAAAAGTAGTGACTATTAATTATAGTACGTGTAAAGAACTGGTCTATGTACTATGTAACGTCAGTCTTGTATTTAATTTTGGATTAGAAATATTTTTTAGCCTTTCTCCCTAACGCCTGAATTCGAAAAACCTGCACTCACGCAAGTATTTGTTATCATGAGCTAAAATAATAAAAACTAAATACAAAAGCAATGGTGGTAACATTATTCTGTTGGAGTTTCTTATCAAACAACAACAGTGGAACTTTTTATAATTTTTGAACCATATTTTTTAACGAACACAACCTATAGGTATAAATTGTATAAATTACACATATGTATGGCAAGAATTACCCGACTGCTCATTGAAGTTTATTCAATGCAATGCGACGGTGAAAATTTGACTGCCTAGCATTTTTTTTAGTCTGTGGATGGTAGTCTGGTACATTTCATTCAATTGGTTTGCGCTACAAAATGCAATCATTCGGTCCGGCAAACCGAGCCTTTATTATTTAGCGGAGCAAAACATTCTCATATTATGCAGTCCCATAAAAGAACAGATATTGGTTTTCCTCGCGGCAAAGCTAGAGCCTTATACATACCTGTACAGAAGCTCACGCCTAGAGCTTTTCACGTGCAACAAACAAGCAATAATAATGGTGAAAATGTTAAATTGCAGGGCTTGAAAATCCGTAAGCAAAGGAGCACGGGCGACCTTGAAAAGCGTGGCACGGCAGGCAGTATCCGGAGCAATGCGAGCACCGCGTCGTGGATGTCGACCGAGAGCTCGCAGAGCCAGGCTTCCGCCTCGATGCACACCGACAGCAACGCCTCCTTCGTTATCGAGGTTAGCCTGCATGCCTCTCGCCGTTCCCTTTGACCTTACCGTGTACTTTAATTATCTTATCCAAGGGTATAATATGACAGCCCTTTGCGCTTTACCTTATAAGTTTGATGCGTCAATGCCACTTTCTTCGTCGATATGACGTATTATTGTTGAAACATTGCAACTTCACTGAGAAAAGGATTTGCTTGCACCGACCAAACGAATTCATTTGAGATTCCATGCAATATGCAAATGTTCTGTTAGCTGTACTAAATATTAGCTGACTATTGCCAAACCTGGCTGTTCCAAGTTACCGACTGAGTTTTCGGAATTTTGTTAACCCTGTTATTAATGCAGAGAAATAAGTTAGAGAAAAGGGATGGAAAGCGATTTATCGCGGTGCAAAAGTCGAATGCAACGTATAAGCACGTGCATTAAAAATTCTTGAATTTAAATAATATTTTCAACACATGACTTGTTAACTGTTACTAAACATTCATTTCAGTTGATTCAATAACAGTTGACAACTCATATTTGATACAGCCAAACTCTTCTCTCAGTGTTGGTATTATGCGCGTTATATAAGCATGGCAAAGCAGATGCTAGCCTGCTGATTAATTTCAAAACTCTATTTAGTAATGAAAATTTTTGAAAAATTCGTAGGACGAACAGATGGATGCCTCCGTAACCGAAACATACCTCGGCGAGTGGAAGAACGACAAGCGTACGGGCTTCGGCGTCTCGGAGCGTAGCGACGGTCTGCGCTACGAGGGCGAGTGGTTCAACAACCGCAAGTACGGCTACGGTGTGACGACGTTCCGCGACAACAGCAAGGAGGAGGGCAAGTACAAGAACAACGTGCTCATCACCAGCCAGAAGAAGAAGCACCTCTTCCTCATACGCTCGGCCAAGTTCCGCGAGAGGATAGACGCCGCGGTGGCGGCGGCTCAGCGCGCCAGCAAGATTGCCCTTCAGAAGGCCGACATCGCGATATCGCGAACCGCGACGGCCAGGGGCAAGGCCGAGCTGGCCGACATCGCCGCGGAGCACGCGAGGGAGGACTCCGAGCTGGCCCAGCAAACGGCCAGGCAGTTCGCCCCGGACTTCCGGCAACCGGGATTAGAAAGGTGACCCATGCTGCCTGCGCCTATGCGGTCTCGAGGGGTTTGAGAGCGCGGATTTGATCGTTTCGATTTCGAGAGTAACGCTTCGTCATTTCCATAGAGGCATATGTACCTTCTTAGGCAGAGAACTATGTAGGCCATTATTTCGTCTTTAGCTCTTGCACGATTCGATGCGATATTGTAAAATAGATGCGAATTGCAAAGCAAAGCGTAAGTTTTGGAATTGTTTGTTTACGAGTTCGAGCTCACTAATACCTTAGTCGAAGTCTTCGCTATAGACAGCTCCCAAGGTAACAAAGTAATTTCCAGAATTCGCACCCGTATACTAACGAACGAATAGAAATCCATTTGACCGGCAGCTGACCGAAATCTCTCGTTCTTCCGCAGGCTAAAGAATCGCGATATTCCAAAGTACGTTCCTCCGCCCCAAGACGCGATGCCGGGCAAGAGCATACTGCACAAGGGTTCCAGCCTCGACCAGCAGAACACGACGCCTATGAAGCAGCAGCAACCGCAGCAACTGGCCCAGCAACCGGTCGGCGCGGACGGGCTCGACTCGGGCGGAGCGACTGGCGCCGTCAGTCAGGTGCTCCGGCGAGCCAGCATGAAGCCACTGCCGCAGAACACCTTGACCCTGGCCGACCTGATGCCGCAGAACCAGTCGTCCAATCCGTACTCGGCCCAGAACCAGCTGCCCGGCTCGCCCAGCAGCCAGAGCAGTCCCAGCAATCCCTACTCCCCCCAGATGACGCTTCCCCAGAACCAGTTCCCCACCAGCAGCACGCCGCCCGCCATGACCATGTACCAGCAGCAGCAGCAGCAGTACCAAGCTGGCCAGTACGGACAGCAGAATCCTTACGGGGCGACGCAGTACGGACAGTCGCAGTACCCGAGCTCGCAAAACGTGGACCAATACGGAAACTACGGACAGGGATTCCAGAATCAGTATCAGACGCAGCCCGGTTATGCGAACCAACAGGTAGGCACTAGAGGCGACCAGCACTGGGTAATTAACGTATAACCTGTTATACATAAGTCTCGGCATAAATTTCCATGCGCTACCACGCTCTTCTCTCCGTGGTCTATCTTTATTTTGCGTTTATTTTATTGAGCCCCTTTGTACGTTGATGACGATGATGCTGGTGCGAACCCTTTCAGGTGCCTTCCTCGCATGAAGTATGTGAGTTAATCAACTATATAATGGGCGACCTTTTTCTTTCTAGATGTTGTTACAACAACCGCATTTGGTTTCGTACAGCCCAATGTCTTTAAGCCAAATGAGTCTTTATGGAGCGCAACCCTTTGGTGTAAGCCCCGTGTTTCAGTTTGAGAGTTTCGGATGTGGACGTATAAAAATTAATTAATCAATCTTGCCCCAATATCACACTTGCTCCTTATTACTTCTCTCACCGTCCAGCGAATCGCTACTGTTTTCTGGTTTTTCCTTTTTTCTTTCGTAGATGTTCTCACGGCTGCGCGATGTTGTGTAGGCTTATTGGAGCGAAGACGTTGTTTGCTTGTACAAACGTTTTCTATAATACTTGCGTTCCTAAAGTAACGAACGAACAAGCAAAGCGTCGTATTACACGATCTAAAGCTTGGGTTTGATGCTTAGGGTTAAGAATACTCATATGACGAGCTGCTGTAGCCATCCAGTCGACTGATCACACTTTTTACGTTGAATTCGTTTTAGCCGCCTATACCCAATCAATATGGATACACACCGATGATGAATCAGATGAACCAGTACAGCCCGACGGCGCAGCAGCAGCAGACCACGTACAATCCGCGGCTGGATCAGATGCAGCAGCAGTTCCAATCCGCGGAGAACCAGCAGAGGCTGCCCAACACGACGAGTATACGAAGGAACAGCCGAATACTCAGCCCTCAAGACAGACCTGCCCCTGGCGGCATCGGACAAACACTCAATGACAGGTTGGTCCCGATTGATCAAAGCCTGCTCATCGCCTGCAGCTCGCTGTCGTTCAGAGTTTCAAAGCGCAATTTTCCTTTTCAGACTGGATCACTACAAGAGGCCCCCGAGTCGAGACAGTTCCGTGGATCGATACAGAAGACATCCGCTCGTCAGCGGATCAAGACAGACCTCCGTCGATAAAATGGCTCCGTCGCCAACGCCAGATATTCCAGACAAGTAAGCATGATCAGAATGAGCATCAAGCGAGTTGTCGAAACGTTCGAAAACGAATGACTGATCGGCAACACTGACAAATTCAGCAGGTCGATTAGAAGCCCAAGCGCCTTACGGTTAGGTACGCCGCTCAACGGATCGGTGTTGGGCAGCGGTACCGCGACGCCGAGCTACGCTGCCTCTCAGTCCAGTCAGTTCGAGGACGTGCTGATAAAGAACAAAGGCCTCGGACAGGAGATACTGCCAAGTCCCGGTCAGCCGAAGCGCACCGAGAGTCTGTACGTCACGCCTGGAAGAGGTGGTGGTGGGGGTGGTGGCGGCGGCGGAAGCGGTGGAGGCGGTGGAGGAATCAAGGTATGCTTCCATTATAATATTTTTTTCTTACATCATGTCCGAGAGTACGCGGCGATTTAGAGATTCGAACTCAATTTCGAAGATAAAAGTAGAGCTTGCTCTACCGCCGAATTTAAAGAGAAATATTTTTGAAAATCACGGTGGCAAGGTATATATGCCTCTGATTCTTTCGACAGTTATATCATATAGTTTACAGTTTTCGATGAAAAGAAATTTCTTTAGCTCATTCTATACTAATACACTTTGTTATTAACAATCGTTTTATTAACACATTGCATGTCAGCTCGCATAATATACTTACGCATACTGATCGCTGAATTTTCAACTATATATAGATAACGTTATTGATTCAGATATGGTTATAAACATCCAAAATTGAACATTCGAAATAGAGTACATTGTAGAGTATTATTGAATATTTGTCATATCGTCTAGTCAAAGAATGTATGCCTCAAACAGTTTTATATTAATTAAAATTGTCTTAGAAAAGTAGCATTACTGGACAATCATGCTTTAATATTAATTTACTTTTAACTAAAAATTCGGTCGATTGAAAAGCAAAAGGATGTTGTCTGAATGATGATTAGTTTAATAGTACATATTATATATCTTTGAGTATAAAAAACGTAACACCTTTTGCCGCTGCAGTAGTTTAGCAGTAGCAATTTATACTATTATATATACATATATTTTCTTTTCTCTATGACTTTTTCTCCCTGATCATGTATAACAAAGAATTACGTATATATTATTAACTTTGAAATTTCGTAACTTACCTTACATATATTTATATTTCAATATATTAATACACCATAAAACTACTTTTGATGTCTCGTATTAATAGATTAATATATCTTTGACCCCCCATGACCTTCCCGACAACAAGTTCCCGTAACCTCGATCCTGTGCCCACTCAATCACATCATCATCCCGATAGATCTCTCTTTGCAATTTTTGTCTGACTGTCTGTAACTGTTTGGCGATTTGTGCTGTGTTCTGTGCATGCCGACACCCAGGACGCGAGCCGGACGGTCCCCGCCTTCACCGCAACAGCGAAGGGCCGCGCAACCCTCTAAGTATAAGTATCCTAACTCATTCCAATTTAACAAGCGAAAATCACTCGAACGTCGATAACTATAAATAAGGATTAATATTCACTAGCGAGGAGAGTGTGAGCATTTTCACTCTTGAATCATATCGAACTGTGCTTGATCATCCTTGTCGATTGTTCGCGCTACTGGTGTACAACTAACTATTGTGAACAAAGTGTCAAGAGTCAAAAGGATTATACTCTCCTGGCCACAATACTCGCATATACTTTTAGCAAATATAAAAGAAGTGATCAAAGAAATATTTTTCGAGGGATAGGTGATGTGTTCTATTTACAGATCGATAATGAAAGTCCGGATGTTCACGAATGAAAATATACGTTGACTATAAAGAGACGCTTGAGTATAATTTTAAGGAAACAGAGGAAGATCAGCAAATATATTACGATACGTCCTGATCAAATTACGCTGTTTAATTATGAAAATCTATGAATGTACCTGCTGATATTCGTCTTGTAATTTTGGATAGTTGCGTGTATGTTGCTCGACTGGAAACAATTGTGAGAATTTGTGATATATTGTAAATGGATAATTTTATGATACAGACGTCTATGGACGTTATTACGTCCAAAAACAAACTGACGGCTCTTTTCTGGCAATTGTTTCCGCGTTGAATCAGCAGACAAATTTTTGCCACGACGTGTGCCGAGCGACTATTTCTCACAAGATAACGATATCTGAGTACCACGATTCCACGATTTCTTAGTACAATACAACAATCACCAGCTCAATAATAAAGTGGTCATCTGAATTGGCGCTTGGAAATTATATACAGATATTCGACGAAACGTCGCACTCGAAATACCGCCGAAAGAGCTTATTTTTCTATCGTAAAAGCATTTATATCGAAAGATGTTCGCTCGGTACAGTCACAAATTTACAGGGTGAATCTTACACTTGATCGGCACGATCGTACCGATTCACTAAAATAGTATGATTGCAAGGTTCGATATTTTGACAAAAGGAAAAAAGAGAAAAAAAGAAAATTTGCTCGTTAGAGACGAAAACGCTACATTGCGAAGAACAATAATCGTTATTAATCGCACATGTTCCTTCATTCCAGAGCAACTAATGCCCTCCAGTTTGCGATTTGTTTCTCAGCGTTACAACTAGAATATAGTGCATACATACAACGTTAACAAAGTAAGCGTTAACGTAACGTTAAGTATATGAGAACTTTCACATCAGTCGTTGATTTGTTCGAATCAAAGTCTTAGGCTCTGATCCATTTGCCTTCGTTCGACTCCCCGAAAACCAATCGTGAACGTTCAATAAAGAATTCGTCCGTTCGTAGACTGCAACGAGATATGATGCCGGCCGTTAAAACTTTGGGGGATTTCGAAGAGGCAAATGCTTTAAAGACCTCGAGCCAATCGATCAACGCGTATAAAATATAACGCACCTAAAATGTGTAGTGCAACAAAGACGGCCATCAAACTATATATTATACATCGTTCAAATGATGGACTACTAAAAATGTATGAAAAAAATATTTAGCTAGATGCAACACAAATGTCCGATCAATATGCGTTATGTCGATGATAATAAACGTGTTTTGCCATACGATTATGTATGTGAGAATACAACAAAAACACACAGGTATAGCATATGATAATATTAACAATAATAGTGGGAAAAATGCAGGAACATCGAGGGGGTTGTGCGCGCGGTGTGGAGGCGGGGACCAAGGATTTACGTGTAACGTTTTTACGGACCTGTGTACAATTTATTGAACAATGCGACGAGACAAGGCGTCGAGTGAAGTCCAATTTCCTATTTTCCCTCTGTATACTTATTGTGCATACGTAACAGACACTCACACTTCTATATTGTTGCTCTATTGTTCTCCGCAGACTTTAAAATTTTTTCTGAAAATTCGAATAAGCTTTGATGATATAAAAAACACACGTATTTTTTAAAAACAAATATTTATATACTCTTCCAACTCCACACCGCTTCCCCCCTTGTTTGTCAAAGATGTTATTTTTCTAACGCATGCTTTTATCTCTCTATTGTATACAGCATATATTGTATAATTACGCCATGTACCGCATTGACACATAACATTACAGTATTTGAGATATCGACCATCAGCTTAGATAATAGCTATAGAAAAAGTATTTAACGTATTCTAGTGAATAGTGATCTTGATAGTGTAAACTATGAGTGTAGTCTCGTGTTGCAAGTTTTTAGTTCCTTCAAAAATAGATAGAGTTTATATTGGTATGTAACAAACCAATCTAGCTAGGATTACCCAATTCAATTTCCGTTATACGTTTTGCAAAGTAAATTTTTTCATTACATTTGAGGGACTCTCAGCAATAACGTTATTACTTTTTTTCGATAAAATATTTCTATAAATCCATCGTGGAAGGGAACTTATTGCAAGGTTGAGAGAAATGTTTATGCGTAAAAATCTGTATAAAAGTATATAACGAACAAAGTGCTAAGAATTCTGCAACGTATATGTACGATTTCGCCTTAATCCAATCGGTGTCCTTATTCTTATAACTATAAATATTATAACTACCGAGAATCGCGAGCCATTTCTAGATTCGCAGATGTATAAATAAAACTCATAAAGAATTTAAACTTTACGCTATATCTCTAAAACTGCAGATCATTAAACGAGTATATTTTTCGATTTGGTTCAACTGCGAACGATTTGGATACAGAATGGTCCTATAAGTGAAACAATATTTCATATTCACGCATTTATAATTTCCATGTTTGTAAGTTTGACGTTGTTTAGGAAACAACATTTTCATATATACTCTCAGTACACGATGTTTTGTATTTATATTAGTAGCTCGAATATCTTCACTCTTTTGATAATTTTTATACAGTTTTATATTAGAGTAATTAATTTAAATAATAGTACATCACGAGAATTGTTTGCACAATACATTGTTATTACGAAAAGAGTAATAATGAAAAATCTCGAGGAAGAATATTCAAGTGCCAAGCTTCGCAAAGTGTCTTTTCTCGTAAACACGAAACATACCTCGGCATATATTATAATGGTTTACTTTTTCAAAATGAAAAATCCTTGATCGGCGCAGGTACTTTTTCCGCGTCATATTTTCAAACGCAATGCGTGGAAAATAAGATATACACATACAATTATTTAAAAATATTTTTGGGTCGCGACTTACTACGATATATAATATAACTGTTACAAAAAAAAATATGATGAATATAATGACGAAATAATATAAAAGTGTGTAAAACAAATAATTCAAAAAAGTGCACAAATGAATATTTATGCAGTACGAATTTATAAAGAACAAAGTATAACACATGAAAGAAAATGCAAGGCGGACTATGAAGCAGTGTGCAAACGTATGTGTACATAAAAATATTACTATAGTTAAAAGTAATATTATATATTTAAATATAGTATACATATATACATATGTGTATGGCCAAATATTTTAAGATCGAGTTTTGTCATCATATTATACGCATGATTTTGTTTGTGACGGGCCTATTACAGGGCCAATGTAACAAAAACTTAACCATAAGAGCAGCTCTATTTATAATTATTTATGGCCACTGCTAATTAAAAAATAATCTACTAATACTCCGCAGAAAAAGCTGGACTGTGTATGTGTCTAATGAGTGTAAGTCAACGTGCGTGTGTTAAAAGTGATTTACGCGTTCATTTATTCGGACATCGTAATATTATGCTATAGATTTAATTGTGGACATTTTTTTCAAATTTGTTTATAGAGAGATTCAGAGTCTCTTTCGTTCCTGTGATTGCTTTATACGTGTTATATCGTCAACGTGTAAATAATCTATGAGTTTTATTGACTCACTCTGAGCCATTACTTTCAGTACGAGAATAAATTTTATGTGAATCATTGATGTAGGAAACCTTTAAATGTGTTCGAAACGAATAAATTATAAAGAATTATCCAGACAGTTTATAGATCTATATTGTGTCTCATGCTTTATATCGAAACCTTTTTATATGCACACAAGAAGAATGATCAATTATAAATGCATTTGGTTCTAATGGGGAGCGTCGATCGTAAAAACGGTTCAGATTTGAATTCTATCGTGGATTTAAAAATATTCTATTCTTTTCTCATTTTTAAGAAAATTATTTATAACCATTCGACGTAAGGAAGTAAGTCGCCGGCGTCTCAAATAAAAACAAACTTTAAACTCAGATGTTGCATCGGGCAAATTCTACACGCAGTAAAAAGCTCACAACAGAAAGAGACGGGGAGCTCGCGCAAAAATAACATTGTCGAACAATACGATACGTGTGTCTCGAAAAAAGAGAAGCAGCCGTCCCCGCCCTTCGATCGGTTCGTTCGTTCGGGGGTAATCCGCGTGCCAAATATTTGCGCGAGGACAACGATACACGCACAAGTGTAAGACGAAGCAGAGACAGCAGCAGTAGCTCTACAATCGGCGATATTTCGGAGCTCCCAAAATAATTCTCGCGAAGCCTCGCTGGGGTCCGGGACCAGGTTGTTCGGTAGATGAGTCGCCGATTATTTGCACGGAAGCACTAATTGCCGCGCTCGTTGACACGCGACGATGCACTGCTCGATTTGGTCAAGTGGAAAATGTCTCTTGGTTCTTCGGTGGGCGTTTGAGTTAGGATTCTTTCTGTCTCCAAACTTAATCTTCGTCTTCTCCGATTTTACATTCTTGACAGTTCACTTTTTCTCATATCAATTCCGCCGTAAGCTCTCTTCTTCAATTTCAAACTTTGCACGGCACTCGTCTTCTTTAAAATTATCGCAGAGAGAAGCATTCAGTCTTGCGTCTTGTTTTCGTCTCGCTCCAACGGTATCAATGCCATTGTGTACCCACAGCCCATTAATCAGGTGAATCAAGCATCATGATCATCAGGTATACTCTTCACCGGGGCCGCGAGATAGAGAGGGGAAAATACTCTTCTATTTCCGTCGCAGGCGCGCGCGCGCGAGAGAGAGAGAGAGAGAGAGAGAGAGAGAGAGAGAGAGAGAGAGAGAGAGAGAGAGAGAGAAGGCGCTAGAGCGCGGGGACGTTCAGTCTGCGGCCTGGCCTCCACTGCACATAAACAACAAAAGTTCTCCGTTTCACATCGCTAGTCTCGTAGGTGGTGACCCGGCACCACCCGATGGGTCACCACCACTGATAACGCGATAAGTGATTGTTGTAATACACGTGCCGGGAAGATGTTCTGGTCTTCGGAACCGGATGAGGAGGAGGAGGCGTTGCTCTGCAGTCCAGCCCTCATGGCCAGGAGGGCTTCCGAGTCCTGGATCGTCGCGCCACCCGTTGAGGTACGAGATCCCAGTCGCGTCGATGATTGAAAGTGGCCGTTTCCAAAAGATATTTCTCCTTTCGCGATGGTGTCTTCCTGTAGAATAAAGTGTTTTTTTTTATTCTAGCTTTTTTTGCCTTTTTACGCGAAAAATAATATAATGTGAGCTATTTCGACAAGCGATTGTGTGTTGTGAAGTAAGTCAGCAGTTTCGGGCATGTTTTCGAGAGCTTCTGCCAAAATAGCGGTGCTTCAATGGCACACCACGTGAGCAATTATGTAAAGATATTTATTATAAAGGTTCAAGAGCTACCCAGAGAATGTTCGCTACCGATGTTCCCGCGTTGACGTTAATCTCCTGCAAATTTACTGGTGATCGTGTACGACTTCAAAACCGTTTGTTTTTCGAATACACACGTATAGATAAGGAAGAAAACAGTTTGCACAGAATCATCGTATGATGCTTTCAAACTCGGCCATTCAATTGCACAGCAATAGCTAATTTCGTAGTGACATTGAGACAGCTTGCTATATTTATACAAAAATTAGACGTGACAACTTTAGCTGTAACATTTGCTCGCTCATAATAGTAGTCTATCCTAGCCTTTTTTATCATCTATAGCAGCTGCGACAATGTTTCCTATTGACAATAACAACGCAACGCTTTTTCAAAGTTCAGTGGCACTCATTCATAGTCTTCTAATGGGCGTTAAAATTTTTAAGATCGCCCGTATCTAAACTTTGTCAAACGATTCGCGAACTTCGTCCAGAGCCCGTAATAACCAGTTTTCGCGGGCTTTTTAAATTAAAACCACGTTACAGCCATCTAAAGCTTCTACAATTAAGAACATTACAAGCCCTCGATCGGTAAGGTAGATCAGTATACTGATGTCCTAACCCCGCTACTAAATCACAATACGCTGCGGCCAAAATTGTCGTGGCGTCAAGTTCACGCGTCGTTGAAAAGTTTCACGGTCGATCGTGTAGATGAAAAACAAGGATGGGGCGACAATGGCGCCGAGCGAAATTATGGGGACGAGGATTTGCGTTTGGCCGGCTTCCAGGACTCCTCTGGTAGTTCGGCCAGGAATTGCATAGCTTATGAATCGAGGTGTCCAATTATAATTCCGGGGTCATCTCCGTCTCTCTCTCTCTCTCTCTCTCTCTCTCTCCTCTCTCTCTCTCTCTCCTCTCTCTCTCTCTCTCTCCTCTCTCTCTCTCTCTCTCTCTCTCTCTTTATATCCGATCTCTCTCTCCTCCTCACTCCATCTCTCTTTCTCCCCGGAAGGAAAAGATACGAGGCGAGGCTTCGAGGAAGGTATGACGAATTCTGCTTGTTTCTTCAACCGTCTTAAATTAGCGAAATAACACGCGGACCAGCGTATATTCGACGATTGATTTATGGAAACTTCTGACAAAAATTCACACGCGCGTTTATTTTCATCGTGAAGCCCTGACGTCAAGCTTCCCTTGAATCTGCCTTGCGGACTTCTCTGTCAAAGTGTCAAACGTATCCGTGGAATATGCTAATTATATAACGGCCCTCGTTTGTCTTGAAAGAGTAAAAATTGTGCGGACCGAGCTCAGTCGAAATAAGCTCGTTGTATAGCTTGGATTTTCGTTTTTTACTATTATCATACTGCGATTTATCGATGTAGCGATAACACCTGAGTTATATCTAATAATTTTTTGTGTGCAATAAGAGCATGAAACAACTAACACATCAACAACGATTAACTTCTTTTAATTTTCACTTGAAATAGGTACATTAAAATTATATTATAATTTGTCATTGGAACTATGTTATAGCTTCAATGACAAGCACCAACAATTCAATGTAGCTTCAATATGGTCATTATACAGTCAAATTTGAAAGGAAAAAAGAAGCGCGCGTGTGGCATTGAAAAGAAAAAAAAATAGCATAGAAAGTTGCAATTCCTACTCCATCTGCCCTGTTATTTAGGCGATGCCGGTGGCGGCGATGAGCCTGCAACGAAAAAAATCACTGCCGGACGTGACGCAGCCGATCCAACTGGCCGCAACCGCACCGCTGTCTAGGGAAGAGGCCAGCGTGCTAAGCAGCTTGAGGCGCGAGGAAGTGCGCAAGCAAATCTACGAGCACGAGAGGCTCAAGGCCAATCCTCTGCTCTACCTAGTCAGTCCTCAGGTTAAAGTGAGTGTCCAGGTGCCACATGGCGAGAAAGAGAGCGCAAAAGAGATCTGCGTTTGGCATGCTTGCGAGCGCTCAGAGAGATTTACTGATCCACCGATCGAGTTGCATGAGCGAGAGAGAATCTTGTTCTCCTTCGCGAGACTTACATGATTAACTGCAAACTTGAGGTACATCTCTCTGAGCCGAGCAAGATGGACACGCTGGTCAGTACTCGGTTTCTATAATGATTGTGGTAGTGAACGGCTATGCTCGCTGATTAACCTTACGTTGCTCTTGGTGTTATAATGGCTATCGTTGTTAACTCAAGTGTTGATGAAAAACAGTTTGAGATGTCATGATTATACTCACTCAGTCGAAGACAAACTCTCGAACCATGTCGTTTGACATCGTAACAGAGTTTCATAATCCATCCGTTAACCATCATGTGTTTTGTATTCATGTTGTTGTGGTCCATTTACAATTTCGTCCAGCACGCAACCTTTTTTAACAATCAATAGCGCATGCATGACGAGACTTTACTCCTATAAATATCCCAGGGTGACGTTTACACGACCCGACTGCGTGGCATGTGGCATGCAATATGAGAACATCCTTCATGCAGGTTGAAGTTTCAAAGAAATCGTCATTGATCGGTATCAGTACGTCGACGGCCTCTTACCGATCAGCAACGACTTTCGACTTTTCATGATTAACATCGTATTGCTTTCCAAACGTATCTTATATACATATATATTATCGCGCTCTCGGCTGCACTCAGGCGAGAGCTTCGGCCACCGATGCCAAAGTCTGTAATACTTTTATATTCTAGGACTGGTTCTCGCGACAGCAGCTGGTGATGCTTGTACTGTTCATCAACATATCGCTGGCGTTGATGTTCATCAAGCTGCTCACGTAGCATCAACAGGCCGGCGGCAATCGACTTGAGCATCGAGTCGTGGAGGTCACTTGAAGCGAGAAGTCGAGGACTCGAAATGATGATTCATAACTCTCTTAACTCTTTGGATGTCTTTTAACGAAAAGATATGGGGGATGAGATGAGCATTCAGGTGGCCATTGATTGTATGCTTCATACATTTGACAATTCCTGGAAGGAAATGCTCTGCACGAGGACGATTTTCGAACGAAGATGATGATGATGAGGAGAGAACGACACGGCTTTGGCACACACAAGTGCTGCTGAAACTGAAAGTACTAAAGCCGTGACTGATGTTATACGCGGCGAAGGAAGAAATTTTTGTTTGTTGTCGCGGTTTTTTGTTGTTGTTCTTGTTGTTGAGCTTCGCGCTAAGTGCTGGTTGATAAAAACTTTTTTTTAAGAGATGAGAGAAGCATACACGGGGATCAAGAGCCGGTGGCATATTATACATAGACACGCGCACGTCTGTAGAATAATTTAGCGAATGAGAGCCGTCATATACATGCCGATCGGTGTATACACATGACGAGTAATGCGAATACACTGCTACTGTCGTAAAATTGTCGGCGCGACGTACCGAATACGAGGAGCTAAGAGGCCGGGATTCGTGTTATAGGTTTGTACGCGACCGCGTGACGATTATCATTTGTGTTCTGCTGGTCGAGTTTTGACAAAATTTTTCGAGTTTCGAAAGCTCTGTAACATATAATTACTGTATACTACTATTTTTACACTGAACGTTTTCATAAAGGCTCCGCTAATGAATCTTCAATTGAAGTCAAAGCAAAAAAGGGAGAGAGAGAAAGTAAGAAATTGTAATAAATTGAATGAAGCTAAATAAATGAATGTGGCTGCAGGGAGGGGCCATAAGAGCGAAGCCATTTAATTGTTTCAGCGAGACTCCAATTGATCGTAACTTGTGCGCACAAAGAGTATAAGTAAGTAAGAAAAAAACCAGTTGAATAAAAAAAAAACCTTATGTAATATTTGTAAAACGATCGACGAACGGTGGAGATCGCGACTGTTATAGACTTTAACAAAAAAATTTATCGACTTTACGGATCGAATTTCAGGGCCCAAAGTCGCGACGAAAGCCGCAGGCGCGCAGTGCGACGCCAATCGAATTAATTTATTTATTTTTCGTTGTTGTTGTTGTTGCTGCTGCTGCTGCCAAGGGCTTTCTCCTTTTATCTAGTAGGCGCGACGACTACGACTATATTATAGGTATGGCTTTTGAGGACGTCGATCGAGACCCACCGAAGTCGACTGAAATTGCTCTTTGTACTGTATTAATTGTAAAGGCGAAAGTCGGGAGGATACGAGGAGGGAGGTGACCTTAGGATAAAGCCGGAGAAATTAGCATATCGACAGATCGTTTTTGCACTTTACGAGATAAGCCAGAGCGACAAAATGCAAAATAATATTCGAGTATTTTATCAGAACGAGTAATATGGATAATAAAAAGTAATGAATAAACTGCACAACGTTTGTAACTTGCTGCTATCTATATTTACTTATCTATTTCTTGAAGAATCCATTCGACAAAGTCGCTAATATATTAGACGCTATATTTACACACCAAGAAGAACGAAACACTATGGTAACGTAACGAATATGATAAATATATACTGCAAAAAGACGTTTTATAATAGAGAATGGCATTTCGTCCTCCTCTTTGGCGTTTACACTAAAAATTTAACGATTTACTCCGTGTCTATTTCTGAAAAAAGACGCTTTCAAGACATACATTTAATATAAAACCCGCGGTTCGATGCTCGAAGTCTTTATAGAGTATATAAAAATTCGACGTGATTATCGAGAGATCGAAGAAAGCGCCGAGGAGGGGGATCGAATTTTTTCGGTCGGAAAAAAAAAATAAAGAAGAGTTTCCAGAAACTGTTGTAGCTGCACGGTGAAACGGAGACGAGACTTTGTAGCGAGCGAATGTCCAGAGTCAGAATGTAAGAATGCGTGTATGCAATTATATGGAAGAGTGCAAAAGTTACGAAGATGAAAAAAATTTCGAAACATTTATCATTATTAACTTATTTGGCTTATACACGAAGGAACAAATAAAGATGACAAATTGTCGGTACCTCGTGCCTTCTATGCCTTCCGAATCTGCAGGTACCGGGTGAAAATTGTTTTTTTCACGTTGCGTGGTAAATGCCCAATCTCGAAACATATACACATATATACGAAATTCTGATAATGGGAGGCAAAATTTATAAAGCTCACAAAACAGAGTTTAATCGACGCCACACCTTTTTCCTTAGCCCGTTCAAGCCAAAATGTATCGCTGTCGTATACATTAACAAGAAAAAAAAATAATAAGCAAAACTAAAAGTTCTATCGATCCAGATTGTGTAAAAAATGTCGGGCCTCTCGGATCCAAGCATTGTATAACTTTTATCGACATAGGAATTCAGTAAAACGGAGTAAACTTATATATAGTATAAATCTGCATGAAACAGAGGATTCGGGGAGTGAAAAGTATAATGTTTCCTCAAAGGATGAACTTGAATTCCCCGCGTTATTATACATCTTTTTCTTACCGCCGTAGCTTTACGTATAGTCACTTGGGCAAAAAGCATCCTTACATCGTTGTAATAATGTACGCGCAATACGGGCATTGGTCATGTGTGCGTGTGCGTTTCTAGACTTTTACGACGAACATTTTCAGAAAGTCAAGACGTCTCTGTTTAAGAAACAGATTTCTCGATTTGAAAAATAAATATTGACAGAAAGCGAAAAAGAACAATATCTTGTCAGGCGCTTTGAATCTGTAAAAAATTTCGATTGCGTGTATTATATGTGCTGTATAACTACATCGATTCACTTCTTATTTCATCGATGTGTATAATGCCGAGAGTTTTGGTAATCAATTGAATCATAATTTGTCGAAGGATAAAATGAAATTCGTAAAAATACAATGAGGTCTTTGTAAGTCTTAAGCGCGTTTTTCCGTGTAAAGGATTAAGCAGGGTTAAGTGAACAACATCTCGCATCGGTCGTGCTGAGCGCGTACAGTGTTATTATATACATTATACAAAAAATATTGTTACGGGAGAATATGAATGTATACGAAGATCACGCGTTTTCAAGGTAAAACACGTTGATACATCGTTTTTTGTTGTATTTCATCATAAGATTTGATTCATATTTAAACTAATAAAAGATACAATAAAAATCATGGGTATTTTTTTGTATTTTGCTGCGTATTTGATGTCAATACTTTTTTTAATCAAACTAACATGCCATCATGATTCAAGGAATGATTACTGCTGAGTCGATTTTCCTGTTATTTTCTTCATTAAGGATAATAATCCATGCATATCGTAGATTGATGCTGCATCAATATAATGATCATTGAATTTAGCGTCCATAATAATTTTCAAGCGTGAGCTTGCCTATTACACCCGTGCAAATTATTCTTGACGCTTAGTGCACGCTTTATTTTTCATTTATTTATTTTACCAGAACGTCGTTTTTTTTATTTGATCTCTATTTGTGAAAAGAAAACTGCAGCAATTTAAGCGCACATGCGTCAACGGCATTCGCACATTGCCACAGTGTATTTGTACAAACAAATGTGCAGTGACAAAGGTTACCACTTATAAATTGTTAAACCGGAAATCAGTAAAATATATACGTTTATGGCATTTAATACTACAAGTAAATAGACAACAGAATCGATGAGTAGAAAACCAAAATTGCGCGAATCGTAATTTGGAGGACAACGTTATTCTAGACATTCAATTCCTCACGTATCATTATCATTAATCTTGGTTACTCTCATATAAGCCAAGCGCCAAACCTTCGTAATGTCAATTTTCTATCATTGATCAGCATCTTATAAACGCGAAAAATTGCTTGCAGCTACTTATATGCACGTCCTCTCGATGAATCTCGCGCAGCAAATAGAATTAATGAATTGTTACTTATTCTATAAATGAATCCAAGCCATATCATGACATGCATAAAGTGGAAACTTACTTTGTACAGATATGAGCGTACGCAGCATGAGTTTATTATTGAGAGTTCGACAAAAAATATTAGAGCGAAATACGAAAGAAAAAATATGATTTTTGACTTTTTATTAGACGATTCTTATAATATATCCATTTGTACATTTTAATTGTTGACAACTTCTTGACTATAGTCTATTCTATCATAATTATACATTAAAAAAAAACACATATGTATTTTTGTAAAAAACACATATGTATGTAAACATATTTATCGATTCTTCTTTATATTTTATATTATTGTATAAGAACTGTCATTATATTATTATATTATATGTATGATTGATACTATTACATTTAAAATTATTGTCGCGTTGTATTATAATGAGCATTGCAATGATTGTTATTAAAATAGGTATCTTCGAAATGAAGCAGAACGAAAAATAGCCTCGAGGATTATTTCTTTATTTCGATGCAAAAGGAAAACTTGCGCAAGACCAGCTATTCAATAAACTTGTATTATAAATCCACAATACCAATGTGTTTGTTTTTGCGATATAATTTGTTAAGAAATTCTCTCCTAAATATATAACATCTGCATATCCTTATCTGAAGAATCTGAATTTTTCTAATGCAAAAATATATATATAGGAAAGGAATATTTTTAACGTCATTAAAAAGTCAATAAAAACAAAGTCTATTTTCGATACAGTGCGCGTAAAATGCACTTTTACGCACACTCCGCGTGCGTTCAAGCACATTTCCGCCCCTGTATCAAAAAATAACATTCGATACTCGTGCGAAAAGTTGATTCTACACGCACTTGTATTGCGCACTTGTATCGAAATATACTATTGTCCACACAGCTGTCGTCTGGCTAATTAATTTTATCTAACTGGGATAGGATTTCACAGTTTCATAGATATCATGTATACCATTACATCATAGCAGACTATAGAGATATATGTCAGCCGGACTGATAACATTTTAGACAACAATACTCATATACGTATTTTTAATCGCATTATAAAATACCACGCTTTAAAAATTGTGCGCTAAAATGTAGGCTAAGTATAAAATCAGTGTTTAGACTTGTAATTAATGGCTCTACATATATGTATAGGTATAGTAAAGTATTATACGAAATTAGACGTAATGAAAAATATGAACTTTTGGTGGTGTATGTAGTAGCGGGTTATCACGTCAACTGATACAAAGTATTCTTCTTTAGTGGATAGCCGCCGCGAGATCGATGACCTAGGCGAGAAAAGAGGCGAAAAACAACCGTCGATAATTGCAAGAGGCGTTGACTTTGTGAAATTAGCACATAATTATAGTGAGCTTCATTAGGATAAAGTGATAATATATCATCAGAGACGGATAGTTTTATTGCAGAAAACTCCGAATACTTTTAAATTGACTTTTAGATGATACCATTTAAATTCTGGAAATTGTTACAAGTACATTTAAGGTAAAATGCCCAGTACATGGACAGATTTTGAGGAAATTTTAGAAGCTTATTTATTTCGCACAGATAAATTGCAAAGTATTAAAATCTTTTTACACCATCGTTTAGCCGGTACAATTAACTTTCAATTTAAAATAACCGAACCTCAAACAATCAGTTATTACAATAAAAATATATATTGAAAAGTGGCATCAAAACACGGTATAGTTGGACATCATTTGACACGGTTGATCTAGTACTCGGGCGCGGTCTTAGCCCCAATAGTTGGACATTGTAATTAAACGTGCCCAACTACTGCTTTATGGAAATTGTGTTTTCGGTGAAGTTGGACAATACTGAAAAAAATTGCTCTTATGGGACTCGAGAGCAGTCTTTTAAATCATCCTTGATCATTGATTTTTGTTAAAATGTTATCAATATCATTAGTATATTATCAATATTATTATTTATGACGTTTACAATACTGATCCAGTTTAGTTTTTGAGGTTACGTTTTTTATTTTATCACAATAGCAAATATTCAAGTGTCCAAGTATAGGTCTACATTTTCATTTTGTCCAAGTATTGGGCATTTTACCTTATGTGATTTTGGTGCTAAGTAACAAAAATCTTGATAAATCAAAAAGTGAATTCTTTTCATGCTCATAAAAAATTACACATTTTATGTCTATATAACAGTAACCTTAAATAGCATGTTTTCCGTCTTTAATTGCTTGTGGAATGAGAAAAGCTTATGATGAGACGTACGCCGTGACTTGAATCTCCGATCGCAGTGTTTATAATTTATATAAATCATAAAGATGTGGATCGTTTTTCATGCGTTGTAAGCACTCATTCAAACTATGATAAAAAATTCTCTGGTAGAAATTCCACCTGATTTTCAGCTTAAAATAAGCTCATTTTTGCAAAATAAACTTATCGAAGCTCACGACATAAGTTTATGGTAAACTTCCAGCAACATCGCTTTTAAGCGGAAATAAGCTGAAATTTAACTGATTTTGTATTGAATAAGAGTAATTAGTACTTAATATTGACTTTGTTTAACGTTAACCATGTATTTAGTGTCCCTGGTAAAAATAACTTATTAAATGCGATTCAAAAGGTAATAGGTTGTAATTGGATTTCTTAATCGGAAATTATTCAATTAAAACAGTTGTGTTTTTAAATAAAATGTTATATTTGTTGAAAAATACAACTGATTGAATCCGATTAAAACCGACTAAAAGTTATAATCAGATTAAATAGATTTTAATCGATTAAATAGGTTTTAATTCGATAATTTCCGATTAAGAAATCCAATTAAACCCTATTATCTTTCGAATCGGATTTAATAAGTTATTTTTATCAGGGGTAGTATTATTTATATAAAAAGTAAAAAAAGAAAAAAAATAAAGCCTTCAAAGTATTAATGTTGCATCAATATACATACATTTTTGCAAATATAAGCAATAAACCTGAAATTCTGTCAGTTCAAAGCAACGTTAGGTTATACTGCTTACACTTACAAAAATTGGTAAATTTTGATGGCTTTGTAACCTTTTTGCTAACCTTGATGACGGATATATTAAAAGTTTCGTATTTGTTATTATTACAAATAAAAAAGGTTATGATTGTATTAGCTATGCGCGTCAAAGCTGAATTTAAGCTTATAATCTTTTATTAAATAAGTTTGTTTTTTGCTACTGTTACTAAGCTAACAGTTTCATAAGCTATTTTTCTACCAGGGCTACTAATGTCTATACATACATATAATATGCATATTTTAATTTGAATTCGTCGTAAAAATTTTGATTAGTTTATATAAAGACTTGATCAAATAAGAAGCTGAAGAAGCTTGGGAGTTTCTAAAGAACGATGTTACGAAGTGCCGATGTCACGTACCAAATACTTAGGACGCCACCATCAAAACCGCGGACAACTCGGGACTCTCACATTAGGCGCGAAACTCAAAACGCATAATGTAAAAACGCCGAAACCTAAAAACTCGGGAAACAATAAATAAGCGGAGAATTCAGGATTATCACTCGTCTCTCAGCAGGTTATAGAACAATAAAAGCGTGGATACAAGGGGGAAACCATGAAGCACCAAATGAAGGTCTGGGAAAAACTATACATGCCGTCCAACGGCACGGCGCAGCAGAGCCGGATCAACGTGCTCATTCGCCGCAGGTTTTGCGACAGACCCTTCCGCCACTGCAGCCATCCGCACGCACCCTCTCTCAGGGCCCAAAACACCGCCATGGAGGGGGAAACCGAGGAGAGATGCTTCAGAGGAAAAGAAGATCAAGGAAATGAGCTCGAGACGCGCTTCAGTTCGCAACTAAGTTTGTTTTTGAACCTACAATCGAATAAACACAAGACCTAGAACATAAATCTAAGTCTTTTTCACCTTTAATTCAGTTTGTTGCTTGCACCGAGTAGAATTCTGCTAAAATCAATTACTTCTTTTCACACAAACTTCATCTCGATCAACGAAATCTAGTCGATTCGAATTACGCGCGGCATCACGCTACCATTTTTGTCAGTGCGAACGCGCTGGGTCATCACATCGATATAAATCAAGCTTTATGACGTGATGTAACTATTAAGCTCAATAGCTTCTGCGTGCTTTTCCTACTTGTTTTAAAGAAGAACAACTAGGTTGACATTTTTGTATTTTGATAATCTGAAAAAGGTGCGCTACTTATTATTATTATTTATTTTTTTAGAAAGATTAAAATAACAAAAATTATGAAGTATCATACTAATTATAAAGACAGTTTAAAAGTATGTTGCAAACAATAAATCGATTAGAAAGTTTATTCAGAGATGCTGCGGTTATTCACAACATCGTTCAATGACCCTCGACGAAAAAGGAAAATACTGCGTTAGTCTGCACACTAGAATAAAAAGATTTTATTCTAACTCATGAGAAATTCACAATATTTGACCTTATCTCTGTTAATTTTTGAAAAAGACAACTCGGTTATTTTTAAAATCAAACAAGCGGAAGTTTAAAAATATTAGATTAGACAATGCGTGACATCACTCGAAGACTTGACATTGAACTTACAAAAACTCTGCTCCGCCCAAAATCAATATCCGAAATGAGAAATGTAAAAATACAAGCGTTAGGTATAGTTAAAGTTAGGTTAGCTAAAGATCTCCCTTATTTCAAGCAAATTCCATGACCATATCTGAAAAAATCCTTTCCTTTTCAACAAAAATCTGTATTAAAATATACAGAACACCAGCAACTGGCGTCTCTTCTTTATCATAGAAGCGTTACCATCAGGAAAACGAACATAGCTGCCCTCTCTCAATTCCTTTTCGACCCCCACTTTTCGACGTTTGCTAGGCTATGATCGATTAAGTTTCGAAGGCGAAGTAATCCTAGGAAAAAAGGGCCCCGATCCTGGTTGTTAATCACATGTGTATCGCCTCAGCCCGGACCTTTCACACTTAAAAAAATAACTTATCCAAAATTTTGTAAATTTAATTGTTCATAGTAAATGCAAATAATAGTTTAACTTGTGTAGTACTAAAAAATTAAAAGTCAACAAAATTTGAACGGAAAAATCGGATTAAAATAGTTTTACATCATGTAATAAATATAAGGTATAATTGATATTCAATATTATAGGAGAAAAATAAGTACAAAATACATGCCTTAATTTTTATTTAAAGTAAATTTAAATAATGTTCTTGCAAATTAAAAATAATTATTACAAAATTTTAATCATGCTTTTGACGCTTCAACTAATTTTTACTTGTTCATAAATTTAGGAAAATAAGTCTATATTTTTTGATAATGATAAAGTGTTATACATAATGAATATTAAAAATAATTTAATGAAACTATGATGTAGAGCAACTTTGATCCGATTTTTTCCATTCAAAATTTGTTGACATTCATTTTTTAGCAATATATAACTTCCGTTATTAATTGTATTCATTGTGCATTTTATTGAATTTATCAAATTTTAGATATATGAATTTTTTTCTAGTGTGAGAAGCCCGGGCCAAGACGCTACACGTCATAATTTAAATTTCAGCCATAAGTCGACACCTTTTCTTTCTAATAGGACTACTTCGAGTCCGCCAAACTTTGAGTGGTGGGGGTCGAAAAGGAACTGAGGGAGGGAAAGGCTTTCTCTCTCGCACTTACATCTTCCTATTAGAAAAAAAGTGCCCTATGTTCGCTTTCCTGGCGCTGTTAAGGTATACTATACTATATGTAACGACTCAGCTCACCGTAGCGCGGCACAACCGCACCACACGTGCGGGCTGACCTCGAAGCGTTCACGCATCTCCCGCATGGGTCGCTGGCGCAGCACGTTTTGTCTCTCTCTCTCTCTCTCTCTCTCTCTCTCTCTCTCTCTCTCTCTCTCTCTCTCTCTCTCTCTCTCTCTCTCTCTCTCTCTCTCTCTCTCTCTCTCCCTTTCTTTCTCTGACAATCTGACATAAGTCCTACTATGAGGAGCGAGAACTTTGGCGGATGAGATGCTCGATTATTTACATTTTTTTTCTTCTCATCTCCACATGGAGTTTGAACCGCGAGCCAGAAAAACTGCTAATGGGTCATAAAGCTTAATCAACGTTGCTCGTTGCTTCTGGTCTCTGAATGTTTTAGCCCGTGTTTGCTGATGGTTAATTTTGGGACGAGTATTTTCGGCGTTCTTGGTTGTTGCGCAGAGTCTGAAGAGGGAAAAAGTATTTTGTAATTTACGAAGAAGCAACATATTATAACGCTTTCTCACAATTGCGTCAACTACATGATGTGCACGGATATCTCGAAAGAAATTGTAGCAGTCACTATCGAATATCGTCATTCGCTGTTTAGAGAAAATCGGCTGCCGATGAAATGCACTTTAGTCGCGTGAATATAGCTGTTTACACCACGCACATGTGTCGTTTAATTTTATTATTTTTTTATGCGCGCGATAATTAATATTTTTCATCGCGCAATATGAAGCACAATTGCGAAAAAATATAGAAGCTTCCTACGTAAAATCCTCAATACGTTATTCACACTTCACCTGATACGGGACAACATTATACAATAGCGATGCATATCCATGCTTTATTCATAAAATGGGTTTTGCAAACTTCTGCTGTAATAAATAGCTCTGCGGTTGTTAACACTAAAAAGTTATAAATTTTCCGCAGAGAACAAACTTCTTTGTGCAATGGATAAGAAATGATCCCTATATAAAAAAGTCATGACCGGATGAAGTGAAGCCAAGAATGCGTCAATATGATTGGCTCGTGTAGTGCGCATGCGACAAATCCCTATATAAAAAAGTCATGACCGGATGAATTGAAGCCAAGAATGCGTCAATATGATTGGCTCATGTTGTGGGCATGCGTCAAAAGTATCGTTAGAATTTTTTGATTTGTTTTTGATTTCTAAAATTGATTCTAATATTAAAATAATGTAATATAATACTATAATACATATGAAATTATAATTTGTGTATTTATAATATTCTAGAGACATTCTACTCTCGAGACTATTCTATTCTCGAGACATAACCTTAAAATTTTAAAAGGAAGTTGGCGACAAAACCGCGGCAATTTTGAAATTTATATGAGCGCGAAATGAATCATATATTGTAAAGTTTGATATATTTCCGTGATAGAAAAGAAATATTAAAAATATCAATCAAGTATTTATATTCCATTTAATAAGTTAATGAAATTATAGTCTACTACAGTGCGCGCAGCGCACTGCGCCAAGTCTAGTTAATTAAAAAATGAGGTTTTATTCAACGCGTATTGTATGTTTAACGATGAAAACATTTGAAACAAATTAACGGCGTAATATACTCGTGTGCAACATAACATATTATCTGTTAGCAGCTCCAAAGTAAAATGATATAATATTGCGTCGCAGAAAAATGCTAAGAAGATGCAATGCTGAGTGTTTTTTGCACATTCATAATCAAGTTCAACATCGACTATTTCATTAAACTCGTATTTTGAAAATACTCGCAATGATCGAGAGCAATCGCTTCCAATACTCTGCACATTTCCGCGAAAAATTTGCGATGTATAGAAAGAATCATTTTCCCCATCCTAAAATCAAAACAAAATGATTCAACAACCGGCAAAGTAGAATAATCCGTGCAAAAACCAATGCGCGAGATAAGACGAGTCTAGCCAACATCACTGCCGATCTTACATCAGCTCCGAAAATATCAACGAACACAGCAAGCCCGAAATATTTACACCCAAAAGTAGGCAATCCACGGAGAAAAAAAGTTGAATTCGTCTCCGCGGAGAAGAAAAAAGTAGGTCGGCGCACTCCGCACGTGTAATAGCAACAACGGAGTGCGCGCGACCTTCGCCTCTGCCTCGTGCGCAGTATAGATATAGTGCGGATCTTTGAAAAGTATAAAGTGCGTTGTACCCGTATATACTATATGAGCGGCCACGTGTGTAGCTCTCGAGAGATAAACGCGCAGTAGATTTTGCCCTTGCTCCGTCGAGCAAGATGTGCTGCGGCACACACTGTGCTATATATGTGGATGCCGATCGCTCACGCACTCGTCTCTAATACGCAAGGCGCGTTGCCCTTTTCCAAAATAGAATACGGGAGCGAGGAGCTGACCCTCGTCGTAAAATTTAGCCGAGCCTTGTACCGGTACACGCCGTGACTTGAATCTCCGATCGCTGCGGTGCTCATCGCGGTGTTTATAATTTATATCAATCATAATAAAGATGTGGTTTGTTTTGCACGCGTTAGCACCTGCGCGCGGGATTTCCGCTGTTGTCCGATATGCGCGGTAATGTTTTCGCGAGTGGAGTAATCCGTGCGTATACCGATGTTTCTATACTGTTATGGTTGGCTAGAGATAAAGATAAAGAGTAAATAAACAAGCCCGTACCGAGGCGACGTTCGCGATTCGCGCACATGTGATCTCCTTTTTAGCTTATTCATGAAAGTTGGCGAAAATTGACACGCTAGTGCGTGAGACCGGATCGTTCGTCGCGTAAAGTCTATATTATGACGCAATGCAATTTTGAATCGCAACGATGAATCAAAAGAGTTAGCAAATCAAGCATTACGAATACGTATACATATCAGCGATTATATCAAACACTCGACCAACAAGTTCATCATCTCTTCTCGCATGTCATCTCATTCTCGTAAAATTCGTCTCATTGTCTGAATGAAAGTCTGATCGTCTCTATACGCACGCTGGAGGTTTGCTAATACGTACGTCGTACACACATTCCTAACGCACGTGGCACTCGTCTCGTCATTCATTTCAATTCCGCGCGCGCGCGCGCGTGTACGTTTATTTGAGATAACGAGAGAAAAAAGGGGAAGGAGATATCTTCAATTTTCAGATCCTGACCCGCGATAAATAACAACGACTCATTCGGCTGCTAATTGAATTCACCATCGGAGCTCTCGAAATTCGAATTTTGAGAAACTATACGCCCGGCAGCTGGGAATGACGCAACTTTTGTTTTTTCTTGCGCGCCGGAATTCGTTATTGGGAGAGAGATTCAACGCCAAAACAAACACGGTTCGCGGGGGAGCGTTTCGAGCGGGAGAGCGTGGGTCCGATATCTTTTTTTTTATCGGTTCGATAGAGGTGCTTCCTCGGACAGTTATGCTTTTTTTTACCAAATATCTAAACTTATAAAAATTTGTTTACCGCTTGATCCGAGTTGTGTCGATCACACGCTAGGTATAAAACAGCTACACAACTCAGTAGAGAACTCGAGAACTCTCTTCCGCAAGTAAAGTATAGCATGTACAGTGCGCACACACGCGAAATAACTCGAAATCGCTGCAGGCATTCACACAAGCGGCGTAAGTACTAAAAATACATAATGCGCGACAATCGCCGCAGAAGCATCAGTAATCTCTTCTCCTGCGAGATTCAAAGCCGAAAATTGGCGGGGCGCACTTGCTCTTGTTACGGATAAAGGAGGCGAGATAGTAGGGAAAAGCGAAATGGCGCAGTTTGTCATAGCGCGCGATCACGACCATATTATTGTGACGCGGAGCCACGGGCCGATTTGCATTTTTGCGGTCCCAGACGCCTCGATCATTATGACTAAGTAGTCTCGAGTGGCGCGATTCGCTGCGTATTTTGCTTATACTGCTGGGATTTCGTTTCGCGATCGAGAAGCCGGAGAAGCCGCTATACAAGAGAGCTTTTAAGCTATCGCTATTGTTTTTCTGCACGTCGCATACTCACACGTGACTCATATCGCCCGAGGTAAATAAACATGCTTTCGTACTGAAACGCATGTACCGCGGCAGAGTAGAGATTTTTACGCGAGGTTTAGCACTTTGTTTTCACTTGCCGAACGTGATGCAATGCGTACTACGACTTTGCTGTTTTCTCGCTCCTTTTCAAATAAGTTTAGAGGCTGATGGGATCCGCCGTGTACGAAAACAGCCGGTCCCCTTCAAATAGCTCGCTTTTGCAAGCGAATATTCAGGATACTGCGAGATAGGTTCGCGATTGGCGCGTGCGAATAATTGCGTGAACATCGACACGTATTTTTGTGAGATAGGCAGAAGCAACGCGCGCGAACGACGTGTGTCGAAAGGATATGAATATATTATGATGTATCGACTTGGAGGAAATTAATCAGCTGCTGTACGCGAGCAATGACCGATAACCGGAGTTGCCGTTTTTTATGCATGCGTTCGTAACACGATGCGCCCATGCTTTATTTTTCGCAAATTACATAGCCACGGCCGTTATACTTGGATTCTCGAAATAAAATTCCCGCAGATCCATAACTGCATTTTTTCGAATTTCCCGGCGCATGTGCAACGCAACACTTGTGCAATTATAGCAAACGATGACTAAATTAATTGTAACGGGCTGCACGCGCGGAAACTTTACTGCTCCGCACTGAACGATTGAAAAGAAAAGTTGCAACTATTAAAAAAGTTCTTTGGCCGAGTCTTGGCAATGACGAAAGCCGGCGAGTATAATACACGAAGCAGATTATTTATGATTCAGCGATCGACAGTATTGATTTGTTCGGCTGACGTTTCGCCTCGAACGATCGCGCGGACGACGAACGATAACGATCGTGATGGGCCCTTCTTTCTCTCTCGTCCTTTAGTCGCGGAAATTGTTTTTATGCCAATGTTTACTATTCATTTTTTTGATCAGGTGCAGTTTCGCGATGTACAGGTGCGGAAAGTGCGTTCGAATAAAGTCATCAGATTATTAACGCTACTCTCTGCCTGATCCGTGGAATTGAAATGTGGAAGACGGCGAAGGGGGATAAAGAAGCTGTTGTTTCATTCATTCAAGCTTCGTACGACCAATCGAGTCCGAAGAATCGCTCGACTCGTCCGATTTATCGCGCTAATGAATGGAGAAGGCGCGTCAGTCGCGAAATGTAATCGTTCAAAAATGAAAAACTTTTCACGCAGCAGCGGCGAAGCGAGCGACCTCGAGCCAGTTCGCGCGTGACTCCCGAAGCAATTTAGATTCGCGCACTTTTCAAGCGAAAATTACGTTCGATTAGAATATACACGACGGCCGATGCAGCGACTGCAATCGCGACGCGTATACACAGAAGTGGGTTACGAGGTCGATGTTCCCTGCGCTAGCTTCTTCGGGCACGTGCAAAAATCTTGATTGCGGCTCTGCGCTTCCTCCGTCTTTTTTCGCTCTTCCGTTTGCGGCTCCTAAATAGACCGCCAAGACGAGACACGAAAATACCCGGCCAGCACCGGCTGTTGCTGC
The DNA here is from genome assembly GCF_009193385.2 of Nasonia vitripennis. Lineage (NCBI taxonomy): Eukaryota > Metazoa > Arthropoda > Insecta > Hymenoptera > Pteromalidae > Nasonia > Nasonia vitripennis. The sequence goes on from NC_045760.1 coordinate 21,422,837, forward strand.
TGCTGCTGCTGCTGCCGCTGCCGCTCATGCTCGACTGCAGTTCTCGGGAGCTCTCTTTCGGCGCGCGAATGCGCAGAATTATATAAGAGCGCTTGCGATTCTGGATGTAGCGTGACTGTATAGCGGATCGAGATGCAGCGAGTTTGTGAACTGGAGTGCGCATTGATGGCTGGCGGCATCGGCCCGCGTAAATGACCATAACGCAATGAAATACTTGCGATTCCTTTAGGAGACACGATCTACGAAGACAAAACCGAGAACAAAGCGCTTGACGCCATCGCACGCGCGCGCAACAGCGAGAAGGAATACAAGATTTATCCTTCATGTACAGCCAAAGCGCGCACTAGTTCGAAATCAATACGCCCAGCGCGTGTATTATTACCATGCAAATACTCGCAGAGAGGGTGCGAAGTCCGGAAGCTCATAGCCGCAGGAGTCTCTCTCCCCCGAGGCGCATACGGAGAGAAGGGAAGCAAGCCATGTGTGCGCTTATATGTACCCATATACGTTTCGCGCACGCTGCATCGGTGTGGCTGAGTTCGTATTTTTTTTCTTCAGCGCGCGATTTTGCCTTTAGTATTGTACGAAAAAAAGGAAAATCAATCTAATGAGAGAAGCAAGTATAGATTTTTCGGTAAATTTAAGTGAATTAAACATATCCGATATTTCAGCAAAATTGTTTTTCTTTTGCATTGCTTTTAATTATACGCAGTTTTGAAATTTGACAAACAAAAAAAAACGAACTTGCAGGATTCTACGATTGTAATACGCATTCTCGGCCCGAATATAATTATCTAATTAGATTGGCGTCATTATCCTGCGGGTATAGCGTTATTTACAATCTTCCTCTCTCAAGAATTCTCCATCAGGAGAGATGCTACGCAGTAGAGTCCCTATCTTATTCGCGCTCAAACTCCCATTCCAATGCTGTTGACCCCCTCAAATAGAAGGCGAAATTTACGACGACTCTCGCACGCATGTTCGTAAAATAGGTATATAGAGTAGGTATACGCAGAAGCCGGTTCTCTCCGAGAAAACAAAGCGCAGAGAGAGAGAGAGAGAGAGAGAGAGAGAGAGAGAGAGAGAGAGAGAGAGAGAGAGAGAGAGAGAGAGAGAGAGAGAGAGAGAGAAGGAAAGAGCGGACGGAAGGCACAGCATCAAAACTCGCATCAAAGCTCGAAACGTAGCATAGTATATAGCAGTAGTATAGCATCAAACGCCGAGGGGGGGGGAGGGACACGAAAAACGAAGACGCTATACACGCGGCTGCGCAGATAATCTTGGTATGGATGCGGTCCTGGCGACTTGCGCACACCTATATCTATATACGTGTCTTGAGAGAGAAAGCGGGATTGGGTCGTCAAGTGCGCCTGCGCTTGGATCTCCCGCGAGGCGTTTGAATATTTGACGTGTATTCGCAAAACACGTAAATCTTCTTTCCAAAAGATTAAAATTGACGAGATTTTGATAATATTATCAAACAAGTATTATCAGACACGAAATAGATACTCCGCCGCGATAGAAAAAAAGCAAAAAACGGGAGATAACCTTTGTATGCGTATGTAATAGCTATCGACGGTAGGCGGAAGATCGCGGCTTCGCTTCCTCTTGAAACCCCGTCGATTTTATTTCGTCAGTCGCAATTAATTCTGTCTTCGTTTTCCTCCGTTTTTCGTGTCGGATGGGCGCTGCATACTACTTAGCCGCAATTGCGATTTCACTCGCGAACTGTTTGTGCGTTTCGGCACGAAAAAGCATCGCCATGAGAGATTTCCATGGCTCGCTTCATCACGCGCGTTGTGTTTATACGCACGATATTGTTATATAACGCGCGAAAATATGCCTGTACTTATTTTAAAAACGCGAAGTTTGGGAGAACTTTCCAACGGCCAAAAAACGTGATCAAACAAATTTGGCAGCAGGAAGCGGAAACCGGAAATCGCCTTTCCTTTGTTTCATAATAATATTCGTAACCTGTTTTTCGCGACACTTTATAGAAAATGAAAAAATACATAAGAATTGAGGGGGGCAAGAAAATATATCTCCAAAGTGCATAAACTCAGATATTTATTTATTCTCCCTTTTGAATTATGCATTCGCCTAATCAACCCTCCGGTCTTTCTCGCAGCTACGTTCAATGAACTGCGAGGGGTCGCGCGCTTTCCCCGACAACATCAATGGGAACATTTTTTAAGAATCATTTTAAGAGGGATCGGCGTCGGGAAAAAATCCATAATGTCGTACGGGGAGTCGTACCGTTCTCAGGCGTGTACATTTAATAATCTCGCGCGTATTAAAGGTTACCTTCAGTATCATATTTGCACTAGGCAGTATAAGCGTAAACGCCAAAGTCGCATTACAAAATATCAGTATGTATGCACTAAGCTATGTATGTACGCAGCTAGGCGCAACGCATTGGGATTTGGGATTTAAAGTGCCAGGAACGAAACTGTAGACAGCAAATATCGTGCACTTCTCCCACCCCCTCGTGTTACCGCAAGAAGCAACGGTCCCCACCTCTTGCCCCGCCATGACGACTTAAATCCCACAGAGCTCCTCTCTCTCTCTCTCCCGAACGTCGCCCCTTTTACGCTCGCCCGATCCGACAACAGCGCATCGGAGCTATCGCAGGCGCCTCCGAGATGTAAACAAAGCAAAAATGTCCAGCCTCGAGGCGATCGAGACCTTGTCAAGAGCCCGTTGAATCCTGATCGAAAAATGTAACTACTCACCAATGCAGGATCGTCCGAAAATCAGCCGCATGAAAACGAGGCATCGGAAAATCTGCCGTTTAAAGTCCCAGCCGAGCGTCCATCATAGATAGAAGAGGAGGGTCTTCGCCGCTGCGCAGCAGGCAGCCTGGCAGACAGCGGCGGGGAATGAGGCTCGCACGTGTGCAAGAGCGAGACGTTCCCGGAATAAAGCAGGACGAGGTGGGAGAGAGAGAGAGAGAGAGAGAGAGAGAGAGAGAGAGAGAGAGAGAGAGAGAGAGAGAGAGAGAGAAGGACAGAGCGCACACAAGCTTCGGCGGCGGCAGTTCTATCCTCCGTGCGCAGCTTGGCACTGGCTTAGTGAACAGCTGGCGAGCGGCGGAGACGGCCGACAATACACGACTTCTCGCGAGCGGGTGAGAATATACACACGTAAAAGTGCTGCGAGAGCGAGACAGAGCGTCCGTCTCTCCGAGAGAGCAGTGTATGTGCAGTCAGGCGCTGCTGCAGTGGTGACCGCGAGTGCGCTGTTGTATAGCTGCGAAGTCGAGTCGACTCGACAAAGAGTCAGTGCTAGTGTGCGACTACCAGAGGCAGATGTCAACGGGGACGATCTGACGCAGAGTCGAGTCGAGAGCGTCCGAGAGCGCCGTCGCATAACGCGTCTCCTTTGTCGTCCGAACTCCGCAACGAGACGGATTCGCTCCATCTTTCCCTCTGTGGCGCACCAGCAGCGTTTGTTGTGATTCGACGCAGCTGAGACGACGAAGACGACGACAGAGAGCTCAACGTTGCGCATCGGGGAACGGGTAAGTTTTCGCGCGGCGTCCTTCTCTTTCTTTGTGCGCATCAGATCAGCGGACGAGCGTCGCTGCGAGCGCTGCGCGTTCTTTCTCTTTCTCGCACTACCACCTCTGCGCGCTTTGTTTTGCCAAGCAGCTGATCGGCCGCTTGGCAAGTCCGAGCGCGTCGCCAGCTCCAACTCTTTTCGTTATCGATTCGCCGAGCGTGCGAGCCGCGGCGGACGACGACTTCGGGCTTCTCCTCTCGTCGCTATGCTTTTCCCTGTAGATTACATGCACCTGTCGTTGCAGCTCTCTCTCGCTCTCTCTCTCTCTCTCTCTCTCTCTCTCTCTCTCTCTCTCTCTCTCTCTCTCTCTCTCTCTCTCTCTCTCTCTCTCTCTCTCTCTCCTTCTCGTGCACGGAGGTGCGCGAGAGCGGCTCTATTGTGCGCGGCCCTCTCTCGACGGCCTGAGAGAAAAATCCTTTGTGACGCGATGCTCCATTATTCCGACGCCCGATGCACTTGATGCGTGCGTTCGGGTTTTCGGAAAATTTAAAGAGCTCGAGAGATCTTGGAGCAGCGACTCGATGATCGCGGCACGACAGCGCGTTATGTAAAGGGCTTATCGTAATTAGATTACTATGCACTCGCTGGGGGCACGGTTAAAAATAATCCAACTGAGATGCACCTATATGTATAGTGAGTGTACACTGCTTGAAAGAAGAAAGAGGGAGACAACTGGCTAATTCGTTTTTTTTCCAGGTGAGAGAAGAAGCAACAGGAAGATTTGCAGGAACGGATGAAGCTTCTCTCTTTTATACAACTCAACCTAAGGCTGTTATAAATATTGTATTAGCGAGGGCTGCAAGAGATTCTTCTGTCCTATCTTTTGGAGATTCATAGATCCTTCTTTGCGAAGAAAGCAAGCACGACTAGTCAGATGCGCGTTTTTTTATACTAGAAATTCAAAGCAAGGTTCCTAAGAGTTGCTCCTAATAACTGTAAGCGAGACTGCTGTTTACGAAGCAATTTTGATCTCCCACCATGCTGTAAGCTAGACGCCTGTTAGACACAAGGAATACGTACAGCGAGTCCACATAGATACTGCAATCGTTGACAGGATTGCTGAAAGTTTTATTTCTGAATGAAATTGATAAACGCTGACAAATTTAGAAGAGACTGCGTGAGGGCTACCAAAGCATTCAGCGGAAGAGCCAAGAGGTAACTCTGCCAATCGATGAAATTAAAGCAGTCAGGGGCCGTCCTCGCGCAGTCACAGGTACGTGGGGATCGGCCCCAGCTCAGCTGACTAAAAGGGTTCCAGTAGTCGAATGACCGTCACAGTACAGAAGTAAGGTGTTGTTTGCCTTGGCCTGTACTACCATCATTGCTAACAACTGAGAAGTGACCGGCTTGAAAATGCTCTACATCTTCCATGTTGATACTGGCACCACCATCACCTTCGACATCAAGCTTGCTCTGCAGAAGTGAGTACATCTATACAATTACTATTATTTTTTTCCTCCTTGCTTATTGCATAATTCGAATGTACCGATAATCAACAGTATGACTCGTAGGCTTGAATCACATTGAACTAGTGTAGACTGTTTTGGTACGGCAAGACTCACAATCCTCGTGAAGCAATTTACTTTGGTTTAAAAAAAAATAATAATAATAACAATAATAAGATGACACACTACGAATTAATTGTCAGGATTTATTAGCCTAAAAAACCCGGAAAGTTTCTCACTGTTGCAACAGTTGAAATCCTCTTTTCCAATGCAAGTAATTCAACGGCTAATCACAACATGAAAATGTCTTTTGTTTTTCTAATGCCTTCAATAAGCGCGTCTAGTGACATAATGTCTAGTTGATTTTAATCACGCTATAACTCCATCTCGAACCGTTGTCTTTGTTAGCTCAGAGATAACGTTCTCAATCGCTCGCTAAAACAACAAAAGTTCGGACTGTATTGAAAAAAAGTATTGCGCCACATTTACGCGCGTACTATATACATATATACATTCAAAATTTCCGCGTGCAAAAAGCGCTTTTAATAATCAGCGGTAATTCCCGGTTTACGAGACATGAGCCTAATTAAAGCACGCTTAGCCAGAGTCGCAGTATCCAGAGACAAGGAAACGTGCGGCTTTCGAATGTGGGACATACGATAGGAAAGTACAACATGGATGATAGATATAGTAATCAATGGTTTTAAGACTGCATATACTTTGATCTTCTTCGCGTTAGATGATCCGGATAGATAAAAAACTTGATTTCGCTTCTCCGCTTGGTTCATTGCATTCACTTACACGCACGTAATCACGCACAGACGTGCGCGCACTGGCATCGTTAACTCCTGACGCGCTCAGCTGCGCTGTATACACGCGTTCGGTATACAGTCTAATTTCTAATAGAAAACAAAAGCCGCGCGAAACTTTCCTCTTTCTCGGCAAGAGTACACGCACTCTTTTCTCGCACTCAACTCTCGAGTCAATTACGTCTTAATTAACCCGTCGTCACGACCTATCGATGATCCACGAGGGAGAGTCAGAGAATTAAGACACTTTGCGATTTCCAGTGCAATCGGGCGGTCTCCCTTTACTTTGCACTGACTCACTTACTCTGCATAAGGAAAAATATGAAAAAAGTCTTCGTGTTTCTCTCCGCAACGCCTTATCTTCCGTATCGCTGTCGTCAGCGTCGAAAAGAAAAGGGAAGAATCGCGTGTCGTGATTTCATCGCAAGCCTCTCGCCTTCGATATTCTCTTTCATGCGCACTCGCGCGTCCCTCTTTCGTAACGCAATGGTTAATAGGGTTATAGCACCCGTTGCCTTATCAGCTGCGAGCGACAGCCTGCATTTTTATGCGCCTACAAAAACTTGTTGGTTTGGCGTAGCTTTTGTGTGGGCTTTTTGCCCTCCTTTTTTTGCAGTAGAGACGCAGTAGTCGATATTGCGCGGAATTATTTATTTGATGATAACACCGGGTGGAACGCGGCCAATTTTGAAAGTTCGCGGGGGACATTCCGTCGTGCGTTTCAGATTCTTCCTGCGCCCTTGCCCGTTGACCTGAGCTGCTGTTGGATACCGCAGCTTGGCCACTGGATTTTTTAATATGTTTTAATTTTAATACTTTTAATAATGAATTAATCTTATAGATTAATTATTAGGTTTTTGGTGGCTGGAAGCTTTTGCTAGCGTAGTTTCTCAGATAAACTATATCATTGCCGAATGTCCGCGTCGCCGTCTATATCAGCCAAAGCAAACGTTTATACTCTTGCGATAAGCGCGCACTTTTCGAAGACGCCGCTCGCGCAGCAATTAAAAGGCAGGCGACGTTTGCGTTTCGTGTCAAAGCGAAAACAATGGGATTAAGAATCCACCTTCGGCGACGTGCGATCCTAGAATCATAATTGTACAGTTTATGTACGTTCACGCGCACACACGGAGTAGCGAAAGCCAGAGACTGGCCGGGAAATCGAGCTTATAGATTTTTTTTCATCGATTTCAAGTCATTAGTAAGTAAAGAGAACGACGGTCTTGCCGCCGACAACAGTCCGAAGTTAGACAATGACAACGAGAATAGAGGATGTCTCTGTATTTTTTAAACGCCAAGTAATTGTTATACAGGCTATATAACGACAAACAGTTTCGATACAAATAGGACGAGGAATATCATCTGGTTTGGAGGCAGTAGATTGCCCGCTATCGTGCGATATTTGCACTGTGTTGGCGAGCAATAATTACGTGGCCATAACGTGTTGAACGAAATGGTGTTGATATTTTTGTAAGCTGTAGATATATAATTGTGGCCATAAATATCGCGTTTTTTTTATTATTTCGTATCGACTGATTTAGTGCATCCTTTCTTTTGATTCCGCAATAAATTATTTCGAAAAGTGCGCGAGAATCAATAAATTCTTTGACGAAGATAAGTAATTAATAATTCAGTAAAACTTTACTAGTCGGACGCCGCTGTGAATAAAATGCAATCAAGCTATCGACGAGTCACATCATTTTTAATCGCAGCTCAGATCAATAATCCGCGAAAAAATTCCGTATCGGTTCATTAATTATTGTTGTTTGTTTTTTGTTCGCAATTAAGTCGCTGAACACACTTTTTCTCTCGTGTATTTACGCCGATTGCCTATTTATGAAGCTCTGCGCTTTCGTCTGTGTAATATTCAAAGAACATCCGAGAACAACCCGGTGATGAACACGTACCGCGCGACTTTCGCAAAGAAGATAAACTGTTTTATTGTTTTGAATTTTCTCCTTATTCGGGTCGCCTATTTTCAAATTACGCCAAAGTCGAGAAATAATGCCGTGTAGAGCTGAAAATCGTTGCTGCGTTAAAAAAAAGGCAACCAAGAACGATTTTTACTGTTTCTCGTGTATGCATGCATAATATTATGCGCATACAGTTGGAAAAAGTTACGGAGCATTGTTTACCATATAACTTCTCGTTTTCGCGCATTAGCATGAGAATGAAACGAATTTTCTTCTTACTATTCATAACTTTCGAGTAAACAACGAAAAATAAACATTCGCGTTTTGCAATGCATAGCTGCATGTGCAAACAAACGCGCGCTCTCTACGGTTTTGAAAAATCGTCCTTCGAAATTGAGGAAGCTGTCCCGGCGCAGCAGCGAACTATCGAAAACGCATCGTTCCGGCTAAAACAGTATGGCGCAACGTTTACGAGTAGCAGACGGGCGTAGCATATAGTTCCAAGCAGGTCGCTGAGCCCGATAGCAAGGAAAGAGCTCGGCGAACTTTTCTTTCTCTTGCACTGCGCGTACACACACACACACACACACGTATACATACATATAGACACTCGCCGTGCAGTCTTCGCTCCTTGCCCCCCCCCCCCCACCGACGCGTTCGTTCTCCTTAGTTCGCGGCGCTGCTGCCGTGGAGAAACAAAGATATACTGCACTCGGAGAAAAATGTGGCAGAGGCGCAACTGTAAAAGTAGTCAGTTTACGTTTTGTCGGAGAAAAAGGAAAACTTCAGAATGAGCAATATTAAAGCTTGTAATTTCCTACCGTGAGAAGAGAGTCGTATTTAACCGCAGTCTTTATTGGATATAAATATTTGCATATTATAATTGATTCTACCTGATTTCCAAAACAAATGTTTTGTACGTGTACAAAATAAATAAAGATTAAAAACTGTCTTTAAAATTTTGGAATTTAATATTAATAAAACTAATATACCAGTGCATGGCTCTAAAAATTAAATATATTTGAGGTTTGGAATTTAATATTGCGCGTATCCGACGGGCGTGAACATATAGCCGCACTAACAAAATAATCCTCAAACATATCCTCTATATTTATTTAAATTCTTAAAGTAGAGGCCGTTATATTTTTACTTTATTAATATACGTTACAAAGGAGATAAGTAAAGTAACGAAAATTGACATTATCTTATGTTATACTTATGTCTATACTTATGTCTATATACTTTTATCTATACGCACCTTGAAAAGTTAAACTAATGAAAAAGAATTAAAATATACTACTTTTTAGAGAATAAGTGCAGATTTCGCGTAAGCCTTTCTTCTTTTTTTCATTAATATTCGAGCTGTGATGCGATTAATTATGAAATTGTCTGGAGTCGAGCGAGGCACTCCGTTATTTCATTATGCGCACAAGAGCTTGATTCTTCTTATTTTAATTCAAAGGCCGTGATCGTGAATATTGGGGTAAAACGTGGGAAATATAACCTACACGTAGTCACGACCCGCAGTGTTCCAAGTCCAGTTTGCATTTTGTGCTGCTTCTATAATCTTTCGACAGAGTGAGAGAACGAAAGATTGGCATATCTGTCGTAATGTATATATACTTTTGTCAGCTCCCTCTATCTTTCTTTGTAAAAATATTTAATTTTAGAATAAGCTCCGATAAGAAAACTAGATTTGTTTACTTGTATACCGACGATTAGATAATGGGCGATAGAAAAATCAACACGAGCCGGTTTCGCAGTACGTAGGCTGGTGGGAGACGACGATTTATTATAACGAAATAAAGCACGGATCAATTATCGTAATACCCTCATCATCATCGAAAAGTCAGATCTCATTCATCATCTCGACACAACAGAGCTATATGAAATCCCGCGAATAACTGTAACGAGCCTCGCTCCTCTCTCTATCAAGCCCGCGAATCGTCAATTTTCTCGCCTCGTCCTTGGCTCTCGCGCGCGGCGATGACTCCTTCGCAGTCATTTCCACCAAGGACTTCGGCGCTGCTCTTCAAAAAAGCGCGCGCTAGCTTATGTAAACTCATCCGCGTACAGCTGCGCGATCAAATGCTCGACGAGTGCGCAGCGCTTGATCGATTTTCTGCAGTATATAGGTATATCTCTTCTGAACCGCACGCAGACCGATTTTCTCTCAACGAGGGCCATCGCGGTGTGCTGATGAATTATTCGAAAATTCGCGCGTATAGTGAAGCTATTTGGAGAGAATACAGCTCTACGATGAGGCAGGAGCTCTTATGAGCGCTTGTTCAGAAATTACGGAATTAGGTCATTTATTTTCATAGTCCGAACGAACAGCGCATTGTGTGCACGGTCTTTAATAATAGGCACCGACGACTGCCTGATGATGTCATTCGATACCTACTATAAACGCGCCGAATTTACGACTGTAATTATGCAAGGGCAATTAGAGCAGGTACGTCTCATACTTAATGCCGCAAGTTGAAATTCTTGAATTAAATCTGAAACAGCTAGCTGCTATATCGCTCCCTTTCAATGTGTGTTAAATTCAAATAGTTCGACGACGAGCCTAACGAGCTAACTAACGAGAACAATTTCTGTTGCAGTGTATCCGAGCTGAAGGAGGCAATCGAGCGAGAATGTGGAGTGGCGACGACGCAGCAGGTCCTGCTGATGAGCGGAGGCGAGAGCCTGGAGTCTCACGTCCGGGTCTGCACGTACTCGGCCGGCACCGACACTAACCCCATCTACCTCTTCAGCAAGGCCGCGATCGAGAGCCAGATTCCGCCCGTCCCCAGCATTGACTATGGCTCAGGTCAGTAACTGTGACACGCACATCTATATATTATATAGTTACGTCGTGTATGTTCAGTGGGGGTACGTATATACGCTTTATTGTTCGCTCCCGGGTACGCGCAGCGCGACGGTGTTTCACGCTGCACTGCGAGAGCACGTGCATAATGCGGCCAGAGGGAATTTTTTGTGCTCGGTTGGATGCGCCGTTGGCTCTCGTTGCTAGGCAGTCAAGTTCTAGGAAATTCACCACTAAGATTGTGCCGATTTTTCTCAATTAAATTTTCGTAGCCAGCTGTGCAATAATAAATATGCGATTTCAAATATAGTGAACTCGTGAGTCGAGCAAAGTTGTCACAACGCGGATGGACTTGTTAAGTGCCTAGTAAAGTTTATTCGTTCTCGAGGAACGACGTGTAATCGAAATGTATTCTAATGCGTCACAAGTCCATCCAAAAGCCTCTATATGTGCGCATAATGAAGAATAGCCAAATGTTCAGACTTCCTGCACAGCTTTCGATCTCCCTGCCAACGGGCTTCTAATGATAGATTCAACAATGTGTTCTATGCTCTCGTACTTTTCTTCGATCAAATGCTCCTAGTGCAGTCCACCACAAAAAGGTGCAAATGATTCACAAAGAGAAACGAAGCTTTGTCGAAATCGACTTACTCACGATTCGTGCAACAAAGTCGCGTACAAAAGCCGGCTCGCAATATCGTCTAATCCTCAAAAATCCCCTTTAAACAAAGAAAAGCTCGTCGCAGAAAAAAACTCGCCAAGAGTGACCCACAATCAATCCCTTCGCGCTCACGTGTAGAGCCTCTTCTACTTATACGTACGTGAGGCGCGCGAGCGTAAAAGGGGCTCGTCGTCCTCGTCGCTGGCAGACAGTGTGTCGCCTGCACCAGCTTATCATTATTTCAGCGCGAGTCGAGCGCTCACGCGTGATTTCGCAATTTTTGCGCGAGCTTCCGATGTTTATCGGATCACTTTTTTCGATATGCGTATAGCATCAAAGCCGACCTTCAATACTTGCGATGAAGAGCGTAGAGTGGAGGATTTTTTTTCTCGAGCTAACAGGTGGAAAAGAAAATATTGAGCTGTTGCTGCTGGGCTAGAGGTCACTCGGCTGTATTGCACTTAATTGGCCAATTCATTCTGGGAAGAAAGTTCCTCCGTGAACAAAGGATGAATGCATGTGTTTTTTTATTCAGCGAAGAGATATAAAGCGGTGTGTTACGTAATTTAATTGTCCACGCGTACGTGTAAACCGAGATTGTGTGCTCTCGGCTCTCTTACATTTACGTTTCGCAAAAGCATGCGATATATTCAACTTTTGCTTCATACGAGCGTTTAAATCTCGCAAGGTCTGCGCAAATCGAATCTCGTTAGTCGATGCGTTTCACATCTCAAACGCCGCCGCCGCCGCCGCCACCGCCACCTGTTTTTTTGCCTATAATACAACACTCTCTCGCGTGTAACGAAAAAAATTCCGTCCTTCATGCGCGCCTATGCAATTTTATTGCAAGTAACGACAACTTTGAGAAACGCTGTCATGTATATTTCGATTGAGCTTTATGTCGCAACGATTGATGCAGTACGCTGTCCTCTTTCATAGGCTTTACGAGGTTAGAAAATCGGATAGTTTTGTTATATCTTGTTGCAGTAAAAAAATAGAGGAACTGATTCTTCAAAGGCATTCCTTGGGCAGAGTTGCTTTGGAGACGAAAATTCATTAGGAAACGTGCCACCAAACACTGTACGTTAATTAGAATTGTAAAGCGAGAGAATGTCGCAGCATTTAATTTAATTAAATTAAAAAGTTGAGGAGAAAAATGCGGACGCAGATTCAACGAAATCCGTAAGAACAATCATTGACGATGATTAAATTAGTTGTATCCGAAAGAGCAAGTGCATCGGCTTATAAAAGTTTGTCTCGAATTATCTCAAACGTTTATGCATACACATGGCTGGACACAGCGAAACGAATTAATTAATTATGCGTAATGCATTGCCAGTCGCTTGGCTTATTACAATAAAATCAGCACGCTGTGTATACGTATAAATTAGCAATGACGATTTTCATTTTATTATTATACGACTTGCAACACGTTATACTACTGACGATTTCACCGTTTACACTCTGATACCATACGCCATAAATTTCCGATTTTATTATTATTATTTCCGCAACCGCGGTGTAATAGGAAATATCAAAACAACAAGTTAAAATTTGTAAAAAAAAAAGAACATCGCGCAAAATTCACGATACATCGCGCGGATACCTATATGTTCGCACGATGATAATTGGCCGAGAGAGTCGTGGCGGCGCGTTGCGAGAAAGGGAAGTGCATACGTGCATGCTCTATTGTTCCGAACGATATTGAGCGAAAAACGAAAGTTGCGAGTTTGTAAAAATCGCAACTCTCTCTCTCTCTCTCTCTCTCTCTCTCTCTCTCTCTCTTTATATGCCTAAGTGCGCTGCCGCTGCAGTCGAAATTACTCCGTTTCTTCTGTCGCCGTGTAAATACGCGCCTCGCTTTCGAGCAAAACGCAAATACACACGAATTTGCGCAGTAAGAGGAGGGAAATGCTTATTTTAAACGCGCTTGATACCATGGGAGCGCGAGTATAATAGATTACTCTCGTTATTAATAACCTCGAACGATTCTCTTCTGCATAAATATTCAAGTTGATATTTAAGCCCCGTTTGCGGCGAATCAATTCTTATCTGAAATTATTTGTATTTAGATATATGGAACCGTGACATATTATGGCCATTCCCGCGAGCGCGTAAGTTATCGATCAGCGCGAAAACTTTCCGGCGATAAGACACATTTAAAATTATAGAATCAAATTTTCCCGCCACCTCGCTTCAACTCTCTCGATGATTATTTACCAGCGATCTCAAGCGCGCGCGAAACTTTGAACGCGAAGGCCGTGATCGTCATTGTTGTGCATTAAACAGACGCGTATACTAAACAGGCGTATCCTATTTTCACGGCTAGTGCAGCTTTAACGAGTATCAGCCGCTGCAACGGTATACAGAGTGTCCGCATGTGCACGTACGTCCATAGACACACGTATACATGCTCGCACCCGTCGGGAGAGTTGGAGAGCGATCGAATGAGGGGATATCGCTTATAGACACCGACTCTATAGCTATAAAATATACGTGGTCGACGGAATGGGGAAGGGCCGTTATATGCGCTGTACAGTTTGAGAGAGGGAGACTATCCTCCGATACCGATGTGTTCCATATATGCGAGTGTGTGTACTGTGTATATGTTAGAATCGAAAGTAGCTCCAGCTGATTGTAATGCAAATAAACGACGTAGCGATCGTTGATGTTTATACTCGTCTGTCCGTCGCTGCTGATGTGTGTATGCGTGTTTGTATAATTTTGATTCCAGGACTATCACGTGTGCTTTCTCGTTTTCGAGAAATAATGCGTTGTTACGGTGCTACATTCGAAGAAACGGGTTTGGGCTCGGAGTAATAGTTTGTTTTGATGCTTTATGGGTCGGATCTTTCGATTCTACTGCTGCAGTGATTAAAGCGGTGGAAACAGAGTTTATATCTGCTCGGATGTTGGAAACTAAATAGATACTTCTGGAATAGAACGTTCGACTGTTATTTCTGACTTTTCAGTTTCAGAATGTACTTCGATTCGCACAATATCCGTACTAAACTTTCTCACGAATAAAAAGGACGTAAATAACTCTTGGTCATTGTAATTGACAATAGCTTTCGCAAAACAAAAATCACGCGTGGCTCATGGTCGTAATACTGACGCGCCCGCATATTGTGTTTTTGTGCACTTGAGAATTTTAAACGAGCGCGAATCCGTTTTATTGGAAAATTTTATAACGCGGACTTTATGTACTCGAGACTTCTTTCGACATTTATTTCCCGGTCAGCGCGTATACGCTTATGTGTAACAAAGCTCTTATTATGGACTCTGATTCCGCTCGGCAAAAAGTCATTCCGATAGGTCTCTTTTCTTTTTGCTCGACTATCGTAAATAAACATACGTAAAAAGCGGCTGGATTGTTATCGGTCCAACGTATAGCATGCTTTATTTCTTTCCACAGTGTTTGCTCGTTGGCGGATAAATTTTTACGAACACAGATAAGAGCCGATACAAAGTCGTGTCATGGGTATCGATGATGCGCAAAAAAAAAAACATGTTTTGATCGTGCAAACAACAATGTTTACGGTCTCATTTCGACGAGTCTGGCGTGCCCACTTTTTGGCACTTCTTTTTATCGTGAGGTGTGTATTAAAAAAAGTTATCCGCAATCTGCAGCATTGTGCGACGGTAATCATTGCCTCTTGGATATATTTAACTTTTTATATTTAGCACTTCTTAAACTGCGTGACAAATAAATCCTGAGATACAAGTGTGTACTATGTAGGTTTTGCGCAAGATTATTTCATAATAATCGACAATATGTATATAGGCTTATGTTCTGCAAATCAATTTTTTCATCCAATTTGTTTTTCTTCTGGTAAAATCGCCCTTCCTCGGCAATTCCAAGCTATGCAAATCAGACACGTCGCAAAAATCGCGTAGAATTTCTTTGCGTTGCACACGTTTTACTCGGGAGTAAACCAGATCACAATCACGGATAATTGCAGCGAGCCGAGAAAAAAAAAAGAGAATTAATCAAGCCACACGTTACACGTCGATCAGGTCAAACAATGCAACGCTGCTCCCGGCGCTGCTCGGATCTCGACTGCATACAAATGCACATATATTTTCGAAAGCTGCTTTACATTGATCCGTAGCTATCTGCGGGTGACATAACTGCGGTGTCCCGAAAATATTTCGTTGACGTGACGATCAATTTTTCTTCAGCATACACTGTCGCAACGAGAAAATACGACGCAGACAAAGGCAAAACAATAAGGTGCATCGGGAGAAAAATCGCGAACCTTGGGCTAAGCTCGTTTGAAAGTTTTTTCTACATATTGTCGAAGAATATCCGAAGACGATTAACGCATAGATTTGCGGTTTCTCAAGCTCGCTACGTGGTTCCGGCGTTTCATAATTTTGCATCAGATGTCTCGTGATGCAACGATATAAAACGCGCGCCGCGATGAATAGTATATTAAAACCGCGAGCAACGTGGTTTCTACACGTTCGCTGATGTTTGCGCACAAGAAGCTGTCCTCGTGTTGATGCGAAAAACGCTTGTTAAAATGTAGAGACGATTTGTGTTGTTTAATAATAATGGAAATGTTCAGATATAAATATAATCTATATCTGCAACAATGATGTCACTATACTTTTTGTGAATTCTTTTTATTAGTACAATAATATATTTCGCAGCTATCCTGTCAAAGCAGTTTACTCATCCGTTGCTTTAACCAAACACTTATAATGTATATTCTATAATCTGCAGAGGCCCAATTTAAAGTCGACATTTTTTCCCATGAAATTATAGCTTTCATATTGTCGATTAGAAAAGGACCGCGCCACCCAATCAAATGCTGACATTCTATTGATCTTCTCATTATCTCGTCCGAGAGTTTAGGTTCTTTTCCCAAGCATCGATATATTAGTGTGCGTGTGCGTATATATATATATATATATATATATATATATATATATATATATATATATATATATATATATATATATATATATACACACACACACACACACACACACACACACACACACACACACACACACACACACACACACACACACACATACACACATACACACGATATAACACACAGGGCCAGTGTGGACCTACCCACATTCGTTAGCTCTTCGCAGAGCTGTTTGATCGAAGTTTCGTATACATATACCTCTATGAGATCGATCAAACAGTTTTATGAATTCTGTTCTAGTACCGCGTTTAATTACCGCGATAAGTATCTTTATCGTTGCGCAATTTAAACTTCTCTTTATATGTTTCGTAATGTGGTTAATCTCTCTGTACCGAAGATAATCGATAATGTCTTAACGGAAGAGTGCATTTATGACGCCGTGAAATATACACGGAGTATTTTGGAAAATGTTTACGCCGGATATGCGATTATTAAATCATCCTAAAAAATATATGCACATTTTAAATGAGGGAAATGCAGCGCCGAAGAAAAAACGAAGTATAGGTATCGTGGGGTCGTTTTAAAAAACTGATACGCATCCAAATTTTCAATTTTGCGTCTTTGTCTTTTCGTGGTGCAATATCTACATGTTACTGGGTTAGTTATAGGTCAGCATCAGCAATGAATTCGAGTGATTGACAAGTCGGTGATGTCTGATGCAGATTATCATTATCTAGTCTCTAGCGTATATTAAGAAAATAGAAAAATGATTTGTAGAACAAATGTGTGTCGAGCATAGCGATTATTCCTTGCTTGTTTGTATTCTTTTACTCACTTTTTCAAGTTACTATATATAGTTGCGCATTATTTATGCCGGTTTTATACTTTATAAGGTTAGAAATTCAGAATCTAAAATAATTTCCAAATGTCGTTTTCGCAAATGCTTCACTTTTCCAGTATAATTTTCTCAATACACGATCAGCCATAATATCTACTATCAAATCAAAAAGTCAATCCCAAGTCTTTCTTCAAGAACTGATGCCTGACAAAAGACTCTCATAGCGCATGATCCACACCAAACTAGACCATCGAATCGCAAGCATCGGTCCAAATTGCTGCAAGCCAAACTTGGTGGCTCGCGTTTGCGATATCTCGTAATCCTTTTTATATATATATATAAACGCGCGCGCGCACACACACACACACACACACACACATCCACCCAAGCGCAATAGCACTCTATCGAGAGGCAGCAGCAGCAACGTATATAGCTCACAACCTGCGCTCGTCTGACGCAAGTTTTCCGAAAGCGGCAGCAGCTGCCGGCTGCCCTTGAATTTTCATCGCGTGCCAAGATTTCGCGCGCACAGTCCTCTTCTGGCACGTGCCGCCGCCACGCTTATCGCGTATCAAAGATAAACAAGAGATGCCGCCTTTTTCCACGCTACGAACTGTTCGAACTCTGTTTCTTTCGCTGATGCAGGTGTGTTTTCTATTTCTGGAGTGCCTATTTCCTAGACTGTGTAGTGCAGCGTTGCTGGGATTTTTAATAGGTGATCGTTTATTTTTGAAGGCAGGTGCATACGTGTGCGCACGCGCGCAAACACCGAGACTTAATCTCTACTGAGCTGTTGCTTATGTTTGCGAGGTTGGCTTGATTTTTCGTGTCGGGATAATTATGATGTGACGAAGATCCGCGTGGAATTTTTTATTGAAATTGGTGTGGTTTATGATACACGTTCTAAATTATGTCCCAGTTATCTATTGAAATATTGAAATAGCGATTTAGTACGGTATATATATATTTTATAAGCACCGCCGTAATATACAGACAAATTTCCATTGAACCCAAAAGTTTTCAGAGTGCTTTTAGATTCATAAATTATTTTACATATATCAGTTAAGAATTTTTTGCCCTTTTTAAGTATAAGATAAATAAGAATAGATAAATTGAAAGAATTAACTAAATCGTGACATTGTCTGAAATTTCAGATATCGATCTGCAGACTCAAATCGATGCCTCCCTAGCGCTGCCGGCAACCTACCAGACGCTGGTGGCCCGAGCCCAGCTGGCCCAGCAGTGCTGCGCTCTTGCTCGCGACCAGACGCGCATCTGCGAACGTCTGGTCCACGACCAGCACCTGCAGCAGCAGGGTTGGGCGGCTGTAGTCGCCAACCTGGAGGATATCACCCAGACCTTCCAAAATCGGGCCGAAATTCTGCAGCAGAACTTTGCCATCTATCTAACGGAACGTCAACAGCACATGGATCTACTTGCTAAGTTAGTTTTCAGCAAATTTTTCGGAGCTATTATTTGATGTCTTGTTCTTGAGATTAGTCTTATCGCTCGTAGTTTTACGATGTCTGCGCCTATGACTTCCGCGTTGATCCTTATCGTCTGAATCATTTCTGTTTACTCACAGTAGAGTTACATTTATTTTTTTATTTATCAGCTGTTTCTTACGAAATGTAGTGACTTTTTTCAATACCACGATCTCATTTCCACGAAGTTGTCAACCAGCGCAACAAAACGCTTGGTTCTTAATCAAAACGTCATATCTGTCCCTTGGCACTCCAACAAATAAGCATCGTAAACTCTATGAATCTTTCTACACGTATAAATCTTACCAACGCAATCATCAATCTCTAGCTTCAACGCCGACCTGCAAACTCTCGAGAAGATCCCGATTTTGCCAGCCTTGCGAGCTCAAGCCGAAGGCCTATTGAGCCCTGACGAACAGCAGAGCGAACAACAACAACCGCAGCAACAAGCGCAACAACAGCCAGAAGCTACGTCGACAGCCGCAATAGTGGAGGCTGTGGCGGTGGCTGCGACAGCGGCTCAGGAAACATCGTCGAAGGCGGCGGATGTACTCAGCCTTCTTAAATGGATATCCGCCAAGGACAACCAGAGCAGCCTGGAACAGGTAGCCGACCAGTGCTCCAGAGGTCTTGAGCAGTTCGACGAGCGCGTCATGGAGGCTCTAAAGAACGAGGTAAGAATAACGCTGATGTTATATTATATCGACATATAATAAACTACTTTTTTATCGATTTTGCTAACCATGGATAAAGGAGTTGGTAGAAACTGTGACGTAGTCGTGGTTCAACGAGACGGCAATTTATCGTCACGAATAAAGATCGAAAGTTTACGTCAGTCTTGACGCTATTAGTTAGTTTTTTTTACGCTATTATTATGATCAGAAGAGCGGTTTTCTATTTATAAAATCAATTATTCTATTCTTGGAGATTGATTCTAATCTATCTTTTGAAAATTAGTAGATTTATGCAGTCGTTTTGATTTCTTTTACTAACGAGAATCGCAGTCACGTCAAATCATCATTAAGACATTATTAGCATTTTCTGTTTGGCTATCTGATCAAGTCACAGTCGAATTATTTTATTCAAGGAAAATTGTTCGCTTTCTTTTTAACAGTTTCATAAATCTATAGTGATATGACGTAAACTATAACTAATCCATCATTTGACGAGTAGGTGAGCAGCGCAATAGAGGCTGCGAACATGCAGGACATGAAGGAAATCAAGGGTCTCGGAGAGCGGCTCTTTGCCCTTGAGCAGCTGATGGCTCAGACCAAGAAGCTCGTGCACGATCAGAGCGAGCTCGCCCAGGGCTTCCAACAAAATAAGACACGTGTTTCCAATCTTAACGATGACAGTGTCTTACCCGATCTTTGTGACTCCCATCGACGCCAACTCGTCGTAATGCTCCAAAATCACACTCAACTGCGCGACATTCGGCGACGATGCACTAAGGTAACGGATTTATAATATAAAGATTTTACAATTATATCGGATTGAATTCCTGTTTTAAAACAATAATTTTTATTGAAACTGTTGAAATGCGCTATTATTAAGAAAACTCATAAAAATTATTTCAAAACTCGGAATACTGTCCGTATTATTACTTAAATTTCAGCGATAAATTGATAGTATAGCCAATCGAGTAGTTTTGAATTCATGACTATTATAGTATTGGACTTTATACTCAAGCCAAAACTAAATTCTAGGCGAAAGAAGAATTATCAGTCAACATTCATCGACGTCTCAAGTGGATCATGTACGTAGAAAACAAAATGATGGAAGTGGATGGTAAGTTGGTGATGTACCACGAAAGCTTGCGTCGTTTGCGCCGGCAGCTTGAAATTCTCCGCCAGATTCACCTGGCACCTCAGATGTACGTCAGCGCGATATCTGAGGTCGTGCGCCGGCGTACCTTCTCTCAGGCGTTTCTTATGTGGGCCAGTAATCTCGCCTGTCAGCTGCTTAGTGTACATAGTGAGGAGATTGAGAGGCGGCGGGAGTTTCAGAATAAGTTCGATGGTCATTTCCTTAACACCCTGTTTCCTGGACTTGAAGACACACCACCGCCGTATGCTACCCAGGCGCCATCCGTTTTCGATAATGGACTGCCGAAGGTATGATCGATTAATTTGTGCATTTTAGGTGCAAAATGATTCATAGTAACAGTTTTTATATCAATGTCTTTTTAATTAGAAACAATAATTTAATACGTAGCAGGATTTGTAATATATGAAATTTGAATTTCAGTTGACTGCTGAAGACATGGAGTCGTTAAGACAGCAGTTGCCCGACTTAGCATCAAGCGTTTCGACACCGGATTTGAGCAGCATAACGCAGTTTTTCTTCTCCAAAAGTCTCACCGAGAGCGGCAGTGACGGTAACAAGGAAAAAGAAAGCACATCGATGCGCGTGGATTCACCGCCAAAGGAGCAAGAAGGCGCAAGACCACCTTTAATTAGCGACAGGTGTGTACTTGAGATCACTATCATAAATAAATGTCTTATCTTTACCATCTCCGCACAACCGATCGTATTCGCTTTCGGTATTTACTTATAATCACCTCATTTTCACATAATTAACTACACTTCGCGTTTCCGTTAAGTTTGCGAATTACCGAAATATCGTATCAGTTGTATCAAGGGGCGCAACAGCGCCACGGTGGCAAGTATAAAGTACGAAGTACAATTCAAAGGTTCCGGGAAGCACCGCGCCCTATATTCTTTAAAAACGTGGTTTATAATCTTACATTATTTTTCCAACATTATTTTCTAGATGCTACAGCAGCATTTCATGTGACTGTTGGCATTAATTTAAAAGCTATAAATAGTATATTACGATACGTGTGACTTAAATGGTTCTTTTTTACACGGCGCAGTTAGCACCCGAGCGTAGCGAGGGCGCTAAGCGCCGTGTAAAACTGAACCATTTAAGTCAAGAGTATCGTATAAAATTTTATAGCACAGACTGCTAAAATCCGCAAGTCTCGCCTATTCGTGACTAAAGTAGTCCTTATTTGCACCGTGAGGTTAGCGCACGAGCGCAGCGAGTGTGATAAACACGGTGCAAAAAAGGACTACTTTAGTCACAGATAGGCGTGACTTAACAGCGGATTTTAGCCACACTGTGCTATAAATTTATTTTTCACATCACAAAAGAATTTTCTGAAATTATCATTTCTTTAATGAAATTTAATAGATTGAAATTCGGCCATCTATTTTTCATTATCGCACTTTTCATTTTCATAACATGACTTCAGGAGTGAAGATTATTTGATTTGAACTTTGTCAATAGCTTCTAAACTATGGATTAAAAGTATATGATCGAATTTGTTTTTGGAAATACGAAAAGTTGATAAGTAATTTAAAATTTTACTAAAAAGGATAAACAATTACTTAACAGTTATATTTTGAGGATTTCATCACTTTTTCAAACAAAAAAAATAAATAAAATTTTACTTGCCAACACTCTACCTATCAGAAAGATTTTTTTAATCAGGGTATATAATACAAGAACTTTGTATGTTTGATCTTATTCCAGAGGAGGCTTCGAATCGGAAACCGACACGGAAGAGTTCGAGAAGATAGGCCAGGCAGCTATGGACTCCAAGT
Source organism: Nasonia vitripennis (assembly GCF_009193385.2). NCBI lineage: Eukaryota > Metazoa > Arthropoda > Insecta > Hymenoptera > Pteromalidae > Nasonia > Nasonia vitripennis. The sequence goes on from NC_045760.1 coordinate 21,444,854, forward strand.
TAACCTCATACGAGAGCACAAAGCAGCCTCACGACCAGAAATGCCAGAAGCAATTGGAGGTTGGTGCCTCAATATCAACCTCCTCGATCTCGACTAACATTTCCCCCTTGAACCGCTCCATTTCCTCCTCCTCAAGCGAGATGCTACACTTTCCGTCCCTATCGATCAGTGAAAAACAGCAGCAACCTCTCAGTCCATTGACCGAGTGTGTCGAAAACACTGACACGACTCCGTCTCCCAAGTCCTCGTCCAATTTCCCTAATATATCCACTGCAAGTTCGTGCGACGGCCAGCAAAAGAAACTGAGGAGACGATCCGGCAGCGACGGCAGCAGTCCGTCTGTTGGCAATGCCGCGATGGCAAATGACTTTCTCGGCACTGAGTTCTATATGGACGAGTCGTTGCCCAGCAGCCTCAGCGAGCACCCGACCGACAGTCAGCATCAGGCTATTGTGTCCCTGCTCCAGGTATTGGACACGATCTCATGAAATGCTCGACACAAGCGCCGATAATTAATATTATTATTATTTGTACTAGTAGATTCATTTAGTTTATAGCCGTTTTTTCACAGCCAGAATCAGAGATTTTGGTTATCGCACTCATTTTCATAGTTTACGCAACATTTTTTTCGTCTCACATGTATTGTTGATTTTCAGTAGAATCACGTGATTATTTATTTGACAATCAAATTCACGATAGTAAAATTAATTTTGAAAAAAATGTTGGCTATACTAGATTTATCACGTCGATGCTAACGCAAAGAGCAAACAAACACAGCAACTTTCGAACACAACAATGTGTATACACACACACACACACACACACGCATATATATATATATATATATACACACTATACAATAGCTCTACCAGGCAATCATTGGCTAAATTTGCGATCTAGTCTTCTATCATTAATTTTTATTTATTTTTCACTTTAAGAGCTTCAAATTAGTTTCTACGTAATTTTTGTTTTATAACTTTACGATTAGTTCAGATTCCATATTAGCTGACTCTGCTCATGATTTACTGCTTCATTTTATCGTAGTCTTTCTTTCGGATACTTCGTATACAGCCCGCTATAGCACGGCTCGTAGATTTACTTTAATTGAGAACGAAAAAAGGAAAATTATTAATTTATCATGGTTTCGGATTTGTTTGTCTCCTTTTGATTTTTTTCAGGATAGCTGCCGTCGCACTTTATCCCCACTCTTTTTCCACAACCTTAACCAATATACTCCAGTATGTATTTTACTTCCAGGCAAAAATTATCTTTTTTCACTTTAGCCCATAACAATACATTTATACTTTTTTATGATTACTTCTAGTTTTAGTACATGCTGTAATCCAAATAGATTATAGTCATAGGGAAACATGATATATCTTTTGCTTTTAAAAATTAAAAATAATATTTTGTACGAGTAAAATGGAAGATATACATTTTTTCACAGAGCTTATGCAAAGCTTAAGCAACACGACTATTTGACAAACATCAGAATTGTAAACTCACAAACAAGCGTTTTCCTTGAGACGGTTTGCCGTTCCAATTGCATGTACTACAGTATAGAATTGACTACTAACAAAATATTGGAAATCTTAAATCTCTTTCATTACATATTTTTATTTAATTCTAGGAGAGTCTAGGTAGTACGCGTGAAGAGGTCGAACGTCTGCGCGCATTCATTAACAACATGAAAGCAGTGGCTACGGATTCGCTGCTGACTCTCCGCCGCGAGCTGACCGCTCTTAAAGAGCAGGCACTGGTCGACCGTGCTGGCTCAACCAAGATTCTCGAGAAAATAGGCGAGGCTGTCAAGTTGCATACCTGCGCTTTGAGAGAACGTGAGCAGGAACTTACGGTTGATCATGAACTCGAGCTTTCTGATTTGAAGAAGATGCTGCAAGCTAGAGACGAAGAAGTGCAGAGTCTAAATACAAGTCTGATGGAAAAAGAGATAGAACTTGCTGAGCAACATAGGCTTGTTGTTACCATGAGACAGAAGAGCGAAGCCGAGCAGCAGGAAATGAAGAAACTGCAGTCCATGTACAGGTACAATCATCACATCTTACCACGAATCTTATTTTATTTATAATAAAACTTCTTTATTGACACTTTAATTATTACGTTTACAGACAACTTAAAGAGACGCTCGAACAGACGCAAATTGATAAGGAAAATGCTGTGAAGGAGACGAATGAGGCTAGAGTATTGGAAGCAGGTTCACTGAGAGGCTCTTTGGAACAGTGTCAAGAAAGAGTACACGAGTTGGAAGAGAAATTGGCAGCAGCTGAACTCGAACACCAGAAGACCATAAAGGAGGAAACCGAGAAGCTGCAGTTAGATTACAAGACTCAGCTGGATACCATCAGAAGTCGGTTCAAGTTGATGACCGCTTCTGCGATGGAGCGCAGTCCAAGTGATTCCAGTCTTGAGAAAATCGAGGTTTGCATTACCGACGATCACTAAACTTAAATTTCTCAAATGTTAGACTAAATATGATGATATTTGTTTTCCGTAGCGGGTTGATGTCATCGAACTGGTTAATCATGAGACGATCCTTGCGCAGACGAAAAAGGATTTAGAGTGTAAGAAGGACGAAGCTATACGCGAAGCCATCGAGCGTGAGCGCAAGTCACTCACCAGAGATCTGCAGATAGCCAACGATATAATCTCCAAAAACGAGCGTGAACTCGAAGTCTACAGACAGCGAGAGACCACTCTGCTGGAGGAGTGTCGCCACTACAAAGCTACCTTACAGCGTCTCGATGAAGCTGAGTCCCTCATTCACAGTCTTGAGACGGATAAGGCGACACTCGAACACAAAATATCAGCGGATCAAGAGAAATTGGAGCAACAGGATGACCTCGTCTTGCGTTTGGAGGTAATTTATTTTTATTTTCGCACTTTATAAGTGCGAATTTAATGCCGCCTATAAAGAATTAAATTAATTATTATGGTGGTATGCTTTAGAGGGAGAGAGATGAATTAAGGCAAGAGCTAGACAATGAAAGGCTGAAAATGAGTCAAACTGAACTGGAAGAAAGTCTCAAAACAGTTGACAAACCTGAGAAAGATGAGGTGAGAGTATCTGAATCGAAGAAAGTTCGTTTAGAAGCAGACAGCGACTTGGTATCCTTCCCTGGTAGGCTTGATGTCCTGGAAGCCGACAATAAGAAGTTGACGTCGGAGTTAAGAGCCATAAAAGAGAACAAGGAACGCACGGAGGCAAAAGTAGAAGCTTTAGAGAATGAACGCGTTCGACTTGAAGTCGAATTAGGTAAAGGTATATCTCTTTTTTTTAAATTTTTATTAAATTTATTTTTGGTTCATATTAATACATTAGTTCTTGACTTAGCAGTAAGGGAACGTTCAAAGAGGAACTTATCTGCGGAGTCCCTAAGCTTATCCTCGATCTCAGTATCCGATAGCACTCGTGACAAGGACATGAATGCCTCAGTGTCGGTGGTCTCTGAATCATCAATGACTAGTCGTGTGGACGTGGCGACGAGTACCGAGCGTAGCCGTCGCGAGGTATCTTCCTCCTCACATGCAATCCGTGACAAGCTCACTAAGAGCACAAACAGCCTTGTGCAGCAGGGTAAAATCAATTTTACCACCTGCAATACGGGCGACGTCGTACTCGTGCTCTGGGACCAGACGCATCGCAACTACACACTTCTTCAAGATTCTCCGACCTTCTACTTTCTCAATTCGGACTGTATCAGCGACTTAGATCTCAAATTGGGTTCGGACGGCTTACCGACCAAACTACACGCGGTCGCTGAGGTTGTTGAAAAGGAGTACTGCTCGGCTAGAAAGGTAGGATTTTCTTAGAATCTAATCTAAATCGACATCATTAAACCGATATTAATAATATTTAAATTTTACAATTGCAGCCAGAAAACCGTTATAGGGTTCCACAAGGAACAAAGTTTTACCGAGTACGCGTAAAACCACTACAGAGGCACGCTGCAGCCAGTAAGAGCCAATAGAAATCAACGTGTACAGCGTCGTCTTAGCTGAGCATTCTTGGAGGATATTTGCCTAAAACTCAAGTCTACTCAGCATTCAAAAATATATAGCTTTGAATGAAAGGCCAAAACCTGCCAGAGCCTCGGGCGCATCCCTGTCAAGATTTTTGTAAGTGTTGCGTAAGATGCCAATAAACGCGAGGAAAACCACATGTGCGCTGTGTTGTGAGAATACAAAAACAGTGTAGGATGCGATGGCATTTTATTGTGATATAAATAATTTAAAGATAAAAAAGCTACAAAAAAGCTAACAAAAAATGCGAGTGAAACGTATTTGACAGAATGCTGTGGATCGCTGTGAACGTACGAGAGTAAAGTTTGTAAGGTTGTTTTTTGTTTGTTCTTGACACATTGATTTCTGCGAGATAAGAGCAAACATAAAAGAGATGAATTGGTAAACTGGGTAATTTAAGAGAGCCCACGTGACGCTCGCGAATCTATGCCGTTAATTTTTTTTTTTGTTATTTTTTAGTTTAAATTTTTAAATAAACTGATGACGTTTGTCGACAATTTTTTTATAACAATCTAAAGTAAAACATCGAACTGAAATGACGAAGACAAGAACTTGGTGCAGGTTTGATACTATCGTCGTTTAAAAAAAACAAATAAATAAAAAAAACGAACTCTGAGTAATTTTACTGTGAGAAGTAAATAATTATTCTTTGCACCTTGTGGAGAAATAGCCCCGTAAGTTGTATAGCCTATAACGAAATTACGCTATTTCACTTCGGTCATACCATTATATATTATAATCGTATATCTTAACGATGTGCGCTTATCAATAATATATACTCGTATGAGTAAATGCTATTGTTCGTCTAAGAAATCTCACTCGAGCGTGCAATATAATTCATGTGTAAAAATAATAAAAATACTATATAGCTTAAAATCATTTTTCAAGAAGAATATATTAAATAGCTTGGAATGATTTTTCAACTGACGCCAATACATAGTTTCGCTATATCATTTTCATTTTTTTTACAAAAAGTTTTGTGAGGACTGTTTTTAGATGTCTCATCGACTTCTTCTACTTCAGTGTTGCTCCAAATTACATTTGTATTGTTTTGTTCAGCATACAAAATATTGCACCAACCGGGTCACTCACAGCAAAAAGAAAGTTCGATTCGATTTTTTCTCTACAAAAATAGCCTCATAGAAGTGTAAACATTCTCAGTGACTACGTGTCACCTCTTTTTCACTTAACAAAAAAAAAATATATATATATATTATAAAAGAGTAGAGAGAAAATTCCTCGAGCAAAGCCGAAAAGAAGCCAGTGATAATGCGGTCGTTATCCCTGGTCTCGATCGTCTTTCTCGAAGAAAAAAATTGACATTATTAATAGATCGTGTGAGACTCGAATTTCTACATTTAGGACATTAGGCACCGATTGTTCTTACCGATGCACGTATAGGCACTTTGTATAGTGTATCGTAAAATAGCTGTGATCATTTCAGTGCGACGTCACTCAATGGAAAATCTTCTCTAAAAACTTTTTTTACGTTTTTTATATGATAAAATTGTCGATTTTACTGTTATATTCCTCTATTTTCTATAAGAATTAAAATTTTTTCTAAAGAAACGACATTTGCGGGATCGATGATTTTCCGTAGAGTGGCTTCGCGCTTATTAATCTCCTTTTAACGTTTTCACGTCTAAGTAGTAACTAGTAACTTCAATCTCATGTGAGCGTAAAGACGAAAGTAGAATCTTTTGTGGGGGTGGTAGGCGTTAAAAGTTTTCACCCTTTTTAATGCTACGTAAAACAAATGTAGATTTAACAAAAAGAAAAAAAAAACTTTAACAAACCTCGACTCCAAACAATGATTCATTAAGCATGCACTTTCTTTATTTGTTGATTTATACGTCATTTTCAAAGTATAAGACAATTATTCATCTGTAGTCGAGGCGATTGTAATCGAGCTTTTTATCGTCCTTAACTATAATGACAGTATATAATAAGTTATCGACCAATCGCTCTTCGAATTTATTCCTTTTTTCTTCAAAAGTCTTGATTTATACATGTCTTGACTATAGAACAGTAAACCTTCGCACGACTTTCAAAAAATTTGATGGTAAAAGTAACAGAAATTAGCGATCTTATCAAAGTTTTTTAAAAGTATAATAAACATCTAGATGGTAAGCTCAAACATCAAAGATACGTGCCTGCTATAGATTATTGTAAAATATAAAAGAAAAAAATCGTGTGCTGTCTCATCGGTCGTGATCAAAACACATTGTTCTTAAGTCTTTGTAAAAGGACGGTTTTGAGATGAAAAATTGCAAATCAGATACAGTTTAGAAACACAGCTAAGATTTTAACGATCGACTGCTTAATAGTTCGAAACCAGCTTCCATGGAGTTTAATGCGTCACGCGCGAGTAAAGAATTGTTTAAAATGATAAAAAATAGATACATAGTACATAAACTGTAGAGAATGTAAACACAGCACATGAGCGTTAAAGGCTACCGATTTTGTCTCCTTCAAAAAAGATTCATAGTACGTAAGTAGGAAGATATTTAAAAGACGCAACAGCGGCATAATTCAATCTCTAGAACGTAGGTAATATAACGATACAAAAAAAGCGTGCAATGCATCGAAGAAATGTACGTGCGAAGGAAGAAAACAAAGAATTTTTTTTAATGGAAGTATGACGTTATTTTTTTCTTTTTTCTCTCATTACAAAAATTGCGTCGTTGCGTGTGCAACCATTGTAATTAATACAGGAAAATAATAAAAAGAAAATAGAGCATTTAGGCATGCGAAGCATTGTGATCGTGAAAATAACCGTTAAAATTAAAGGATTCACAAATAATTATATATGAATTAATAATAAAGAACAAGTGACTTTTACATGAGACATGACTTGTATTTTATTTTTATTTGAACCAGACATTCCTCTTTTCGAATCAACAGTGTGTGGATCGTATATATGTACAATTTCGTTACAATTAACTGATAATAATACTATGTATGTACACTCAAAAACTCGATACTGTCTTTTCATCGCAAAACAGTAATAATTTTTATACTCGCCGTTTTTATTTCTTTTCAAATTTCACACGTCCACCTATAATATAAAAATTTTATAAACGCTTAGACAACATTGCAATTTCAGGAAGAAATTATAGTCCTTAGTTTATATAGTAAATGCACGATTCAAGTACGCATGTAGAAGAAACAATTGGAATTTCCCTATATTGCCCGCAGACAACAAGGGAAAGATAATAGCCATTCTTTTACACATATAAAACATTCTTGAGTGACGCGACTACGCTAACAATGTAGGGGAGGATGAGACAATTTCGCATTTTACATAGGCGATGATAATCTTATGACCGCAACTTTAATCAAACATTGAACGATTTGAATTTATAAGTCTCGTAACTTTGCGGGGTGACTCGGAAGTTTGTCTGTAAGTGATGTGTATATGTAATGCGGTTCTACCAACAATGATAAAGGATTGCTCAAGATGAATCTCTAAATTTTAACTAATATCGGACTATAAAATTCGTAAAGTTTTGCGGAGGCAAATTCGTAATTTGTGCAATTACATGAGATTTCAAATACTTTTATTAAAATACGAAAAAATACGAAAATTCCAGGACTCTGAGATTTTCTTTAAACTTGGACAACTTTTTATCTTAGCAACCAAACCTTAGTTTATCAGCGCTGAAATTAAAAGTTTTTTTATATTATCTATATACAAAATTGCCCAATCGCAATAGGAATTTGTCGCAGGATTTAAATATAACAGGTCAGCATTTTTCTTGCGAAAGCTTCCATAAGCATTTTTGTCATCCGGTTAATTCGTCACCTAACTTTACGAATTCGCCCCATCCTCCCTTATATTCAATATCCGTTATAGTACAGTGTGCGAAACGATCTAGCAGTTCTACACGTCGTATTTTGATTGCTGCTTCGTATACAAGCCTTTCGCGACGAAGGTATGATACATAAGTACGTGCGAGTCCACCAACGTATATATATATATATATATATATATATGTGTGTGTGTGTGTGTATATGTGTACAACAGGAATAACTACACAACGAGCTAGCAACGGTAGCAAGTCACTGGGGGAGAAACTAGAACCTTCAGTCGTGACTATAAAATAATACGTGATATGAGTTCAAGTCTAGTGGTGGGGAACGTAGCTGTGCACCATGGCCTGTTGTTGGCAGGGGGCCAGTTCCTCTTCGGCGGAGCTGCAGAGCATGCCCACGAGGGTGTAGTCGACGAACGGTGGTACCTCCATGTCCGGTACCTCGGCGTAGCTCATGGGAGGAGCGGCGTTGACTTGGGCTTGCAGCCGCGTGTCCAGGACCTCGCAGGTGTAGTGGCAGGAGGACCTGTCGTTGCCCTGGTAGAAGAAGGATGGCGCGGGGCTGGTCTGCTGCTGGTGCATGTGGTAGCCGAGTCTCTCGTCGAGCATCCGCTGTTGCTGCTGCTGCTGGGGCGACTGGTTGGGCGAGGGCTCGGTCCGCGGCGGCTGGGGGAGGCTCTGCATCATCTGGTGGTAGCCTTCGTAGTTGAGGAAGCTCGGAGCCTCGGCTACCGGGGAGTGACTAGAGAGCAGCTGGGAGCTGCGCATTTCCTTTGGCTCGTCGTAGCTTGCGACGTGGCCCGCGGCCGGCAGGGGGGCTGGGTAGTCCTCGTGGTTCGTCGACCAGCTGTTGCTGCCCTGCTGAGCCTGGTACGAGCTGTAGGGCGGGCAGGTCTGCGTTTGGCCGGCGTCTTTCTCGCTCTCGTGCGCCTGAAAGGTGTCAAATGAAGCGTACTTTACATGACAAAACGCTTTGCATGAGCAGGACAAAACGTTGGACGACTCGAGAGAGGCGTTGAGACCAACCTGCGAGACGCTGACGTGACTGCTGCTCGAGTCCTCGCTGAGCAGCTGGGTCCAGTAGGTCTGCTCGTGTATGTCGGGCATCTCGTACTTGATGGTGCCGCTGCCCAGGTCCAGCAGACTGGGTGGCGACCTCGCGACCTCGTGGTTCCCGTTGAGCCCGAAGTCCGGCCTGATCGGCTGGTCCAGCTGGAAGATCTCCTCCGGCTGGAAGAGGTCGCCGCCGAACCCGGCGGGGAACTCCGCGCTGGGATAGGCCGACGCCTCCTGCGGCAGGCCGGGGTAGCCGAGGTTGCTCTGCTCGATCGAGGGCTCCTGGGGCCAGTAGGCCGGCGCCTCGTTGCCGGTCATCTGCTGCGCGTGCTGCGGGTCGTACACCGGGTTCGACAGCGGCTCGTGCTGCTGGTGCTGCTGCTGATGGTGCTGGGCCGCCTGGTAGGACGGCTGGGCCGCGCGGTAGCTCCGCTGCAGGCTGCCGCAGACGCACTCGAACGGAGAGCAGGAGCAGGAGTAGCCGGTCCTGTCGCCGATCAGCGGCGGCACCGGGGCCGGCCGAGCCGGCAGCTCCAGCTGGTCCGAGGCCGGTCGTTTGGTACCTCGGAGCGTCATGAGCTGAAGCGGAGAGAAATTGTTGTAGACGAGCTGCGGTCGTCGACGGCCGATGGACGTATTAGAAAAAGTAAGACTCACCTTTGAGCCGAGCGCGGCCTCGCGCGCTAGGATGACGGCGAGCCCCCGGACGCGCCTGCCGGCGCCGACGCTCCTGCGCGCCTCGGACGTGGACTTGGCCTCGGGTCGCGGGTGGTCGTGGCTGCCCTTGGCCTGGAAGAAGATCGCGTGCTCGGTGTGTCGCCAGAAGTGCGTGACCGGGTAGCCGCAGTGGCCCCTGCAGGCGTGGATCTGCAGCCGGCCGGTGCAGAGCCGGTTCGGGCAGGGCTTGCCCTGCTGCTTCTTCCGCGCTTTGTCGCAGATGGCGGGCCGGAGGTGGACGCGGCCGCCGCCGGGCAAGACGCACTTGAGCGAGCACTCGAGCACGCCGAGGCAGGACTTCTTGAGTATGCTGACGTTGTGGTTGTTGGTGTTGCGCATCGCCCAGCCGGACGCGTGTCTGCGCGCCTCCTCGCAGTCCGCGGGGTAGACCTTCCTCACGTGGCCGTCCGCCCACTCGCTCCAGGCCTCGTACTCCACGACCTTCGGTACGTTCGAGTCGTTGATGTCCCACTCCTGGTGCGGGTACTGCTGCTGCTGGTTTCCGGCCACGGTCGCTGACATCGTCGGCGACCCAACTCGACTCCTGCAACACGAACGTAAAAGCTCTCTCGTGAACAGGCTGGTCGAATGCAAATGCGCGGACGCGTCGATTTTTCAGAGCCGCCAGCTCTCGGCGCTAATTGGCGCGAGCGTGCGAGGGGCATTAATATCGCGGGGACGCAGGCTCGTTACACCATTGTCTTGCGCGAGCGATAGCGAATTCTAAATCGAGAGATAATACGGCTGCGCGCCTCGAAGATTCCGTCGAACAGGACAATTTGTCCTGACAAAGTGGCGTGTAACATTGCGCGCACGCCTACCGCGCCGCGCGGCGAAATTATTATTCAAAATTTAATTGACACCCGGTGGGCGAGAGCCAGGGAGCGTACGCGCGCATGCATCGGCGTGATTAATAAGTCCGCTTTATCCCGCGTGCGCTAACTGCGGCATTTGTTTCTCTCTCTCTCTCTCTCTCTCTCTCTCTCTCTCTCTCTCTCTCTCTCTCTCTCTCTCTCTCTCTGCACCCTTGAACCCGTTCGGCGATATTTCCTCTCCGCGGTATTATAAGCGGCCATAAATAATAACAAATATCCAGCCGATGATTAAGCCGTTGAAATTCCCCCGCCAAGTGTCGTATGAGGACGTATTATAATATATTATCAACGCCGTGGAAAAGTCTAATTTAACGTTGCGCAACGCGCGTACGCGCCGAGCGAGTCGGCCAGCTCGCGCGCGAGCGATCGAGATAAAATCCCAATTTATGGCTGAGCCTACTCGCGCGCGCGAGCGAGCATTATACTTATGGCTGCTCGTGGGTGGCCGGCCGACAGGCGGCTCTGCGACTTCCCGGAATTTGTGCTGCGGCGTAGGCGATTTCCGCGCGAATTCGGCGATTCGCAATTGCACATTCGCACGCCGGCCCGGCCGAGAATCCGGCGTCGCCTATGAATCACGGCTCGTGTATGGTGTGTATAAGAGCCGAGAGGGCGCGGAAAGCTCGAGACTAGCCGTATGCAGCGCCGTTGGAACAGCACGCGCGAGGATCCGAGTCGGAGATTAGCGAACAAGTTAATTCCTCGGCCGAGAGGACGCGACCCTCTTGAGATAGACGAACCGATTATGGCCCATAAGAGAGTCGGTGAGGCGCGCAGAGGAATCCCGAGGATGCGACGCTCTGATTTATAGGCGCGCATATAATGCACGCACCTCTCCGATCAGTCTTCCGCTAATAAACTCATCGCGCGCGCGCACTCGGGCACGCTCTAAGCGCCTGTACCAGGCGCATAATTAGCCTGCGAAAAAGAAACTAGAGACTGCGTTGCGTGCGCGCGATAATCTCGAGCCGGCATCGGCCGCGGCCGATGTATCATCTTACTCTCGCGGGAGAGGCGACGACTTTATCGCCCGGTCCCGGCAATCGTTCACTCGACTTTTCATTCGCGCGCCTTTGACCCTATAGCTGTATACGTGCAAGCGCGCGCGCGCGCGAGAGAGAGAGAGGGAGAGAGAGAGAGAGAGAGCTTATCTTCGCGCGTAATTTAATTTGCGCTCTCGTGTTCGCGCTAACTTATGGCCCTTCGAGATCGCGACCCTCTCTCTTTTTTCGGGAATTCCTCTCCCGCTCGCTGCGCCCATCTGACGTCCTCCTCGTTTGTCGAAGATAAGCTCCGCTCGCCTGTACATATATTATAATGCACGCGCAGGCATTTAATTGCGCGGGACGCGATATCTGAAAACCATTATCAATATCTGGCATCGGCCGCCGCATGCATATAATATTTTCAAGTTCGCACGCACTCTTGATTTAGTATACGCGCGAGTTCGAAATTTCTCCCCACCCAGCTCCGTCGCCGGCTTCACATATTGTTACAACTCATAGCTTGGATTTTCAAATCGTTATTATACGGAACGCGTACACTCGCTGCCCAGAGTGCAGCCTCAATTCTCTCCCTCTTTCTCTCGCAGTCGCGCGGGCCGTTAACGAACGCGTTTGGTGCGCCGCTACAGCTTCTGTGCTGATGATGATGGGCGATGGAGATAGCATCTCCCGCCGGCGCGGAACGGCCAATCTCGCCATCTTCAATATTTACCTCTCAATTATACAAACGTCGCGCCAAAATCGAGAGCTTGTAATGAGCCCCCTCGAGACGGGCTTGACTCGAGTTTGGATTTTAATGTGCCGAGTGCGAAATACGTTCTTGTGTTTAGCGAACAGGCCGATCGTAATGATATGAAGGAACTTTGTTTCGCAGTACCTTTTCAAAGGCTCAAATTCGAATGATTAGATATTCGCGCAAAAGTCAATTTCGAAACTGACGCATAGCTCTTTAATTTCGAGTCTCTCGTTCTCGGCGATTCCCACTCGAGATAAGGAAGATCGTTTTTCGCGCGCGCGACGAGAGCGACGGCCGACTGATGCCCATTATTCAATGCACAAGCGCGTTCGCGTTTCAAGTAAGTTTACGCTGCGCCGAGTGAAATCTCAATTAGAAATAGGAGCGCGCATAATTCAGCGGGATCGCAGGGGCTGCGTTGCCGCATTAATTATCCCGGCGTCAACATCTCGACTCGAAGAGAGAATTCCCACAGTGCCAGAAACGCGCGAAAAACTCATGATTTACCGCGCGCTCTCCTCTCCCGAAAAATCCGGACCAACTTCGTAATCCTGATTTAGGTCGCGGTCCTAAATCACGTCATAGCCTGCTATCTTTCTCTCTTCCTCTGCCTTCCTGTCTGATTAAAGATGGCGAGAGAGAGAGAGAGAGAGAGAGAGAGAGAGAGAGAGAGAGAGAGAGAGAACCGCGAGGATTAGAAGCGTGCTCGTGGCAGCCAATCGTGGCGAGCCGCCAATGGGCGACCAGCCGAAGACGCCCCCGCGTCCAATGGGGAACCACGAGTACGCCCACTGATTAGATACGCGCGCTTCTTTCTTTGTATTTCGTTTTTTCCAAGCTATTCTTGGGAAATCGATTCGCTTAAATGTGGCAGGGTAAAATTAGATCGGTAAGAGATCGGCTCTATATCGCTTGACGCACTTCTCTCCGTGCGAGTCTGTGTAATAGAAAGAAGAGATGCGCTTTGCGACGACGGACAAAATCTACAGAAAAATAACCCTACACCCTACCCAAAATAATTCTGCTCGGAAAAATTCTTTACAAATTTTCGGTAATTGTACTACACCACAATCGCGTATAACCTATTGTTTGCATTGTTGACAACAATAGGTTATATGATTGTGTAGAGTTTTGCGGTCTAGTAAAATTACCGAAAATGTGTGTAGGCAATTTCCGTGCAGTGAATATCTGTGTAGAATTTTTCCGTGCAGTTATATCCTGTGTACTTTGACGCTCTTGTGTTCGAATGCGTAGAAAATTCAGACTGGGATTCAGGCAAAGCATATATAGATAGAGCGTAAGTTCAGCTTATATAATTAGGGAAGAAAAAAGAAAATATACTTACAGCACAACCATAGTCGAATAATCTCTTTGCTGCAGGTCCTCGATCCTCAACAGTCTCCGGGGATGCCTATCACCGCAGTATCTCGTTGCTACCAGCACTCGTAGTCCAGCGCACCTCACTGCATGTGGCAAAACTCCAACTCTCACAAACGGTATTATCAACACCCACTGCAAGTTCCTATGCAGTTCCGCGATGAACACACACAGGAAGCTTGGACACCGTGTACTGGCTGAAGAACAGAACAGCTGCTTGCTGCGCGGCTCTGTCAGATGCGTGCGACACGGAGTCGCGCGTCGAACTGCAGACCAGGAGCTCGTGCTTACAGCTCGGTGGAGTCTCGATGCTCTCTCCGAGTAGACCGATAGGGGGAAGCAACTCCGCCTTTGGGGAGGGGCCTAGCCCGGCCAATGGCAGCCGAGTACACTAGCTTACGGTGGTTACCTACCCCCGGGCCGATGCTCAGGCCTGAGCAAAGCTGTGGTATGTTACTACTGCTCGACGCCTTAATTGCTGCTGCTGCTGCTCGACTGATGTTTGAGCGGAGAGGAACAGACCAGTGCGAAGGGAGACTTCATAGGGTGCGGGTGGCTGGGAGAGGGAATGGGTGGTTCGTTCTGTTAAGCATATATATATTTCGTTTCGCCGAATGCAACTTATTTCCGGAAATCTATGTTATTGTACGTATAGTAAAGTATAGAGTGAAAGACTGCATCTTGCTACTTATCAACGAGCTCAAATGCTAAAATACATACCCGACACAGACAACAAATTCATGCCGTTCGAGGAAATCGCGTTCGTCAAAGACAACACCTCTAATAGGTACTCGGTGTTTTAATTAAAATACATAGGGGACGCAAACTTGGCACGAACGTTACATAGCCAGAATTTTAAACGATCGCAAGCAGCAAGCTGGAAAGGACAATGTTTTAATTTTAGGTCAAACACGGAGGCCCGTTACATTTGTTCAGCGTTCACTCGTACATGACGAAATTGAAGCTTTCGCCGCCTTGAGTTTTGTTTAGGCGCTGCCATATACTTGTACTATTCTTCAATATGTCGCTCAAGTCAATATATAGTACAGATAATTAACGCTGTAAGCTAATACTGTAGGCGCACGAGATCGGCGACAATTCGTATTCATTTTTCTGGAACAGGAAAATGACAGATAACAGACCGTTTCTGTGACAAACATGTCGTCAGCGGATCCTTGAAATTACTGCGAGTTCAGCGAATTGCGCCTGCTTTCGCAATAGAGAACTTTTGCTCAAGTTAACGTGAGCAAAACTTTACTCAAGCCCCATTCTTATTCCTATAAAAGGTGTGGGTGGAGGTTAGAATAAATAAATGTTGAGTCACATCTTAAAAAAAAAATATACATATATTATTTATCTACATTTATGCTTTCATAAACGAATATATCAAAAATCCTCACGTATGTACGTACAAACGGTCAGATGATCACAGCAGTGTTCCGATATGACTATTGATATTTTACTCCCGTAGACACTTCACAACAAAAACTTTTCTGTGAAATCAAAGAATGTATCGAAATATCTTCGGGCACACGATATTTTCTGTACTCATTGCACTATTTGAAAAAAAAGTCGAAAAAAAATGTCCTCGCCTATACGGCCTGTGCATTTGGTAAATGCACCGTTTCGTTTGCACCGCCATATTGATGATGTTATGACCTCCGTATTATATTGCCAATAATGAGGAGAGCATGGAGGGGAGCCGTCACTCAAACCAAGACTTTTCGCACAATTACTGTGATTATTGCAAAATCCAAGGCACTTGTAGAATCTGTAATTGAATTGCAAACATTTTATGCTACTCTTATACCAATATTATCAGGCTATTTCTAGATTTTGTCTATATAGAATAAGTGAGGTAGCCTATTTCGATATAAAAACTATAGATTGGCATAAGAGTAGCACAAAATGTTTGCAATTTGATTGCAGATTCTAAAAATGTCTTAGGTTTTGCAAAATTTGCAATGATTATGCGAATAATCATGTTGGTTTAAAGGCCGATCCCTCTCCATGCTCTCAACGCTAGGCGCATGCGTGTACGCAGCAAACTAGCGCACCTATGTATTCAGCTATTATGTTATATAGGTGCAGCGGCCATGGCAGCCAAGACGCGTACTAGCGCCATCTGGCTTCAGCTTAAAGATGCTTACTAGCGACATCTGGCTAATGGCTTCAGCTTGAAGATGCTTCTATTTTTAGAACCGACGCTTAGGCTACTTACATATTTTCTTATTATTGAGCCCAGGTAATTAAAGTTAGGTCTGTTACAAGCAAAGATAAACCAGAAACATGAACAGCATAAGGGGGCACACCACCTTTGAAATTAAAATCAAAATTTTTCATTAAAAACTTCTAAATCCTTATATGAATAAACCAAATTTTGTTTACAATTCTTAGACATAATTTCCTTTATTTTGATGATTTTAGACCTTCTATATACCTCTATAATACCTACGTATAGTAGGGAGTCCATAATTCACTGACCGTAAGATTCAAGAGGAACGAATGGCCCAAAAGAGCTCAAACTCCAGGATATTGTTTAAAAGTACATTAGTTATGGTATGAATGAGAGGATTTGATTTAAATTACATAGAAAAAAAGTTACATGATAATTATGTTAAAATAATTCATAAATTGATAAAAAAAAAACAGTAATATGCTTATAAAACTTTTTCTATGAAATTTAAATCAAATAACGTGCAAAAATCCATGTACCGATCTCTGTACATATTTGCGGAACAAGAACAGAAATGAAAACAGCTTGCAGTTCTGCATATGTGAGCCATTCTGCGAGAAGTCGAGCTTTTGCAATTTTAAGGGCACATGTGCCAGACCAAGTTTTTTTACCATTACTAATTACCGAAATATATTTAAAATAATTAAAAAAAAAACCGTTGCAAATCATCTTCCCTATCAAAAATTGCGAGCAGATTAAAATAGGGTAAAATTGGTCGAAAATGTGAGGGTCTGATAAAAAAGTAAAAATGCTGGCTTTTCCGACATTTTTTTTTATTTTAATGGGCCTGTAACTTTTTGTTCGCCTACCTATGGTTGGAAGGTAGCAAACTTCTTCTTTACATGTTGTATGTCCAAACGCACTGTTACAATGCCGCTAGCGTAAGCGGGTCTTGGGCGTTGTCGTCCAGATCGAGCGGGTGGGTGCCTATCATCGGTACACAGCGCGTCCTTAGGTTGCGGATAGAGGAACAGCCCCTAAGAAAGAGGTTAGCTGCGAATAAATTGAATAAGCAGCCGCGGACAGCCGATAGGAACAGCCGTGGGTGTGATGAGCCCACACTGTCGAACGCATTCATCTAGAAACACTACGCAAGCACCACAACAAAAAACACTTCACATTATCTCTTATCTCTTAATCTATCTCTTTCATCACACATTACAAAAATGGACAAAAATCCTGCTGCCGAGGAGGATGCGAGAGCGATGACAACTGCCCCGAAAGGGGATGTGTAGAACGATTCGTCACCTGGTCTTACGCGGTAACGATGGCAGCGAGGGCACGCTGCCTTGCAGGGGGGTGGGGGGCGGGGCGTTAGGATGCGATAATGAAACCGTAGTGTGTCTGACGACGAGTTGACACTATCCTCGTCAAAGTCGGAAAGCTCTCATACTTAGTTCTAGAGAGGTATGGGGGTTATTACCTCTAGAACGGTGGACTCACCTGCGATCGGAACAGGATCCGAAGCGCCGCGGGTTTAACATACTATCATGGCTCAAAAAAATCAAATCCGAACCAAAAGGGACTTAAGGGTCGAAACTTGGAATGTTCGCAGTCTATACAGAGCAGGCGCGTTTAAAGAACTCGTAAAGGAAGTTGATAGGTACAATCTAGATTTGGTAGCAATACAGGAATCGCGGTGGCCAGATGGCGGAGTACTGGCATCGGGTAACTGCACGTACCCTGTATGGGGCCGGGAGCGGGGGATCCCTAGGCACCGGATTTCTCGTAAGTAAAAGCATCATACATTCGGTTAAAAGTTTCAAATCCGTTAATGATAGGCTCTCGTACATCATCATCGAAGGTGAATGGATAGATATGTATTTATTAATGTACACTGTCCTACGGAGGACAAAGAAGAAGAAGCTAAGGATCTCTATTACGAAACTTTAGAGCAGGTAATCGATCAGTTCGCGTCTTACGACACAAGAATAGTATTAGGCGATTTCAATGCTAAAATAGGTAGGGAGGAAATGTTTAGGTGAAAGATCTTATAATCAAAACTACGTGTTTTAAGCACAAGGACATACACAAGGCAACGTGGACATCGCCGGACGGGGCCACACAGAACCAAATTGATCATTTCCTCACTGAAAAAAGACGTCATACTAACGTTCTCGATGTAAGGGCTTACAGAGGGGCAGTTAGCGACTCGGACCACTTCCTAGTAGTAGCCAAATTAAGAGCTAGACTAATAGCTAGACAAACACATCGCCGGAGGGGAATGACGAACCGAATAGCTTATGCGGGGGGACATCGAAAAAACGGTAAAAGAGGCCGCGAACAAAGTACTGGGTAAAAAGAAAAAGCCAAAGAGCAAACCATGGTTTGACGAAGAGTGCGAACTCTGGTTTGAAAGGCACAAAAAGGCTAAATTAGATAGCTTACAAAATAGAAGCGATAAGACCGTAGAAGAGTATTCTAACGTAAGGAAACAGACGAGCGCGATCTACAGAGATAAGAAGCGGGAGTATCAAAAGAATCTTATTAGGAGAATAGAAACTAACAGTAAGGAAAATAACCCCCGCGAAATGTACAGAGGGATTAACGCCATCAGAAAGGGTTTTAGGCGTAGAGCGCAATTGATGAAGGACGAAAACGGGGACCTCGTAACAAATGACAACGAATTACTGTCGCTGTGGAAAAATTATTTCGATAAATTATTAAACGAGCACGAAAATAGCGAAGAATTAGGGGACGAAATTCACACTGCTGAACTCCACGTGGAGGAACCGAACTATCAAGAAGCAGAGGCCGCGATTAAAAAACTAAAAAACAACAAAGCCGCGGGAAATGACTCTATACCAGCTGAGTTACTCAAATATGGGGGCGTCGAGCTCACTTTCAAAATCTATAAACTAGTATGTGCCATCTGGAAAAATGAAACAATACCCGAAAATTGGAAGGAATCTATCATTATACCGATTTTTAAAAAGGGGGATAAGACAGACTGCAATAACTATAGGGGTATCTCACTTTTAGCAACGTGCTACAAAGTTCTGTCAAACGTAATACAAGCTAGACTCACTCCATTCGCGGAAGATATAGTAGGAGATTATCAGTGCGGATTTCGGCGCAACAGATCGACGAGCGATCAAATGTTTACCATAAGACAGTTGTTAGAGAAAAAGTGGGAATTTTGCGAAACCATACACCAACTATTTATAGATTTTAAAAAAGCGTACGACTCTATTAAGCGAAGCAAAATGTATCAAATTCTAGTACTTCTCGGTGTACCGAAAAATCTCGTGAGATTAATTCAAATATGTCTGAACGGAAGCACGGGAAAGGTCCGAGTAGGCGGTAATGTATCAGAATCCTTCTTGATACGCGATGGTTTAAAAGAAGGGGATGGGCTCTCTACGGTGCTGTTCAACTTAACGTTAGAGTATGCCGTTAGAAAAATGCAGGTTAGCCAGCTGGGCGCAACGCTTAATGGAACAACACAGATACCAGGCTACGCAGATGATTTGGATATGCTGGGGGATTGTAAGGAAACGGTAGCAAGAAACGCGGAAACCTCATAAAAGCGGTGGAGTATACAGGGTTAGAAGTGAGTGAATCAAAAACAAAGTACATGATTGTGGATAAACTAGGCATCTGCAGAGGGGAGGAAGATCTCAGAGTTGGGAATTTTACTTTTGAAAAGGTTAGCGAATTCAGGTATCTGGGTACGACCATAAATGATAGAAACGAGATTAATGTCGAAATAAATAAGAGACTCCATTCGGGTAATGCTTGCTTCTACGCCGTGAGTAATTTACTTAAGTTGAGGCTGTTGTCTAAAAACGTTAAAATAAGAATATACAGGACAATAATACTGCCGGTGGTTC
This sequence comes from Nasonia vitripennis, assembly GCF_009193385.2. Taxonomy (NCBI): domain Eukaryota; kingdom Metazoa; phylum Arthropoda; class Insecta; order Hymenoptera; family Pteromalidae; genus Nasonia; species Nasonia vitripennis. Next base: position 21,464,544 of record NC_045760.1, read on the forward strand.
TGTACGGGTGCGAAACGTGGGCTCTCACTAAGCAGGCGGACAACCATTTTAGGGTATTTGAAAATAAAGTCTTGCGAAAAATATACGGGCCGAAGAAAGATGAGGAAACCGGGGAATGGAGGAGACTACACAATGATGAGTTACACAATCTGTACGCGTCACCAAATATTAACAGAATAATAAAATCGCGCAGATTGGGATGGGCAGGGCACGTAGCGGGAATGGGAGACGATCGTACGGCAGCACGTGTCATGAAGGGCAGGCCGATGGTAACGCGACCTCTAGGTAGACCTAGACGTAGATGGGAGGACAACGTAAAAGCGGATCTAGTAGAAATAGGACGGGTGGGTGTCGATCGAACAGGTGCATCTTGGGTGGGGTTGACACAAGATAGGGCAGCGTGGAAGGCTTGCTTAGATGAGGCGATGAACTTTCGAGTTCCAAATGCCACGTAAAAAAAATGCCCAAACGCATGTAAAAAACTTGGTCTGGTGAGCGTGCCCTCAAAAATACAAGACCTCAATTTTTTGATAGTAAAGTGTCCAACTTCTCGTAGAATGGCTAATATCAGCCTGTATCTCAGGTTTTACTCAGTGTTTTAATCCACCAAGGCTCGTTTTCTTTGTTTTTGTTGCAACCTAACGGGAAAACAGCCCGTTTTCCAATGAGTAAATTAGTGTTTTATAAGGATTTTTTATTTAGGTATTTCAGTGTTTTCTAATGATGTTATTGAAAATGTCGCTAAAAGTAAATTGCTTAAAATGCACCTGAAAGAGAATAAAATCACCATTGTTTTTGCCGCGCAGAATTTAGATTATCGTTCTTCCGTTATTTTGTTATACACCAAAATGTGCAATCTGAGGAACTTGTAAAAAAAAATTATGGGAATCAAGCATAATATAAACTACTCTCCGTATAAATATATGCATTTGGCCTTCTAATCACAAAAACTTGGCGGCGGGGGAAGGAAGACGAGCCGCCTTTGTATCTTGCATCGTGTGTGGTGATTATTTAATGACGACTCCGGAAAAAGTCACGAAGAAATGGTGAATCCCTCTAGCATAATAACTCATCCGAGTTCCTCTTCACTCCCACACCCACATCCACATCCCTAGAAAAAAACGCAAGGACATCCCGCGCGAGAAATCACTTCATCAATACAGAACTCCACACAATACAGACTCATCATCCCGCTGCACGTATAGTGAGCCGCGTGACATCGAGTGGAAAAGAAGTAGCTGCAGTAGCTATCCTCTCCGCAATCATCGCGCCCTCGCATCGTGGGAAGCTCTCTTGCAAGGGGTGCTTCATACATAGCTCTATACGTATGTCGCGCTATATAGGAGGATCCCATGGTACGGAGGAAATTTCTGCCTTTCTCTCTCTTGCTCTCTCTCTCTCTGTCGCGCACCTATATTATTCCGGTCTCTCTCTCTCTCTCTCTCTCTCTCTCTCTCACTCCGAATACCCGCATGCCCAAGACAACGGCCCGTTACACTTGGATCGAACTCGAGCCGTATTTGTGTGTGTGTGTGTGTGTGTGTGCGGACTTCGTCGAGGTGAAACCCGCGGCACGCGTCCTCGAGCAATCGCTACGAAAATGTGTGCATGCGTACATATGCGCGGTGTATGTGTGAATGTGGATCGGGCTGAGGGAGAGACTATAGCGCGTGCCGGCTGTCGGCGTGTGCCCACACCAGAACAAGCGATGGCGAGAATCGCGCAGAGTGTCTTGCAAACGACTAGCCGACTGTTTAGGCTTTTTGGGACGACGATACTGGGAGATGAAACCTTCATACCCGTCAGTTCGGTATTTTTATCTTTGCCTGAAAGGGCTTGGAAGTATTGACAAATCTTGCATAACTTTGTAATCTATTAGATTTTGAGTCTGCCGATCAGTATCAAAAACGGAAATTAGAAAAATATTCGTGATCAACGATAAACTGTATTTTTAAAACTTTAATTTTTATAAGAGCACGCATTATTATACTTGCAACAACGGCATGGCCACAATTTCTAAAATTTTATGCGTTAAACTCAGAACGGTACATTGATTACATTATTTTTGAATAAATATAATAAAAAACATTAGAAATCGCCATTATTTGCAAAAATATCTGACACGTTTCAAGATGCAAAATGATTTTCACAATACAATACTATTTTAAGTTATGCTTTTGCTTTCTTCTGTATAGTAGAATCTTGATAATATTTAGACTAATTTTGCGTTTTGTAAAAACAGATTAGATATACCCGGTTTTAAAGTTTTCAAGTATAAGTGTTTCCTTTGTTTTTGTTGTTGGAATATTCAATTAAGCTATATAAATGCCCTTATTATATCTGGCTAGATAAACCAAAAAAGCAAGACATATATATGCTTGCTTTTTTGTTGATTCATATTATTACCAACGCTGTTCGCAACAACGAAATTCGCGAAAAATTAAAATACATATACGTACAAATGTTAACATTTGTCAACTTTCAAATTCAAGGAAAAAGATATCGTGAAATACGACAAAAGCTCTAATTGATAATCCTGTATAACGAAGGAAGAACTGGCGTGAATCCCAATAAAAGACGCAGAACAAATAGAAGGAAACGACGAAGAGGCTTCTAAACGAAAATTCTAATCAATCCATTGTTGCTCGCATTGAAATTGTTAAATCCAATAAAACACTCTCGGCTCGATCTGCTGACGCATTCGTTTGATCCTCGACGAGCCGCCACTGTGTATAGCTATATTGCTGATGCTGCTGCTCGCGCGCGCATTGTTTGCTGAAGGACTTTACGTGCGCTTAGACGAGAGATCGCTACTCGGCGAGACGGAAATCGCAATTAGCCTCGATTATCGGGGGGACAACCCTCTCTTCGACTAGCGCTCCGCTGCGCTATTCGGTATATGGGAGTAAGCGATACTCACGGGAATGCGGCGTTTGTGTGTGGTCGCTGTATTTGGAAACTATTAGTACTGATCGAGACGAGTTAATCCTTTTACTGGTGAGACTTTTATTTACACATTGATCATTTCGTGGGAGATTTTTAATTTTTAAAGTTGGCTTACATAAATAGTATATTGTGCAACTAGGGGGGGGGGGGGAGGGCGATTTCTAACGAGGGTGAGATTTGAGCACGAGTTGGAGTCTCGGGCGCCGAAAGCGCCCGAGACGGAGACGAGTGCTCAAATTTCACCCGAGGTAGATACCGCCCTCCCCCCCTTGTTGCACACTGTACTTTTTTTGACAAGTGTCTGTAAAGACTCGTGTTCATGCATATAGAGTGAATGGTAAGTTACGCAATTTGAGTCGTAAACCACTCTCTTTCAAAAAATATCAATATTTTTCAAAAATTTGATTATTTTTGAGTGTTTTTGAGTGTTTATGAGTAGCGGGAGGGAATAATTCCCTCCCGCACGCTCGAAATGAACAGCTTGCCATTCACTTTAGAGGCATGGAAACGGGTCTTTTTCATGCACATGTTAAGAAAATCATATTACTATATATATTCACTTGAATTATCTGTTACTTTTGGCTTAATACGAAGGCGTTTATGTTACGAAAATCATAATGACCGCGCACAAATAAATAAAAAAAAATTTTCGCCATATGTATTTATGAGTAAAACAGTTGATGGTAGAAAAAGCTAATATCTTTCAGTAGTACACAACCGGCGTACGACACGTTATTAGGGAAACTTGTAACTTTCCCCCCAAACACTGCGATAGGTAAGTAGTTCTTCATGCATGTGTGATTTGGCACGTGCGCGATAGCGAAGCCCTGTACAGCGTCGCACTTCTTTCCGACCACGTGTCTCCAGGTGCGAAGAAAAGAAAGCTCGCCGGAGAAATGGATATAGAGGCTAGATTAAACATTTTTGTTCTTTCTTATTGGAGTTGTGCCGTTTAAGAAAATTTACTATATAGCGAAATAAAAAAACGCGTAACTCACCTAAGATTCACTTATTTTTACTTTATAGAAGGCGCTCGAACTCGTGCGGATTTGAGCAGAATGTGCTACAAAATTGTGTACGATACTTGTGACTAAAATGGCTATTTGCACGGCGTGATGATCACCCTCACTACTCTCGGGCATTATTTAAGTACACGCCGTGCAAAATAGAGCCATTTTAGCCACACGCATCGTAATTAACTATTTTTTTGAAAAAAAAAAATACGTTATGCAGTTGTTCGTCTTTTCTTAGACCGTTAGGATGCGATTGTTGAAGGGAAACCTCATTCGGCGTGTCAGTTCTGTCAAAAAGTAGAATTTGAATCAGGTTGGTAGGTCGATAAAACAGAAGTGTGATGGCTTGTCATTAATATAATGATGGTGAGCTTTTAAATATCACCGCTATTAACCAATCACATTATTCTTGATTTAATAGAATCAACCAATCCATTTTTGGCTCCAAGTTCTCAGTATCACTTGTTCAAAGAAGGAAAATTTAAAATCCAATTATTTACATGAAAGTATATGAACGTGAGATCAGATTTGAAATATGAAATGAACGAGTTTAACAATTTTAAAAATTTTTTCCTAAAAAAATATGCACGGTATACATACACGTGCACACACTCGCGTTCACACACATACATATTTTAACATTTTATTTATAGAACTCAAAATTTTACCATGATAAAGAATCTTCTATTATATACTGGCAAAAAACAACGATTTTAAGCAAAGTATTATTTTTATTGAGGATGTTATTACAACGTAAGTCTAAAATTTCTTTATGCTATATAAATTGAGCTTGCATAAAAGTCAAATGATTTATAAATTCAAGTAATAATCTTAATTCAATCATTTGAAAATATTTAACGAAAGCCCAGAATTTTGGGTCGTAAAACGACGATCTTGATTTGGACGAGTCAATTCAATTTTATGTTCTTGTTGAAAGGCAAGTTTTATTCGTACAAAAACGGCAATAACTTGTTTCAAAAAAACCTATTTACAAATTTCCGATAACAAGATTCGTATCGAACTAACGATGCAAAGATGGAAACTCGCTGAATGTCGGTATTAAACGGAAAGTACTCGACCAAACAATGCGCTATAGTGCCCAGCAGAGCAGAGTGAGAGATAAAGAGCGTCGAGGCAAAAGCTCGTCGCGTCGTCTCCTTATATACCTAGCCTGAAATCTCTCTCTCTCTCTCTCTCTCTCTCTCTCTCTCTCTCTCTCTCTCTCTCTCTCCCTCCCTCTTTTCAGAGTAAAACCTGCCCCTCGAACAGAGAGAGGTAGAGAGAGTGGAGGTTAAACACCGCAGTTGCGAGAGTGAGAGGAGAGAGAGAGAGAGAGAGAGAGAGAGGAGTTCAGGCCTGTTTAAACACGGGCTACAGCAATCAGCGCGCGAGCTGCTCTCTGTGTGTTTGCCGCAGCACGGCGCGGATCAAAGGATAATGGGGTTGAACTGATAGCGCTCCGATTTGATTGTTGGCTCTCTCTCCCTCTCTCTCTCTCTCTCTCTATTGTAGTCGCTCTGACTCCCTCCCTCTCTCTATTCCATTGTACGTAGCTATGAGCGCCGCGAAATTTCCCTCCTCTCTGCCGCTGACACTATCTCTCGGCTTCTGCGGAAAACGCTTTTAAGGGAGAGACTCGAGCGATGGTTCATTGCGCTGCGCTCTTTATCAACGAGTTTCGGTACTTGTCCGCCAAAGGGTTTCATTGCTCGAGCAGGAAATCTTTATGCACTTTTATGAGCCGAGTGATCTTCGCGCGAAAATAATAAAAAGAAAAACAGTTTGGGGGGAGGAGGCTTTTTTCATATAGGTATTAAGGACGATGGAACGAGGGATAGCAGGCGACGGCACAAACGTGGATGCCTTAATTGCTGTTGGATGATGTGTGAGATGCCTGCATGTTGTGTATACTGAAGATAAAAAACAATTGATGGCTGTGTGTTCGGCGAGCTCTTTTATACGCACTGCGCACTGGATATAGTGCGATTGACAGCTATTGGGAATGCAGCTAACGGGCTGATGGATGCATTTATTGAACCGCGCAGAAATAAACGAAGCGAACCTTACGGCTCTTATTTTTTCTCATATTCAAATCGCAAAATACAAAGCGAGTCAACGGTGGGCGCGCCTATACATCCAGCTGGTATAAATAAACCGTCAGCCAATCAGGCTCCTGACATCTCAATTCGACAATCTGCCGCATCCATACGTAACTATATCCCCTCTCATCTGCATCGACAGCCGGCCTAACCCACTCGGGGGCAATGTAGAGAAAGGAAGAAAAAGAAAAGCCTCTCTCGCGCATATCCCCGAAAAAGTCACGGTAGTGCGGTTACGCAGCGTGAATTTTCATCGCGGAGAGCGAGAGAGAGAGAGAGAGAGAGAGAAAGAGAGAGAGAGAGCGAGAGAGAGAGAGAGAGAGAGAGAGCGAGAGAGAGAGAGAGAGACAGAGAGAGAGAGACAGAGACGCACGCGAACATCTGCCCCCTCCTTCGATTTGCATAGAATGCCAGTCGCGTGCCCGGGACACGTAGGCGGAGGGAGCCTGCGCTCGCTTAAAAATTCTCTCACCTGTCAACCACGTGCGTCCCAGGAGCCAGAGCAAAAGTCTGCTCTTTAAAAATCTATCGCTGTCACTCCGTCCCCCTGCACTCGCGTGTACGCTTCGTAATGCTGTACGTTTTCCGGCCGCCGCGCCGCTTCCGGATCATGTACAACTTTGTTGAGCGCGGTTATTGAAACGATTCGGCATTCCGAATGAACTGGTTATTGCAACTTTTCCTGACTCATCTAAGTGACACATAACGTTGTTGATAAACTGCAAAATACAAATTTGTTACCTTCGTCGTTAAAATGTTCAAAAACTTAAGGCAATTATAGGTCCATGCATTTTCCTACGTTAAATTAATGAACAACTCCCCATAACTGCAATAACGATAAAAAATTGGCACGCTTCAAAAACGGGCAAAAAATATGCAAATTTCGCCCATAAACGACGCCTTTATACGTCCCTTTTTTCACCCACACACGCGCGACCTTCTCGACGCACTCCGGAAGCGCTCACGCCCCTCAAATGAACATCGACTCTGCTCTCTCGCTTTCGAATACTCTAAAAAAGAAGAGAGACAGACAGATAGGTATACGACGCGTAGGTAGCACACAGGCCGTTTAGCGCTGCGCCACACGCCTCGCTCGCGCGCGTCCCCCTTGGGGCCTCGCAAACATATGCCGGCGGCGCGCGCCGTCGAATAATGTTCCAATAATGCGAGAGGGGGGCATCTTCGCTCTTTGTCATGGAAAAAATGTATACAGAAGCAAGAAACTCTATCCTATTATTAAAAAAAGAACGAGGATACAATGTGTTTTGGCCGCCGTACTGATTACGCGCTCCGCGGCTGTTAACGTGTTGATCACATTGGCAGCCGATGAGAATGGAAAATTCTGAATCATCAACGTTTGAGGTGCAAAATGTAGCAACTTTTTTCTCTCGAGTTAAGTTACAATAAAATGCAACGATCCGCTCTAACTCACCTATCTTATTCTCACGTCACTTAAACAAACGCAGGCGAAAGATAGTCGATATCGAAACGATCGAACACTGAGAACATACGCGCATACAGTCGACTCCTATTAATTTCATTAAACGCAGCTCCTCTCGACTTGGTCTTCGGTTACAGCGCCATTCACACGCGTGCCGCGGTCATACCTGTCGCCTTATCTCGTGCTCTCCCACATCCACTTTATGGCGATCTTATCGCTTATCCGACCCAGGCGCACGAATTCGAATCTCTCCGTTGCCGTTCGCTCGTCACCCCCCTTTGCGATTGTGGATTCCGAGTGTTTCGGGGGAAAATGACTTTCACACTGACCACGCTCGTTACCTTTCTTCCAGATACACGTGAGAAGAAAACAGAGAAAACAGAGATAAGCGAACTAACAAGTTTCTGCCATTATAATAACTATATCTTCATGAACATCAGGGTCAAGAAATTAAGAAGTCATCCGAAGATCAATCCTCGACGGCAGCTAAGCTACTACAAGCGCGTCGGGGCAGCCGGTCTCCCGAATGGATTAGAGGGCTGCTTGTTGACACAAGGGAAAAGTGGCCACCGACCCCTTGCTCTACTGCGCGCGCGATATCCTATATGTTTGAACACATTTGTTTATAACCCCTTGATACGTCCGCCGTATAGAATTACGCGCCATCAGCAGCCGCCGCGCCGCGCGCAGAGAAAGAGAGGCAACACGCGCCGACACAGGGGCGAGATTTTTTAAAAATCTCCGTCTTTTTTCCAACTCTCCAGCTCTTTCTCTCTCTTGCCATTTATCATTAGATCCGCGCGCGCGCGACTAAATTTATGGCGCGCGTGTCCGGAGAAACTCGCGGAGGATATTACTCGCCGTGGGACGTCGTCGCCGGCGCTTTTGTTTTGTGCCTATGTCTATACGCACTGTACGGTCAACCCTTTGGCGCTTTCGCAGCCGGAAATCTGTTTAATGGTCACTATTATACGCTTATATTTATTAGTCTGAGACTTTATGCGTGGTGAGCGAGCTGGCTTTTAATTGTGCTGTATAGCCGAGTTCGGACGCGCGATGCTTATTGGCTAATTTTCGGTTCGACCGTTTCTCAAAAGCTCGCTTATCGTACGATATATGAGGATAGTCTTTCGGGTTACGAGCTGCGCACCTCGTCGACCTCTCTGGCAAACTGCGTGTGCACGCATTTTCGAAACTTTATCACAGCCAAGCAAGTAGAATGATCGAGCAATCGATAACTTAACGAAACGTCCATATAAAGCCGCCAACATTTCAATTCTCACGCTGCGACGACTACTGGCACTACCGCACTAAACGAAGAGCATCCCACACATACGACTCCTCGAAATTTTCTCAAGGAGGAAAGCTTCCACACACACATACACATACACACATGCGTTATTATTGTATAATATAAATCATAAAGCTCCCACATACTCCTGATCTCACCGCCGCGGAGAGGCTGGATTTCTACGTCGTCGCAGTGTGAAAAAAGGGCTGAATTAGAAGGAATTTCCAAAGATTTGCCACACATACGGGCGCACTAATAGACTCGAAAAACGATCGGTCTCGTCCTCTTCTAGACCTGGATATAAGGAGAAGTGTAAAGTCGCAGGTAAGGCGCGAAGAAAACGACTAAATGCTCCCGTATCGCAGCGAGAACGTAGTGGCTTGTATGATTTTTTATTTATCCTCGCTTCCACTTCGGGGCAGTTTGAATCAATTTAGCCGGGACAACCCCCGCCTTGAACGAGCCTCAATTGCTGGACAATGGGCACGGATCGGGTGGTTTGCTTTCGTCTGCGCGTCCGTATAATACTTACGGCACACTCCCTTCGAGTGCTGCTGCTGCTACTCCTAATGCCTTCGGAGAAACGGGATTAAATACTCATAGACGAGGAGGGATTAATTGATGGTCGTTAAAACGTCCAACTCACGTCTCTATGAATGCTTGATCGAGACCGTCTTTATTGCTTAATTGATAGATTGTGCATCAGCTTGAACTAGATCTTTGAAATGCCCTTTGCGAAACTCGTGGGAGATATAATTGACAAGTATATTTATAATTTTACGAGAAAAGCCAAGATCGAATCCATGGCAAGCTGTCGTGAATTACAGAGAACATTTCAAATCGCATAAATATTCTAATAGCGTTGGCCGAGATCGGATGGCAACCCCTTGCTCACCGCACATCAGACTCACCTCCGCACATCCGATCGTCAACGAGTTGAGTCCATTGTCGGGGATGTATCCTACATTACAAGTAATCCCTCGAGCCTCGTTCTAATCTCATACGAGCCTCTACACACCGGTACTCGGAAAGTCGAGGAGACTCCATCATGCGCGCACAATCCTCCTTTTTTCGCAAAGCTGCAGCCCGATGGCGAAATAATATAATGCGTCGCGTGACGTTTAGACGAGTCCCGTCCACGACAATGGTCCCCGTAACGAGCGCCTCGTGATGGATCGGACAGTGCCCATGTGTGTATAGTGAAGATTTTCACTGCCAGCAGTCCGCAGCGAGGCCACGTGCCGCTACAGGAATACATATACAACAATAGGCAGAAGGACGCTCGATTCATGCGGAGCCGATGATGTGCTTTAGATCGGCTAAAATCGGCAAGAGGATTTTTTGTCAAGATTTCATTGTGAAATTTGCCTTATTAAAATAATGTTTGTAAGATCTTCGCTCATGAGATTAGATACTTCTCATTGAAAACTGAAGACGAAGAAAGCTTACTGTTAGTATCATTTTAATGCATCATTTGTTTCTTTAACCAACTGTAGGAAAAATTCTGCGTGCAACTGACGACGTTCTCGTCATTACTCCATTTAAATAACGACAAAAAGCCTAGAATAGGGGTTGACGCCGTCGCTAGGGAAAATCTGGCCACGAGCCACTGAGCTCAATGGCGGAAACCGCAGACTCGTGCGCCTGGCCAAAGCCAACCGCACCGTTCGAAATAATTGCCAGCCGGCTCTTCGTGATTTTGAGAAACACGAGAATCTCCCATTCAGCTGACTGCTGTAAGCTGCGTTCTTCTATATCGTGCATCAATCATCACGGGGGTGGGAAGAACCAAATTCGAGTATCACCGATCAGCGATCGGATTTCCGCATTTATGGCAACGCTCTTTGGCCCTACAGACATCATGTAATACTGTGTGAAGATTTTTATTAATTTCTGAATGGAAATTCATGAGCGCGTACCAGCGTAGTGTAGGTAGAGTAGCAAATCGCCCGAAGTTGCGTTATAAATCGATGAAGAGAAATCTCGATAAAGGGGCGTGAGGCCCGTCATACGCTAATCAAGCCGGATTACGTAAGAGCTCGGTCTACCATGAACTGTTCAACCCCTAAAGCAGACTCGTGTGAACGCCGCGGAAGAGATACGGGTAAGATATAATAGAAGGAAGCGAGGATCGAAGAGAGAAAGATAGCGGGGAAAACGGTAAACTGATCGCTCATGTCATGGTTTATTGGTCCGTCAATCCGTCCGCATGGAAGTGGTGACTCTTTTCATTTCCCATGCAAAATCAAACCTCCCACGACTCGGTGTACGAATATATAATATAAGAAGAACAATAAGTGACAGTCGTAGTCGTTTTTCGACGTTATTTCTGCGATAAGAGCGCGGTTTTTCCTCGAGCGATTGACGTCGTGGGTTGCCGATAATATGCAAAATATTAGCGCGCGCGCGCGAATCTGTACTTTTTACGAGCTCGAAACGGATTATTGCTGTAATATGCCTGTACCTTGAAATCAAACTTTCACATTACGGCCGAACGAACGAGTTAGCCAAGCAGCTACATTCCCTTATTTTGCCGAAAATAACATTCGCAGTCTCCAAAAGCCATAAATCCATTAGCAACAGTAGTTGTCACCCCGCAGCCTTCTCCCGACCCCAACTAATCGCATTCCTATGCACCCTCTATGCCTAAATCGATCGACTCGAATGAAAGAATGAAAAAACTCACCAGAACGCGTAAAAACTTCCGAAATTTATTAATTACACGTCGAGAGTCGGAGAGAGAGAGAGAGAGAGAGAGAGAGAGAGAGAGAGAGAGAGAGAGAAGAAAGCCGACGACCCTCATATGGATGTCCGGTGCGACACGTGTGGCGTTTGCACCAGGTGGTCGATCGCGCGCGTGCGTAGTCACGCATCGGCTAACGCCTAAACGCCCAGACCGTGATAAGCGCGATGACGACCCCTGCGAGTTACGCCTACGTGTGGGCTGCGCGTGTACGGGGATACTTGCCGCGAGAGTCAGGAGAGTTTATCGTCTGGAAAAGTATGCATTTTTAAGTAGTCGCAAATAGTTTCGGCTATATTTGAATAATTCGATCGGAATCGGTCCCGAATGCTAATCCTACGCACAGAAGAGTTTGTATAGTATAACTTACGTTCCATAATGGGCACCGATTCTTCGAAAAGTACATCCCCTTCTTCGCCCCCTCGGAGCCGAAGCTTCATCCCCGAATGCAAAAACCAAGTCAATTAACTATGCAAAGCAAAAATAAATCACACTCCGTGCATAGCCCTACAAATATGCCTACACGCACACAGCCCCTCAGCCTCGTTCTGAAGTACCTAGCCCATTGTGCGCGCCTCTCTCGCTCTCTCCACACCGAGCTGCGTTATATATCTTGGCGGGTCAAATAAACCAATATTTAAGCGTTTCCCATGGATATACATAAGCGATTTTCGTACGTACACTCGATGATGGGGGCTACACGCGCACTGTGCCCCCCGCCGCGCGCCTCTCTCTCTCTCTCTCTCATATCCCCATAAACATGCTGTTCCGCATTATGTTCGTCCCCACTATCTTCACGCGTATATTACGGTCTTGAGTGCGCTGCTTCGGATTGTTTTTTCCTTTGTAGCGTTAGATCGCGATCGACGTCCGACAGGGGAATGTCCGAAATCGCATTATACGAATTCACTGCGCAGACTGCAGGCCGTACTTCGGAATGACGGAATAATGAGCTGCGCGCAAGGCTCGTACAGTATTGTGCTATGATACCTACACTTTGTAAATAATATCTAGCTTGGACCGAGAAGGAGCGAGCGGTGCGCGTGTTTAATTTATCGATGCTCACCGAGTCGCTTCGCATCTGCTTGATTTTTGGGGATCGTCGTGTGCGTCAAAATTCAAAATCGCACACATTGGGGCGCCGCACACGGGCGGGACAAATGAACGCCGTATTTACACGCATCGTGGGTTGGAGAGAGAGAGAGAGAGAGAGAGAGAGAGAGAGAGAGAGAGAGAGAGAGAGAGAGAGAGAGAGAGAGAGAAAGCGAGAATGAAGATAGACTCTACTGCGCGCGCGCGAGCAGGGGTAGATATAACTCCCCGGGGATCTCGAGTCGCTCGTCAAGAGGGGGCCAGGACTATTCTTTGATTGCTGTGGGAAGAGCCGAACGGGAGCGTAGCGCCAAAGTACAGTCCTTCTCGCGCTACGCTATACACGTTGTATAAATTCCTTCCTGTTTACGAGGTTTGTATATCTATAATTGGTGCATGCTCGGCGATGGCTCGAGTTTAGGGCAGTGCGTGTATATAGAGCGCATGAGACCATGGTGAAAAGCGCTTACTCGGCGCTTTTTTATCGGCTGACCTTCCGAGATCTATATCTATAATGTTCGTATAGTAGCTTTTAATTCAATTAGCCTCGAGCTCTCGTCGCTTACATACGTGTTTAGGTGGTCGGATTTTTTCCCACATTTTTGGAATGATACTCATCGCTTTCCGATAAAACTGTACTCTGGGCACGCGAATATCAAAGTATTTTTTTAAAATGAATAAATCGCAAAAAATGCCTTCCATTGAAATATTATCATTAAAATAAGAGCTACGTATAATTTGATCACGGGCGTGTACTCACAGACTTCGATTAACACAAATCCATGCAGTAGCAGAGAGCAGACGCAGAGCATGACCGCAGGAATTCGAAATTCATGGGGGATATGAAATCGGGCGCAAGCATCAGGTCCCCGTTATCAGGGCTAGTGTCATAAACACGCCCTCGACTCCCTCCCCGTACGCTGTTGTTCCTCGTGGCTCTATTGTTTCCGAGCATAGCTCGTTATACAAAGCCTACAAAGCGCTTAGTCCAGCTTGACGTGTGCTTACGCGAGAGAGCAAGACTGTGTTCGTGTATACGCACGTGACCATAAGCCCCAGAGGTATGCGTATACTCGAGCATATAGTTGCTCTGCAGTAGCCAAGAGTTCGAGGGATAAGATGTTTATCTGCGGTGCGGCGGAGAAGCCGCTGTTGTCAAGGCTGCAGAGACGGAGACTACTTGCCGCCTGTGCTAAAGTCAGCGGTTATTGTTCCTGTTGGCTTTTACTTTGATTCGCGCGTGTTTTGCCTTCTTCTAATAAAGTGAGTTTCGTACAAACTGGTGTGAATGCTGTTGAGGTACAAAATGTGTTAACATGTATCCAGTTAGCTTAACTAATCAATAACACAAATGAAGAAATAACAAGACATTTATATGGGGAATTATACGGGAAAAATACACTTTCTTGACTACAAAAACGGCGAAAAAAAATTGTTAGGGCACGCACCTGGACCACTTATTTTGTGGATACCACTAAAACCACGTTCCAGCACTGAAAGTTTTTTTCCCATTCTTTCATCCTACCAAGATACATTTTCTGTTTGCACCTCCAGACATATTAAGTACATGCCGTTAAACAATGTCACAAGGCACTTTTTCAGTGTTGGCCGTTTATTTAAAATATAATTATATAGTTGAGTTATATAACTGTATGATACATGTATATCTTTGCAATAACAATTTTTATATCGAATAACTTACTTCAATCTCGCCAAATCACAATGAGATTTAACCATTCCAACTCGCGAGCACTACAAAATACAATCCCAATCACCCATCCATCAGACATTCTTTCTAAACAGATCACGAAATCCATCCCCCATTGCGATTCGTCGACAAAGAGGAGAAATGTATACGTGGAGCAATTACGCATTGAGTCGAATTTCTCAGTCTTTCAACCGTCGCCTTGCCTCGAAGAAGGACATCGACGTCTTTTCTTTCAGGCCGCGACGAAGAAAAGCGCAACCCCCCTCGAAACCTCGGCAAAGTGCACTTGCAGCCTCGCGACAATGGCCAGCTTTTATGTGAACCGCACGCTGCACTGCGCAATTCCATGCCGGGGTATATCGTGTATTGTGCGCGGAAGAGGCCAACGTGTTTTATCCGTCTCTGCGCGCCTCGTGATAATTGAGCATTATTGTACAGTACAGTGTACTTTTGTCTTGAGAACGAATTATTTTCAAATGTAAACCGAACGATCTGATGTCCATTAATTTTTTAGTTGCGATTATTTCTTTTAATAATACAACTCAAATGAAATAAATTTAAATTGTAACCCTATAGTCTTACGTTCATTCTCCAGCTGATGGACTCCATTCTTTATGGATTCTACAATAAAACTCTGCGTAATACAATTTAAGCGGTATACGTATTATCCGTCTCTATATCTATCTCTCGCTCTCGCGTATCGTCGTCGGCAATGAAGCTGAATTGAGTTAGGCCGAGTTTCGTGTACATATTCATTTAGACGTACGAGCGTTAATAATCGAAAGAGAGCAGGAGAGAAGCCGCCGCCGCCGAGTTTAAGAGATGAATCATGCGCAGGGCTTTTAACGTTCGGCTTTTCAAAGGCGTATCCTTCGTCTTCTCTCCGCGTATGTCAATTGTGAGCGCGTAAGTTTTTTTTTTAACCCTACGTAGGGTTCCTGGTGTCGGGGCTTGCCGAGAGGGGCGGCTAAATTCGAGTGTCATTATTTGTGTGATGTGGACACACACGCACACACACACATACCGGAAGGTGATCTATCAAAATAAAACTATATGTCCGATAGAAATAGAAAATACTCTTACACTGGCGTGTTTCAAAACGCTATAAGAACGTATCGGATTGCAAACATAAAATTTTTCGGAGCTATAATTAATAAACTAGTCTTACTCTAATAAAATACCCTGATATAAAGCTAAAGAGCTTCTACTAATTCTCAGCTGATTCTCAGCTGAAACTAAGATAAATCTCAGCTGAAAATCTGCTTTATAGTAGTTAATACTCACATAAGAGTGGCAACCTAACCTCGCATAATCCTGGGTATATAATTCTACGTAATAAAACAAATATCTTGGTAAACGATTATAAATCTTATAATAATAAACTGCATATTCCACCATAATGTTAGATAATGCTTACGGCTGACTTTAATACTTTTACTTGAAAAATATCTATCAAGATTGTCTGATCCTGACTTTATCGTTGATAATCCTGAACAAATAGATTACACCTTATATTTTTGATTGGCCCGTAACTTTTTGTTGGCATAGGGTTTGGAGGTGGCACCCATGACTTCCCGTAGAATGCCTCATATATAATGGAACATTTATGCCAGTATTGTTGGTCAGTGAGGTTTGTCAGTGGTCATGTACAGATTTACATATGCAGGATTATGCAAGGTTATATTGCCACTCTATGCCAATTTCTAACTACTAACAAAATATTAGCTAATTTTAGCTGAATGTATAAGCTCCTATTAAGGTGAACAGTATTTCAGCTAAATTGTAAACTGTAAACTAGCTAAATTGTTTAAATAAGCCAATATCCAGATGAAATACCGTTCACATTTCTATCAGGGTACACGGTGATAATTTTATACTCAAGCATTCGCATTATAAAACATTTATTTTTACTTTAAAAAAAATTGCATTTGGTGGGTGTAAAAAGTAGTCAGCGTTAATAGTACATTACGATATGTGTGACTTAAATCGCTACGCTCGGGTGCTAACTGCGCCGTGTAAAAAAGAACCATTTAAGTCAAGAGTATCGTATACAATTTTATAGCACAGACTGCTAAAATTCGCAAGTCTCGCCTATTCGTGACTTAAAAGCGGATTTTAGCCACACTGTGCTATAAAATTAATTAAGTAACTTAGATTTTCAGACACGGCGCTCGTGCCCAAACTCGCATGGGAGCTGCTCACTTCAATGTCACAGATCCGATGTTATATACTGGCCCGATATTTACGGACACGTAACAAAGGTGAGTCAAAATTTTTTTATCTTCATCATGTGCCCACGCGATTTTAATAGTTAGTTATATTAAATTAAACCACTCGGTTAGGAAGTAAAACAGCAGTCCTATAAGTTATTTACTTTCTTGCAAAAAAATATGACGTGTTTCTTGGGCCGTACAATCCTCAAGAATACTACGCTATATCCACTGATTATACTCGCACAAAAATATCTTTGCGACTAGTCCTAGCTGGCCTGTTTCCTCCGTCGCCAGAGATAGGTGGAATAGCAAATACTGGAGGCCTGTCCCCCTTGGTAGAAACGGTATCCAAGTTATTTGGAAGTTCTGAGGTTGTCAATCTCAGAACTTGGTAGTTTTCTCTGCCAGTTTTTGTTACAAGATGTAACGCTTTTTATCCTAGTTCTTTGGCAGTTTTTAGATTGAGTATTCTGAACTATTTTCTTCCGAAGATAGTTGGTGAAATAATACGACACAGGTGCACGTGGTTAATGGCGATTCGAGGTTAGAATTGAAAAATCATTACTAGCAGGCTTGTATTCAAGTTTTTTTTTAATGAAAGTATATAGAATAATGATTTACATGCGAAAAATCATCCGAAAAATTTCGAGCGACCGGGAACTCGAACCCGAGCCCTGCACAAGGATAACCGCGCGCCTTAGCCAACCGAGCCAATTAAACGTTGTCATTTGACCAACTATCTTGGGCATTACTTTTCAAAAACAGCTCGACCTAAGAACTGCCAAAGAACTAGGATAAAAAGCGTTATATCTTGTAACAATTGGATGTATGTTTTTTTTTGTGTCTGCACGTTCAAGATTCAGATATCTTTATCAGAAGGCAATTGCAAATTTGAGCGACTATCAAGAGAAGCTATCGCCATATCATTTTATTGTAAGCCAATCTGCCTTAATGAAATTGAAAAAAAAAACAAATTTGTTATTAATTGTCAGAAGGTGCGAACAAAAAAAAATAGATAAAGCTCGTCTATATTATTTGAAAAGACATCCGACATAAATCATACGAATCTTGATTTTTAAGAAATCCATAGCGGTTAATCGCGAGAGTCATCCATAAACTTCTTGGGCTTTAATTGTAGGTCTTTATATATTCATGTGTGTTATTAACAATAATTGCTACCTATAAAGCAAATCAACGAGCATGGATTTAATATAAAATGTTGAAACTCAAGTTATTAGTACAAAATTTCGTACTTCTCCGATAGTAGCTGAAACTTTGATTAATGTGTGTAGTATTTTTGTTCCTGGATCACCTTAATTAATTGTATATACATCATTTTTGGTTATTAATAACAGCTTAGCACTTGCAGAAAGTTTTGAATCTACTGGTACACTGTCGACTCGATCGTCGCAAATCTTCTCGAATTAGTCACACTAGGTATGGACAGTATGTCTGGGACGACTCAGCTGAAAATATTAAACGGCGGCCTACTGGCTAGACTATTTATTGACAATGTAAAGGAGAATGGTGAAGCTGCTTTGCTGAGAAAAATGTACCTCTACTGCGGTCATGATCAAACCTTGCACGGATTTTTAAAAGCTCAAGATACCAAAGATATTAATAGTAGTATTCCGTCGTATAGCAGTGCATTAACAATGAAAAAGTACACAGATTCTCAAAAATCTAAATTTATGTTTGTCAAATGATCGTGTATTTTTGTACTATACGGATTGCAGATGCTTTTTTGGGACGAAGTTAGTGAAAACTTTGAAATGGTGATAATAGCAATTTTCAGAGTTCTGAACATTTGAAGATTACCTGAAAATCGTCAAGAATACGTTCCTTCATCAGACGAGGATTTAGCTTTCTCCTAAGAGGAAGCTATGTAATAGTAAAATTTTCAGTTTCGCTAAGCCTTCGTAGAAACGCATTGGCAGGTGTTTGGAGTACTAATTATGCGTTTTCAGAAAATGTCCGTGCGGATGGCTGTGCGTGTGTATGTATACCGTCATAATTCTGGCATGCATATATATGTTGAAAAATTTTTTTTCTGACCATTTTATGGCCATCTTATAGCCATATTTCGATTTTTGAAAAAATCTTTTTGCTTTTTTTAATGATATGATTTATACAGTGTATTTAACAATAGTGTATCTAAAATAGCATAAAATTGACTATTTTTCCCGTAAGATTTTCCAGATTGACTGCTACGTTCAATTTTTATAATAAAAAAGGTGATTTTAAAAAAAAATTCATACCATTAAAAATAAATAGTTAACCGTTTTGAAAAAATTCAGGACAATAAAAATCTACGAATATAATAAATAATTCGCGGCTACTTGATGCACGAAAATTCGTGAAAAAAATAGTAGGTGCTTATACTCGTATGGGGTTGGCACAATCTACTATTACATTTAAAACAAATTAACAAAAAGCCGAACAGGAGGAAGCTTAGTGCCAAGGACTCTGCAGCGGTTTTTCTTGATTTGAACAACTTTTAATAAGCCCACGTGAATAGATCGCAACGTCGAGGATCACGAATGGTTTAATTTTTAAATATCATATACTTAGAAAAATTTCGTATATAAATACCGCTGAGATGGTGCATGCCTTTACAATAAAAAATATGTTATCATATATTCTAATATAACATATGTGTAAAACAAAGTAACGTTGGACTAGCCCTTTGAACACGACAAATAATATAATATAAAGATACAAAAGTTATGGCTCAATTTGTGAATTAAAGCGAGCGTATATGAAGAACAAGCTTCGCACACAGTCGAAAAAATGACACCGTAATCTCGCATACATCAGATTTCCAAGGTATATTACTCGAAACATAACGCGATATTATACACCCCTTCCAACCGCATTCCACTCACCATCTGTTCTATCCTCCGCCTTGTTTTATTCGTCAATTAGTATATTCTACGACCTCTTAAACGCTCCCGATCGACACACCTTATGTTGCTTCTTGTTTTTTACAATCCGCTGGGGGTACAAGTAATAGTATACAAGGTCGCACCAGTTGCGCGCGACGATCCACATAATCGCGGCAATTACGTATGGAAATTTCTGATTCATCGGTCCGGCTTTTCACGCTCGGCTGGCGATTGTTGCGTGCGCGTGCAGTGTATAATATAATGCTTCGAAGAGCTGCGCCCGATTAATCGATGAAGATATTACGTAATTGCGTCGAAAATTAAGCGGGCGTCGACAAAAGGCGAATCGCGCAAGTGACAGTCGAGGATCGTTTAATTTCGTCTGATGGAATTTGCATTTTATTATGCAGGGGGTAAGGACGCATGGGAGGGATGCGCGCAGGGACACGTACATAGTATTATAATTAGGGGCCGTCGTGTTTCTATTTATGCCTGCGAGAGATATCGATCGAATTTAGATCTAAATTTGTCCGTCCGCAGCTAACTGCGCTGTCTAAATTTAGCTCCGTATTTTTCACGAGTGCCGTGGAAGAAGAGAGAGGGGCGGGAGGGATGTCGGCACGTTATGGTAGTGTACGAATAATTCCTTGCAAATGATTTTCAAAGCAACATTTATTTACAACACAATCGAGTTCTGATGATGGGGTGTGGAGCACTTAGTTATTCATACCTACAGGCAACAAATGAAAAACATTGAACCTGAGTGACGCATCGCACGCCTCCTTTCTGTATGCTCCTCGACCGCATCCCTCTTTCGCCACAACACGAAAGCCGATCCGTCGCGTCTGAAAAGAGGTGGCCCGCCGCCCTTTGTGCGCAGGTAGCCCTTGCAGCGAGTAGTGGCATGTCCCCGCCGCGCCGGTAGCGTTTTGGGTTACCCCCGGGGCAGCGTGTGTGGCGCCTCAGGTGTCTTCGACGTGCGGCCTTTCATGTAGGCAAATCGCGCGCCGATTCTCCGATACGCACATTTCACCGCGAGACGCACAGACGTTTCTGCATATACGCGCGCGTATCATCGAGAGCCGGCTGCCTGACGCATTCCGATGGACCTCGCGGAAAAAAAGACGCGCGTCTTGTTTTACAGCGATGCGATGCAGGGGGTTTACGCGGAAGGAGGCTTTGAGCGCTAGTGCGGAGCATAATGTAAAATCGCAATCGTTCTTTCCCATTTGGTTTTTTCGTCAATTTCCTTAGTATACTATATATTGCCTTACGCTTATCGGGCGCATCATGCATATTCAGTAGTTTGGAACGTCACATTTTTCAAACGCTCGAGGCAGGCTTGGTATTTTTTCTTTTTCAATTTTCGAGCACTGATAAACCCGATAAAAAAAGAGAGAGAGAAAAAGGCGCGCGCACGCGTCCCGCTACGTGTGCACACAGGCGTACATCAGAGAGCCGAGTGTCTACATAGAGTGCGGACGCGTGCGCGCATGATATTTATGAGAGCAGGTGAAACGCGAAACTGGAAGTGATAATGTTTGAAACAAATACAAGCGACGATTGTAGCCATACGGGTTGATTATCCGCGCGACGGATTTCCCATATTGTTTACGACGCGTGCTTTTTGCGCGTTTCGCTGTCGATATTGCGCTATTTTTAGACGCTGGAGCCTTTTATCGGAATGGCAGAGTCGTGCGAGAGGTGTCTTTTTTGACGGGTGGTTTTTATTGCGAAAAATAATTTTTCTATCAATTTATATATAGCCACAACAGTTTTTGGTACACTGCACCTTAACGTTCTAACACCCCGAAGCTAATCGAGAAAACGGATAAAAGAAACTAGTAGTTCAGCGCAATAATTAGCAATAAACATTGGCCGGATATCAGCGGATCGGCAGACCTGTAGCCCATATAATCCCCGGACAATGACAATGCAGTCGAAAAGGCTATAACACATTATTATTTATAGACTCGCGAGTGAGATAATTAACGGCGTACATAGCATCAGACGCACACGCGTGACTAACGTCCATTAACTCCGTCTGTCGTGGCGTTGCTCTCCTCGATTCTCTGCTGGGGTGCGAATATCAACCCCTCGTTAGGATGGAAGCTACCTGCATCCGCGGAGTCGGCTGCAACATGGCGATTCGTCGCGCCTTGCAGCATCAGCGCCGCCACGCGACACTCCATATGCGAGCGAAATTGCGGGCTGATGTAATTTAATTGGTTCATTTTGATGAATCGTCGGATCCAGGGGTGCAGTTGATGGGGCGGGTCTTAGGTGTTTTGGAATTATTGGCAGATATTGATTTCTGCGTTGTCAAGTTGTTCGTGTATTGAAGCTGTTTTTTCTTATCGAGAAAGTGTCGAAGAAAATCAATTTATTTTTTACGAGGTGGAGAGCCCTTTTATAAATCTGGATTAACATACTTTGCGTTGAGATTTATGGGGAAACAACTTTCACGCTGCAGAAATCGCTTCATAAATTGCCGCTAATTTTAATGAAAGTGCGCACTTTAAAATGCACTTTTTCGCGGATTTCCGGCAAAAATGTATTTAAAGTGTGATTTATTGAACCTCATTGAGCAGAATTTTTAATTTAGCAGTAGTCGTTGTGGAACTGATGCCTTGGTACGTTCCATCAGGCTCTCTCGCGCCGACATCAGAATTCATATGTCTATCATGCGAATTATACTTTGAGTATTACTGATAACATTGAAACGTTTTTTTTTTCGAGAACACGAACAGTGGACTTGTCATTTTGGCTGTAAGGCGCAAAAACCATAATAAATATTAAATAAAAATAACGTTTCATAGTTTTCATGATATTTCATATTTTTTATAGCTGAATTCTTCATCACATTGAGGAATGTGATTAACTTTTTGACAGAAAAAACGTATTTGTGTTGATAATAATCTCTGTAAGAAATAGTCCCAGGAAAATCGGCTGATTATGTTTTAATTTATGTACTGAGAAAAAAAATTGATTTTTAAAATATTTCAAGTACTATGATTTGAGAAATTATGTGATGGTTTTGTAAAATTTAATCAGATTCGCATTTCTCTATAACATTTATAATGAAAGGAAAAACGCTAAACTATATATAATAGCGTCCGAAAATTTGAAGGCAATTAATACAACACTCTCGCGATTTCCATCGAAGATACGAACCTCGTATGCCAACGCCTGCAGGATTTTTCTAAGCCTGTCGAGAAAAATGGAGGAGCTGCAACGGACGACTGCAGCAGCTGCAGTGCAAAATTACCCGGCAGAGCTATAAGTCGACTTTACGCTCATACGGTTTGTCGCCCGGGCAATACCTATATCAGCAGCAGACCTAAGGACAGGTGCCGACGAAACGACTCGGCGTCAATTCGCATCTGCAGGATTTTCAGTTTTCTATTTTTTCCTTACTTCGGCCTGTTGCGCGCGAGCGTTGCGCGACACACTTTGTCATCCTTTCGGGCAGGAAATAAAAGCGCTCGTTAAATATATGCGCGGTGAGTATATGCAGCGCGCTTGGGTGTCAAATACTTTAGCATTATGGGATGTTGCAACTAATATTACAGCAGCTTTCTAATAAACTGACCTATGCAAACGTTGTATTATATTGATAAGAAATAAATCGTACAAAATTAACCAGTTCTGCTTGATGCCCTCCATCAAGGATACGATGACTGGCTGCTTATGGTCAGTATACAGCCATGACCTTGCAACTCGAAGCTCGAGTCAATCAATCGACCATTAATAGTCGTTATGCCACCCCGACCCCTGTTTTTCCTCAAACGGGGAAACGTTGCTCCATCGAAATGTTTTTTGTCTCGCTTCTAGTGTACCTATTATATGCAGTACACGCACGCACCCGAGTCCCCCTCTATATATTATCGTGCTAATGTATACATATAGGTCTAGCTTATCCGCTGCACATCCCGATGCGTTTTTCTGCGGTGCATCTACCGAGCGCGATGCGATGGGGAGAGGGGACACATCACCGCAGAAGAAGAAAGAGAGAAAGCAATATTGGGTTTCGCGCGCAGCGCGATTTAAAGCGTTTTGTGGGGTATCCTCTTACGCTCGCGCGCGTGCCAAACTCGACGGTACATACGCGCGCATGAAAAAAAAGGCACACGCAACCGCATACCACCGCAGCTCTTTGTGAGCGAACGGGCGTATACCCCTCGCTGTTTTTCATCCATCAAGTTCGCCGACTGCAAATGAAAGCGCGCCGGAGTAAGTCCGAAAATTGAATAAACGCGTAATTATACTGTTACGGAACGCGCGGAATACTTTATATCGTTGCGTGCGCGAGCTGATGGATTAATCGAGGATTTTTACGCGACGCTTTTGATTTATTCGCGAGAATGATTTTTCGTCTTTCCTCTCGCAGCCCGTATGTCGAATTAATGCTCTTGCCGGAGAGTCGAAACGTTATGATAAACCGAACTTTCGCGAGCGAGCAGTAATAATCCGCGCGCATTATGCACACACGTGGGAGCATATGTGTCGCGCCGGATAGAAACGAACGGCCTTTATGAGATATTGGCGGTTCACCGCATCCCTCCAGGTGCGGCGCTGTTACATGAAGGAGAGAGAGAGAGAGGGGGGGGGGTGACGCGCCGCACGCGACTTTCACGAGAATTTCCCGACGCTATCGGACTCATCTCCGGAAAGCTCGGGTTTCTTTCACGAAGCCTTTCTTTCGTTGCGCATGATGCGCTGGCGATATCATCTCGTATTATGCCGCGACAGATGCGCCTAATGGCGCGAGTAAACGCCGTTTGATCGAGTTTCCATCATAAATAGCTGTGCTCAGCTTTCGAGATTCAAGGTGTCCGTCGCGCGAGAGCGGCTGCTTTCGTATTCAGGAGGGGTTGAGCCTCTCTGCGGAGTCGGGTCCGGAATTCGAATCGGGGCTTTCGTCGACTTGTGCTAATTACCGCGCGTCAAAAATCATTGAAGGAGCAAAAAAAGGCTCACTCGCTGCCGCCGAAGGTTGCAGCGCTGCAGGATTTTCGTGCGCGGCGAAAAATCGATCGAGCTGCCAGAGCGCAGCCGCAGCCAATCCGAAGCTTTGGCCAATAGTGTCGCGGCGGCAGCTGTTTAGAATACGACGCGCCCCTAGATTCTCCGGGCATATAGTGCAGGGCACACAGTCGTCTTCAGCGGCGCCTCTTCGGGGCTAGACAACGGCGACGCGTGCCGGACGGGTTGCTCGGCTCGTGGCTCGTGGCTCGTACGTCCGAGTCGGTAATGAGCGCCCGCATCGACGTGCTCCGAATGCAATCTCGTAACGGTGTAAATGTAAATGCTGTAGCCGCCGCTGCCGTGAAAATATAGGAGAGCACCTGGTTGACGCGTGCGCGGACGGCGATAAAAGATTACGCGCGTGCGCGCGCAGAGGCGAGCTTCTGCTAGTAGGTGAGGCGAGAGATAGGAGAGAGGGAGGCATATGGCTGCGACGAGGAGGAGCTTACGCAGCTGATAGGGAAGTCGTTATGATGGAGAGGCTCGCGCCAAGTCGAGCCGTTTCTTTTTCCTTCTTCGGCGGATTCTCATTTTTTACACTGCAGAGACCAAATGAGAGGTAAACTTCCTCGAGCCGCTCGCGCACGAAGACCGAGAGAAGAAAAGAGGTACAAAACCGCAGCCTCCAAAGCTCGCTGGCCAAAGGACATAAGACATAAAAAGAGCCGAGCGCTCGAGAGAGGTTTTCCTTTTCGATTCCCCGGCCGAGATAGTCGCGCGTAATAACACGGGCGTCGATAATCGTCGGCGAGTCGTAAATAAGCCGCCGCGTCGATACCTACATACCCCTTTGTACGGTCCGCGAATTATCGGCTCTCGTCATCGCTCGTGATTTGTCGCGGCTTCGCGAAATTGAAATTCGCTTAATTATGCGAGATCGGGCCTCGATAGCGCCACGCCTGAGTAATATCATTAAAGGGGATACACGTGGCCGCGCTCTGTTTTTTGCTCTCTCCCACTTCTTTCCCTCTCTCTCTCTCTCTCTCTCTCTCTCTCTTCATCGAGGGGGCCTCATTAAGTTTCAAAGACGCAACCTGCCGCAACTCGATGTTCCGGTTAATCACCGGCGCGCGGCCCGAAATGAGGAGCGCGCGTATTCGCGACCAGCGAGAAGCTCTCTTCGAGACACCGAGATGGGAGACAAATTTCAGTTTAATTTCTTTATCGGGAGGTATTTAATTAACCCGGGAAGGTATTTAGTGGCTGATAAATCGGGGAGTCGAAAATTACCGTTTTCGCGGTATCTTGTGAGATTGAACCTCGTATCCCGAGGCGGTTATTACGGCTGATTAATTATATTTCATACATCTATACATTTCCTGCGTGCTTCATGGAAAAATCGCGGATTTTTTTAAGTACGCTAGAACGATCGCGTCCCTCTGATCGGTTGGTGAAGGCTTTTTCCGCATCGAAACTATTAACTAGTTACCATCAGCTTACATTATTTACAAATCACCGTTTCTCCCCCCCCTCGCTCTCGCCAAAACAAGATGCAGGCGCTGCAGCTCGTCCGTTGCGCTCTTTGATGTGGGTTAGGGATTCCAAGGCTAATGTAACGCATGTTTGACTCACCTCTTTTCTCTCTCTTTCTCCCGCTCTCCGCAGCTTCTTCGGAACTTTTTGCTCCTCGCGCTGTCCTTGACTTCCCTCGGCTTGTACTCTCTGCCTGCACGTTCTGCCCCATCGGTTTGTTCTCTTTTCCGCGGCGCAGAAGTCGCGTGCCAAAATCCCTACTCCTGCACCATAACTTTGTCCTTCGTCGAGGATACGAGAATATCGCTTTATTGGCCGGACTTCGATCTCCGCGTCACATGTTGCGATGCTGATCTGACTCTGATGGGTATTATAAATATCTACAAATTAATCAGCGTTTTTCGTCTTTTCGACTATAAACGCGAGAACGTTCTCCTCGGAACAGGCTTTCGTGTGCTCTCTTTGTCGCCGAGGCAGGACTGGCAGAAGGTTTACCGATACGGGGATAATAACGTACGCGCGGGAGATTAAGAGGAATTTTGATATACGATCATATCGCGATTTTTCATTGAAATTGTCAAATCATCGATGTATCGCGTGCACAATGATCTCATTCGCGTCGCCGTGCATCATACCTTTCGTCGAAGTTTATCGAAGCGTGCATATCATTAATTTCGTGGTGAAAAGATCGCGTGCACCGATTTGCGTACATCGACTGCACCTGTGCGCGCAGCTCGGCTCGTCACAATTTCACAAAGGAGACGCCGCTTCTCCTTCGCTCTCCCGATTCGTACGTGACTCGATGAAATGCGGTACTTTTCGTCAGCGGTCGCGATTTGTTAGTATACGTCAAAATCAAAATCGTACCTGCATATCCTTGGACGTTCCCGCGCGTCCCTCGAGCCGCGGAGAATCGAACCTGACAAACGTACGAGTATTCGTCTCGGCTCATCGCAAAGGAAATGCCGCTTGCCCCCCGAAGCAATGCCGGAATCGCATTCGCAGTCCTATCGCATTATAACAAGTAGTCTCTGTCAGAAGGCCGAATTGGCCGACCCGGACAAACTGACTCGAGCAGTTATTATCGCTGTATCCCGCGATGTGGCGATCACTCAGCCGACCACCTACGCGCGGCGAGACATCTCCGTTGCGCCAAAGCTATGACGGGAGCGAAGGAGAAAGAGGAAAGCACCTATAACGATTCGACAGAAGTCGAAACATCTTTTGTCTCTCTCTCTCTTTCTTTCTTGAACCCGGCGTGCTTTCCCCTCGGAAAAAGGTGCGAGTCCTCCCGTCGCGTGCAGATGGCTTGTCGTGCGTGTCATTAGATGCGATCGCCGATACTCGCGCGTGTAGGCATTGTTTGTGCTCCAAGGGGTTGCGATTCGACCTCATCTCGGCCCCCCGCGGCTGCGATCTTCGGGAGATAGCGAGGTGGACGGCACGCGCGGTCACGTTGTATTTCATTTTTTACTTTCGAGAAGGTGCACAGCTCGCTTTCTTTTTCCGAAGACGATCGGACGATTTTACGATCGAGCTGACTTTATCATAAACATCCAAAATTCCAAATTGGGAAGTGCATAAATCACTAAGATTCTGAAGTTCTGAAACACACAACTGGATTATCGATTCTAGATATAGAAATAACGAGTGAATACTTGGCCGATTTTATTGTGAGGAATTACATACATTATTTCTCCATTATACGACACTTAAACGCGTCTTCCGCTCGTAAACCCAATCTATTCTCTCGGCTCTTTTCTTCGACAGCTTGCGCTGCAGAAGCCAGGAAAAAAAACAGTCGCAAACGTGTGAACTACGGGCTCCGATGATGGGTCACCACTCGATCAAGAAAGAAGAAGAATAAAAAAAAACGAGAAGAAGTAGCTGCGACAAAAGTGAGCGAGCGATTCTTCCTGCGTGAAAAGTGCGACGGCGGCGTAAGGTAAATAAATATAAATTGAGTGGCAAAGCGTCCGTCTTTTTTTCCCAAGAAAAGCCGAGAGAGAGAGAGAGAGAGAGAGAGAGAGAGAGAGAGAGAGAGAGAGAGAGAGAGAGAGAGAGAGGAACCTCTTCATCAGATCTCTTCTATGTATACCCATGCCGTTCGTCGGACGGGCCGAATGCTTCGACCACCAAAGACTCGGGATTTCAATAAATCACGGAGGAGTTGGGGATGCTGGAAGGAGCGCGAGGATGGTTTCTTTTCCTCGTTTTTTTCGCTCTTTGCCCGGAGAGACGAGTCCGGATGATAATTTGTCCGCTGCGAGATCGGCTCGCTGGTAATGAGCTGAGCGCGCATTGTTCTTTTTCGATTTTGCGCAAAGGTGCGAGATGGTGAGAAATTTCGTGTGGTTAAGAAATAAATTATGCGTTATTATACGCGTTCGACTCGACGGGCACAACAAATACAGTATGAAGAAGAGTTGTTTCGCGAAAGCCCGAGAAGATTGGAATCCAAGCGTGCAAATTATACCGTTTCGTATAATATGTCGTAAAAAGAATGATGCTAATGCTCGGCGGTTCCTTCGATCCAATTAATTCAATCCACCCGGTTTAATGAATTTCAGTGCAGCGCTAACAAATCGGACAGCGGACGAACGAGATGTCGCCCGGGAGAGCTTATTCGGTCCCGTCTATTACTCGCTCAATTACGCGCGAAATCAATGATGGTGCTATACCTTCAGCAACAACGGACTGTTATTAATGAGCGATTTTCCGAAAAATTCGCTCTCTGTATAGCATACGCGTCTCGAGCGTGGAAAACGCCCGTGGCTGAAGAATTCATCGATCCCTCAAGAATCAAGAGTCAAGACGTCGCGACGAAAGGAATCACGTCTGCGCTGATGAATCGATGATCGAGCGACAGCGAATCGATCTTTTCTCGGATAATACTTCTCGCACCCTTACGCGTAAGATGAAAGCCTCGTAAGGAGCATATAGGAGGATATCAGGGAAGATTCGAGCTACCGCACTGCTGACTCTCGATCTTATCCGACTCCACGATCGATAGATTAATGTGGGACTCGAGCCCTCGTGAAAGGGAACGGCTCTAAAGGGCAGGAGCCTTTTCGACTCGCGCGTGTGATGGATTACTAATATAGGATGTCTCTCGCGAGGCTCTCGCTCCTTCACCTACGCACTCGGCTTCCTTCTACTCCCCTTGATTTTCTCCTCTCGACTCCTTTCCTCTCGCGGATAATTCCCAGGCGATTACATCTGGCACAGTGTCACAATGAAATTGTCCGGTGCAGTACGGAGTCACACGTGCGCGCGCGCGCACATCCCCCCACGCGCCGTCCGGTGAAGTGTGTTCGCAGTGAATGAGAGGAGATCGAAGAATGAGGCGAAGAAGGTAGGTTCGACCGCACTGCGAACCTGCCACAGGCGCTCGCGAGGGGAGCAGGAGAGCAAAGGAGCGAGTGTTTGTTGTTGTGTACACAACGCTATATACCTGCGCGCGTCGTCTTTGTGCCAAGGAGCAGGGGAGACTCGAGAGGATTCGGGAAAAGGTGCAGGACATTGTGTCGCCAATCGCCGGCGGGAAGTCAAGGAAGCGGGAAGGAGTTGACTATTTTATCATCTTTTTCTTCTTTTTTTACGACGATGTCCTAGCGAGATCAATAGCCGTGTGCTCCGCGGCTGCTGTGGGAAAAGCAGCGCTGCGAGGTTATTGATGACTTCATTAAATAGGCATTTTTCGCATTACAATGGAAGCAGATATGCACTTTTACTGCGGTTTTCATATGCGAAGCCTAATTGACAATCGGATTAACAGGATGCCGGGCTTGTTTGGCCATTACAGTATCTGGCGGACATCTCGCGCGATAAGATAACAGCCCGCGGAGGGAGTCCGTTTCCTCGCTCGCGGCGAGATTGTCGAGGCCGACGAGGTGAGTGCGCCGCGGGTATATATAAAACGCATACACGTATAGTAGAAGCCGAAATCGCTGCACCGAAGACATCGAATTTTGAGCGTTATCAGGCTGATTAACAATTCCGAAATCAGGTTTCGATGCTGCGCCGCCGCGACGTCGACAAGTCCGCGCGGCGATCGTTTTCATATCCGTTATTGATGATAATTGTCGAAGCACGTATTTACTACGGGGGACACGCGGTGTTATATGCGCCGGCTTTTTTTCCTTATTCGCATATGCGCGAGCGACGCGAACATGATTTTAATGAATACATCAATCGCGGCCGCGCGCGCGGCACGATGACTTATTTATTTGACAAATTTTGTCGACACCGTGTATGTAAATTTCGTGATTCGTAGCGCGCTATCGGGGATTCGGATCGGCAGTGTATCGGTTACTTTTCAAAATACGGCTCGTCTCATTTGCATTCGCATCGCTCGTAAATTATCTCGATTCGCTCATTATTATCTCGCGATTTTCACTTTGGCCGCGCAGCGCGATTCGCAATTTCCGTTTCAGATGGAGACATTGTATACGGATGATCTACGGCGAGCGATATCTCTCTCATATTCTCGCTCTCAAGTATGGCCGAGCGCGAGTCGCGACGTAAAACGAGTAGCGCGGCGAGACAGCTCGCGTCATCCCACATTCGCTCCTTTTCCGCGTATAAACGATACTCGCTCGTAATCAGACTCTGATTTACGAGGCCCATAAGCAAGGCGTAAACGCGATGTAATTACACAAAGCTTCGAGATAGGCGCTACCGCAGACTCGCCACCTCGTAAAGCCTCTTCTCGCCCGTGAGCACGTATATCGAGTGAGTCGTGATTTACGGTATCTCGCGGCATCTCCCGGCGCTCTCCTCTTCCTCTTGCTCTGACTGCGGGGCCCGAAAAGAAAAAACACGACCGCGCCAAGTATAATGAGAGTCGCGAGCGCGAAAGAAATTTATGAAGCGGGAGACGTATGGAGCTGGGGGGAGGGAGAAAGACATTACACCTGCTTATTCGCGAACTCATATGCATTCTTTTTCAGCGCGATTCTCCCGCCCAATAAAGAGCTGCTTCATACACCGAGAGATGAGAATCCTTGACACTTCCTAAGTGTCAACAGTTAATTCGAGACGAGCTAGGTATTGTTACGCTCGTCGAAATCTTACTACCGATGGTGCGACATAATGGCTCAAAAATGCCTAAATTCTTAATATAGTTGAGGGGAAGTCGGACGTAAAAACACTGTATTTCAATCAATATAAATTTTTTTTTGAAAAACCTGCTTTGCAGCCGCCTATAGTGTTAAGTTTAATGAGTCATTCTACCGAAAGAAAATGTAAATCAGACTTCACTTTTTTTCTTAACCTTGAAATTACAAAGTGCAAAATGGGCTGGCGGGCTTCCGACCGCCCCTTAGACGGATTCTTCTCTTACTGTGAAGAAATTTTCATTTTTGACGAATACATAAAAAAGAAGCTGCGGTTAAGTAGCGAATTCTCGATTGCGACAAGGATTCTTTTCTATCAGTGTATAAAAGTACTCGTCACGCTTCCCTCCCTAAATTTATTAGTTTTTCCCTAAACTCATAGTTTTTGGAATATTGCTCTCAGTGACATTCCTATCAATTGTTGCATCACTATGAAATCAGACGACAGGGCTTGAGAGGGAAAATCAGTCAATTCGATGCGTCGAAAATCGCCGACTCACCTGGCCCGGTCGCCTAGCCCCGCCAGGGAATTCGCCTCGGCCTTCGCGTGTCCCATTCACAAAACACAAATCACGAGCGCGCGCGCACAAGAGACAAGGGTCGAGAAACAAGTTCATTGTGCCCTTTGCTTGCGCCACGCGTCCTCGTAAGCCCGATGCGCCTGTGTTGCGTAGGCGTGAATCTCCTACCTACAGCTACGCCTTTAAATGGATTTTCATTTGCATGAAGGATAATCCGGCTCTTTGTGCGCGTGGCTCAACCCTTTCCGCGGGCTGTATGGAACGCGCGCCTGTCGCTGAGTCGGCGACTCTTTTCGGAAATCGCACAATCCTAATGCCCAGGTGACGATCCGAAGACGAGAGCGAGGACGAGAGGCTCGTCGAAATCGAAATCGAAAGCATATGCCATGCCGCATTATGCGGTGGCGGCTCATTGTGTCCCGCGGACGGGGACGATCTGGGGGGAGAACGACTGAACGAGTGGCGTGTGAATGCGAACCACTCGAGAGAGTCGAGTGCTGCATGCGCTTGTCGAAAGTCGAACGTTGCGCGCGAGCTTTGTCGACTGCGCGCCTGTGTTGTTCTTTGGACTCGTAATTTATTGACCGCTGTCGATGAATGCGGAGAGCCTCTGGAGACGCATCGACGAGGAATGATTGCCAAACAAACACTTGTGCTTTGAACGACTGCGGCACCTTGCGTTGAACGCGGATTATTCGATTCGAGCAGCCGAAACATTTTCAAGTTACATCGTTCGACAGAATAAAACCGTACTAATAAGAAGAAGACTAATGACGGAGAATCCCCGAAAAAGGGGCAAAACTTGGAAATCCGCCGATAATGAAGCGCGAAGGAGCTGACTATATGCCTTATCAGCGCTCACTTGGAATCCTCGCGAAAGCCGTGTGCTTGCTTATCGCCTACTGGCGTGCCACCGCGCCTTTATCGAGCACTGAATGATCCGCCGAGGGTCGACGGAAGGCCGGAGAATCGCCGTTCATCCCTCACCGGGAACTAATCCCAGCTATTAAGTACCCTCGTCGATAAAGCTCGAGCGTCCGGTACTAAACTAATAGTGTCGCGAAAATCTTTGACTCAATTGCTGATGCAATTGTTGAATGACGGCAACTTTGCTTTCACGCGACGAACGAGAAAAATCCATTTAATTTGATCGGGACTGTGCAACGTCGGATTCCTCGAATTTATTCATCGCGCGAGTTATTAAGCTTATGCTTTAATCGCGTGTCTGCGCAGAATTCAACGCGAAGGACACTTCTCGATTTTGACCTTAATTCTATGGACTTTCTCTCATGCGCGCGAGTAACTGAATGCTCGCGTTGCTCTTATTTCCTCCTCATCATTCTCTGATCTAAACTCATTCGAAAGCTCCTGATGGCTGCTCGAACGAGAATTTCTGAAGACAATCCACGCACAAGTTGATATAACAAACATCAGTATTTCGCTGCCAATATGCGTGAAAATCGTTATTGCAGCTGCAGCATTCCTCGGAACGGGCAGATATTATCAATCACGGCGCCGCCGCGCGTCCAGCATATTTCGGTCATATACACAGCAGCATCGAGAGAGCCTCAACGGAGGTGGTCTGGCGCTGCGTATATGCTAATGCGCGCGCGCGTTTACGAGCCGCAGCGCGCGTCGCGTGCCTCGGCCGGACGATATGTATGGCCCATACACATACGCTTTTGCACACCTCTGACAGCCACCTATTGTTTCTTTCGAGCTCTCCGCACGCTGATCACCAGCTTTCACGACCTCTGCATGCGCTTGACAAAGTGTTTTCGGTGCGCGAATTCGCTTTTCTGCGACCAGTTCGCTATTACTCCATTTAAATTTCGAAAAATACTTCAACATTTCGAGACGCAGATATATTTACAAAAGAATCTAGGCATGAGCGATATCGTGAGTGTAAAATATTCGAAGGAGTGGAAAGGACATTATTCTCAAAAGTCATCTCTCGCGGTAATCGTATCCATCTATAGCGAGCGAGTAGGTAAATACGGCATCGTACGCAGCATATACATGCAGAGAATGAATAAATCGTCACCGCTAAAAGTTGTTAAACGTTTTATTTAAAGAATAAATCAATCCCGCCGATAGTCGGCCAAACAATGGCCCGAGTATAAAATCCCTGCGTAAAATGCGCAAGTGGATTTGCCTTTTAATAAAATATTGCCAAGTTTATTGGGCGTTACACGTGCAAGCTGGACGAAGTAGGTAATAACTTGGTCGCACGCGGACGTTGTATATATTATGTGTATATTTCATTGTGCATACATGCGTGTGCGCTGCTTGCAAAGCCACGAAAGACACACTGACACGCGCCCCATAAACGTACTCATATGCGCCTGTGCGCATGTAACGCCTATGAGCGCACGCATCTGCCTGAGAGAGGGAGAGAGAGAGAGAGAGAGAGTCGAGACTGATGTGCGACCACCTTTCCTTAGACTTACTGCGCAGGCTCGGGATCTTTTCTCGTTTATGTGGTTGCTCTTTTCTCCACTGAAAAATTCTGAATAAAGTTATTATACTTGTATACTCCGCCAGTGGTGCGGGAGTGATGCGATGGGTTGGCGGCTGCAGTTTTATCTTTTATGGCATACGTGAGGAAAATAATGAAGCATGATGATAATCATGCGGCCGGAACCTGCTGTGTGAAAGTAGAAAGATGTTCACGCGACAGAAACTTTATACGCAATGCGCAATTTCATTTTCCTATCAAAATAATGCAGAAAACAGCTAGGCTTCTGGTAGCCGTCAAAGTCGAAATTCCGACTCTAAAATCACAAGCACCATCAGACACACGTTGAACAGTCGAAAAAATCAATCTCGAAACCTTGCACCTGCGAGGGCTAGAAATAACAGCGACAGCCTGATGCAGAAAATACCAACAAGACGAGCCAGACGCGACTGGACGAGGACGATAAATCTTGTGCCGCGGTCGCGCAAAGATACGAGCCGCTGATAAATATTTAGGGCTCGATCCTTTCGACGACGCGCTTCCTGATCAGTATTACGTGCGGATGCTGCATCGGCTGCAGTAGAGGAGAAATTGATTTACGATGGACATGGCCAGGCAGGATTCGACATTCTTGGCATATCGTGCAGAATCTTCTTCTCGATCTGTATACACTTGTATACTTGTTAAATCTTATTTCGACGATTTAATGAAATCGAGTCCCTCTCCTTGTTCGAAAATAATTGAATCAAACAACTCCGATGTCGAATGCGCGCGCGCGTTGTGTACAATACGAGTACGCATAAGCAGCGATAATTTACGCAGCGACTGCCGCTGATTGCTCCGCGCGCGCACTTACGGAACGTCCTATACACCTATATATGTATGTATATGCAGTGACAGAGTTAACCGCTCTATTAAAACGGTGCGCATTTATTCCGTACAGCCGCCGCCGATTCAATTAGCGCGCGCTCGAGAAAAATATTTCCGCTTCTCTACTTACGCGCGACTCGATCGCGGCTGCCGCTCGGTTTTAAGCTTAATTGACAATTACGTTGTCGGGAGGCTGGTCGATACGGTAATTTATTTGCATCTTTATCGACAGGTTCGCGTGATTTTTTTTTCTCTTTCGCCGCGGCAGGCTGATATGATCAGTGCGCGTTTGCGCGGCTACGTATGCGGAGGACGTTTCGACAAACACTATCCGATTTTTGCTCAGCTGTCATCGCGATACTTTTATTTTGCCAATCGACCGACTCTATAGCCGAGATCACTAATTTCACAGCTACGTACTGAATGGTCATAATTATTTTTTGAAATGACATTTCAGTCCGCGCGCAGGAGTAGCGAAAAGAGTACACTTATAAATAACGTGATGCACGGCCGCGGACTTTCCCATAAGCTTGACATGCGCGCGCGCGCGCGATGATGCATAAGGGCAATAGCCTAGGCGCACGCACATCTATAGAGGCGACACAAAAAGCCTCGGAGTGTGTGAACACGGCGGTCGCAACAATAAACTCCTCGTGCTCTTTGGCCCCGTCGAGGAGCGAGAAATTTCGCGCTCGTCCTGGAGGACGCACTCGAGTCGCGCAGCGGGCGGTGCCGCCGGAAAACCGAGGAAGGAATACCATGGGCCCATAGCCCATATTCCATCCTCAAAAATCTGTGTCTCTCTCCTAGCTGCAGCTCTGCATCCACACTCGACTACTGTGTGACTCGGTCCTTGGACGGGCTTCGGGGAATTCTTTTTTACGACACTCGGTTAGGAGTGTTAATTGAGATTTACATTTATGCGGAGCAGGCGATGGGAAGAAGCTCTCTTCCTGACTCTTCGATGACTCTATTTTCGAGTATTTTTCACACCGTTTCTCTCTGCTCTCGAGGATCGGGTCATTTTTATTGGAGAAAGCTGGCTTCCTCTCTCGCCCCACTATGCTGCAATCTCCTTATAATGGGATTCGTTTCGTTCATTATAGCTGTAGCTTGCATTTTCGCGTAAACTTTTTTCCGCAGCCATCCTCTTGCCCACATCCTCGAACTTTTTTCGACAATTTAACGTCCCTCCAGCCATTGTATGCTTTTCATAACCGACGAGAGCCCATTTTCCGTTCCATTACAAAATTGGCCTCTTCTGACTGAACAAATTCGATGCTATCACATTACAAAGAAAGAAAAAAAACTGTCAATCCTCGCACTTGCAGCCCCGACAATTTGCACACGTTATATTACACATACACATCAGTCTCCCCTCGAGGGACGATGTGAAATCGAGCGTGAAAATCGCGTCGTTATACCACGTACGCGCATGCATATAGTAGGTACATACTTTAATCCCCGTGCGTAATCTCGAGTCGTGTACAGAGCCGGAAAAAGGAAGCCGCGAGGATCTTTTGCGCTCGGGCGTGCCGTGAGGTGAGCTATCGACGGGGTGCCGAGAAATTCGTTTTTGATATTCTCGAAAAACTGGAAAAGGGATGCGTACCTGTCGTCGCTATTTGCATGCGTCGATCCTGTCGGTGTCTAGTTTCAGCTTATTATCGCATTTACATGCGCAGGAGCATTATACAGGCTTTTCTTCGGGACAAAAGTAAACATATAAACCGCGAATAGTTCGGCTTGAATGCAAACCTCTAGACCATTTGAATATTTTGAGCAATACATACATTTTATAATCTCGGCGAGAACTCGGGCGGGGTGGTTTCTTTGTCGAGAGTTCGGCGCTATGTTGTACAGGGTGATCGTCAGCGGATTTAAAATAACGTTCAAAAGTATGTTTGAGGAAATAATATTCGTTACGAATCTCAAGAGTAGTCAGTTAGTTGCTGTACTAGAAGAAGAGGGGGGGGGGGTTAAGAAGCGCAAGCGGCAAGCAAGACGAACGTGGGTCAACCGATATTGTGAGGACACTATCTTGCACTTGAGTCTGCTCAGGAACGACGGCGATACATAGGGGTTATTTGAAGGCTCGAGTAGGGCTGCCGCTGCTGTTTTTCTCGAATGTACTTGTTGCACAATGTAATACTATATCCAAGGGGCCATTGTGAGCGAGCCTCGAGTGCCTTAATGCGAAACTAAGCGTCCGAGTAACCGTATAGTTCTGTATTATTTTTCCATGAATAAATCCCTTTATTATATCGAGGCGCTGCGCAGGGGGGAAGATGAGTGCGAAGAAAAAGAGGAACGAGTAGAGCAATTAAATTGAACGCTGCGTACGAATCCACGTACAGCACTGGCTGAGCGAATGCGCGCGCGAGAGCTGGCATCGGAGAACGGTACATGGGTACATACAGTATACCTGCACGCGGCGCTTCCGTTTTCAATGTACCGGCATCGGGAAAATGAACGTGTGTGGCCCACACAGTCTTGCAATATAATGCGAGTAATAGAATTGTAATCAGGCACAATTATCGAGCGCCTTTCTGGCCCCGTGAATTAACAGCCTTCAAACAATCAAATCAAGTTAAGGAAATCGAAAGCCTCGATAGTCGATGCAAACGTCCTCGCATCTCTATACGTGTATAGCTACACCGAAAGCGAATGAGCCAGGAGAAAAAACCGCGCGTTATTTATTACCGACGCAACGTGTCAAGGCGCGCGTGTCGTCCATTATTTAAGGCCGAAAACAGTCCTGCGGATCCGAGTTACACAAGAGGAAGACCCCCAAATATTTTGGCACGCGCCCCCCTGCGCGCGCTTCGCCACGTAATGTCGCGCGTGTCTGTCGCCCTCCAGCGTCGATACGATGATATTTATGAATAGGAAATTTGTATTTGTTGCATTCTCTATAGGGCTGCTGGTCTCGATTGCAGATGCTAATATCAACTGATTTCGTGCTGTGTTCGCTTTTTGCGTTGGCTTGGCTGTAAAGCTATTCACCGCTGGAGCTTACTGACGATGTGCCTGTATCTTTTTAATCGTGCACACAATTAACGCTACAAAAACAGTACAAAAATTGGGATGAACTGCACATATATTGCGAATTTCTATGTACTCCAGAGTAAATTTTTGCTGTTGTTCAGATCAATAAATGCGTGTAACGAGGTAAAAACTAGCGCATTATTTTCAGTAAGTTTGTGATAAAAAGCCACGAATTCAAATAAAATATACGGCCGCAACTTCTGTTATAAACATCCTGGGGACGCGTGAACATGCTGGATGCATATTTTGTCGCAGCTTCGAATAATTGAAATGTTAAACTTGTCCGCTCGTCGTGGGTGTCAGAGCCCATACACTAGACGGCCCGCGCTCTCATACTGTTTTCTGCATTCGAACACTTTACGTTCCACAGTACATTACACGCATTACAACCACCCAAAACGAAGGACTCGCCCTGTCGAATTTATCGCGTACTTAGAGTCGAGCTCCCGAAAAACGCGTTCATTATTCCCTGAGTAATCCGCTCGAGTCAACAATGGAAAGGTTGTCATCAAACCGAGCACCTTTCATCCCGGCGCGTACTATGTGTGTGCGTCCAGCCATGCACGACAACAACACAATGCCGCCATGTCCCTCTCGTCTAGCCGTCTTATCAACTTGAAAATAAAAAGAAAATCAAAAATCCCGCGGCGCGCGCACTCGGAGTCACGCATGTGCCTTGTCCTCGAGTGCACGGACACAGAAGAAGCCAGAAGAAAAAGCGATCGGAGCCGAGGAAAGAGATAGGCATCAATCGCGACTATCCGTGCGTAGCTTTTCTCACAGCAATAAACACACACGAAGAAACGGACTTTCACGAGTGCTCGCGCAGGTAGACCTGGTGTGTGCGTGTGCGTGTGCTCGATATCTATATACGCACATACGCAGGGTACACGCATTAGATTCCCCCACATACACACAGGTAGAGGTATGATATTCTCGCCGATGCTCACGTGCGAGTGCGAGTGCGAGGAAGTGAGGGAGAGAAGGACACCCCGCTGCGCATTTGTGAGCTCTCCTTATGCTGCCCGCCCCGCACTGCAGAATATGTGCAGGAGCCGCTCTCGGCGCTGCTGCGCGCTGCAGCTATACCTATGCAGGACATCAAAAGCCACTTGAATTTCGCCATTGTGTGCGCGCCGCTTTGCATCCCCTCAGGGGCCGTATCAATACATAGATTTATGCATGCGTCGGCTTCTTTTTGCCGACTGCGTCGTCGAGGTATAGCGATTTGCCCGTACAGATTGTGCTATTCCGCGTGATCATTGGTCGGGGAGTGAGCGGATTTTTGGGAGAAAGCGGAAATCGAGAAACCCAGGACTACTTAATTGTTGCTAGACACTGGATTTATTCGTCTTTTAGGCGAAACTCAAGTTTAATCTTCTGAGCACTGCTGTTTATGTGTAATCGCATAATCGCTGAGGCACTAAGTATCATATTCTGCAAACAAAACTCACTATTGTTTGAAATACGCAAAAATTACGGTTTGATATACTTGTGCAAGAATGCAAAGTAGATTTTTTATAGCATATTAGCGATGAACCATTCAGCTAAAATTTTCTTAGGTAATAATATAGGTATGCCTTATTTTTATGAAATTCTTTATAAACAATCACATACTTGTAATTTCAATTTTTGGACTTGAAGAAGATATAACCTTTTTCCCAATACGCGCATGAAATGGGCCTATTTTCATGCCTAAAAGTAGCGTAGAAAATCGCCCATTCCAAGCGTGTTAGAAAAAGTTTGAGCTCAAGCGGGTACCCGTTTTTCAAAAATATCAAATTTTGTCAAATTTTTTAATTTTTTCAAATTTTTCTATTTTTTCAAATTTCTCAAATTTTTTATGTACGACTTGAAATGCACGATCTCCTACTCAACTTTCACACATAAAAAAAGTCCCTTGCATGCCCTTGTTGGAAAAAACTCGGTGTGTAATACGGGAATAAAGGCTATGTCAGATTCGGGTGAGGTGTTTTCAGCACTTGTCTACGTCTCGCCAACTCCGACTCGTGCTGAACACCTCACCCACGCTTGACATAGCTTTTTTTCTCCCCTTGTTGCACAACGTACTATTACAAGGTAAAATGTTGGCAACTATAAGTTATGTGTTCATTCTCACCAATCTGTATCTTATTGTAATTTCTCCTCCAAAAAGTTATGAAATCTTGAAAGAAATTGTTTAATGTCCAGCTTACCAAAGTTTATCTGTATTTTTATCAATCTACGCTAATGAATCTGAAATCAGTTTTAAAAATGTCAAGGGTTAAAAATCAGCCCACTGACAACAAACATTTCTTATGACACCAAAAAGAATTAATCTCATGAGCTTCAAGATGAAGATTTGCTTTGTGTTTAATGATTTTCCTCCATCTAATATGCAATCTTCTAAAACTAATTCGAATCATCTTGTGCAGAGAAATGAGTAGAATCATACATATGAAAAAATGAAGCAAATTCCAATCCATCATAGAATAATCATTTTAACACAAAACATATTTCCATCTTGAATCTATAGTAAGATTAATTCTTCTTGGAGCAAGAAATGATTTTTGTCAGTGCAGGTAAATAGAATTTGCTGACTAGTAGTTATGAAAATTAAGATGATTGTACTTTTTAATAAACTATCTATACTTAGATTAATTTTTAAGTAAATGCATCTGTAAAATGATACGCCAGAAGTATTACGTTTAAAGTGAAGGATATTTATAGCAACAAGCAAGACTTTCTTGATCCTCTTTCGTTATAATCACAATATAGTTTAGAATCCGAAAAATATTCCGAAAATTATTTCACAAACTATAAGATTCACCTTGCGTCAATATACTTTCGATATTTCCGTTACTCTGCAAATTTCAAAACTCCGGCCAGTCAGCTGCACACGTAATTATATCCTACTGGTCTATACTTGTACCTAATGAAATACACGTATGATATATACAACATCAATTAGGCCCTCACTGTCTCACTATCATCGATCGACGAGATCTTAAAAAAATGTCGGTTTTTATTGACATTTGAAAATTTCACTTTTGCTCTACATGCATATTATATTATATATATATTTGTACACTTTTTCTATTACATTATATAGCCTCGGACTCATCATCTGTCTAAATCCAGTACATTTCCTTCTTTTTTCCGAGAAACGGTGAATTGCGGAGTATTCTCTGCTTCGTCGTAGGATGCTGCTACGGTAAGGTAACCTGCACTCTACTGTACCGGCATTTGCCCAGACACTCTTTGTGTCTGCAACGCAAGGAAACACTTTGGAAAAAACTACGCCCGATACAGAGAGTACAGGTTCGGGATCTGGGTTGACAAATCCGGCAGGATACAGAGAGGAAAAAACCTCATCTGCTCTCACCGGGATTGGAACCCGCAACCCCTTGAGCGGCCGTGTTTCCGCTGAGTAAGGCGTGCGCCTTAACCTTCTTCTTCTTCTTCTTTTACTGGCAATGAGATTACTTGTGCCATCACCCGGTAGTTGTGCGCCTTAACCAACTGAGCCACGGACCGCTCGACTAGATCTTACCGGCACTCGACACAGTGGCGCCATCTACTGGTGCGGCTCGATACTGGGATTGCCCAATTGCTGTTCTGTTGGCATCAGGCATGTTGCTCAGTGAGTCTTTCACTCAGTTTCTGCAACTGTGCTCGACCGATTATTTGG
Organism: Nasonia vitripennis; assembly: GCF_009193385.2. NCBI lineage: Eukaryota > Metazoa > Arthropoda > Insecta > Hymenoptera > Pteromalidae > Nasonia > Nasonia vitripennis. The sequence continues at coordinate 21,506,160 of NC_045760.1, forward strand.
TAATTTTATTTATATAAATCTCTGATTCCCTTGTACAAAAGCAGTGTCGAGTTTTAATCGATAACTCGAATTAAATATCCGATTAACACTGCCATCAAGATTAGAAGATCGCATAATGGATATTCATAACTCATGGCGCAAAAATGTTTTTATGAAAAGTATCCAGGAGCTATACCAAATTAGTGGCGACATTATGTACATAATTCAAATCTAGAAGATTTACGCAGTTCCATACATACAAAATATATAAAATTAATTCTTTTTATCTATTTTCTATTTATCATTCCTCTTTAAAAAAGTGATACAAGAAAATTGAAGCTAAAAATGGATTGGTTGATTCTGATGAATCGATAAATGTGATTTCTAAAAACTTACCATCGATTAATTATTTTAATAGCGATAAATTTGAAAACTCTTATCTTGAAATGCACCTAGTTTATTAATTTTTTATTTTATCTTTAAAAAAGTGATGACCGAAGGTTTTGAAGCCGTAAATAAAGCGATTTGTTTGGTTGAAAAACGAATATCCGGTCTGAATGTAGTTACGATTTCGAACTTTAACCCACAAGGAAAATTGAGCACGCGAAGCGTGCATTGAAGTAGCTAGTAATTATAAAAAATTGTTCCTGAAGTTGTCTAGGTCATTCTTATTTGCATTACGTATTGTACATTCTATATGCAATTCACGTGTATAATACTAACGCCCAGCAGTTTGGTGCGAAATACAAAATTTTAAATGTTACAGTCATTCTTATCAATAAAGTCTGATACAAGCTACAAGGCCCGGACACTTAAGAAAGGAATATAAAAAAAGCATAGGAACAGCTTAAAACAGAGGAACAGTGCGCTGCCTGCATTTTAATGCCCTGCACACAATCCATCGTGTAATTAAAATAAAAATAAAAACAAATAAAAAAACATTCGACTTTACTATAGCGAATTTCCGGGCTCTCTCCGTCTCCCTACTCTTGCCTATCGCTACGAAGCCAGCAGCGGACTCGAACATTGTGTAACAGCCCAACAACCAGCAGCAGGCTCAGCGACACACATGTGTGCATGCCTTCGAGCATATACTACTGGAGGTAGCCACCTTCAGCCCAGACGCGTGACTAGGTGAAGAGAGAGATAGCTGCTACTGCAGTACATGCTATCTCTCTCTCGCTGAATCTGATTGGCTATTTCTTGTCACGTGGGTTTTCAAATCACAAAGAAGCGGGAACGTGGCGAATTGGGCAAACCATCCTACTCGGGATATTTTTGAACGTGTAATATCTTAAATTTATAAATTGAAACTCACAAAACTAAACTCGATCCAACAAATCAAACCAAACCAAAATTCAAGCCCCCACAGGGGGGTGATGATTATATGTGACTTTTAAACTAGTCGTAATGTCCTAATCCATGGCTATGGTGGCTAAGGCGCTGTCCTTCTAACATTTTGCCTAGGGTTAAAATCCGGTGACTCAAATTTTTTTTATTTTATTATTATTTTTCTTTAATGCATGTTTTTTTAATTTTTTTATTTCAGGGTTGGACAATTGAAATAAAATACATATAACTGATTTCGACAAAAAACTATAATCTTTATTATCATAACTAAAGTGGTAATATATATGTATATATATATATATATATATATATATATATATATATATATATATATATATATATATATTTATTGATTCTTAAAATAATATTAGTTTTGTAAACGTTCGTCTAATTTTTTTGGCAGCGCGTCTTTTTTGACGCTCATAATGATTTATTCTTATATGATAATACTTTATGATAATGTATTTGATCAACTGAGATCTATGCAATTTCGGATCGTGGGTGTGATTTATAGGTAATAAATTTGTCGGTATTTGGTACGTTGCATCACAGCACAAATTTTTAAAAATACCTTTGGTCGATTTGTAGTATAATCTAACATTTTTTTCAAGAACTTGACAAATCGTGATTACATCTTTTGCAGGTTTTATCAAGCAGAAGTCACAGTTGGAAGGACGCGTCGAGTAACCAATCAGATTCAGCGAGAGAGAGATAGCATGTACTGCAATAGCAGCTATCTCTCTCTTTACCTAGTCACGCGTCCGGCCATAAGGTTGCTACCTCCAGTAGTATATGCTCGAAGGTGCATGCGCTCCCCTTCTCCCTATTTAGGCTGTGTCCACAATCACCCGTATACGTTATACATACAGATATACTAATACACATAAACGGTACCGAATACGGAGCCAAAACGGTCAATTGTGGACGCAGCCTTACCAGCAGCAGCGGCAGTAAGGGAGCGATGACGTAGCGACGGCGAGTCGCGCGCACATGATGCGTGAATGTATAGATCTTTTCGGCGGCTCAATCCGCGCTCGCTTAGCTCCCTATAAAAGGCCATGCGCGGCCTAGGGCTAGCTACTAGATGTCGCATCTTCAGCGCTCTAGTTACTACACACTCTACAATTTAAGCGTAGAATCATGAACACACATACACAAACTAGTATAGTAGCAATTTATGCTCGCTAGTAAACACTCTATTGCAATTTAGGCGTAGAATACACACTTGCAATATTTATAAAATTTAATACTTATAAAATATATTTGTAGCATTATCAGCACTTTATTTTAAAACTCTAATGAATAGAGTTTCAGTATAGAGTATAAATTTAATAAGATACAACAATTTGTGTATTTTTTTTTTTTTTTTTTTTTTTTACATGGCATTTGGAACTCGAAAGTTCATCGCCTCATCTACGCAAGCCTTCCACGCTGCCCTATCTTGTGTCAACCCCACCCAAGATGCACCTCTCCGATCGACACCCACCCGTCCTATTTCTACTAGATCCGCTTTTACGTTGTCCTCCCATCTACGTCTAGGTCTACCTAGAGGTCGCGTTACCATCGGCCTGCCCTTCATGACACGCGCTGCCGTACGGTCGTCTCCCATTCTCGCTACGTGCCCTGCCCATCCCAATCTGCGCGATTTTATTATTCTGTTAATATTTGGTGACGCGTACAGATTGTGTAGCTCATCATTGTGTAGTTTCCTCCATTCCCCGGTTTCCTCATCTTTCTGCGGCCCATATATTTTTCGCAAGACTTTATTTTCAAAGACCCTAAAACGGTTGTCCGCCTGCTTAGTGAGGGCCCACGTTTCGCACCCGTACAGAACCACCGGCAGTATTATTGTCCTGTATATTCTTATTTTAACGTTTTTAGACAACAGCCTCGACTTAAGTAAATTACTCACGGCGTAGAAGCAAGCATTACCCGAATGGAGTCTCTTATTTATTTCGACATTAATCTCGTTTCTATCATTTATGGTCGTACCCAGATACCTGAATTCGCTAACCTTTTCAAAAGTAAAATTCCCAACTCTGAGATCTTCCTCCCCTCTGCAGATCCCTAGCTTATCCACAATCATGTACTTTGTTTTTGATTCACTCACTTCTAACCCTGTATACTCCATCGCTTTTATGAGGATTTCCGCGTTTCTTGCTACCGTTTCCCTACAATCCCCCAGTATATCCAAATCATCTGCGTAGCCTAGTATCTGCGTTGTTCCATTAAGCGTTGCGCCCATCTGGCCAACCTGCATTTTTCTAACGGCATATTCTAACGTTAAGTTGAACAGCACCGTAGAGAGTCCATCCCCTTGTTTTAAACCATCGCGTATCATGAAGGGTTCTGATACATTACCGCCTACTCGGACCTTTCCCGTGCTTCCGTTCAGACATATTTGAATTAATCTCACGAGTTTTTTCGGTACACCGAGAAGTACTAGAATTTGATACATTTTGCTTCGCTTAATAGAGTCGTACGCTTTTTTAAAATCTATAAATAGTTGGTGTATGGTTTCGCAAAATTCCCACTTTTTCTCTAACAACTGTCTTATGGTAAACATTTGATCGCTCGTCGATCTGTTGCGCCGAAATCCGCACTGATAATCTCCTACTATATCTTCCGCGAATGGAGTGAGTCTAGCTTGTATTACGTTTGACAGAACTTTGTAGCACGTTGCTAAAAGTGAAATACCCCTATAGTTATTGCAGTCTGTCTTATCCCCCTTTTTAAAAATCGGTATAATGATAGATTCCTTCCAATTTTCGGATATTGTTTCATTTTTCCAGATGGCACATACTAGTTTATAGATTTTGAAAGTGAGCTCGACGCCCCCATATTTGAGTAACTCAGCTGGTATAGAGTCATTTCCCGCGGCTTTGTTGTTTTTTAGTTTTTTAATCGCGGCCTCTACTTCTTGGTAGCTCGGTTCCTCCACGTGGGGTTTAGCAGTGTGAATTTCGTCCCCTAATTCTTCGCTATTTTCGTGCACGTTTAATAATTTATTGAAATAATTTTTCCACAGCGACAGTAATTCGTTGTCATTTGTTACGAGGTCCCCGTTTTCGTCCTTCATCAATTGCGCTCTACTCCTAAAACCCTTTCTGATGGCGTTAATCCCTCTGTACATTTCGCGGGGGTTATTTTCCTTACTGTTAGTTTCTATTCTCCTAATAAGATTCTTTTGATACTCCCGCTTCTTATTTCTGTAGATCGCACTCGTCCGTTTCCTTACGTTAGAATACTCTTCTACGGTCCTATCGCTTCTATTTTGTAAGCTATCTAATTTAGCCTTTTTGCGCCTTTCAAACCAGAGTTCGCACTCTTCGTCAAACCATGGTTTGCTCTTTGGCTTTTTCTTTTTACCCAGTACTTTGTTCGCGGCCTCTTTTATCGTTTTTTCGATGACCCCCATAAGCTATTCGGTTCGTCATTCCCCTCCGGCGATGTGTTTGCTTCAAGTGCCTGAAACCTGTTATTAATTTCTATCTGGTACCTAATTCGCTCTGTTCTATCTCGTAGTTTCTCAATATCGAAGCTTTCTACCTTGTTTGCTCGCTTACTATTTTGATTCGCTACTAGTCTAGCTCTTAATTTGGCTACTACTAGGAAGTGGTCCGAGTCGCTATCTGCCCCTCTGTAAGCCCTTACGTCAAGAACATTAGTATGACGTCTTTTTTCAATGAGGAAATGATCAATTTGGTTCTGTGTGGCCCCGTCCGGCGATGTCCACGTTGCCTTGTGTATGTTCTTGTGCTTAAAACACGTAGTTTTGATTATAAGATCTTTTGCCGCCGCGAAATTTATGACCCTAATACCGTTATCATTGCTGGCTTCGTGCAGGCTTTCCTTACCTATAGTAGGCCTAAACATTTCCTCCCTACCTATTTTAGCATTGAAATCGCCTAATACTATTCTTGTGTCGTAAGACGCGAACTGGTCGATTACCTGCTCTAAAGTTTCGTAATAGAGATCCTTAGCTTCTTCTTCTTTGTCCTCCGTAGGACAGTGTACATTAATAAATACATATCTATACCATTCACCTTCGATAATGATGTACGAGAGCCTATCATTGACGGATTTGAAACTTTTAACCGAATGTATGATGCTTTTGCTTACGAGAAATCCGGTGCCTAGAGATCCCCCACTCCCGGCCCCATACAGGTACGTGAAGTTACCCGATGCTAGTACTCCGCCATCTGGCCACCGCGATTCCTGTATTGCTACCAAATCCAGATAGTACCTATCAGCTTCCTTTACGAGTTCTTTAAACGCACCTGCTCTGTATAGACTGCGAACATTCCAAGTTCCGACCCTTAAGTCCCTTTTGGTTCGGATTTGATTTTTTTGAGCCATGATGTTATGTTAAACCCGCGCGCTTCGGATCCTGTTCCGATCGCAGGTGAGTCCACCGTTCTAGAGGTGATAACCCCCATACCTCTCTAGAACTAAGTATGAGAGCTTTCCGACTTTGACGAGGACAGTGTCAATTCGTCGTCAGACACACTACGGTTTCATTCTCGCATCCTAACGCCCCCCTGCAAGGCAACGCGCCTTCGCTGGCATCGTTACCGCGTAAGACCAGGTGACGAATCATTCTACACATCCCCTTTCGGGGCAGTTGTCATCGCTCCCGCATCCTCCTCGGCAGCAGGATTTTGGCCCATTTTTGTAATGTGTGATGAAAGAGATAGATTGAGAGATAAGAGATAATGTGAAGTGTTTTTGTTGTTGTGGTGCTTGCGTAGTGTTTCTAGATGAATGCGTTCGACAGTGTGGGCTCATCACACCCACGCCTGTTCCTATCGGCTGTCCGCGGCTGCTTATTCAATTTATTCGCAGCTAACCTCTTTCTCAGGGGCTGTTCCTCTATCCGCAACCTAAGGACGCGCTGTGTAGTGGTGATAGGCACCCACCCGTCCGATCTGGACGACAACGCCCAAGACCCGCTTAGGGTAGCGGCATTGTAACAGCAACAATTTGTGTATATCCGTTTAAAAACTTACAATAATTATTATATTTTCAAAACACATCGTAAACTTGACAAAACTGTAAATAATGTATATCAATAAGAAAAGTTGCAGATTTAAGCATTATTCTTTTGTTAATTAATTTTATAATAGACTTTATTTCTATGCAAAACAAAAGTTTATGATTATTGAAATATCACTCCACTACCTGGTATCCCGGACCTGACCTATACTAAAATCATTAATTACATTCTTTCTTTCTCTTCTTTGACATGTCGTCAGAATTACGACACAGGGCAGTAAAAGTTCACAGCTTTTCAATAATAATATAAATCAAATATTTGCACCGGACCGAGAAAAGCAGTGACCGTTTCAGCATATTGTGTCATCTGGTAGTATGACAACGTTTCCGTGTTTATAACCTATTTATTTATTTATTTATTTAAACCAGATAAATTTACATAGTATTTAGAATACTACATAACTCCGCAGAGATAAACATGGTTATCCGTTCGCAGGTCTGGGCTCATATATACAAATTTTTTACTCCAGTTTTAATAAATGATTCTATAGTTTTATTATAAAAATAAAATGTACAAGGCAGCACAAATATGTCGAAACAGTAGATTAAGGTCGCGGAACTATTATCATAGACAGAAAAAACTAAAAAGTGAAAATGCAGTGAAAAATTTTTCTGAAAAAATGTGTAGTGATAATAATGATTTTACTCCTGTTTCATCCATGGATGTTGAATCGACTAAGCAGCTACCACTTGAATTGCCTCCCAATTCATTAGAAAACGTTGAAGATTTCAACAACCAGCATCGAGAATCAACTGGATTATACCTAGATAACTTTGCTAAAGAGTGTAAATCATCAAACATCAGTGATCGATTTTCTTCTGATGATTCTGATTTGAGTGAACTTGATAGCAGTGACAGTGAAAGTGTTAGTGAATTTAATGACACGTGTGGAGCTACAAATGAATCAGATTTAGCAACAGACTTAAGAAAGTGGTCTAATTATTTACCAAGCTGGTGAGTATGATTTACTTTAAAGTTTTTACTCTGATTCTTATATCACTATAAATCATTGTTTTCAGATACTTTTAACGAGGCAGAAAGTAACATAAGTACCAAGAAACCAAATGTTATTGGCAAACGTCCAAGTGAAATGTTAGAACACAAGAGGATTATAGACGGACAACAAAGTTTGGTAGATGTACCATTATTAGATGGTAATAGATAGATATGTATCTTATTATGCATCATAAGCATATTATACTCTACTAATAATTTAAAACATTATTCTTTTAGGTATCGATATACCGGATTTGTAACTCAATAAAGACACTTTGGAAACAGACCAGTTACTCGAACCCAATGAAGAACAAATACCTACTCTGCAAGGCTCACTGTTAGCCGAAGAAATTTCTGTCACGAATGATGAACACCTGGATGCAGTAAACGAACAATCTTCTCCAGTTACGAAAGACAGTTCACTACAAGAAAGCTCTCCACCTCCAGCCATACCAACACCTGTACCTGCCCTACTGGACTCTCCATCTCCAACTAGAGCAACGTCTTCACCTGCTCTACTGAACACTGTACCTCCAGCTACACTAACGCCTGCCCCTCAGGACTCTCCAGCTTCTGTGCAAGCATCTTTAACTACTAAAAAAAGTTCTTTGGCCAAAGTATCAAAGAATTCACTCGAGGATCAAGCTGATCCATTAGCTGGTATGTACAGAGTACCAATGATTAATTTAAACCATGAAACTTGAACTACTCGTATATAAATTTCAATTTAAAATACTCATTCTTTTGCAGGGTTCTTGAAATCTTTTAGTAAAAATATAAAGGAGCAACTATCAGGTAAGATCTATACGTATAAGTCAGTTTGCTGTACTATAATAGTTTTTATTTCAACCAGACTAATTATTTAATATGCTTACTTTTAGCTATGAAGACTACTTTTTCAACAAAAATTAATGAATTAGATGTCAAACTAACAGTTATGCAAAAGGATGTAGATGAGATTAAGACTTTTATAATGGAATCAAGACAAATGACAAAAAATGAAAGATTAGTGGCATTTCAAACTTTTTGTGAAAGTTACGATGCACACCATTTTCCTATGTCATCCATGGAAAACTTTGACAACTTCGACAGTGATCTAGAAGGTCAAATGTTCGATGATTTAGTAAGTATATTAATAAATGTTTAACATTCTTTAAAACCTTTCAAGTTGATTCATAAAATTAAAACTTATTAATGTATATTTCATTTTGTTTTTTAGCAACAACATCTTCTTTGTACGACTAACACAAGTTATGATTTAATGAAAATCATTATCAGCATTTTTAAAACATTTCTGTCAAGAGATCTTTTTAAATTATTATTTTTTAACTCTTTACATTATTTTCTTAACATTTTATATTATTAATTAATAGAATCGCTAATGCAAGCTTTTGATAAAAAAAAGTGATCGACGATTCGATGCTCCTGATCACAATTGGAGCTGTCATCAATAACTGCTACGACTGGTATGGCTACAGAAGCAAGAGGCAGAGGATAGACGCAGTTTAACCCTAGAATATCGTATATTAAATTACTTTTTTTGAACTAACTAACTTTGTATTTTTTTAAATAAAAATCATTCATAGTGCTATTTTTAATTAATTCTATTTGTATTTACTTCTATTAATTGTTTTTATAAATCTTAAGAGTTTCCCATTAGTAATTTCAAAATAATAATTACTTCAGGCGACCCTTATCAGGACCGGATCCGGTCCTTTATCTGAAGTTGGATATCAATGCAACATCAGGCATCTGATCAGGCCCGTGCTCGCGCCGCGTGAGACGCCGTATACGTCCCGGTTCCGGTGCCAGATCAGGTCCAGACAATTATTGTCAGGCACCTGGTCCGGCCCTACTTAGCGCCGTAGGTCTATTTCCAGTCGGGATGATGTACAGAGTGCAGGAGCCTGTTTAAAAAATTGCCCACAAAAGGCGCGCGGATTCAATTGCGCAACCGTAACACCACCAAGCAGGACTTTTGCGGAACAAATCAACAAAACGAATGCATTGTATACATATGATGCTCATACATATGCTAACCTTCAAAGCATCGAACCTCAAAGTTTTATTCACATATAGACAGATACAATATATTTTATTATTTATATTGTACTATATTAAAATCTTCAGACAATGTTTAACAGAAAAGGTAAAGAATATAAAATTTGGATGGATCCTGATTCTAAAAAATACATTCCAAGATCAACCAAACATGATCATAAAAAAAGAAAATTACAAATATTAACTGACGTAAGTATAAATATAAAATTATATTAATTATATACTATATACATTTGTTTGAAGGTATAAATTCACAAATATTTCGTGAAAAATTATTTAGTTTTAAAAGTTATACTTTGAATCCTACTTAGTATATAACCTACAACTTTCATTTTCTTCGAAAATTTGTTTTTCCTCTAGCACAAGTTCATTTGCACTTGAGGCTATTTTCAAAATTTTATTGCAAATTTGCGATATTATTATTTTTTTTTTATTTCAAATTCTCTATCACTATATATATATATATAATATTTTATTACTGCGTATAGCTAAATTGACAATGATATTAATATAATTAGTTTCAGTGGGTCTGAAAGTCAATTGAAAATTTAAATTTGCACCACAATTTAGCAGACAAAGAATAAGCTATTTAAATTATAAGAAATGATAAAAATCAAATCACAAAAAATTATAAATTGGTTGCCCTCCGTTATAATTATCTCTCATTTGACATTTCAATTTTATATTACAACCACGACGAGAAAAGTTTGAATAATGTAAAAAATTACAATTGTTATAATCGAAATAGCGGTTAGATTTTTTGTTGTTGAATTGTGGTACGAAATATTAATTTTTAATTTACTTCCTGATTCCCGTTGTATTACAGATTGTTGAATGTTGAATTACAGATTTTTGTTGACATAATAACTTAACCTTTTAATTAAATAATATTTTTATATTTATGTTTACAGATGTTGGTAGATAATGCAAGTAACAGCGACAGTGACAGTGATAATCAGTCTTGTCATGAAAATGTTTTCCAAGATCGTGAAATTGAACAATTTGAAGAAGAACAGATGGATGAGGTTCACAGTAATTCAAGTGAGTCTGTAAACAATGTGGAGATAGATGATATTGATAAAGAAGAAGAATGTGATATTGATAAAGAAGAAAAATGGATTAATGCTTTTTTGGGTGGTCAAGAAAAGTCACACAGTGAAGAAGAGATACAATTTCATAACAAAATAAAATCTACATAAAAGATGAATGAAAATATAAGCTATCTTAACAAAAGACTCCCTAAAAAAACTAATACGAGTAATACTTTTAATGTGCATGTTGTTAGGAGTTCGACATTCTCTTACTTGGGGAGCATTATTGGATATAATGACTATGATCAATAAGTTATTCGATAAAGACGTTCTGCAAATAAGTAAATATAAAATGTTAAATTTTTTCCCTAAAGGAAAGATTGGTTTACTTATCATATTTATTGTTCGGAGTGTAAATACTACTTAGGTAATCGTTCAGAATTATCTTCTCTCATAACTTATATTTCATGTCAGTTCGTAGTGAAAGGTGCAAAACAAATGCCATACTTTTTAACACTAAATATTAAATCTCAATTGAAAGAATTATTAGAAAATCCTATTTTGCAACCTCACTTAAAGTATAAAAGTAATCGACAGAAGAAACACAAAGACAATATTGAAGATATTTTCGATGGAGATTTCTACAACCGTCTGTCACAACCTAATAATATTTTATTTGATAATAATAATTTTTCTTATATATTTAATACCGATGGGTGTCAAGCTAGTGATTCAAGCTTTGTTAGTGTATGGACAGTTTTTTTAAAAATAAATGAACTACCGCCAAGCATACGTGATGATCCGATTATTTTAGCGGGACTGTGGGTGAATGAACAAAAGCCTACAATGAACATATTTTTACCACCTTTAGTAAACCAGCTTAACGATTTATCATCTGAAGGAGTCAATTGGAAAATGAACAATCAAATAATCAACTCTAAATTCATTGCTCTTGGGTGCTGCGTTGATTCGGTAGCAAGGTGCAGTATGCTAAATATGAAACAATTCAATGGACATTATGGCTGTACATTTTGCTACCACCCAACTGAGAGCATTAATGGTTTGAGTAAATACACTGTGAATTATACGTATTATCCTCTTCGAACTCATACAAACATTGTGAAAGATATGATTTCTACTTGTAAACAAGATGAAATAACGGGTGAAATAACAACAACGCAAGTCAATGGAGTTAAAGGCATCTCAGCGCTTATAAATTTAAAATACTTTGATTTAGCCGATGGAATGACGCCAGATAGTATGCATAGCGTCTACCTTTGTGTTATCAATCAGTATACAGAAATGATCTTAAGTTCTTACAAAAAACCGTACTATGTTGGATCTCCAGTTGACTTAGGTGTAATAAATAAACGACTTCTTTCTATAAAAACACCAAAATGTCTTACAAGAACACCACGATCTTTATCTGTTCGTAGCTCGTGGAAAGTATCTGACTGGCGTAGCTGGCTGCTTTATTACTGCCTAGTATGCTTAGAAGGAATTCTTCCTAGGAAATATTTAGTACATTTGTCGAAATTAGTTTATGGTATTGAAATATTGCTACGAGATTCAATCAGCCAAGAGGATATCAAGTTTGCTAATAGATTGTTAATTACATTTGTCATCGAATTTGAACAATTGTTTGGCCAAGATCAAATGACATATAACGTACATTTGTTATTACACATTCCAAAAAGTGCCAAACATCTGGGACCTTTATATGTACACGATGCATTTTGTTTTGAAAATCAAAATCGTTTATTATTACGTATGAAAACAAGTCCAACAAATATGGCCGTTCAAATTGCAAATCGATATTTTTTTTACAAATCAATACCTCTGTTTTCGACATATTTTACCGTTGAATCCAGAGTTTTAGAATTCTACCAAAATTTTGAACCTGGAGTTAAAAACTTCATAAATATAGATGGAGCAGTAGTAATTGGTGTAGGCAAAGAGTATATTTTCAATGAGAACGAACAGCAGTTAAACTTCTTTGGATCTTGCTTCAGTTATCAAAAGTTAATTTATGAGTATCGTAGATACGCTACAAAAAATTACGTAGAAAAATTAAAAATCAACGATTCAATAATTGAAATGTATTGCGGAAATAAGGGTGTAAGAAGTAATATTTGCTTACTGCATAACGATGATGAAATAAACATTGTAATATTCTATCATCCTTTAAAAATTCATAATAAGTCACTTTGCGATATACGAAATATTAAACATATTCAAGAATGTTCCATTGAATATGATAAGTTATGTGTATGTACTCCTAAGGACTTATAAAATCAATGCGTTGTAATTGAATTCGAAAAAAAAATGTACGTAAGTTCAATTATAAGAGGATCTCGCGGTGATTAATTAACAAAATTTAATAGCAATAAACATTTTTATACTTGAAATGAAATAATGTATATTTATTCCAATATCTTTGTATTAGCAATAAACAATTTATATATACAATTTCGGACACATTAGAGAAGTGAGATCGATCAAATTATTTCGTTGGTTTGACTGAGAAATAACAAATAATACCAAATAATTATGCATAATAATCGATATTTGATGATAATGATAAATATTAAAAAATAATAACAAATAATAATAAATAATAAAAAATTTTTTTTAAATATGAACTAATAATCCCAAAAAATGATGAATAATAGTACATAATAATCGATATTTAATTAATACATATGAATAATGAAAAATAATGACTAATAATACAAAATAATGACTAACAGTACAAAATAATGACAAATAATAATAAATAAAAATGTCCGAAAACCAACTGCTACTTTTTATATTTATTTGTCATTATTTTCCAGTATTTGCCAGTATTTCTTAATATTTGTTTTCTCTTCCACAAGGGCATGCGTGAATTTCTGTGAAAAAAAAAATGACGGCAGTGTTCGCATTCTATAATAAAAAAACAGCGGGGTATGCAAACTTTTGGACAATGCACCATCCAAAACTTATATTAAATTATGTATCAAAAACCGCCTCATACATTAGCAAGCAGATATATAGACATATTAAAACAATATTTTATTTATTGGACCTATAAATTTAGTTGGCTGTTACAATGCCGCTACCCTAAGCGAGTCTTGGGCGTTGTCGTCCAGATCGGACAGGTGGGTGCCTATCACCACTACACAGCACGTCCTCAGGTTGCGGATAGAGAAACAGCCCCTGAGAAGGAGGTTAGCTGCGAATAAATTGAATAAGCAGCCGCGGACAGCCGATAGGAACAGGCGTGGGTGCGATGAGCCCACACTGTCGAACGCATTCATCTAGAAACACTATGCAAGCACCACAACAAAAAACACTTCACATTATCTCTTATCTCTTAATCTATCTCTTTCATCACACATTACAAAAATGGGCAAAAATCCTGCTGCCGAGGAGGATGCGGGAGCGATGACAACTGCCCCGAAAGGGGATGTGTAGAATGATTCGTCACCTGGTCTTACGCGGTAACGATGCCAGCGAAGGCGTGCTGCCTTGCAGGAGGGCGTTAGGATGCGAGAATGAAACCGTAGTGTGTCTGACGACGAGTTGACACTGTCCTCGTCAAAGTCGGAAAGCTCTCATACTTAGTTCTAGAGAGGTATGGGTGTTATCACCTCTAGAACGGTGGACTCACCTGCGATTGGAACAGGATCCGAAGCGCGCGGGTTTAACATACTATCATGGCTCAAAAAAATCAAATCCGAACCAAAAGGGACTTAAGGGTCGGAACTTGGAATGTTCGCAGTCTATACAGAGCAGGCGCGTTTAAAGAACTCGTAAAGGAAGTTGATAGGTACAATCTAGATTTGGTAGCAATACAGGAATCGCGGTGGCCAGATGGCGGAGTACTGGCATCGGGTAACATCACGTACCCTGTATGGGGCCGGGAGCGGGGGATCCCTAGGCACCGGATTTCTCGTAAGTAAAAGCATCATACATTCGGTTAAAAGTTTGAAATCCGTTAATGATAGGCTCTCGTACATCATCATCGAAGGTGAATGGATAGATATGTATTTATTAATGTACACTGTCCTACGGAGGACAAAAAAGAAGAAGCTAAGGATCCCTATTACGAAACTTTAGAGCAGGTAATCGATCAGTTCGCGTCTTACGACACAAGAATAGTATTAGGCGATTTCAATGCTAAAATAGGTAGGGAGGAAATGTTTAGGCCTACTATAGGGAAGGAAAGCCTGCACGAAGCCAGCAATGATAACGATATTAGGGTCATAAATTTCGCGGCGGTACAAGATCTTATAATCAAAACTACGTGTTTTAAGTACAAGGACATACACAAGGCAACGTGGACATCGCCGGACGGGGCCACACAGAACCAAATTGATCATTTCCTCATTGAAAAAAGACGTCATACTAACGTTCTCGACGTAAGGGCTTACAGAGGGGCAGATTGCGACTCGGACCACTTCCTAGTAGTAGCCAAATTAACAGCTAGACTAGTAGCGAATCAAAATAGTAAGCGAGCAAACAAGGTAGAACGCTTCGATATTGAGAAGCTACGAGATAGAACAGAGCGAATTAGTACCAGATAGAAATTAATAACAGGTTTCAGGCACTTGAAGAAGCAAACACATCGCCGGAGGGGAATGACGAACCGAATATCTTATGGGGGGACATCGACAAAACGGTAAAAGAGGCCGCGAAGAAAGTACTGGGTAAAAAGAAAAAGCCAAAGAGCAAACCATGGTTTGACGAAGAGTGCAAACTCTGGTTTGAAAGGCGCAAAAGCGCTAAATTAGATAGCTTACAAAATAGAAGCGATAGGACCGTAGAAGAGTATTATAACGTAAGGAAACAGGCGGGTGCGATCTAAAGAAATAAGAAGCGGGAGTATTAAAAGAATCTTATTAGGAGAATAGAAACAAACAGTAAGGAAAATAACCCCCGCGAGATGTACAGAGGGATTAACGCCATCAGAAAGGGTTTTAGGAGTAGAGCGCAATTGATGAAGGACGAAAACGGGGACCTCGTAACAAATGACAACGAATTACTGTCGCTGTGGAAAAACTATTTCGATAAATTATTAAACGTGCACGAAAATAGCGAAGAATTAGGGGACGAAATTCACACTGCTGAACTCCACGTGGAGGAACCGAGCTACCAAGAAGTAGAGGCCGCGATTAAAAAACTAAAAAACAACAAAGCCGCGGGAAATGACTCTATACCAGCTGAGTTACTCAAATATGGGGGCGTCGAGCTTACATTTAAAATCTATAAACTAGTATGTGCCATCTGGAAAAATGAAACAATACCCGAAAATTGGAAGGAATCTATCATTATACCGATTTTTAAAAAGGGGGATAAGACAGACTGCAATAACTATAGGGGTATCTCACTTTTAGCAACGTGCTACAAAGTTCTGTCAAACGTAATACAAGCCAGACTCACTCCATTCGCGGAAGATATAGTAGGAGATTATTAGTGCGGATTTCGGCGCAACAGATCGACGAGCGATCAAATGTTTACCATAAGACAGTTGTTAGAGAAAAAGTGGGAATATTGCGAAACCATACACCAACTATTTATAGATTTTAAAAAAGCGTACGATTCTATTAAGCGAGGCAAAATATATCAAATTCTAGTACTTCTCGGTGTACCAAAAAAACTCGTGAGATTGATTCAAATATGTCTGAACGGAAGCACGAGAAAGGTCCGAGTAGGCGGTAATGTATCAGAACCCTTCACGATACGCGATGGTTTAGAACAAGGGGATGGGCTCTTTACGGTGCTGTTCAACTTAACGTTAGAGTATGTCGTTAGAAAAATGCGGGTTAGCCAGCTGGGCGCAACGCTTAATGGGGGATTGTAGGGAAACGGTAGCAAGAAACGCGGAAATCCTCATAAAAGCGGCAGAGTGTACAAAGTTAGAAGTGAGTGAATCAAAAACAAGTACATGATTGTGGATAAACTAGGCATCTGCAGATGGGAGGAAAATCTCAGAGTTGGGAATTTTACTTTTGAAAAGGTTAGCGAATTCAGGTATCTGGGTACTACCATAAATGATAGAAACGAGATTAATGTCGAAATAAACAAGAGACTTCATTCGGGTAATGCTTGCTTATACTCCGTGAGTAATTTACTTAAGTCGAGGCTGTTGTCTAAAAACGTTAAAATAAGAATATACAGGACAATAATACTGCCGGTGGTTCTGTACGGGTGCGAAACGTGGGCCCTCACTAAGCAGGCGGACAACCGTTTTAGGGTATTTGAAAATAAAGTCTTGCGAAAAATATACGGGCCGAAGAAAGATGAGGAAACCGGGGAATGGAGGAGACTACACAATGATGAGTTACACAATCTGTACGCGTCACCAAATATTAACAGAATAATAAAATCGCGCAGATTGGGATGGGCAGGGCACGTAGCGAGAATGGGAGACGACCGTACGGCAGCGCGTGTCATGAAGGGCAGGCCGATGGTAACACGATCTCTAGGTAGACCTAGACGTAGATGGGAGGACAACGTAAAAGCGGATATAGTAGAAATAGGACGGGTGGGTGTCGATCGGAGAGGTGCATCTTGGGTGGGGTTGACACAAGATAGGGCAGCGTGGAAGGCTTGCGTAGATGAGGCGATGAACTTTCGAGTTCCAAATGCCATGTAAAAAAAAAATAAAATAAATTTAGTTGGAGGAAGCTACGGCGAATGAATTGGCAGCGGTTTTTTCATCTCTTTACTAAAGCTTTAAATCGTTAAAAACTTTAGAAACAATTTCCAAAAATTAAAAAATTTTGATTTATATATATATATATATATATATATATATATATATACACACAGGGTGATCCAAGGCTAGTGTATTTTCTTTCATAGGGTAATAGAGCGTAAAATTCTAAGCAAGGTAAGCTATTTTATTTTATTTTTTTATTATGAATTTTTTTTTGCTATAACCCGGCGAAAGTTGCGTAGAATTTCAGTGATTTTGAGAAAGCATTTCCCAACCTCACCAACACCAACTTCAATCGTAATCATCTCAACAGGTGGTCGTTATCTTTAGGTTAATTTTGCAGTTTCGTAATCATTGGCTCATCATGTTACTCCTTACAATAACCAGCAACTTTTGCGTCGACAAATTTTGAGATAGCGTGAGACTACGAAACGTGCTAATTCGCGCAATTAATGATCGTAATGTGCGACAGACCGTAAGCGTTCGAGCGAAGAAGCATGTTGTGCCGAGCAGTCGGAGCAACAACGATTCCATGTCGCCTGGATGCTCCAGGCTCAGGGACGTCAAAAATCCCAAGAAGTATCCCAAAAGTAACCCAAGAAGTATCCCAAAAGTAAGTCCCTTATAGTATTCTTTTGAGTATCCTAAAATTAAACCGCCTGCTCGCACATCGTTTCGACGATGAACATGGGCAAGCGGATCGCCGGCACCGGGGGCTAGATAGCCGCCAACGGTGGCACCTGACGAGACACGAAGCAAAAAGAACAGTTAATTGGAGTCTCTATCACCGACTATACCAAAAAGTATCCTGAAGTTATGGTAAATGTTCATTCAGGAAAAATCAATCGAATATTAGTTTATTGACTCGATTATCGTAAAAGTTATTTGCGTCTGGAAGAGACAAGCGTGTACGCGTACACAATCTAGTGTACACATGCGTTTGCTTCGCATGAAGATTAGAAAATTCTTTATTTTTTTGGAAAGAGAAGAAAAACGTAGGCGTTTAACCGGTAACGTTACACCCCCACCGAAAAACAATAGCTTATGGAATGAAATGATAAGAAGCTAACGTAAGAAACTATTAGTGATCGCGGTCTTATATCACGATTGTTCAGTCCAGACAGCGATTATCGAGATCAGACTTTTAGAAGGAAAATGTATTAGGATTTTATGAAGTTAGAGTGAACAAGCGTGAAACATGATCATATAATATTAGACGAGAGACCCGAATCCAAATTTGTCAGCTATTTGAGCGAGGAAATGTAAGATACAAATCGAACAAAATTTATTGAATTTAATTTTCGGCTGTAAAATCCAAAACGATTTTTCTTCAATGGAGAATATCGCCTATACTCTTGTTTAGGCCATCTTCCACATATTCAAATTCAGAAGATACGTGATAAATAAATATAAAATAATATGTTATAGGTTTATAGGTAAGAATTGAATAATGTACATAGCAACATAATTTTTAATTATAAAAAATGGTGTTTTATTTCTTAATTAGTTAATAATATTACTATAGTACATACAAATTATATTAAAAAAAAACAAATGCCTAATGCCCCATGCCTGTATACATAATATATTATTTACACAAATCACAAAAATATCGCCCTGCACTCTTCTTCACAACGATTTCGATTTTATGGTGGTGGCCGCAGGTTTTACGTTGTGTTTGTTTAAAACATGTCTCTTCATGTGGAACAATCTGTTGGACTTATAGTCGCATAAGTGCACGAGTGAAGAAATTTGGGATGACATTTTGTATCCACGTACATCTTTATAGACTGCATTAATGAATATTGTTTGTCGCACTTAAGATACGTGTAAACGATTTGAGTTGCACATTCGTGACCCTTGCGCATCACCTGAGATGCGGATTCTGATACCAGGTCACAATTGGTACACTCCTGCTTGATGTAGCGAGCTATGCGAGAATAGCCGTTGCGTGCGCGCTTCTTCTTCATCCTCTTCAGCTGCTGTTGCTGCACCGGTTTGACAATTTTTGTCTTTCTTCTTCTCAGTCGCATGTGCATTGGCTCACTTTTCACCTCCATGGGTTTCTCTTCCTTGGCTGCCCCTTTCGCCTCGCTTTTTCGGCGACACTCTTGGATCTCCTTGACAGAAAGCCTGGTCACTACGGCGTGTGAGCTTTTGAGTCTCGTATTCTCTCGTAGGGCCTTAAATTCATTCTCTTTAATCGAGAGAAAATTGCGTTGAACTTCGGATTTCGAAATAAAAATAATGAACATAAAACCGTTAAAAGATTGAAATTATTCTTTCCATTGAGGCTTACATGAGTCTTCGACGGCTCTTTGTCTTGTTATTTTTCTCGTTCTTTTTTCTGTTCTTTCTCTTGTTCTTTTTCTTGTTCTTTCTCTTGTTCTTTTTCTTGTTCTTTCTCTTGTTCTTTTTCTTGTTCTTTCTCTTGTTCTTTTTCTTGTTCTTTCTCTTGTTCTTTTTCTTGTTCTTTCTCTTGTTCTTTTTCTTGCATTCCACTCAATGGCTCGTTTGTTGATTCCATTGTTTCATCGAATAAGTGGTCAAAGTCTCCATTCACAAGACCTTCCAGACTGTATTCTTCAAAAAATGGATCTGGTTCAACGGGACACCACGTATACTTCACTCCGATGGTTGGTTCAGTTTTGATCTGCCCCTCCGTCCCGTCACCTGCATGATTTGCTACAAATTTTGCTTAAAGCATGTGTATTTTACAAAAAACTGACGAATACATACCATCGAAGGGGACGTTGATCTCCTCTTTAATCATACTCATGGTGTTGAGCTATTTTAGACGCGTGCAAAGATTAATGAAAACTCCTAGCAGCCGTGCAAATCTCGAAGCAAGCGGAAAAGTCCTGTTGTATGCTGATACTGAACTCTGTATCAAAGATTGCAGAGCAGCAAATATAGCAAAAGGGCTTGGCTGTATGTTTTTAGCTGTACACTACAGAGGCACACTTGATCCTACTTATTTAGTTCTTAACTCCCTGAGATTTGGCGTTAGACTGACAAGAGCCGCAGAAGGGCCCTTTAAAGCCGCATCATCCCTTCTTCCCCCACTCCACTGTTTCTTCCCTTTCTGGGCCTTTTCCAATAGCCGTAAGAGCCAACACCCACACACCCCCACTTTCGCGCAGAGAAAGGGGTGGATTGGGCCCTGCGCGCGTCCAAGTGCGCAAGCGCATTGCGCATATCTAATACGCTTGCAGCTTTGAACTTTTGTTGTTTGCAAAATAGTAACTAATATATAAGTATTTATGACGATTTTCTGTTTTTTATGCCCTGTATGGTAGTGCTCGTCTGGTACGCAAAAAAGCTAGGTGGCTTGATTTATATTGACATAGCGCAAAAAACAAGAGTTCAATAGTTTTCCGTGTGCAACTTTGCTTTTTTATGTATTTTGTATAAGTAGCTGAACAATGTTAAAGTCAAACATAAACGAGTTTACTAATCATCATGTACCAGCTTTCAGAGGTCACTCTGCTCTAATGTATATGTAGACGATAACATAAGAATCGTATTCCAAACTGCTTGCAACTAATAACCATTGTTCTACAATTCATAGCATTTTTGTATTCTATTGTAGTTTGCAATAATATATCAATTTTTAGTCATTTGTTTTTTCAAGAGCATCTCTTTTGAGCAATAATAAGTTACAAATGTAAAAGCAAGTAATGTAATATACGTATTATACAACTGGTTTTTGTAGATGGTTTAAAAATAAAAAATAAATTCATTGTAACTGTAGGAAAAAGGGACAATGCCTTTGTACGTTGCTGCTAGAGCAGGTCAAGCTCTTCACTTGGAGCTTGTAATAGCTAATGATGGCTATCCCAGTACAGTACATTCTAATGGTGAAACCCCAGCAGACATTGCCAAGTAAAAAATTATAATAATACATGTCGTGATTATTCCCTCTGTACATACATATATCATCGTCAGTGTCATTGAAATTTACTATAATATCTGTAAGGTTTAAAGATCGTGCTGTCTAGTTGATCCATCTGTCAATGTTCTTAGTTAGCGTAACATAGTAAATTATAAGTATATATTAAGTAACATTTGAATACAGTATGTATTACAAGAAGTAATGCACAAAATTGGCCAGTATTATATACAATAGTTGCAATAATAAAAATGATTTCTGCTTTTGTAACTTTTAATTTTTTTTTATATGATTTTGCACAATTTTCAGAATACCATTTACACATTCTAATATACGTTCTTGTGGGACTGATTTCAAAGCTTCTGAAATTGATTATATGTAAATGTCATCAACATCATCCTCCTTGCATAAATCTTCAATAACTTGTCCAGCTTTTTCAATGGTTTTGACAACATTTTTTTCCAAGTTAGATTGCACTGAGATATTCCTTTTCGCAAATTGATCCTTTTCTGGCATAATGGTACGTTGAAAAGTTTCACATTCAGGAGTTACATTTTATGAAGAATGCTTTTATTTTAAACCTTGATCAACAGCTGATTGATTGACACTTGATACGAGTTGATTAGATTTCTCATTTGAATTTCCACTAGATTTATACTTCTTGTACAACGATAATACATCCTCGAAAGTCAAATTACCATTGCTGCTGTCATTACTAGAAGGTAGCGGTTGTTGTTCTGATCCAGCAGCGACATTAGAGTCATTGTTTGTGTTCAATTTTCGTTTATGTGCAACGTATGATTCCAAAAAGATCATATCATTATACAAGTAGTATGATGATGCATGCCCAGCAATAACCTTTTTATGGTCTCGTACAAAGGCTTTACGAAGGTTCTCCCATAGATGCTTAACTTTATCTCCTGTAACTAGAAAGCATTATTTATTAATTTACTTTGTAATTATTTGGGCAATAATCTAATTTAAAGTGTGAGAAAATTAAAGAACTACACTGAAACAAATTTTAATTAACTGTAATGCAATAATAATAGAAAGTAAAAAGTTATATTTATAGGCTGCAACATACACTCATCGTTTGAATGTAACGTTCCATTAATATAGTTGGCAATATTATTAAAACATTGCATTTTTATGTCGTCATTTGAATAATTAATATGATTTTTGTTGTAAATGGATTCGTAAAGCGTTTTCATTCACTAAATAAGAATCCATCGTGGAACGAAAACAGTAATGCAGAAATTAAATTTTAGAATAAAGAAAAGTAACCAGATTTTCTTTTTGCCTAGAAGGCGTTTCACGTGGTACTTAGCTATTGTTGCGCATTTGTTTTTTTCGGTGGTTCGCTTCCAGTTGGTAAATAAGCTTCCTTTAGAATAACCGACTAGTACCAGCACCTATTTGTCGCGCAACCTTTGATCAAATTTTGAAAAATGTTTCCCACATTTTTGTTTAGTCGAGAAATTGGGAAAACGTCAACTTTATCGTTAAAAGAAGACCTGCGATTAATAAAGAATGGCACAACTTTTACCGATATTTATCATCAAGATCGTATGGATTTTGCAATGCGCCTAATTTGGCCAGCAAACAGAAATGTGTACAACAAGGTATTGTTGACTTATGCCGAACTTGACGGTTATAGATACTGCATGTGGACGGCAAGCACCGGCTGCCGTCCACAAGTGGCGTTGTAAAATTAAAAGAAGGAGATCCACAAGAGAAGTTCGATTGTCATACGTACATGATACTGCTGCTACGTAACATTTTATCACCGTTATTAACCGCGCAATAACAGAACCCGCAAATTTTATGTTTTATTGAGTGTGACAAGTTTTTAGTAAATAACGACGAGGTTAATACATTTTACAACAAATTTTTCTTTGTACAGAGTGCTTCTTCCAGAAGCATCTAAGACGTACAAAACTATTTTAAAACCGTACGTCGGCAGGCAATTTTAGAACAGTTATGGCTACGTGTTATTGAACGAATGAACAAATTAAAAGTATGCCAAAAATTGTACGATGCATTGGATGCCTTGAGAATTGAAGAGGTAAGATTTTTTAATATTTTGTTCTGCATTAAAGTTTTTTTTTAATATTTTGTTTGCCATTACTTGATAATGTTCTATTTAATTTTAATTTTAGTTTTAGTTATAAGCTATACTTTACCACAAGAGATGACAACGAAGTTTACTCCAAGCATATACGATGAATAGCATGCACAATTATTTATATACATTTTTGGAAAGTTTTTCTGCAATTCTATGTTGACAATATAACCTAAACATTTAGGAATATTTAATTTTACATGAATTATAAAACTTTTAAATAAATCTATACTGTTACGTGTATCATTTTTTTTTGGACATAAATACTGATGTAATTTCAATAATGATACATGAATTATGCGTATTAAAAGACAAATCGGTGGCCAGATGGTGGCACATAAATTTGTATGGATTTCACTCATGCAAACAAATAAAAATTGAATTAAGAGAAAGGTGTAGCAGTTGTTTCCGTTATAAATTGAGTATCCATTGAACCCATCATCGTGCAGAGTATGACAACCACAAGTCAACCATCTGTAAACACAAGAAGACTTTCTTAATTCCAAAAAAAGAACTTGCTACAAAATATAAAATTCAAAATAACATTCTCATTACGATAATTGTACAGATAATTATACTCAACTCATCATACAGAGTTTGCTTACAAGAAGTCAAGTTCACACACAAACACACACACACACACACACACACACATCCAACAGTCCAACAGTGATAGTCACTTCATATCTGCTTACAAAATTTTGATATTAACCAGACCCTTGACAACAGTTTCTCGAACTAACTGATGTTGATAGTCATTAGTCATTGCATCACATGTGTTTGCCTCGTCAAATTTGATCATACCCACTCATACAATGGAGATCTCAGCCTTATACATAATTTTAAATGACTAAAATTTTAAAAAGTCACTCGTCATCGCATTCGTTACTGTAGAAAGAAAATCGAAAATATTACTACAGTAATCATTAATAATATGTAAGCTTTGTTTTGTAGAACAAAATGGATACTAAATGGAGTCTTTTATAATGTCACGATTTCTTACAGTAAATATTATTATAACGACATTGTGCATATACTATAAAGCTTCATTAATACTTCTAATAACTGTATTCATAATTTAATGGCGAAATCTTACCTTGTTAAATATCTTTTCGGATATAACTGACGGTGTGTTTGATGAGAATTTCATTTCGGAGCTTCGGAGCAATTCCTAAAACTAGTCATGGTTACAAAATAACATAGATAGGAAACAACGTTACTATTCTATGCAGAACGAGAACACACGGAACAACGCAACGGAACTCACAGAAGAAGGGAACGGAAATTGTAGACAGGCTCCAGGACGAGGTTGAGCTGAACCCCTGTGGGCGACCGTACCAAGTGGTAGTGAAGAAGACAAAGGGAGGTTATATCCCCCCTCCTAAAAGCCCGGAATGGCTGGATCGTATTGTGACCACGCTGTTTCTCTTAAACTGGAAGTAACAGCTATTCCCGAAGTGGAGGCGAATGACGAAACCATTCCAGCAATCACCACAGAGGAATTACTGGCTGCATGCAAAAGAATAGGGAACAACAAGGCTCCAGGCCTGGATGGCATACCCAATATTGCATTGATACAAGCTATACAGGCACGCCTCGATGTCTTTGTGGACTTGTACAACTCATGTCTTGAAGAAGGGACGCTTCCTAAGAACTGGAAGAAGCAACGCCTGGTGCTACTACCAAAAGGAGATAAACCACCTGGAGAAGCTTCCTCATACAGACTACTCTGCATGCTGGATACCCCGGGCAAGATCTTAGAGCGCATAATCGGCGTAAGAATGGACCAAGTCATTGAAAAACCAGGCGGACTTGCGGAATAATAATACGGCTTCAGGAAAAAACGCTCCACTCTTGATGCCATAAGCTTAGTAGTTGACATCGCTAGAACTGCAACAGAAGGAAGATGGAAAGGATATCCAAGAAGTACTGTGCTATTATTACACTGGATGTTAAAAATGCGTATAACTCAGCCAGCTGGGGCAAGATACAGGAGGCACTAGGGAAAAAAGAGATACCCGCATATATAAGAAGGACTATGTCTGACTACCTGAAAGACAGAACCCTTTTGTATGACACAGAGAGCGGCACGAAAACCTATCAAGTAACCGAAGGGGTCCCACAAGGGTCAGTGCTCGGCCCACTATTGTTGGAACGATGGCGTACTTAGGCTAGAGCTACCCGAAGGTGCAACAGTTGTAG
This sequence comes from Nasonia vitripennis, assembly GCF_009193385.2. NCBI lineage: Eukaryota > Metazoa > Arthropoda > Insecta > Hymenoptera > Pteromalidae > Nasonia > Nasonia vitripennis. The sequence goes on from NC_045760.1 coordinate 21,531,552, forward strand.
GGTTTGCAGATGACATTGCAGTAGTGGTAGTAGCAAAGCAAAAGGAAGAGGTGACGGAAATCGCTAACGAAGCAGTAAGTATAATCTACGATTGGCTAAAGCAGACTGGACTTGAGCTTGCTAGCCATAAAACGGAGGCTATTCTTATATTCAGTACAAAGAAAATAGAGACAATAACGCTGTCAGTGGACGGACACGAAATAAACTCTCAGCCGAACATTACCAGCAAAAGTCGGTACTGCACTATCGCGACTAATGCCAAATGTAGATGGGCCAACGCAGGGCCGAAGGTTACTCCTAGACAGTGTAACTACATCAATTATGTTATACGGTGCCCCAATATAGGCGGACGCTATGTTGGTGAAGTCCTATGCACGAAAGCTGTCAACAGTTTATAGGAGAAGTGCATTGCGGGTCGCTTCTGCCTACCGAACAGTATCAGAAGATGCAGTGTGCGTTATTTCAAGTATGCCGCCTATTGACCTTCTAGCAAGAGAACGGAAGAATATATACGAAGAAAACCGGCGTGGTGACAATATTCAAAAGGAAGTTTGGAAATCCACAAAGGAACAAACCCTAGCTGAGTGGCAAAGACGATGGGACTCCAGTGGAAATGGGCGATGGACGCACCACCTCATACCATGTATTGTTGGCTGGACCAATAGACGACACGGGGAAGTGAATTACTATCTTCGAAAGATGGCTGGTGCGCAGTAAATAACTACGTAAGGACTATTATCAAGAAGGTTAGAAATGACGAAGAGAATAGAAGGGAAGGACATGGCGAAACAGCTGAGTAAAACTGTTGCTAGACGAAGGCCACTAGGTAAGAGATACAAAACGCTCCTCGGACGGATGCAGAGGAACGTAGGTGTCGGGGTTGAGTCTGTCCAGAGGATGGCCGGTCGATGCTGCTCGAAGTAGACGACCGGACGATGCGGCAAGAAGCAGGCGGCTGGATGATGCAGAAGAAAGAAGACGGCAAGACGATGCAGAATGAAGAAGACGAGTTTGATCCTGAACACCTAATCACCTTGGTGGATGGGGGATGTACGGAAATGTCAAACTTCAAAGAAGAAGCCAAAAAAAGGCTAGTTAACGGGCCCCACGGAAGTATTGCTCAACGATAGTACCTGTGGGAATCCGGTGTCGGAGGGCCACTTGTGCAGAGCTTGCTCTGCTTACGCCACATAAAAACACACACATACACATATATGCACACACATACACGCGCACGTACACATTCACACACACGCGCGCACATCTATACGGACATTTTCTAAAAACATTTGATTTGAAATTCTTACACACCAAAAAGTATTTTCTAGAAGTTTTTAGGAGGAATCAATAACAGTGGTAATAAGATTATTTTCAATCATTAATATGTATTTATTTAAAAAAGTACAAGAATTACTAACGTTTCTATTGGCTGCTGCTGGCTCAACTGGGTGATTTTGGTTTCGATGCGTAGGGGAGCGAGCAGGAAAGATTTATGTGTTTTTCCGATTTAAGTTTAGCTGTATTACGCCCTGCACTTCTTTTCAAACCTCACGAAGTTCTTTGAGTAATTGTTTGTCCGTAATCTTCGAGATATTTTCAGTCTCTGCATTGCTCCTCGATGTCCCAGCTCTTTCATCAATACTGCAGCTTGGATTGCAACTGCGCTCTGCATTTTCTCTCGAAATAGAGGCTTTCTCACAAAAGTTTCGGACGTTAATTATTTCGTTGCGTATTGACTCGATATCTTTTTTTTTTGTCAAACCTTTCATATTTTCAGGATCATTCTCATCTTTTGAATTGAACATCTTAGGAGCTTTTCTAGGTGCACTGAGAGGACGATAACATTGCCGTAAACATGTACACACGTTAGGTGCAATGATATATTCGTGTGCATCTTACAAATATTCTATACGAAACAAAAACAGTTTGTATGTATACTATAGAAATCTATAGTATACATACAAACTGTTTTTGTTTCGGGAAATATCTGTATGTTAAGGCTGCATTTACATGGAGTCTGGCAATCTTCAGAATTCTTAATATTAATAGCAGATTTAAGAGACCGGGAGATTTGAATTGAAAATCGGAATCCTACTAAATTCATTATTATTAATGTAATGATGCACCTTGGGAAAAGTTTTTGTATTATTTTAAGACATACCATTTTTAAACAAATTATTAATTTTTTTCGCTTGTCTCTCAGTCGTTTCAACAAATGACTTAATGTCTGAAGTTGGTCAATATTCAGATTTTCGGCTTTTCTGAATTTCAAGCCTATAAGCCACATACAAACGTATTCGTCTGCTTCAGGCTTTAGCGATGGGAATGACTTTGGATTAATGTGGGCCAATGTAATGTTCGGATTCCTGTCAAATGATCCTATTAAATGTCGTATCTTCAATTCAATAAATCCTGACCATTCTAATTGAGCATCTTCAGTTAAACTACTTGCTGACAAAATTACAAAATGTTTGTATTTGTCGAAGAAATTTGGTGGTTCGAAACGTTTGTCCCACGAAGCTTTACCCATGGCTATATCTTTTGTAATGGCTAACCCAGTCTTTATTGCCTCCTCCATTATTGTCCTTGTAGAAATGGTTACATTAAAAGTCGAATTCTGCTGAGGGTAAGCAGGTCTAATGATTGGCATAAGGTGATAAGATGGCCTGTCTAAAGCATTCACCCGAGGATCCCACACTTGCAAGCCTAAATGAACTTTTTTAACAGATTTTAGTAGCACTGGTCTTGGCCACTCCCACATTGAGAAGATCAGGAAGAATTTCTCTATTAAAGTTGCTGGGGCAGCATTTGGATACAGCTGACACGTTCGTGCGACTAATATTGCCCACGAAACGCCACCCAAATACCCTAAAACGTTACTGTAAATTCCGTTATTTTTTGCCCACAATTTGATGGACTTCAAATTAAGCCTGAAGTTTTGTAAATTCGGCACTGATTGCAGTATTTCTTTCATCACTCGACAACCATTTAGACTTCTGACACACTTCTGATCCAAGTATTTTAATAGCATGTCGTCCGTAAAATCCAGTGGATCTGGAAGTTTGGTTTCTTGTAATTGGGCAAAGAGCATATCAATCTCAATACCATCGAAATTCATCTTAATGACAGGTACGAATGCTTCTTCTATAGCTCTCAAATCTTTGACTTCTTTTTGCGATTTTAACAACTCAAAAAACGATGAGAAAAATTCTTTTCTATTTATATATCTCGGTACGACACACAAGGCATCGATATCTGATCCTTTATGATGAACTCCTAGTTGATAAGATCCAAATGTACAGACCTTACCTCTGATTTGATCTAGGAAATGAGAAGGGAAATTGTTTCCCGCACATGCGTTATAAACCCATTGCTGTACTAAAGCATCAAGTTTGCTAATCACATCTGCTCTGTGCTTCATTTCTTCCTGTGACTCAAGAACCTGGTGCAGTTTTAGAGCTTCCTCAAGTTCATTTGTTCTACGGAGATTACTAGGATTTGGCCCATCCAAGCTGATAGCTGAGGTAAGGCCGACATTTTTGCGTTTTTCCGTATGCGACTGTAACGGCGCTGTATGGCTCCTGATCGTATAATTTGCTCGAGGTTTCCACATATTGACGATTACGTACAATATTTTTAACTGAACGGATGATAGAAAGCGACTCACAAGTATAGTTGCTCTGGTTGATGTTGCTCTGCTGACTCTCCCGTTCTAACTGAGTCACTTGATCCTTTGCGCGTGGCGCTTGGGTTAGGTTCCCCCACCCTACGGCTACTTAAAGCGCTCCCTATCGGCAGCGTCTTCTACCCAGAGTCGGCACCTATCGGTAGCATCGTCAAACCAATGCGGCGAATAAGTCTCCACAAAGGGGAACTAGTGCTATTTTGCAATAAACAAATAATCACTTGTTTCAACCAAAGAAAAATTGTATTACATATTTAGGAATTTTCTGCACATTATCTTTTGAAATGCATATTGCTTCCTCCTAGAGGAAGCTTTGTAATAGCAAAATTTTGTGTTTTGTAAAAACTTATTGGTGTGTTAGAAGTTCAAATGAAGTGTTTTTAGAAAATGTCCGTATGGATCTGTGTGTGTGGATGTATACCGTAATATTTCTGGAACTACTCCGTCAATATCTATAAAATTTGACATGCATATCTATTTTTTTATTCTAAATTTGGGAAAAATAGTCATTTTTTATTTTTTTAATTATTGTTTTTTTATGGCCATTTTTTGATTTTTTGATAAACACTATTTTGCGTTTGTTTCAATCATTACATTGTTACAAACAATCTAGCTAAAATGCATTTGAAAGTGAATAAAATTATCTACTTTTTCTCGTTTGGTCCTCGGGATCGATCGCTTTGTTCTGCAGATAAAATGAAAAAAGTGATTTTTTTTTAATTTTATATCTTTGAAACTAAACGTCATAGCCTTGCCAAAAAAAATTATGTCGATGGGTCACGTGTCAAACTATATCCCATTAAAATTTCAAGTGATTTGACTACATATTTTTTTAATAATAAATCGAAAACTGAAAAAAATGAGTTTATTTTGTGCCTCGATTACGGGCGTAAACAGACCTTATTGCACTTGAGATTTTGGGAAAAAAGTAGAATTTCATGTGTTTTGTCGAAGTTCATTGCACAGCTTTCAAACCCCTATGGTTTTAAAGATATCAAGGTTTCAATATTTTTTTTGAAAATTTTCCGATCACTCTCTAAAACAATGTAGTTAAATGCTTTAAAATTTTACTTGGTGATTTACCATAAAAAAGCTATCTGCTGTTAAAATTTTAAACGATTTCGTCAAGCGGTTCTTAAGTAAAGAGCTAAAATGTAAAAACCGATTTTTCTCAAAACTTTTGCTTTCTTTTTTAGGGGTGTCGTTGCACGTCGTTAAAGTACCTCCCTATGAATTCGTGTCACACTGATCAAGTGGCGCGGTAGAGCCACGAAGGCGAGTTTGAAGAAGCAGACGAAGCTTTGGCGCCCGCGACACTATTTACTTCTATATTGGTATCCGAGATTTTACTTTTAAGAAAAACGATACTTTCCATAATTGTTTCTAAGTAATTTTTATATATTATTACATTCGTGTGCTAATCAGTGATTTTTAATAGAAGTTGTCAAAAAAAAACGCGGTAATTTATATAATATAAATAATCTTGTATACGATTTGCTCAAATCATTATCTTTTTCTCCAGTGTGAAAGGACAGTGTACAGGAAATCCTAAGAAATAAACAATAACAACAAACAACGAGAAATACGATACGACGCGAGTTGGGCAAGCTGACTGACGCCACGGAAATAAACGGTTATCATAGTGACACTCAGATGGCGCTACTCATGAATTTCACACCACAAGCTGATAAATACATAAAGAGTTAATTGATAAATAAAAACTTCATTATTAGAATATAACTTTTATAATAATAATCAACGTATAATTATCACATGCAAGCGTATACTACTCTAAAAAACTTTGAGTAACGGTGACAATCACCGTTACCCCCGAATTAATGTCCGCCTGGCATACGTCTACAGGGCAAGAGTCATGGCGACGCACGATAAGTTGTTCTCGCCTCGAAGGGACCGACTAGTAAAATGTTCGGTACAGATATCTACTACGAGTGCTTATTTATTGCTTTCGTAACTTTCTGTCCCAATATTTACTACAAGCAAGTATAATAAGATTTCTCGCGCATCATTTGCTCTTTTCCCGTAGAACCATGCCTACAAATACTAATTATTGAGTCCCTCTAATGCGTTATTTGATTTAAATACTCATGGACTTCTCGCGAGACACTGCTGGAAAAGGAGGCCTACGGGGCGAGAGCAGCGGCGACGCACGTAAAATTGCTCTCGCCCCGTAGGGTCTGACTATCAGATCAAAATATTACGCAACATTTTCCGTGGAGCCACATCTACAAATACCAGTTTTTAAGTCCTTCTAATGCCGTATTCGAATTGTAAGGCATAGGATTCGCGTCCAATGAATGCAAAACAGAATTCAAACACTCATGGACTTCTCGCGAGACGCTGCCGGAAGAGGAGGCCGACGAACGAGCACGTTAGACCCTACGTGGCGAGAGCAACTTTAAGTGCATCACCACTGCTCTCGCCTCGTAGGGTCTGACGTGCTCGTTCGTCGGCAACTGTTCCTCCTAGGCAGCATTGAAGCTCTTTCTTTTTGAGACATTACAGGAAAACAAATCAACAATTAATGGCCTACGTTTTTTTAACCAGTCGTAGAGTGATGTTAAGTTCCTGCTGCAAAGGAAAGATTTTTCCTACAACACGATGATTGTTAATAACGTGTTCTTAATATGAAATATTCTCTTTTTAACACTCCGTGCGCGAAACACCAGCTTTTTAAACTAGTCCGCGAAATAAATAATATGGCGCGAAACATACCGTTGCTATGGAAACGTAATTTTGCAAACACTACACGAAAAACGAGCCCCGTGAAAACCGCGTTTTTCGCGCATGTCGTGTTAAAAAATATGGTTCCAAACATGTGCACGGAGTTAGCGAGGGTGACAAACTACACCCGTGCGAGAATTGCTTACTTCGCGCACTTGTATCAAAATATACTATTTTAAAACTCGCCACGCGTGAGGTAGATTGGTTTAGATGCTTAGGTTTTACATACGTTTATTACGTTTTTTTCTCGTTGTTGCTCACCTTTCTCCGATGTGCCGGCGTATAAATATTACATTATTAAAACTATTCAAATAAATATTACATTATTAAAACTCCCTACGAATGCGGAGTATATTAGTTCAAGAATATATTTTAGGTTTTTATATCGTCGGTCCCTACGAAGAGTAGTACGGTTCAGATTTGCTACGACGAAGACTAGTAGGGTTCAGATTTGCCGCGAAGACTAGTACATTTCAGATCTTTCCTACATGAAAAAAAGTTTTGGAGATATACAAATAGTTATTTTGGTTAAAATTAATAAAATTAAAATATTTTCAAAGTTGCCAAAAAATTTTTTTAAAATTTCGAAATTTACAAAGTTGTTATGAGATTTAATATTAATTTTTTACTTCTAATTAAAGTTTTCATTAAATAATTATAAATTTCGAAATTTTTAAAAAATTTTTTGGCAACTTTGAAAATATTTTAATTTTCTTAATTTTAACCAAAATATTGGATTTTTTATAAATATGTATATCTCCAAAACAATTGGATTTTTTCATATGGGAAAAATTGTTAGCCTTATATTAAAATTTGTTACGTGTTTACTAGAAATTAGTACATTATATAGTAAAAATTATTTTAAGAATTTCTCCGTGTGCCAAAATTGGAGGTTATAAAGTTGATTTATGCAGTAATCAGAGACTAAAATCTATAATTTTTTGTTTATCTGGTATTATTAAGTGATAAAATATCATTCGCTGCTATTATTTATTAATTTTGGTCAATTTATTATTAATATTAACTCATGAGTAAATGTGATTAATATATCATATTTGAAATTTAGTACATAACAGTACTGTTTGGGTAAGTGGTCAGCGCGCTCGACTCCCATTCCAGAGGTCCAGGTTCGATTCCCGTCGCCGCAGAAAAATTTCTTTCTTTCGTTTATTTCTTTCACTTAACAACATTAAATGTCAATAATAATAATAATAATAATCATATTCGAATAAGCGCGTAAAAGTGGACAGCAAAATAAAAATTAAATTTAAAAAAATTTCATTTCAGTATAGAAATTACTATCTGAGATAGTAAAATTTAATACAAAGCAAGTATAACCGTCCGTTACTATATAATATAGTCATTTTTCCTGCATATGTAGTAAATTTTAATATCTAGTTTTCTCAGTGTACGTATGTACGTATTTTTAGGGGTTAAGCATCTTTTTGTTTACGTTTCGCATAATTCGGAATCTCAGCAGTGCTTGGCCAGTGCCTAAGCAGTCATCCCGCTTTGAACTGGCCAGTCACTGCTGCCTAAAAAGCTTAATAAAAGAGGTGATGATAGAGTAGGTTTTAGTCAAAATATCCATCACGAATTGCCGATAAACTTGCGCAAGTGCATACAATGGTATAACAAACAGCATAAATGAAATCCGCTGCTGATGCTTAAAGTCCCTTTTTATTACCTCAAGTAAAAGTAAACGTGACATAAGGTGGATCCTCCTCTCTTAAAAAAATGATGGCCTTTGTTGTGAAGCATTTAATACGTGATTCTGATTGTTTGCTGGTTGGTTGCCTAGGCAACGAGATCAGAACCGCGCTTTAAATTCATAACCCTCAAAACAGTCATAACTCATAACCCTGGTAGAAATGTTTGAGGTGTTTAAAATGAAAATGTTTAAAATGAAATGTGGAAACCTTGATAACAGATAAAATATATGTAATATAACTAGCAAGACATTTTAGTAAAAATTAATCATTACCAAGAGTGTGTATTATTACAACATGTGTATTGAAAAGTGGCACCCTAATCCCATTTGTAGTAGTAATAAAATGTGTGAATATTATTTTGTTTTTTGAAATGTCAGTGAGAAGTTCAATTAAAAGAATAAAGAGTTTGAAGATATACTGTGTCTCTGTGCCCAAAGTCGCCCTCGGTGTGGTTTGAGAGGTGAATTTAAAGAAAAGTTCAGTATCCGAGTCAGTAAGTTTAAGTCTATCATTATACAATGCTCTTTGAATTGTAAAAAGGCTACTAGACATGTTACCTAGAAATATGTAACCTAGATAATTCTGATTTAACTGTTTTCGTTCATATTTTCACATCCAGACTCATGCGAATTTTTTAATTGTGCAGGTCAAATTTTACTTATAACTAGTTACGCAGAAACTACTATCTCTAGCACATTGTATTTCTGGTTTCTAGCATATTTTTACATGGAGAAATTGATAAATGTTTTGGCTTTTTTGTCAAGGTATTAGGTAATTAGAATTTTGACTTTCAATAGTTGGAAAAATGCAGAAACAGGTATCGGTCTCAATATCTCTCACAACTGTTAAAATTAAAAATTCTAATTAATGCCTTGACAAAAAAGCTAAAATACTACAAGCAAAATTTGATACGCTAAATTAAAAAATTCATATGGGCCTCGATGTGAAAATATGAATGAAAACAGTTAAATCATAATCATGTAGGTTGCATGTTTTCTAGGTAGCATAGTAAGTATCTGTGTAAAATTTCAGTTGTATAGCTTTTTTATAATGCAAATAAATGGCATTGTAATGATAGACAAACTCACTGACTCTTATACTGAACTTTTCTTCAAATTCACTATTCAAACCAATGATGACGACATTGAGCATTATTAATATATTTATTAAAAAGTAGTTTTGAGGGATTTAGTTGAAGTTCTTTGCTGCTATATATAGGTGCTAAAGCGTCAATAGCTGAAGACGAACTGACGAGAGCTGCTGGAAACATGCGACAGAAGCTCGCTCATAAATGAGTAATGTAGGATAAACGCCGGATAATAAGGGGGTTCTTACATTTCGTAGAAGTTTCTTTCCATAAACTTCTGCCTTTATCGCGAGAAGTTTCAGGCCTTCAGAACTTATAGCTATTACTTCTTATTCTAGTTCCTTTTGCCAGCCACACATTTCTAGTTGAGGTAATAAGATATAACAAGGTGCGTTGAGGACATAATATGATAAACATATAGGATAGGAGCCGAGGTAAATAAAATGGATCGACGTCGTAGCACTTTACGTACCGATTCGACAAAAGGAAATCAAGATAACAATCAAGGTATAGTTTTGAGAGAATGTAACATGTGATAGTGTTATGGGTGATTGAACCGAATAATTATTTCGCAGATTTCGAGTGGGCATTTAGTCTGAATCGCATCTGCCTTAAAGCGGTAGGCGTATGGCCGAGCGAATTAGACGAGCTGGATACTCGCGGAGTCAGCAATAATCGCAATCATCTGCGAATTCCCATCATGCTATTTACACTGTGGTTTGGTTTAATAACACCACAGCTCTATGCACTTGCAAAAGTATACAGACAACTTCAATTGGTACTCGACGCTCACGTACTGCACGCTTACGTCCTTTATAAAACTCTTTTTTCTTTGGAGAAGTCGAAGAGGTAATTGATCACGCAAGACCGATAAACACCGAGAGGCTAATATTTGCAGCTGTAATATAAAAGAATCGTGCCCCACAGTATACGGCCTAATCCTACGGAGTGCACTAATCGATTGGTCCGGCTCGCGAAGTAGTGACTGGAAGTACGAAACCATGTATAAGCAGGCCTATAGGGCGCAGATCTTTACGCTCGGCGGCTACCTTGTCATGTACCTTCTCCTTCGTCTGCTTCATGTTCTTTCCATTTTCGGCCCAGAATCCGCATCATCAACAACATCACCGATCCTGGCGGCGAGTATCGATTTCTGCCCATATAGGCTTACTACCCTTTCAGATACGACCGCTCGCCGTACTTCGAAATTACCTATGCCACGCAGATGCTCGTCGGCTGTTGCGCAGCCTCCACCTTCACTATTCCTGACTACTTTTTCGGTGTATTGGTATTCCATGCTAGTGCTCAGTGCGAAATTCTCGCTGCCGGGATCCGAGAGCTGTGTCTCGAGGAGTTAGATACTTCGTCGACTGAAAAGCCGAGGGAACTCGGAATTTTTAGAGACATATTGTACGGAGACACGTTCATTTAATAAGGTAGTAACTATTTACTTTTACTCTGATACGAACAATTAAATTTTCTTATACTGGAAACTGGGTAATTTTATTGCACATTTGTTAACAACATTAAAAAGTCCTTCAACATGGTTATTCTGGCACAAACGTTCAAATTGGTTCTCGTCATTTGCTGTTTAGGCTTCAATATTGTCAAGGCAAGTAGACGACAATAATGCTATAAAAAGTAAGTGTGTAATACATCCAACTGAAAGAAATTCATAGGCGACGGGAAACAACAGCGAAAGTCTGCCAATTCTGCCAATAGTAACTTTGGGAGGGTCAACTATAACTATGATGTGCCACATGCTGGTTTACTGTTTCGCGAGTGAAGTTCTTGCAATGCATGTAAGTTTATTTTTTCACTTAAAACTATTATCATCGTCGATTTTATACGAGTAAATATGCGCAAAGCGAAAGCATTAGTGTCAAGTTTCTGTCTAGTTTTAAGTTTTTCTAAATGTTATAAAAAATTATAAGCGTCTGTCTGTAGAAAATCCTGAGCGAAAATGTATCGGCACGCACAAAGGATTATAGTTTATTGTAGGGCTTTTATAGCTTTTTATGAACGATGGTCACAGCCGACAGATACGCTCGGAAAGAAGAGCCATGCTTAGAGCAGGTATAGATTAGCACTAGCTCGCAGGTTTATGGCCCACGCCAAGTTCGTCCACGCAGCAGCGTCCATAGCGGAGAGAACCCAAGATCCATCTGTCCCTTCGCAAGCAGGTATACGAAGTGAGCATCAGCTTCTGCTGCGACCAGAGTTGTTCTGCTCGACAAGAACTGTCCAAGCAGTCAGTCTCGCACGAGCATCGACACGAGAAGTAGCGCTCTCGTACATTATGATCGATGTGTCGTTAGTGTAATTTTCCTCTTCTGATATTTTACCTTGAATAAAGTTCTAGTTTTCTTATATTTTAAATTCATCTTGTCAGCACCTTATTTTTGCACCCAGTCAACCGTGAAAAGAACAATTGGTACTGCCTGTTATGGCAGTGATTGGCACTTGCTAACGGTCGATTGTGCTCGCACCATCATTCCGATAATTGCTCGAGCACAGCACCCACTACAGCTCAGCGCTGGTAAATTCTTTTACTTATCCCTCAATGCTTTTCTCAGTGCAAGTTCATCATAAAATAGAGATCTATCTATGCTCTTATTTAAACTGAATTACCGTAACTTTGACATTTTTCAGGTCGTAAAAACCTCTTTTGGATAAGTTTCAGTCCTTTTGGCTGTCGGCGCTTAGTTGGAATAATTGTGTTTGGAACTTATAGATACCACTCATTTGTTTGAGTTGAGTTACACAGTGCGTATAAAGACGTATCATTCGGTATTCTTTGATTCCCGTGTTATATTGCTAAACTAGTAACACAAAAACTAGTAAATTGTCATATAAAATTAAAAAATATATTCATTATTCTTAATAATACGCATGCGAGTTTTTAATTAAATCAGCAAATCAACCTTTTGATCACTATGCCATACGGAAGAGATGCATTGCTGTTGTGCGTTATTTAATTGAATTCACAAACTCTATCTGCCTATGGCAAGTATTATATGCAAAGATGGTTTACAAAATTTAATGCTACAACTCTGGAACCGCGTTTTCCTTGCTGTAGAGTACATTAAAAATACTAGGTAAATAATAATCCTACCAAATTGATCTCAGCACACCATTTTCTAAACGATTCCATTTATACTAAATGCCTATAGCCATTGTTCAACAGCATGCACTCCATGTTCGAAGGCACAAACGGGAAATCCATATTACTAGGATGAAAGTACGAGAAAAAAGCTTCAATAAAAATATAGAAAAATCGTGAAAACAAAGAACAACCCTAGAGGGAAAAAAATGTAATAAATTGTAATAAATTGTAATAAATTGTAATAAAACGTAAAAAATGTAAGAAAATGTAAGAAACTGTACCTTTTTGTTGGATTTCGGACCTTTTTTCTCATACGTTTTTGTACACTTTCTTACATTTTCAGATTTGTTAAATTTTTTTACATTTTATTACATTTTATTACATATGTTATTTTACCGCCTAATATAGTCAATATATTTTTTTAATTATTAATTTTAAATGTAACAATGCATAAGAAATTGTAAGAAAAAGTAAAAGGATGTAAGCAGAAGTAAGAAAAGAAAAAAGTCGCCATTTTCTTATATAATATTACGCTTACAGACAATTTTTTACATTTTGTTATACTTTTTTACGTATTGTTACATTTGTCATTTCAAAGAACAGACCCCCATGAAATCCTGGATCAATGGATTTGTAATAAATTGTAATAAAATGTAGCAAACTGTACTAAAACGTAATAAAGGTCCGAAATTCAACAAAAACGTACAAAATAGTACGATTTGTTACATTTTCTTATATTTTATTACACTTTATTACATTTTTTATTTCCACAAGGGAACCACGTATAACTTCGGAAAATTTACGCAATTTTGTGATTCTGGATTTTCTCATATATACATCTTTGTTGTTAGAACCACGCAAGTCACCTCAAGATACTAAGAAACGAAGTATATTGACCAAATCGAATCAAAACTTTTTGGAGATTTGAGTTTTTGATCATAAATCTACTCATATGTCCTTGTGTAAATTATTCTATTTCAGAAAATATAATGACGAGTGTAGCTAAGTAAGAAATACACTTCTTTCACCCTCATATTCATTTTGATTTACATCTATCAAGGTAAAGTACGTGGCCTTTTCTTCGCGTCTATAAGATAAAGCCTATCATGCTATAACATAATGCGCTTCAGTGAAGGCATTATAAGAAATCATAAGATAAAGGTATTTCATATAATCCATACTACTTTGCAATAGATAGAGGAAAAAATGCGGAAAGAAAATTATCGTCACGCAATCCTTTACTTCTACGCGCTTCTTTGCGCGTTGCAACTTGCAAAACTTGCAAAACTTCCCAGACACTTTTTTCTCAATTATGCAAGAACAAAATCTTCTTATGTCAAGGTTCGATGTCCTATCGCTTTGCCAACGACCCGAAGTTTACCCCTTCAAAGCCCCTGCTCGGCCAGGTAATAAATTACCCGGGGCGCAATAAAGGCTATTTTTTGGTAACTATTTGTAATTGTGGCTTATTATATTTGTTATAATATTATTCATAGGTGTATCAGTGGTACACCTTTAAATAAAATTATAACATATATTATGAGCCACAACTATATGAGTTGGTATTATGTAACGTCTAATACTTATATAGACACACACATCCATCGGATAGGCTGCAGAGTGAGGAAAAAACTACTCCCTTGGGAGGAAAAAACTACTACTCCCTTGGGAGGAAAAAGTGTTTTCCTCCCAAGGGAGTAGTTTTTTCCCGCTGCTAAGAAAAACTCGATTTTCCATTCATTTTACATGCATGGAAAATGGCCTTTTTCGTGCGCGTATGATGAAAACTTAATTTCTTATTTTACTAGGAATGAGGGCGCGCTTCGCGCGCTCTTTATTCTATCTCTGTCTAATAACACTGGTAGAAAATCTACCATAAGTGTTGGGCGGCACACTAACGTCTGCTAATATTTTATAAGCATGTAACATGTTACTAAATCCCTCAAAACTACTTTTTAATAAATATATTAATAATGCTCAATGTCGTCATCATTAGTTTGAATAGTGAATTTGAAGAAAAGTTCAGTATAAGAGTCAGTGGGTTTGTCTATCATTAAAATGCCATTTATTTGCATTATAAAAAAGCAACTGAAATTTTACACAGATACTTACTATGCTACCTAGAAAACATGTAACCTACATGATTATGATTTAACTGTTTTCATTCATATTTTCACATCGAGGTCCATATGAATTTTTTAATTTAGCGTATCAAATTCTGCTTGTAGACAGTTGCACAGAAACTACCATCTCTAGCACATTGTATTTCTGGTTTCCAGTGTATTTTTACATGAAGAAAGTGATAAGTATTTTAGCTTTTTTGTCAAGGCATTAATTAGAATTTTTACTTTTAACAGTTGTGAGAGATTTTGAGACCGATACCTGTTTCTCCATTTTTGCCTTTTTTCGCATTCGAAAACTAACAGGTCTAGAGAGCTCATATTTTGCATATTATTTATGCATTTGCATATTAACTATTAAAAGTCAAAATTCTAATTACCTAATACCTTGACACAAAAGCCAAAACATTTATCAATTTATCCATGTAAAAATATGCTAGAAACCAGAAATACAATGTGCTAGAGATAGTAGTTTCTGCGTAACTAGTTATAAGTAAAATTTGACCTGCACAATTAAAAAATTCGCATGAGTCTGGATGTGAAAATCTGAACGAAAACAGTTAAATCAGAATTATCTAGGTTACATATTTCTAGGTAACATGTCTAGTAGCCTTTTTACAATTCAAAGAGCATTGTATAATGATAGACTTAAACTTACTGACTCGGATACTGAACTTTTCTTTAAATTCACCTCTCAAACCACACCGAGGGCGACTTTGGGCACAGAGACACAGTATATCTTCAAACTCTTTATTCTTTTAATTGAACTTCTCACTGACATTTCAAAAAACAAAATAATATTCACACATTTTATTACTACTACAAATGGGATTAGGGTGCCACTTTTCAATACACATGTTGTAATACTACATACTCTTGGTAATGATTAATTTTTACTAAAATGTCTTGCTAGTTATATTACATATATTTTATCTGTTATCAAGGTTTCCACATTTCATTTTAAACATTTTCATTTTAAACACCTCAAACATTTCTACCAGGGTTATGAGTTATGACTGTTTTGAGGGTTATGAATTTAAAGCGCGGTTCTGATCTCGTTGCCTAGGCAACCAACCAGCAACCAATCAGAATCACGTATTAAATGCTTCACAACAAAGGCCATCATTTTTTTAAGAAAGGATAATTTTTGCACTGAGATGTAGTACAATATTTAATAAACCTTGATGTTTAAATGATTGAACATGAGCACGACGTTGATAATTTCAGTAACAATGCTATTCAGTTTGTTAATTTTTTGGGTACGGTGATCAGCGACAAATGTGTGTATGGCTGTAAACAAGTACTTTCAATAGGTAAGAAACGAACAATTATCGTGGAAAACAGCGTATTCTTTCAAAGATCAATAATGTATACACATGTGCCAGTCGACGATAAGTCGAGCACTTTATACGGTCAAAAAATCGAGCTTTTGCAATTTTTAGGGCACACTCACCAGACCAAGTTTTTTCCATGCGTTTGGACACACAGTATGTAAAAAACACGGGTAGCATACCTCCAAACTATATGCCAACAAAAAGTTACGGGCCAATTACTAATTGCCAAAAAAATGCCTTTATAACACAGTGTGGCTAAAATCCGCTGTTAAGTCACGTCTATCTGTGACTAAAGGAGTCCTTTTTTGCACCGTATCTATCACACTCGCTACGCCTGTGCGCTAACCTCACGGTGCAAATAAGGACTACTTTAGTTACGAATAGGCGAGACTTGCGGATTTTAGCAGTCTGCGCTATAAAATTTTATACGATACTCTTGACTTAAATGTTTCAGTTATACACGGCGCTTAGAGCCCTCGCTACGCTCGGGTGCTAACTGCGTCGTGTAACAAAGAACCATTTAAGTCACACGTATCGTAATGTACTATTATTGCGCCCCGGGTAATTCATAACCTGGCCGAGCCAACATTATTTTTTCTGGTATTTCCATAGAGACAGTCGTTCAACGATTTTTTTTTAAATTCAAGATCTTGGGCTCCGCTGCTCATTAATGCCGGAAAAAATAATGATTACTTAGCCAGTTAATTAATTACCCGAGGCGCAATTAAGGCTATTTTTGGTAATTAGTAATTGGCCCGTAACTTTTTGTTAGCATAAGGTTTGGAGGTGGCATCCATGTTTTTACGTATTGTACATATGTCGAAGTGCATGTAAAATACTTGGTCTGGTGCGTAAAGTGTCCAGCTTCTCGCAGAATAGCTCATATGCAGACGCAAGATTACCATATTGAAAGCGAAAGCGTAAATTGCAATTTGTTTAATGCATGAGGGCACAAACAAAAAATGTATTACGGTAGAATGAAAGAGCGAGAAAAGAGCTTTATTTTTAAGAAAAAATGCGTTAAAAGTCACATTTTTAATGGCAGGTAACTTTTGACCTAATCAAGCATTTTTAGCGCTTTTTTTTTTTTTAAATTAAAGCTCTTTTCCCGTTGTTTTATCCTCCTATAATAAATTTTTTTGTTCGTGCCCGCATGCATTAGGTACATGCCTTAAGTACGCGTAAACATCTGTTCGTATTTCCAAGATTTTAGAAAAATAAAAAGTTCGATCGAAATTTTCTTCTGGTAGAACAATTCATTAAACTTAACACTACGGCGCTACAGACTCGGTTTTTCATTTGCAAACTTTATTCAAAAAGCCTTATGTAATGCAAAACAGTGTTTTTTGGGACGACATCCCCTTAATTATAACGGTTTTGCAGGCTTTTAAAAAAATAGCATATACTTTGAGTGTCTAGTTATTATATTATTATCTGCATCATGAACCTTTTTTGTATAAATTAATAGCATGCACATTCTATACAGACCTAAAAATTAAAAAATGTTAAGTACTGACAGCTAGAAGAACAGAGACGTAACCAAAGGAGGTTTTCACGATCTGAAAAATAAAAAATTTAACAGCGATGCATTTAAAATAAGAGAACAAGAAGAGGTGTAATGTTGAACTTACGCTGAGAAAAGCATTGAGAGACAAGTAAAAAAATTTCCCGGCACTGAGTTGCAATGGGTAAGACGCGCGAACCATAATTGGGATGATTTCTCGAGCACAATTTGCTGGCAATGTGTACCAATCACAATCATAAGCCGCTTCACTGATACCCTCGCTCTAAAAAGTACGATTATATAATTTATTGTCTACACATTTTAAAGAATAAGAAAACTTACGTGCATTGCAAGGATCTCACTTGCAAAGCAATACACCAACATGTGCATAAGAATTGTAAGCGTTGATCCTCCTAACGACACTACTGGTAAAATAGGTGAATCATTGCTTTCGGTCCCAAGTGACTGTGAATAATATTTTTGTTCATTATGCATTTGAAAATAATTGATCTGTTCTTTTCTATATTATGGTTATAAATAACTTTCCATTATGATGTTGAATCCCAAACAACATATGATGAGCGTTAAGCATATGGTTTGTGCCAAAATTATCAAGTTAAAGGAATTTTCGATCATTTCCACAAAACTAAAAAAAATGTACATAATTTTGGTAAATAATAAAAGCACCTTAATATCTTTTAAAGTTATTTCATCTGCTTGAAAATATAGTATAGACTGCAAGTTGCGCTAGATGAATATTCAGCGTGAATTTCAAGCTAATATATTGATTTTTTCTTAAGTTATCGTTGGCCTTATAATATATTTTTGGAATTTGTAAACAATCATTTTTCAACGATATGTATTATTTTTGTTAATAAACCTGTAGAAGGGCCCCAGCTCGTTTGTTATTAAAGAAATAAGTAAATAAATATAGTATCTATCTCAAGTTATTTGCAAAAATTAATTTGAAATCGACAAAGCCCTTGATAATAACGTACGCGAAGAAAACGAAATTAGATTAGAATTTTAACTATGATTTCTGATAGCTGAAAATTAGGATTCCGCATTTTACCAAATTTTAAATTTGCAATAAATCAAATTTTGAGAATATTATATTGGATAAGAGTGACTTGCATGCAATACTACACAATATTTAATCTAAAGAGTGAATTACATTTTCGTTAGCAAAATTAAAATACCTGATGAGATGAACGTGCCTTTGCACTAGCTGCTTAATTTTTGTTCTAAAGAATTTATTTTCCAAAAACGTATTACTTATACCAGCTTCGACTTGCGGAGGAAACAATTGTTGAACTTTAACGGCTAAAATCTCGCACTGAGCACTTGCGTGGAATACTAAAGCGCCAAAAAAGTAGTCGGGAATCGAGAAGCACGAGGCTGCGCCGCTACATATTATTACATGCGAAACGAAAATCATTTCGAAATATGGCGAACGATTGGCGTCAAATGGATAGTAAGTTTGTATGGGCAGGAAACGATCCTCGCCTGCCGTGTCAGTGATGTTGTTAATGATACGGATGCTCAGGCCGAAAATGGGAAAGATTATAAAAACTATAAACGAGAAGAGCATCACTATGTAGCCGCTGAGCGTAAAGATTTGAGCTCTGCGTGCTTGCTTCCGCATTATCTCGTACTGCCAGAGGCTGCCTTGCGAACTTTGCCAATCTAAAAGGGCGCTGCGCAGCATTGGTCCGTATACTGCAGCTTGATAAAATTAATTTATAAATGGTTGCGTATACCATGAAAATGTTAGTACTGTTTTGTAATATGGCTTTTTAATGTTTTTATCAGTTTTTTTGTTACACTAATATATTACGTTTTGTAACACATGCACGGTTTCAGCGTTTTTTAGAACTTTTATAGAATCGGCTCTAGAGTGACCTTTTTTTGACGGCCTTAAAAAAAAACATATATAGAACTAAATATTTTGAGGTACTGCATACAAAAAATTCACTTTACTTCCGCTTATAGGCACAAAAAAACGCGGAAATTCATACATACGTTACAAAAACTATGGTGTGCACCAAGGGCTAAGGAGGCTTTTTGACCTCGTGTGGATATTGCAGTACTCGTCTGCGTCTCGTATACTGCACTCTCCATACTTGGTCTAAAAAAGCCTACTTTATGCTCTTAGTACACAATATATTATTATAGTGTAATGAATTTAATAAATTGTTTCCACTATAATTAAATCGAAATATTGTTTCAAAGCTTATACCTCCTCGACTCTTCCATAGAAAGAAGAGCTTTATGAAGGATGTAATGGTACAGTAACTTAGCGTGAGGTTATCTAGTACGAGTTGCAAACGTTTGTAAACTTTGGTGATAGCGTACATTTGAGGAACTATTAGACCAACCAGTATCAGAATAAGCATGGCAGGAATGCGTAAATACTTTATTGAACTGGCTTTAACCCTGACAGTGTTTGCGTCGACTTCATTTGGCCAGACGCCGATAAAGTTAAGACAGATGCGATTAAGACCAAATGCCCACTCAAAATCTACAAAATAAGTATATATATATATAGAAGCGGCATGAAATTTTCTGAATAATATTCATTCTTGCTTGAAACGTATTCAGCGTAATATATTAGTCACCTTGATGATTATTTTTTCTTCGTCTTATCGTAGCCCCCCGGAGACCACGTTGTTGCCGATCCATTTAATGTATCGAAATTTTCGTATCCGTAAGTCAACTATTACAGGTTCGAGTAAGAAGATGGAATAAAAGGAAATAGAAGAAGGTTTCAGTGGGGGCCTGGACGTTCATGTGGCGAGGGAAAGGCAAAGAAACTTCTTGGTATAACACGATCTATTATCCGGCTATTTATCCTGCATTATTAACGTATAAATGCAGCGCCTTTATGGATGCCGACGACAAGCTCTTAGAGGCCTCATTTTTTCTCTCGCTTCCTTCTGAGTCGTCGTCGAGACTCTGCATCTAATGTAACGCCAGGTTTACGCATAAAGACGAAAGTTTTTCATTGTACTTATAGTGTTTGTATGACGTTCTAATATATATATAAAAAGAAAATTTAGTTGTTCGCCAATAAACAAAATTAAATGGGCATGGCAAGTGACGTAGTAATAATCTTGAGAGTTGTTCTTTGCTTCATTACGATTAAATATAATAAACTTGACTTTGTTTGATTGATCTCAGTTCTTTTCTATCTGTAATTTTGTTGCGGAATATATCAAACTGGCCTAACCTTTTACTTTTTTAAGAGTTAATTTTTTTTAGAGATTTCAATCCTTTTTTTAAAATTGTTTAGAGTATTTGATATTTAACGTAGTAAAAATAAAATATAAGCATCTTTAGCACCATTCAACCACAGCTTTTTTGTAACATTTTTATTACTAAGATGAAATCACTGATTGTTCTAATATACATCACCCTCGAATTATTTCTACACCTAGACACCAAAAACCACGGTGCGAACTACCCAGATCTCGTCATCGGCCACCCTGTACACCTAGACGCCGCCCTTAAATGATTTTTACACCTAGACACCAAAAACCACGGAGCGCACCACCTAGACCTCGTCATCAGCCACCTTGTACATCTAGACACCGCCCTTGAATAATTTTTATACCTAGACACCAAAAACCATGGGGCTAACTACCTAGACATCGTTATCGGCCACCCTGTACCTCTAGACACCTTCCTCGAATGATTTTTACACCTAGACACAAAAAACCACGGAGCGCGCCACCTAGACCTTGTCATCGGCTACCCTGGCAAGCTAGTTACTGTTACAGCTCCGGAATGCAGAGTATGCACTGGCAACCTCTTAATTCAAAATATCGTAATATATTATTATATTTTCTTGAGAAAGCAATTCTCATCTGTATATAGCTTTGCGGTCAATTTCACGGTCCTAACACTTCTTGCGGCTAACTTAACGGTCCTTTCACATTTCAGGCTGAAGAAGAAAAACGTAATTTTAGCATTTGTGGATTATACACTCACATATTATAAAAATAAGCAGCCTTTTCACTAATATTTTTGTTGGAAGTCATAGTTTAACTCAGAAACATACTAATAAGCCAAAAAATCTTACGAACAGTAACAATAAGCATTTTTTTCTGTATCATGAAAAATCCGAACACCAATATAGAAGTAAATAGTGTCACGGGCACCGCGGCTTCGTCTGCTTCTCAAACTCGCCTTCGTGGCGCTACCACGTCACTTGATTCGTTTTGCATTCTTCTCTAAAAATATTGTCAGAATCTATACTAACCGCTCACTGGATTTCCGTGCTAGTTTTGTTTTTTGTCAGTGCAGTAATCCAGATGGAAAATGCCAAGAGGTGTAGGAACCAAAAGATTTGAGCCAACCGTAAATAACTCATACGTGCAGTGTTGCCCTTTTTTTTAAAACACGTTAATTAAAGATATTGTAAAGCTTTAAATTGCAGTTGTAGCTTTGTAATGAGCTTCGTAGTAATGTTTTAGCTTCCCACCGGACATTTCGTAATGTTGTAGATTAACGTTATGATTAACATTATAATGCTAATTTTGCCTTTAAAAATTATGAAACTTGTCGCTTAAAAGTTGGAAATGATTTTCGACTGTATCGCACAGAACGAAAGTTAAGGCATATGCATGTGCACTTCTATTAATTCGATAGTCTTTACCATTTTACAGTGTTGGCATAGACCTTCAGCTACGACGTAACGACTTGAGTCCATGCGCCAACTTGAGATACTGCCCTAAGTATCGAAAAAAGTTGAAAAAAAATAGCAGGAGTTGTCTTAAAAGTAAATTTGTAAATATGCAAAATACGCATGCTGATTTATATGTGGCATATCCATTGCACCAAATAAACGAACAAATAATACATACAAAGTTAGTTACAAAGTGAATTGCATATTAGAAAAAAACTAACTTTTGAGAAAAAATCCACTTTCAAGAAAATCTATTATCGTGGAAAACATTTTATAGGGAGAAATGTTTCTTGGGAAACGCGGATTAGTAAAAATGTCCAATAAATAATCACTTTACCAATAAATATCACTTTACCAGAAATGTTAATATTTGAATTTTTGTTATTTTAAAATTTTAGGAAAATCTATATAAATCAAAACTGACCAAATATTATTACAGAAATTTATTAGAAACTGTTAATCTTGATTTCTCCTTGTTGAATATTTAGCGAGTAAATATAAAGCAGGGCTTCCAACATAAGTATATTTATTCAAACAAAAAATATAAAATTCAATACAAAATATAAGAGCGCGACAGTTGAGAGCATCACAACTGCTCGTGCTCGGTGTCGGACTTAGACTAACTACTGTCCTCCGCTGAGGGCATTACAGTACCTCGGAGACGCTGCTTTTATTACACCTACGGCTGATCGCGGGGGGACGCTGAGAGAACCCTTTTGCCAGAAGTCGCGCTTTATATCTATCGCTGTTATCCAGCGAATTTTTCTTGACAGCAAACATCCATTTGCAGCCGATGGCACGCTTGCCTTTTGGTAGCGGGACGACACTTCACGTATTATTTTCTTGCAGAGCGTCGATTTCTTGTCACACAGCTTTTCTCCATTTTTCGGCGTCTATGCTTGACATGGCTTCTCGGTAAGTCATTGGTACAGCATATGCTATATGTGCGACCGGATTATCATATCTATTAATCAGATTGAGCTTCTCACTGTTGTGCAATTGCCTACCTTCTTGCTGTTGGTTTTCAATGCGCTGATTTGCTTGCTCGCCGATTTGCTCATTATCTCCCACTTCATCTACAATTTGTTGATCGGGAGCAATGATATCAACATCTTGTTGATGATTTTCTTCATTTTCGGCGTCTTGAATTTCTCGTTCTTGTTCCATCCCAAAGTCAAACGAAACACGATAAACTTCATCTTTCTTCTCTATATTCTTTAGGCTACTTTCGTTAAAATCTACGTCGCTGCTGACGTAAATTTTGCGCGTTGCTGCGTCCCAAAGCCAGAGTTCTAAGTTGACATTGCTGCCTATCAACATACACCTGGCGCTCTCAACGAGAGTGCGAATTTCTCGTTCGGCTTGGCCATTTTCCTCGTGGATGTATGGTGATGAAAACTCGTGCATTATACCCTTTTCTTTCGCGTGCTTTTGAAATTTTTCAGAGGTATACTCACAGCCATTATCTAATCGTAGCACTTTTATTCGATTTCTAGTTTGTTTAAATGCAAAACTTTCAAACTCTAAAAATCTTTCAAACACTTCTGACTTATGTCTCAGAAAATACACTTTTCTAAAGCTTGTGCACTCGTCTTTAAACAGCAAAAAATATTTTGAGCCTCGCGGAGACTCAATATTCACGGGGCCACACACATCAGTATGTGCTGTGACGATGCATGCGGCTTGCGGGTTTGCTTACCCATTAAGCACGTCTCGCAAAAAAATCGTCTTCTTTCTCAAGTACGAATTTTTTATCGTTAAACACTTTGTTGGTGTTTATCACTGCGCGCACATTTATATGTCCGAATCTCTCATGCCAGAGTTTTAGCGCTTGATTATCTTTAGACTCAGCGATGTTGCACTTCTCGGGAACTTTAACTTTGAACAACATTTTTAATAAATTCTCGCCGCGGGCTACTACTTTGTCGTTTCGGTCACGCACTTCACAGTTAGTTTTAGAGGTGTAGAAAAAGTATTCTTTGTCGTTAATTGCTGGAATCGAAAACAAATTTCTTTTCAGTTCTGGCACTAGAAGCACATTTTGCATTTCCCGACTGATTATTTCACCGTTGATTTGCTCTTCAATGATGATCGTGCCGATGCCTGCAGCGGGCAGCATCTTATCGTCCGCAATTTTCACATAGCGGTTTTCAGTCGTTGCGTCAAGAGTCTTAAAAATATCAGCTCGGAAGGTCATGTGCATGATACCACCCGAGTCAGCCAGCCAAATATCTTGATCACTATCGGTTGTTTTACTTACGAGCGCTGTCACATCGCTGATGTGTGCTGAAGCTACAAACGATGATTCTGCCTTTTGTTTGCTGGCGTTTTTATCCGGACGCCTCTGATATCCAGGTATGCGACGACGCGGTCGAAGCGCGGTCCGCTGAGCGCGCGTCCCTTTTTAATCCCTGATTGCTGTGTTTGTCGCACGTTTTTCTAGCAATAAACGCACCGCGTCTCCGAGAAGCTTATCTTCATAAAAGAGCAGATGCGCTGCCGAGTTCGGCGACGGACTCGGTGCAGCATCTGCGCTTGGGTTTTTCCCAGCTATAATAAAATAAACTATCCTAGAACTACGCGTATTTCTAAATTAAAACTACGTCAGATTTTAGCAAAAATCCAACACTCCTCTTATCTTTCCCGAGAGCTGAAACCGATGACCAAGTTTCCCATCATCTACCAAAAATAATATGAAATCCTCCCGTTACCTTATAGATGAGTCTAACGAAAACTAATTCCTGGTTCACCGTTACGATTTGTTAGAAGTAAATTAGTTTCTATTATTATCTGTCATTTTGAAACGCGAAATCTAGATTTGAATCGGCCTTCAGGCATGTTGGCATACCTGAACAAATTTCGTTCTGTCTCGACTCCATTCCCTATACAAGCTGTTGTGTTTGTACTAAGGTAAGGATTAAGCGGAATATTATGTATAATAAATAATGATAGTTTATTACAGATATATGTTAAGAACACTGAGAATACGAAATGCTGTGCTATTCCACGACCCTGTGACACTTTGGGAAGCTCGATCTCGTCTGACCAGCGTATATGAGGCATTCTGCGAGAAGTCGGACACTTAGCGGTCGAAAAATCGAGCTCTTGCAATTTTAAGGGCACACTGACCAGACCAAGTTTTTTACATGCACTTCGACATATGTACAATACGTAAAAAACATGGATGCCACCTCCAAACCTTATGCTAACAAAAAGTTACGGGCCAATTACTAATTAACAAAAATAGCCTTAATTGCGCCTCGGGTAATTAATTAACTGGCCAAGTAATCATTCTTTTTTCCGGCATTAATGAGCAGCGGAGCCCAAGATCTTGAATTTAAAAAAAAAATCGTTGAAAACGACTGTCTCTATCCGTATGGGAGGCGCAGCCCTCACTGATCTCTCGACCGGCGCAAAAAGTTTTGTATCAAACCCTCCGCAATGAACAGCAACTGCGGAGGAGCGTCTATATGAGAGTCGTCAACGCGTCCAACCAAGGTCGGAGGTCCGGCTCTTCAGTCTCTCCGAAATCCATGAACCCCGGCTCCACTGGCAGTCCAACCTCCGGGGCAGGTGTCGCAGGAACTACCTCCTCGCCCTGAAAACGACTTGCCGCGACAACCAGATACCACCACCGCGCTTCCATCTCTAACTCTACCATCCCGGAAGCAGGGCGACCGGACACTAAGACTGGACCGTCAAATGGGCGCAACCAACGCGGCTCCGGAGAGGCTCCCCCGGCAGGGGTACCTCGACGCCGATCTCGATTCGGAACTCCTTGGGTCCTGGACATTTCTGAAAAGATGGCGAAATTAACGCAAGATTCGTTACCTCTAACGGACGCTATGACACGACAGGACGGCACAGAATTGACGCAACGCTATTCATGCAGGACAGGAATGGAAATCACTAACCACCAAGTAGGGGGGGTAGGTAGGGTATTGGCTGTTTATTATAAAAACAAAAGGCTTTATGC
The DNA here is from genome assembly GCF_009193385.2 of Nasonia vitripennis. NCBI lineage: Eukaryota > Metazoa > Arthropoda > Insecta > Hymenoptera > Pteromalidae > Nasonia > Nasonia vitripennis. The sequence continues at coordinate 21,557,505 of NC_045760.1, forward strand.
GTTGCCCAGGTGAGAACGCAGCAACGCAATGACCTTTGGAGGGGCCGTCGCAATGTGTCGCAATGCCTCCATCCACGATTGTGGCACCAGACGGGGATACCGGCCTGCACCCTCTTCCACTGGAGTTGGTACTAGGATTGGCTCCCGGTAGGGCGACCCCTAGCTCGCCAACGCCTTGTCGTAAGTCGGAGGAGGCGCGTCGATATCGGGGTGCTGGTCTGGGTATTCCCATAGTGGCACGAGACTTTTCCGATAAGCAGCATGGCTTTAGAAAAGGGCGATCGACCATGGGGGCCATTAGAGATAAGAAAGTTGAAGAAATTAGACATACGACTGAAGACATTGCGATTCTGGTAACGTTAGACATAAAAAGCGCGTTCAACTTGGCGAGATGGACCGACATACTTGCTGCCTTAGAATCATTCAGTATGCCGCGATACATTATACAACTTACGAAAGATTATCTGGGGACCGGGTCATCGAGTACAACACGAAAGAAGGGCGTAGGAAAAGACGTATAACTACAGGAGTAGCGCAAGATTCGGTCTTATGGGGCCAGACTTATGGGGTATCTTGTACGACGGGCTTCTGAAACTCGAAATGCCGGGAGACATGATGCTCGTTATGAGTGCTATGGCGGATGGCAAAGCACGGATTGACTTCAGCGCTGAATAAGACCGGAATTTTCCTCTTGACAGAAAAGCGGATACCGATCATTATACCTATGAAGGTAGGCGGCGAGACTATACCGACAAAATTATCGGCCAAGTATCTAGAAATAACTCTGGTGCGACGCTGTGCCTCCCAGTACAGGTGCGCAACACTTGACGCCTCGTACGCGCCAAGATTTTTCATTAATCGCGGGATTTAGCGTAATCGCCGACGTTTGGGAGAACGTGGGGAAAGAAGGAAGAAGTAATCACACAAGTTATTAAGTTATATTGCACGTATATTTGGCCCAGCCCTTCCCTACAACGTGGTGGCCGTAGCCGCCCACGCACAGTAGCCACGCAGGGCTCGCCGTCACACCTCTACTCTCATATACACGCGCGCGCCACGAAGCTCTCGCCTCTGACGTCGCGCAGTCTGACCCGTCTGCTCTCTCTCTCTCTCTCTCTCTCTCTCTCTCTCTCTCTCTCTCTCTCTCTCTCTCTCTCTCTCGCTCTTCTCGGAGCTCGCGCGCACAGGCTTTGCCTCGCGTTGACAGCAAGTCCGACCTGCTGCTACCGAGCAGCGAGGATTTCACGGACGCCCCGGTGCCTCTCTCTCTCTCTCTCACTCACACACTCTCCCGCGTCTCTTCTGCGCTGCGCTTCTCTCTCTCTTTCTCGCTCTCGCGCACGCTGGCCCGATGCCTCGCGTGGATGACGTCGAGGTGTGCGCCCGCACCGCACACCGCTCTCTCGTCTCGCTCACTCTTTCTCCCACACATCCGCGACTTTCTCTCTCTCTCTCTCTCTCTCTCTCTCTCTTCTCTCGGCGTCCTAAAGGCTCGCACCGAGAGTATCCCGAGAAACCCAAAGGTTCTTACCTGGTGTAGGAGAGACGAACACTAGTCTCCCGTCCCCCAGCGGAAGCATCGCTAGCCCAGGAGGTGCTGGCTTCCCGTAGTCTTTCCCTCTCTCTCTCTCTCTCTCTCTCTCTCTCTCTCTCTCTCTCTCTCTCTCTCTCTCTCTCTCTCTCTCTCTCTCTCTCTCTCTCTCTCTCTGCAGACTTGGGGATGAAGGCCTGGCTCTTGTTCCGGCTTCCTTCCTCTGGCTGAACGGCTGGACGGTCGTCTCCGAGGAGGGATCTCTTCCTCGGGGCGGTGGTCCAGGTCGTGGCGCTGCTGCTCTCTTACTCTCACTCTTTTCTCGCAATTCACTTTCGCGCGCTCTCGTCACGTCGAAGTGTCATCGACAGGGCTCGGAAAGGAACTCCCGAGCCGCTCTGCCGCGTGCGCGCTCGGCGTCCCGCCGTCGGCCGTCGGGCCCGGCTGATAACGTAGCCCGATTGGCCGCGCGAGGCGCGAGACGCGCTGATTGGCTGCTCGTTTCGCGCCTGTTCGAACCGGCGAGCTCCCCCCTTGGGTACGTCGACCAGCGAATTCCACGAATTCCCGGGACGTATCTCGCGTCCGAGAAAACGCGGGCCTCGCTGGAACCGATCGCCTTTTCTTCCTCGCATCGAGTGAGGTTTACGCGCAAACAATAACGCGCGATTTGCTCGGCTGCGACGTACAACGTCGCACTGGATATGAAGCTGACCTACGGGGAACACCTAGAACGCATCTATAAAAAAGCCACGACTCATGGCCAACGTCCGCAGACCTATAAGCCTTCAGTCAGGCAGTTACTCATGGCGAGTGGCGACCACTAACTCTATCCTGCTATTGGGGTCAGAGGTGTGTGCCGACGCTATGAGTATGAATAAGTATCGAAAAAAGGCTTGCATAGAGTCGAAATTCGAATTGCATCTCAATCGCCGCTGAAGAAAGAAAAATAACAATGCGCAATTGGCAGAATAGGTGGATTGCATGTCCAAAGGCTAGATGGACTGGGATCCTTATTAAAGATGTAGGCCGGTGGCTGGACAGGAAGTGGGGGAAGGTCAACTTCTACCTTACCCAGTTTTGTCTCCAGTCACGGATACTTTAGGATCTACCTGTTCGCGATGAACACGGTGGCATCACCGGGATGACGCGAGAAACATGTTTTTGAAGTGAATAGGCTCGCAGGGTACACATTTTACTGGGGAGTGAATCGTCACGGCGTCGCGACAGACCGATCGTCACGAAAGCAGCGGCAGCTCTCTCCCCCTATCACGCACTCTTCGCCGCGCATATGAGAGTGATCCCACAGCTCAGCTTTCCTCTTACATATCAGCAGAACTTATTTACACACGCTGCAAGCGGCTATCGGGTATTCTCGGTTCTTCCCGCTGGATTTTGGGTCCCTCGACGCGCTAATATAGCGGTGGCTTTTCATGGCGCTTCAATTTGTTTGCGTCAACTAGACGACGTGACTATTTTAACATGCGCGAAACGTTTGCAGGTAAACATTATTACTTTATGACACACCGTAGCGTAAACCTCGACTTACCGCAAGTTCGTACAAAAATGCACTCGCTAAATCTCGGTTTACGCACGTTGTGTTATAAAATATCGTACGATAATATTATTCTTGTTATATTTAGCCTATCCTTAATTTACTAGTTAATCAATGATTATTATACCTAAGATTTACGCATCAAAATCACTAAATCAAGAAATTATAAAAATTTATCAAAAAGGTCACAATTAAATTTATCCTTGTAGATTACTACTTTGTACTCAACAAAGACGCATTTGAATTTGCGTTGAAAAATAATTCATTTCAGTTTTGCCGCGAAGACTATAGTATATATATTTTGAACTCTTGCGTCGAAGACTATAAGTATATTAGCAGTCCCGGTGCAAAGACTAGTACATTTCTCACTTTGTATACGTTTGATTCTCTGGCAACGAAACTATTTAAAATTTTCAAAAATGTCACATCATCTATTTAGTATTCACTTCTATCGGGACATTTTTCGACTGCCCTCGCTGGGCTGTGAAGCGTATAGAGTACTAGAGCTGACGATAAGGGCATTCACGCCCGAAACAGTAGTTAAAACGATGCTTGATAGCAAGCAGAATTGGGACAAGATTACGGCGTACGTGAAGATGGTCCTCCGCGTGAAAAACAGTGGCGGTCGTTTAGAATAGCTGATAGCTAGAATAGCTTAAGACAGGCGACCCCCCGAAGGAATGCGAGCGCGGCTTTCGCGGCCCTATGAAAGGTGGAGTTTTAGTGAGTAACCTGGGGTTGTCCCTCACCAGGAGAGTCTCACACACAGGGAGTCTCGCACGGCTCCTGTCATGGTGCATTAAGCTTTTCTCTAACTCTCCGGATAAACAAAACAAAAAAATAAAGGGAATGGTGACACTTGGAGGAGTAGGGCGCATTAAAAAATTTAAATTTGAATATTTTAAATACCATAGAGTCTTCATAACCTCATAAAACCACCAGAATTTTCTCAAAACATTCTGATCTTTAGTTAGCGACTTATAAAATTTAACAAAAATAGTAATTTTCTGTTATACAAGGTTTACAGGGTGAGAGACGAAGAATTCAAATCTTAATATCTTTTTCTTAACACGTGCATGGAGAAGACCCGTTTCCATACATCTAAAGTGAATGGCAAGCTTCTCATTTCAAGCGTGCGGGAGAGAATCATTCTCTCCCACTCAAACATGCTTTAAAATTTTCAAAAACCTTAGAACAAAATTTTCACGTTTAGCACGACTCAAAATGAAAAACTTCCTATTCACTCCATATGCATAAAAACGGGTCTTTACATGCACTTGTCAAAAAACAATAAGGGAAGGAGGGCAATTTCTACCTCGGGTGAGATTTGGGCACGAGTAATCCCCCCCCCCCTAGTTGCACAATATACTATTAAACTAATCGGTTTCATAAGTCGGAAAAAAAACTTAGCCGAGGTAAGGTAAAATTTTTACAGCAAATAGATATTATCGTTTTTTATTGCCATACATTTTTTCAAAACGTTTGACTATTTATTTTTATAAATATTAAATTTGTTTGAAAAATCATTTTTTTATCAAAACAATTGAACAGAACGGTCCCCTCGTAGGAAATTGAGGCTAATATGGCCATAATATGTTGAATTTTATGCTCTGTAGCCAGATTATGTGGCATATCGTTAACAGACGACGGTAATTGGGCATAATATGTCAAAAAATTATGGCTAACGTTTTAAGAATGGCAACCTAAACTTGCACACATTTATTAACAAACACGACAACACTCAACGCACTGACATGTATAGTTTTTATGTAAGCGGAACAATTTCTACTTGACAGTCTTTGCTAGCTGATCCACGCCGAACGCCATGGCTCCAGGGGCAAAATTTAAATAGAAAAAAAGTAATCGTACAATCATTAAGAATTTGGTTTTGCTCTCAATTAAAAAGTATTATACTTGGAGGGCTAAAATTTTGCATGGTGATTTGTTTCAAGCTGTTAAAACAATATATTCATATGCCTTTATCTCAAGTGCTGTATAGTTTAAATTCTCATGTAAACACCCATCTGTAAATTTTGCCCCCGGAGCCATGGGGTTCAGTCATGTGGATCAGCTAGCAAAAACAGACAAACAAAAATTGTTACGCTAGCCTGTTTCTACATGATAAAATAAGCATCTACATTACAAATTAAACATCTTGCATGAATACACTGCATGCGACTGACTCGAACACTGAGTTGGAGAATATCTATCAAGATCAACGTATTTAGACTCCATCATTGGCATCTTAAACACACAGATTTCACCTGATGTTTCTAATATTCACACTTACATAAAAACATGCATGCCAGAATAGTATACATATGTCAGTGAGTGTTCGGTGTGATTATATGTAAATTTGTATGTATGAATATCTCAAGGTCAGGTTACTACTCTTAACACATTGCTTTGTATTTTCATAATTTATTGAGAAAACCTTTTTTAAACGTAAATGGTTTTAAAATTTACTGCTTAAAAATAAATTTGATTATTAAGTTTATGCATTTTAGGTTCTAAACCCATTGGTGGAGTCAAGTACTTAACATGATGTAGGCATATTATGTCAAAGTATCATTACATATTATGCTAAGAAAATCTAGGCACTATAGTTATTCACCGGCCATATCTTATGGCGTATTTCCTACGAGGGTCGATCTTGAAAATTTTGCGGGATAAATATAGGCAATTTAATGCTCTTCCATAAACACTATTGCTGAATTTATTATATGAATCATAGCATTAAAAAATAGCAAATATATTTTTTCAAAAATTGAAAAATGGCCATAAAATAGTCAGAATCATAAAAAAAATATATATATATACATATAAACACACGCGCGCGCGCGAGCACGTGTGTGTGTATATATATATATACTAGGGGGGTTCCCCTCTGCTCGCTTCGCTCGCCAACCCCCATATGTTAATTTCAAACATGATTTCTATCTATAGTAGTTTTAATAAAATATTTCTATGTTTTCCATATCACTCTTGAGGTAAATAGAAAGGTGCGTTTTTTTTTGTTAATAAACTTTACCCATAATGTTTTATTGCTTATATAGTATTTCAGAATCATTATGTTCGTCATAAACAAGTCTTGTTTACATATTTTATACACTTATTTGTGTTTATATTTAATGTTTATAAGACTTGGATAAGTATAATGATTATATAATTTTGTTTTATGTGATTAAGTTTATTAACAAAAAAAGTGGTATCCCCGATAGGCCTAATCCACTTTAATAAATCAACATATTTTTTTCAGATTTAAAGTTTTTACTCATATTTGTCTAATATTTAGCATGTATATACATTTATTTATATGTTTTATACTCTATATTTTTAAACATACATCATTTGTTTTCCAATTATTCGGAATAATTAATGGATTAATTTTTCCATCTCCTAATTTTAACAAAAATGAAGAAAATTCATCATCTTCAGACCTTATATTTTTATGTAATTTCATTATATTAAATAGAGGCCATAATATAGAGTATTTAATTGTATTTTCGATAATTGTATTTCGAAAACTATTTTTAATAACGGGTAAAATTTGACGAAAATCACCTCCTAAAACCATTAACTTACCACCAAAATGTAAATCGTTATTACAAACACATCTTTTATCTATAATTTCTAAAGCTTTTTGAGGAATCATAGAAGCTTCATCCCAAATAATAACATCTACTTCACGTAATTTTTTTTGTCAGATTCTAACTTAAAAAAGGAAACGGTAATGTTAGTTAAATCTACAGGTAATCTAAACATTCTGTGACTTGTCATTCCTCCCGGCAATAATATTGATGCTATTCCTGTCCAAGCCATTGATAAAATATTTGTTCCAATTGATAGATAATAATATATTATGGTTTTGTATAAAAATGTCTTTCCTGATCCACCTGGTCCATCTATAAAATTAATTTTTTCTACACCATTAGTTAATATTTCAAAAATATGTTTTTCATCTGTATTTAATTTACAATACATATTATCAAACATCTCTTTGGATTTAATGACAATTTTTTGATACTTTTTTTGAATTAAAGTAAAATCTGATGTTGGTAGACCAAAGTCTTTACAACACATGTTTTCCGTAGACAATATATCATTAATTTGTATAAGTGCATTATTTTCTTTATTTTCATTAAAATCCTCAATAAAAAATTCTTAACATTTTTTCCAAATTGATTTACCTTGTATATTTTCTGACAAAAGATACCATGAAAAAAATTTTCGTAATTGAAATGGTAACATAACAACACGTGCTTCTTCAAATATACTAAAAATTTGTGAATCATCTTCTACTAATCCCATTGCAATAACTGTTTCTTTATGTGTATTATAAACTATATGTTTATGTGTTAGTGAACTTTGAAATGATGTTGCTCCTTTAACATGATTAATATTAATTTTATTAATATCAATTAATATTAATTGAAACACTGGGGTCTGCTAGCACAGCCCAGCGTTCTTAAATCTATGTTCGCGTGCCGTCACACTCCAATGCATACACGGTGGCGGGCCGCCTCGGCCCAGGGCGCCAGGCATCGAGATGCCAGGGATCCCGCGATCCCCTTTCCGTGTGAGCGCCACCGTGTGTTGGGACCTGACGGCGTGGGAGATGAGCTCGGCTAGCTCTAAGGAAGGGGTGGAGTATCGAACTGGGTCGTGGCTCATAAAACTCATTAAGGCTTGCTGCTGATATGATATGTCGTATTTATTCTTCATTTTCCCTCTTAACAACCACGGCAACCTGCCGAAAACCTGCGGCCTCTACAGTCCAGAGGCACTACGCTGAACTAACTAAACTACTATGCGGCACGTCACGCCGCCGATCGAGGTCATCGTGAGTAAGAGCGAATTTCTACAGGCGGCCCCGCAACGATATTTTCCACTTGTAACGTGCAGTCGAACTGCCACGTTACATAATTTTAAATAAAATCGTTCGGTATCTTTTGGAGAAACAACGTGACAACGTCCTATACATACATTTTTTCTTATATTTTTACATTTTATCCAAGATTTAGTATTATTATTAAGAACATAAAAGTCAGGTATTCTAGCATACTTTATAGTTCTAGCAAATTCGTCTTTTTTATTTAACTCAAACAATGCTGTCAAAGTTGTTTTCCAGTTATTTGAAGGTTATAATTCTTTATTTTCCTGATAGATTATTTTTTGTTGATCCTTAGTATTAATAACTAATCACACAATGACTTTTATAACAAAAAGGAAATTCTTGCAATCGCCAAGCAGCTTCCATTGGACTTAAATATCTACCATCTACAAATTGTGTTATTTCATCGTACGTTTCATTATCATTATCATCTTGTTCCTCATTATTTTTTTCCTCATCATTCACCTTTTTCAGTTTGCAAAAAGCCCTATCACCACCTTTGTGTAAAAATTTTTCTAAATATATTTTATACTTTGTATTGATGCGCAATATTCTACATTTATATGGCATTTATATTTTTTTAACAAAAACCTATGATATGGAACCACCATTGAATTATTAACTAATATCTTTGAACTATTTTTATTTTTATTTTTATAGGTATGACCTTCATTTTTATTATTTCTTCTTCTATATAGTGGATAACCATTACTTTGAAATGTTGTAGTTTCTACAAAAGGTTTTGGAAAACTTTTATAATATTGTTTTGTATTTTCTAGGTCACATGAAGATTCTTTATTTGTTTCTACAGAAGTATACTTAGTATACTTTTTTTGTATATTTTCGGAAACATGGAGATGATTTAGTATGTGGTCCATGGAGCATATGTTTTATAACCAACTTTTGCAATTCTTTATCGTCAATTGGTATTTCAGCAGAAATATGTTTGTCGATAGATTCGAGTGTCATTAATTTAGAATTTGTTTATAATGTAACAAGAATATGAGCATGAGGTAATCCTCGTTTTTGAAACTCAATTGTGTACACATAAGCTAAAGTTTCACAAAAATTTTATTTTTTGTTATATCTTTAATAATAATTTTTAATTTTGCGTAAAATAATCAATGATAACCTGTATGAGTAAATTATCTTATTGTAGATGATTAAAACAAAAACTACAGAATTAAAAGTTTGACATTGAGATTTCTTAATAATTATTGATTGCAAATACTAAAACAATAAAAAAATGTTTCCTATATAAGATAGAGTGTATGAATGCAGAATGTATAGTATTTAATGTTATTCTAGGTATAATAGATACCTTATTTCCTTTGTGTTTTTCTCTTCCATTTTCCGCTTGTATATTAAACTCATAAAGTTTTGCATTTCTTACTATATATTTAAATCTTGTTACTGTTTTAATATGAATATGCAGTATAATACATTAGCCATATAAACCAAATATTTCATAAAATTGTTATCATTGTTTGTAATTACATTCGTTTTTGATGTTTTACTCTAAACTTTAACACTTGTATAATTTTTTCCAGCATGTCATTGGGAATTTGGTCGAATCGTGTAAAACTTTTATTTATACTACTACGATTTTTTTCATGAGCTTTAATTTTTTCGTCTAATTTTTGCATTTCTTGTATTTGGAAATTTTCTAACATTGTATTATAGCAATATGCATCGTATTCCTCTTCAAATTTGTTATATTCGTCAATTTCTTGATTTAGTTCCGAAATAAATGGTTCTTCGTCTTCAAAATTTTCATTTTCTACATTGAGATGCGGTTCCATTTTTATTAAAAAAGTAATGAAATTTTTTTTTTGTAACCTCTCTTTGATTATATATTTGGAAATATGTTGCAGATACACAATTACTTTATAAATTAATTGATTTTCCAAACTATTTTTCATTGATTTATTTATTATCTATATAAGATTGTATTATAAATAATTATATAAAAAATACAAATATGAGACAAAATATAAAGATGCGCAAAAAGAGTTGAGATAAATATGAAGTCTGCAACATTTACTACAGCTTGTTAATAAGTACATTAGAAAGAAAATTACATTTTCAAATTCTACTTAGTATCAGTAATATAAGAAAATTCAGAAGATAACAATTCTTTTATGTTACATAAACACAAGATTGTGTTGTGCGTTTTTTGCTAACTTAAACGATACTTTAAAAGATGAAAATACTTTTAGGTCTAGAAAAAGTATTTTCATCTTTAAAGTGAATATTATTATACAAGATGGACATGAGTATTATCATACAAGGAGGATATATTAAGACTATGAGGAGGGGTATGGTGAGGGGCTGAGGAGAGGGGATGAGGGGGAGGAGGATCCTTGGGCCCTAAAAAATAACATGATTTTTGAAACGATTCTTGGTTATTTTGAGGAGGGGTATGAGGAGGGGGGAGGAGGAGCTGAGACTTACGAATCACATAAACAACTATATAATATAGGGAGATACACACACTATTTTTAGTCATAAGATTTTGAGAAAAACTGAATTTTTTCAGAAGGGATGTATCGTACAAACTTGAAACTTGACATCCAAGCCATTTGCATGTAATAAAGCATATTTATAAAGTTTAAACACTTAAGTCGAACCAGAGGATCCAGTTCATCCGAAGTAAATTTGGCGCAAGTTTTTTCAAACCAACTGGATCTTCCAGTCATCGCTGATTCATCAAACTTTGGAAATATGTTGAAACACATTGAAAAGGCTTGTCTATCAAATTTTCCTACTAGCAATAGATAGCTATCTATGCGATGTACTTAGTCTCAAAATTGTCACCCTTTCATTATTTTACGTTTTTTGTCTTGTAATTTTAAGTATGACTGAGACAACGTTTAAGTCGTTTGCGTAATAACCGACAGGAGAGTTGGCGGGTCAACGATCGAAGGGTATGAAAAAGAACGTCGAAGCAGGTGAATCATATAATGAATACGAAACTGTCGAACCCCGCCCATCATTCGCCTATTTATCTTGCATTATTGATGTACAAAAGTATAACCCTTTGTCACTTACGTGCCTAGTCTAGCTCTACTCGACTGTTTCGCAACCAGTATCACCTCGAAACAAAAGAGATCACACGTGGTACAGTGTTGCTCGTTGAATTAAATTGTCATTATAGATAACTTCTGTTGTGGTTAGCTATAGTCTCAATAAATATGAATTAATTTGCATTGTACTACTACTATTTTGAATGATATGATATGCAATGTAAAAATGGCATTATAATATATCGGTATGGTAAGGACTGTCTTGAATGTAGAATAAATTCGAAAATATATCTGCATTTTTGTTTTTTTGTTCTTCAAAGTTTTATATAATAATAATTAATTACTCTGAGCAATAAGTACAGAAAGATATCCTGCTATTGATTTTAATATCTGCAATAAAAAGCAAAACTATATGACACATAATTAATTATTGAACTTAGTTTTATTGTTTTTACATACAATGCAAAATGTTGACAGAGACAAATACAGAATTTTTCCAGCAGACAGCATCTGGGGATTCTTTGACATTATCATTATCATAATAAGATAACAACAAGTACTCCTTTTAGGAATCTTGTACCAATCGCTACTATAGACTTGTTGGAATATTTCTGCGCTCTAAAATGAAAAACCACATTTTGATAATTTTTCAAAAGCTCATGTTTTTTGAATCGCTGCTGCCACAGTAAATATCTTACGCGTGAAGCTAAAGTCTCACTCGCATAACAATTACTAAACGCGAATATCATTAGGCTAATTAAAGTGGCACCGAGATTGATGATTTGAATGACTGCCGTTTTATCGTTTGGATTCCCAATGGCCTGAAAATAAAATAAGTTTACCACGGCACGCACATGTTTTCTTAGATCAATTACGCAAACCTATAACTCACAGACAAAATTCTGACACCTAAGCAGCAGGCCATCACACACAGGCAAAATATTTGAATTAAAATAATGAAATTGAAAGACTTCTCCACGATGGCGACCATCCTGTAAAACAAATTCCCATAATTCTTCGTATACCCAATTCAGCACACTCATATTTCACGTGTGAAAAAGCTGCTGTTACCTGATTAGGTGCACGTGCCTGTCAACGTAAACGCCTAAACTTTTATTAAAATCTCTGACCGCCATAATCCCTACAATCTTCTCATTCTGTTTGATAAAGTGCTCAAAGTTGAGTCCCAACAGTTGAAACTGTCCACTGATGTGAAAAACCAAGGCGCCAAAGTAATTGTCCGGCACCGCGAGTGACATGGCTACGAAGCATGCAGCGACTATTTGCGAGCTGTGAGTGATTTCGAAATTCGGGCTCTGGGAGTAGTCGTAGGGATAGTAGGACTGCACAAGCAGGGGTTGCCTGCCGTAGTCGGTGATGTTCTGTTCAACGCGAATATTCAGGCCGCAGAGCGGAGCGATGATGAAGCCCATGAGGCTACCGGTAATGAGGCTGTAGCCGCCGACGGTAAATAGCCTCGCCACCACCGCCGCGTCTCGCATTTTTTGGCACTCCAAATCAGACTTTGGGCGCAGCCAGTCTTCCGTGACCGAGCACACTACTGGTCGCAGAACTTGCTTGGAAGTATTAAATTTTAAAATTTTTATTTAATTCTAAAAAGAACTGATAATTTTATTCGCATGCAACAACCGCACTTTTAAAGAAATGCAATTTTTCTTAAAAACCTTCTTTGCTGCGCCAAAGAAAGTAAAATTTCGCACATCCAATGAGAGTCGGAAAGCTCGTCATGAAGTTATCGATGATGAGCAGTAAATTGTTCCTAACTAAAATCAGAGCGTACATTTGTGGTACTACTATGCACAACATCATGACCGATATTATGAGCGGGATACGCAAAATTGTCGTGAAAAGTTTCGTCTCGGCAACGCTATCGTCCGGCCATATGCCCATTAAGCGAAGGCTCAAACGATTTAGGCCTATAGCCCAGTTCAGATCTGAAACATAATAAGCATATGCTTTTAAAGAGTTCGTCAAACTTGATTTATGAAATATTACAAAACTGATGAAAATATTTACATGCAAAGAAAGATTCGTGAGCATTGTTAGATTTCATCACGAATTTAAAACAAATATACCAATATGGCTTATAAGCTACCTTGCAATTTTGTCAACTTTGAATTCAAATCCGCAAAGTTTTACTGTTAGCTCGCGAAAAGATAGAAGCTATATCGATGGATGGAAGTGTGCAAAGAATATGCGAGCACAGCAACGTACGTGGATAAACGGCGTCTTGCATAATTTACGAATGAGAAAGGTAACTGACGAGGGTGGAATGGATGAATGGTGAGACAAGTAAAGCAGTCTTATGTGCCACTCAGTATAACGACGTTCATCAGTCAGTGCACAGCTGTGCACTTTTAATCGTGTTGTCGAGTGCATCAGTCAGTTTTTTTGCATCTCCCGAATCATCATCCTAGATTATTACCTTATATTAAAACATACTTATGACTTTAAATTGTATTATTATAATCTTGACATTTGTGCGTCATAGTTACACTGCTAACAGTTTAAACTGGCGAATTGCATAAGGTATGAAATGCATGCATGAAATCGATATATTTTTAATATTCAATTGTAATTTTCCGAAAAATATGTTTTAGCTGGTCTCAAAACATTTCAAATTTTGATTTCTTCCATGAATAAAAATTATGAGCACCCCATACATAGAAATAAATTCAATGATGATTGTTTTACTGTCTTACTAAAGCATGTTCCCTGATAAATTATAATCCAAATTATAAAACAACTACAATTTGATATAAAACAAATTATACGCATTCAATTTATAAGAAATGCTTCTATAATGTAATTGCATAAATTCTGTCTTCAAATTATAAACTCTAATTATAATTATAATGCCAAAGTATTTGCATGATATGAACAAATCGAGGGTATTTTTAAATGTCACTGCTCAGTACGTATAGTTATTTTTATGCAGGCCGGGTTGCGATCAAGTTGAGACGTATAAGTATGCTATTCAGACCGAAGGCTCACAGAAACTGCAATGAGTTGTATATTCCTATATTATACTATACCTACCTATCACTGACGAGAAACTCTCACGCTCCTTATGAAAATCACCTTGATAATCGACGGTCTCGTTCTATTAAAGTCATTCACTTTCGCAGGTGTAGGTAATCACTCTCTCGTCTTCATTCGCCGCACTTCTGTACTACTGCGCGTGCTACTTGAAGAGTCGGTGTAGCGTCGTCTCGTGGACAGCCTAGTGGCTCGGCAAAAATAAAAGTCACTACCACAAAGAGAAAACGAGAGGATGCCAAAGGGAGTGAGCATTCGAGTCTAGACAAAAGTTTCACCAACCCTCTCTTATTATAGAGGAGATGTGCTCAGTATGGATAAATTCATGCATCCAGCTTCCAATAGCAGATACTTTAGGCAAGTTTTTTCGCACATATTTGTGGTCTAATGAACATACTTCGGTACCGTTATTTTTAATTAATCACAGCAAAAGTTATAAGAAAAATGAGAAAATGTGGATTCCCAAAGTGCAAAAATTTCACGAGGATTGAAAATCGCACTTTTTATATTGATATCGCGAATTAACTATTGCACGGAACATCGAATCGGGACCATTCCTAATCATAGGAGGTTATTCTAGGAACAAATTCACTTAACAATTTTTTATTTTTGTTGAAGGTAAGTGAATAGTTACAGCCGAAATAGTTAAAATTATCCACACTGGGGCACATGCTTTCGAGATCTCGTGAATTGCACTTTTTACGTTAACGCAGATAACTTTTTTTAAATGCGACTTTCACTGGCGCCCGTCCATTTCCTTGTAGAAAATAAGTAGAAATTTCGAATTCGAATTTTTATCGCGTCATTTAAAAGTTATGCCAAAAATAGCGATAATGGTATCCGTACTGGGCACATCTCCCCTACCATTTGCTTTGCATTATCCCTATATTCCCTATATAAAAAATTCATTACCGGATGAAGTGAAGCCAAGAATGCGTCAATATGATTGGCTCATGTAGTGCGCATGCGTCAAAAGCATCGTTAGAATTTTTTGATTTGTTTTTGATTTCTAAAATTGATTCTAATATTAAAAATGTAATATAATACTATAATACATATCAAATTATAATTTGTGTATTTATAATATTCTAGAGACATTCTACTCTCGAGACATAACCTTAAAATTTTATATGAGCGCGAAATGAATCATATATTGTAAAGTTTGATATATTTCCGTGATAGAAAACAAATATTAAAAATATCAATCAAGTATTTATATTCCATTTAATAAGTTAATGAAATTATAGCCTACTACAGTGCGCGCAGCGCACTGCGTCAAGTCTAGTATATGCATACACGAGAATATGTAATTCTACGAAAAGTCGGACATTTTATACGGTCGAAAAATCGAGCTCTTACAATTTTGAGGGCACATGCACCAGACCAAGTTTTTTGGTGCTTGTATAGTGGGGAAAAAAACTTATGCAGATAGAAACTGTGTGTAAGGTATTTAATACTCCAACACTGTCATGGACGTGTGCGACGCACGGCTAAAAAATCAGATGACCGCAAAAGACAATAATATTAATAATGATGATAAAATGTCTGGAGAAGGACCGCGTATCTTCGAATGTCCGGGAATGTTCGTTTTTATAAATAGTTTGTGCAAGGTCTCTAGATATGCAGTGAAGTGAATTGCAGTCAGACAGGTGCTGATTTTAATGCCCCCAGAAAAACCAGGGAGCTCTATTAGAATTATCGCGTACTTCAGTCGTACTTTAGCGACCTCTTATATTTCATATAATATATGATTAACCGCGAACGATTAGTTTAAATCATTTGAATTTTCCTTTGTTTCGTGTGCGCAGAGAGGTGATTAAACGAGCACGTGAAAAATCTTGTCATTAGTAAAAATATTAAATTATTATCGAGCGTTCAAGTCAGATCGATATTATTGCGAAACGTGTTATTTATTTATTTATTTATTTATTATTACCAGAAGAAATTTACAAGGTATGTATTTCATACCTGGAAACCTGCAGAGGTAAATAAAATTACCTGTTCGCAGTCTGGTTACAAAGGAAAAAGAAAAATATAAACAAAACTTAAAATTAAAATTTAAAACTAAGATATATACATTTGGCATTAGCTTCTAATAACAAATTTGTGTATTGCATACAGAAACAATTTTTTTCTTTTATTATTTTTCTAACAGTTGTATCGTATCCAGTCTTTTATGATTTTCTTTTGAGGGTATTTATTTATATTTAATACTTTTAGTCGATTAGGAAGCTCATTATATACATTAATTGCTTTCATATAGCTGTTCTTATTGTTGATTCTCTTATTTGTTTTTGGTATAATAATACTTCTATTCCTAGTAACACTATCTGATGCTAAGAATTTTTCTTTGAGATCATAGTAATGTAGTTTAAGAGCTTCGAAAGCAAACAGTTGTCCTATATTTAATGGATTGTCTTGTAACAAAAAGTTATTTTTATTGCTGATTTTTAAAATTTTGTTTTGTAATTTTTGAACTTGGTCTCGGCTATTCCTATATGCACCGCCCCAAGCAATGATGGCATAAGTTATAATACTATGAAAAAAAGCGTTGCAAATCATTCTGAGAGTCTCTATGGGCATTGATTTAGAGATTTTATAAAAAATATAGACTAGGTATTTAGTTTTTCCAACTATATATTGCATGTGGTTATTCCACTTTAGATTATTATCAAAGACAACTCCTAAATATTTAAAGTTCTCCACCCTAGTTATACTTTAATCAAGAATTTTAACATTTATCTGAGCCGGTACGCTTCCAATATTACTTCCAAAAGTCATGCACACTGTTTTTCCTACATTTAAGGACAACTTGTTTACTGCCAGCCACTCGGCAATTACACTTAAGAAATTGTTCATGTTTACTTGAGCTTCTATCCAGTCTTTACCTGTAGCTATAATAGCAGTATCATCTGCATAAGAAATTATGGACTCGGGGGGAATCTCCTTTAAGACATCATTAATATACAGGATAAATATTAGCGGTCCTAATATCGTTCCTTGCGGGACTCCTGTGTTAACTGAAGTTCTATCACTTTCATTACCGTCTATTTTGACTACTTGATATCTGTCATTTAGATAGCTGGAAAGGAGATCCAACGCTTGACCCCTGATTCCAATACGATATAATTTGGCCAGTAGTATACTGTGGTCAACAGTATCAAAAGCCTTCGCCAGGTCAAGAAAGGTTATTATCGTAGGCTTACTCTTATCGATATTATTATAGAATACATTGGTTAGGTAGTTCAGAGCATCCTTCATACCAATCCCTCTCATAAAACCAAATTGTTGCTTAGAAATTATATTACTCTTTTCTACAAAATCATTTATTCTATTATACATAATTCGCTCAAGAATTTTTGCAACATTAGATATAAGAGAGATAGGTCGATAATTCGTGATCTTATGTTTTTCGCTTGATTTATAAATGGGCACTACTTTAGCACTCTTTAGAGCATCAGGCCATAACGCTTTTTCAATACACTTATTGAAAATATGGGTCAGAGAACCTG
This sequence comes from Nasonia vitripennis, assembly GCF_009193385.2. Lineage (NCBI taxonomy): Eukaryota > Metazoa > Arthropoda > Insecta > Hymenoptera > Pteromalidae > Nasonia > Nasonia vitripennis. The sequence continues at coordinate 21,575,083 of NC_045760.1, forward strand.
CTATATGATTACATAGCAATTTTAAAGTCTTGGCATTTATCTTATCAAATCCCCCATTTTTCAGTTTTAGCGTATTGATTATACTTATTATTTCAGCCATACTGGTTGGCTTTAAGAAAATCGACATAGGATTCATGTCAGGTAGCCTAAGTTCTGCGTTGACAGGTTTCACGATATTTGCACTTAATTTTCTCCCAATTTCGCAGAAGAAAGTATTCATGTTTTGAGCTATTTCGACTTTGTCTGTAATTTTCCTATCATTAACCTTTATATAATTTATGGCATCATTAGATTTTTTAACTTTACCGATTTTTGTATTTATTATTTCCCATAGTTTTTTTGAGTTGTTGTAATTATTCTGCACTAGATTCAATTCATATTTCATTTTGGCATCGGTAATTACCTTATCCAAGATTTTAGAGTAGGTTTTATACTGTATTTTAAGCTGTTTATTCTGCACATCTAGTTGCCACAAATTATACAAAAATTCTTTGGTTTCACATGATCTTATTATTGCGTCGGTAATCCAGTTTTTTCTACCATTTTGTCTATTAGCCTTTTTTGTTGTTTTTGACAATTCTACGCATTGCTTGATTTCATTTAACAATTTTTCTACAGCCAAGTTTAGATCAGGTATCGAACTAATTTCATCCCAGCTTCTTGAATTAGCGTTATTTTTTATTTTTTTGTAGTTAAAGAAAACATACGGTTCTTTAGTTACTGTCTTTAGCTTATTTACAGCTATGATAATCGGGTAATGATCCGTTAGATCATGCTTAAGGTTGTATGTGGCTGTGTTAATGTTGTGAGATTTAATGAAAATGTTGTCGATACATGATCCTTTAGCTCTACCGATAGCTGGCTTTGTAATACCAACAAAACCCTGAATAAATCCCTTATCAAGGAAGTTACATAGAAAATCTTGGCTATAATGATCACAGTCTAGCAGGTCAATATTAAAATCACCTATGACTAAGTGATTCTTTACATTTTTTTTATAAATTAAGTATTTATTAAGATCTAGTATAAATTCTGTTTTCGATATCCCATGTGACCTATACATGGCTGATATTTCAAGACCGCTTTTATCATTTAAGGTTATTCTAGTATTTATTATTTTAATTCTCCCTGCTTCAATGACTTTGGTATTTTGGACTAGATTGCTATTGATAAAAACAAAGACTCCATCATTCCTGTTTATCCTACTTTCGTTATAATAAGTTTTATATTCATAATCTGAACCATTCAGTTGATAGAAATTATAATTAACTTGCTCAAAAGCTTCTGAACATATCACAATCGCTGGTTTGATAGCTAAACTTTCTATTAAAATTTTCAGCTTATCAAAATTTGCATTCATACTACGAATGTTTACATGCATGATAAAGTCCTTCTTATTGTTTATAGCTTTGTTAAAATTTTCAATATTACCGCATGTCCGTTCTTTTTGCATCGATTCATTTTGAAACCTATCCAAATAATCAAAAATATCCATTTTTACCTATTTCTTGATCTTGTTTTTATCACTCTTGTTGGCTGGTGACAATGCAGAGGATTGCGGTTTTAGATGGTTCAGTGGAATTTTTGGATCACGTCTTGTGATTGGTCTTCTGTTGTGTTCAGTTTCTGGCTTTGCTTTATTGCGTGGAGTGTCATTTTCCTGTTGTTCACTATCTACGGCATTATTAGCCTCTGAGGATACTTTACGCCTGTTTGCCAATTCTATGCTGTGATAGATTGATTCAGTTTCAGGTAGAGTAGGTTTTATCGGGTAATCAATAGAGTCAATATATCTGTCAATTTTCTTTTTCAAGATGCTGTACAAGTTAGAGTCATAAGTATGATGTTTTGTGTCTAACTTTGACTTGTATTTTGTGTTACTATAGTGACAGTTAATGCACTTAGCATAATCTTTATCACAATTACACGTATTATGCTTCCCGGAACATTTCAAACACAGAAACTCATTTTGGCATTTCCTGGCACTGTATCCAAATCTACCGCACTTGAAACATGGGCAAACGTTAACCAAATCATAGGCTTTGCATTGCTGATATCCAACAAAGACTTTCTTATTATTTTTTCTTATATGCTTGTAGATGTCAGCTGGGACTTCCATTATGACCGTACTCAAGCTATTATAGTTATTCTTATACATGTGTAGGACTTGTCCTCCCTTTTCAAAATAACTGAAGTTCCTTTCGTTTATGTCCTTTTCAATATCCTTGATGTCCATATTTGCGTGATTATCTATACCTACTATCTTAATTTTCGAGTTGTTGAGTTCATTTTTCATGACATCACATTGGTCCTCTAGTTTTTCCTTTAGTACTGTCTCTGTCAATACCGCACTATTCTCATTAAGACAGCTTATAATGACTTCTTCACTTTTATTTACGTAGATGTTCTTTGTTTGGATATTTTTTTCAGCTGTTAGACATTCAATAACTGACTTCATAACATCTATATTACTGTTGTTGTTTTTTCTTACGGATATTTTAGGAATTTTTTTATGGATTGGTCTAGAGCACTTCATGGCATCTGAGTATGTAAGGACATTGTTGTCAGTTTTACTTCTGGTGTTTTGTAATTTTTCTTTTAGGAGGTCATTTTTCTCAGTTAATTCACTAACTAATCTCCTTAACAGCATGTTTTCCGTTTTCAGCAGTTCAAAATCACTTTCATCTATGGAATCAGTTTCTTGCAAGTCTTGAGTCTTGTTACTAGTTTCTGCCAGAAGGTCATTCCTCACATCTTCTGATTTTTTTAGTTTAATCTGTGCAATTAAAAGTGATGCTGACTCACTCAGGACATCCTCATCAATTTTTGAGGTTATGTTCCGATCACTGTGTTCAGAGCATACTATAAGGTTATTACCAATGAATTTAAAGTTTTCATTCTTGTTCTTAAGGCAGCTATGTCTATTAAGAAGACTGGAGTAATGCGTATTTACTAGGGAGTATATAGAGATAATTCGATATTTCAATAACTTCCCGTACGCATACAATGTCAGTAGTATTTTAATATTAAGATTTGTTCGATTTTTACAATTCTTTTTCAGATTAAAAAATAATCTATGCGCCTCAAATACTTTAGGACAGTTCGAAATAAACTAATGTACAGAGTTTACTTCGAATGCCAGCTGAACTTACTAGTACATTAGCTATGACCGATTTGAATGGAAAAAATACGCTTGATAAAAAAAGAGGGAGATTGAATTTACTCTCTCTCTCTTTCACTCTCCTGCAATATCAAATGCGATCCTGGTGATTACGCCCTTTACAGCTCGGTTCGACATTTGTAGGCAAGCCTCGAAGCTACTCGGGTTGTCTTTTGCGACACGCAGGCTCTCTATTATTGTTCGTGGCACGATCGAGGTTTGTTTAAAATCTGAAGTCCTCTCGAGCGTCATTCGGTCTGATCGAGCGTCGTTTGTTCCGATCGAGAGTTCTTCCGTGCGATTGAACTTTCTTCGGAAGCGTTCGAGCAGTCCGTGTAAACATCGAAGCGGCTCGATCAACTCCGAGCGCTTCGGAAGAGTTCTGATCGACTCCGATCGCTTCCGAAGATTTCTGATCGACTCCGATCGCTTCCGAAGAGTTCGATCGCACCGAAGAACGCTCGATCGACCCTGAACGACTCCGAATCACCCCGATCGACCCTCAACGACCCCGGACCACCCCGATCGACTACGATCAACACGAAATAATTCCGATCGACTACGATCAACACAAAATAATTCTGATCGACTACGATCAGCACGAAATAATTCCGATCGACTACGATCAACACGAAATAATTCCGATCGACTACGTACAAACCAGTATATTCATGTGAATACTCGTACAATCGCGCGCTTCTCCATTTTTTAGTCGTTGTAGGCACCCGTCGATTTCATTGTAGAAATGGACTAGAGAACACGTAGAATTTTCAAATTCGAATTATACGTTATTTTACACATAAATATACAGGTTTGTACGTAGTCGATCGGAATTATTTCGTGTTGATCGTAGTCGATCGGAATTATTTCGTGCTGATCGTAGTAAGTTATATATTGCTGCATTTCAACATCAAACTTTTCTTATAAAATAAATCAAGACAAAACATATTGCACATATTGTTTTCAGGTATTTGACATGCTACTTAAACTATCGACCTATGAGTCTGCGGCTTCGTTATGCTTTTAACTCCGATTTTGGTTTGCAATAAATAACACAAGTATTTATACAATACAGCACAAAAGTGTGGGAGAACTCACATATAGTCACCGAAATATTCGAGGCATTTGGCAATATCGAAAATCGATAATTTAAGAATGCGCAAGACACCTCGAAAACCCCCGAGTAACGAGTTTGGACTAATTATGTTTCAAATTCTAACAAAACTCCAGAAGATGACATTAATACTACCCTGGGCACCAGGTACTTTTGTGAGTATTGCCGTCGCGATATTCGTGTTCAGCGACCCCAAAAAACCCCTAGTAACAAAACTATACTTTCTCTCATCAATATTTACCGCGTTTTTTTGCTTTGCTGCGTTATTATTTACATTTGAGGTTACGTATATCTTCTTTAAAAACAATATGGGCAAAAATAACCTTATTCTTGCGTTAAAATGATGTCGCTGTTAGCCAATTATAACATAATATTCTTGGCTTAGATAAGCTAATTCGACACTTATAAGCTTATTTTTGGGTTAAAATTGGTTGCGATTTCTACCAGGGTATATGACGATGAAAACGACCAAAAAACGGCCATAATTGATAGGCATATATATAGCTGATCGTAAAATTGAAGTGTTAATCCAAATTTTTCAAACGAAAATAGAAAATGAAAAGAAGTACTACAATTTAAGCCCTGGATGATTAAAATTGGCTGCTCAAATCAAAAGTTATAAGAATTTTAATAATAAGAGAAGAATCGCTGATTTTCGTAAAACATCTTACTCTTCGTGACTTTTTACTATTTTCAAGCCTAGACAACTTTTTACCCAGGCAACCATTTTTAACTCACCAGCCCTTGAATTAAAGCTCTCCCTGGTAGAAACGGTATCCAAGTTATTTGGAAGTTCTGAGGTTGTCAATCTCAGAACTTGGTAGTTTTCTTTGTCAGTTTTTGTTACAAGATGTAACGCTTTTTATCCTAGTTCTTTGGCAGTTTATAGATTGAGTAGTCTTAACTATTTTCTTCCGAAGATAGTTGGTGAAATAATATGACACAGGTGCACGCGGTTAATGTTTTTTTTAAATGAAAGTATTCTGATGTCCCCGCTGCCTGCTAAAGCGGGCAGGTTCGTTTTGCGCGGACGTTGTTGGTGTCCCAGCAGTATAGTCACGCTGTAGTATCGCAAACTAGGAAATGTCCACGATTATGTTGTTTGCCCTTACCTTGTGTGGCTTATGGTGTCAGCAAGCGTGTTTACTTCATCTGTTTAGTCCGGGCGCTGGTGCCAATTAAGTGTAAATTTTGAGCTCCCCTCAGTAACTTAGAGTTTTGTGGGATGCTGAATCGAAAGTGCTCTTACAACTTTTTCCTAAGACGCATACGTTATGAGTTAAAAATCGTTAAATTTTTAGATTTCACGAGAGTGAACGTAAAAAACAGCTCGAAAAATCGCGGCAAATCGTATTTTGTGAAAACTTTATTGATTTTTAACTCAAAAAGTATGCGTTTTACAAAAAAAGTTGTAATACCTAAATAATGTAATCCAATTTTTTCAAGTGCAAATAATGATTATTTGTTTATTGCAAATCAGTAATTTGTTTATAACAAAAAAACTGACGGGTTTCGGGCAACGTAACCAACAAATTTCGATTAAGCATCCCAAAAAACAAAAAAAACTCCAAGTTACTGAGGGGGGCTCAACATTTACACTCAGATGGCACCAGCGCTCAGACTATGTGCTTGTATAGGTTAGCAGTGTCGTTGTCTTAAAAGGGTGAAAGAGGGGATAATGACTTAAAAGGACAATTGCGTCGTAGACAAGACGCTCGGACATTTTATAAAAACGTATAATTCGAACTCCAGAAAACCTTGAAATACATTTCTATGATATTAGCGAAACTGAAAATGTTACTATTACAAAACTTTCTCTAGGAGAAAAGAAAAATAGTATTACATTTTTTAAATATTTTTAAATCAAAAGTATTCTTCGAAAATGTTGAAGTTCAATTGTATTACGCGCCTCTTCCTCATGATCACACGTAGTAGCCCCACCGATGTCGCCACAAATTTAACGCATACGAAAGTAAAGAAAAACCGCTGCATCCCGCCGGATGGCGCTCTTCACCGGCTCGTGCAGGAGTGGGCGTCCGAGATGACGCCGAAGTGAGTCCTACTCTCACTGGGGAATGGTAAGGAGTAGCCAGGAAGAAGAAAACCTCCTCTTCTCCGAGACAAAGACTTCTTTTTTTATTGAGTAGCTGTTGCCGGCACAAGCGCCGAAAACGTTATGCCGCGCGCAGGCGGCTACATGTGCTCATTCGTTCTCTCTCTCTCTCTCGCTCCCTCCAACATATCGGACATCCCCACTCCTAACTTACGCAGGCTAGCTGGGGAAGCTCCCTACACAATCCCCCCCGAGATTCTTGCTGCTAAACTTGCAAGCTCTGCGTGAGCACCGGAAGGGTTGAGAGTACAGAAAGAATCGCATGAACATGGTAACTTATAACTAAAAGTACAAAGGTATAAAACGCTGCTTACAAACTACGTCGCAAAGCTAAGCTTGAGCTTTGGGAACAGGCGCAACCTTTCGGCTAATCGCATCCACCTGCGGTTTCCATGTCATCTTCGAATCCATTACAACACCAAGGTTGGTTACAGTGTCGGCAAAGGGTACGAAGACGCCATCCTCGATCTCAATACCAGGCAGCTTTAGACTTTGCACCCTGTTAATATTACTGTCCGACCCAAAATTAATAGCTTTAGTCTTCCCGACATTGAGGCGAAGCACGTTCTCGGACCAGTATGGCCAGCACTGGCTATTTATCGCCAAAGTGGCGATTTTCTGTTTGTACTGGCGACACAATTTTGTAATATGGCGATGGTGAATTTTTAGGCGATTTTTGGTTATCTTCGGCTATGTTCGTTGACATATTACTAGTTACTGCAGTTTGAACTACGCGCCCTTATTAAAGGCAGCACTCATGTACGGCGCATGCGCGGTACATGAGTGCTGTCTTTACGACATCCAATCAGAACGAGATAAGGAAGGTTAGGTGCAGTTGCTTTCTCTCTCTAGCTCACGGTCTAGGTAACTAGGTTTATGATTTTCAACGTGACCGCAGCGACATGGTGTTGTATACCAACTACTGCCTCGCAAGTCGCAGCTCGCAGTCATTCGAATTTGTCAAACCAGTCGGACGTCATTTGTTCTTAAAGCTAACGCTAATATTTTTTAATAGCAGAGACAAATATCAAGCTGAGATTTACTTCATTAATGTTGTAAAGATGAGCTGAGCAAAAGCGAAAACAAAACCGAGAGTGTTTGCTTATAACCCTGCGTGGGAGAAAGAAAGTTGGGCAAAAGGTAAGTGATAATATTTTTTATCGCCTTCGAGTATAAATTCATGGTCAGAATGTTATTGTCATCCAAATTTTATTATCGCGTTTTTGCATTAAATTATTTTCTGTGTGGAAATACGTGCACTAAGCTAAGGGTATAACATCCCAAAAAATCTGCGAGACAGTGTTGTTATTTTTTTCTCAGAAATGGATTCGCAGCGCTGCATTCGTGGAACCGTGTGATGAAGCGATTCTATTTAGTCGAATTCGTTTGTTGCTTGTAACACTTCACCACGCAGTTAAAGAATACGGCTGAAATTTATATTTTTTACGAGAAATATTTTTGCGTATACTTTTAATATATGTACATTAATTATTTTAGGTTGGTTTACCAAAAATAAGGACCCACAGTCTACAAAACAAACGTAGTGCAATGTATGCCGTAAAAGTTTGCGTGCTCATTGTACGGATCTCCAAGCACACAAGGAGCGCGATACGCACATCAAATTTGCAAACAGCGTGGACACCAAAAAGCAACAAACAATGGATTCAGCATGCAACATACAAAAAGATAAGGACAACGATAAAAAAGTAAGAGATTTAAAGCTTTCAGTTTATATAGCGTGTCACTCGGCTATTCGTAGCATAAATTACCTTTCTGATATTCTAAGCAAAGAATTAAAAGGTTTGCAATTACATAAAACAAAATGCGGGAATCTTATAAAAAAATGTTGTAAATCCAAACATGTTAAAAGACTTAATAGAAGACGTTCGCGACCAATCTTACTCGCTAATTATTGTGCCTATGCATAAAGTATTTTAGCAAAATTAGAAATGAAGTTGTAATTGATTATTTAGGGATTATACAAGTAGAAAAGGCTGATTCAAATACTCTATATAAAGCGATAATTGATTATTGTTCAGAAATTAATTTGAAAACTGACAATTTAGTAGGCTTAGGAACAGACGGCGGTAGTAATTTGTGCGGTAAACGTATCCACCCTTTTTAAAGCGAATAATTCTAAATTACAACTTGTAAGATGTATTTGCCACTCTCTTAATAATGCTGTTTCAGCTGCAGCCTCTCATTTTCCAGCAAATATAGAATTTTTGTGTAGGGAGATTTATAATTGGTTTGCACACAGCCCTTTAAGACAGTTGCAATATAAAAAAACGTGGGATCTCTTAAACTCTAGTGTTGATGCTGATAATGACGAAGAAGCTGCAGCTGAAACTGATTCAAAAAGTGATGAGTGCAAACAAAAAAAACCTTTAACATTTAGAAAATTTGGAAAGTTATCAACAACTAGGTGGCTTGCCCGATATAATGTCATAAACGTTATTGTAGAAAATTACGGGATTTTGCAAAGCCATTTTAATTTGTTTGTTCAAACAAATACTGAAAAATGTTACACGACCAGATTACTGAACACAATACTTAACGACGACTCAAATTATTTATATTTATTAATAGTAAAATCTATATTATGAGAGCTTAACTATGTAAATGCTTCATTTCAAAGCAATAATATTGATATGGGTAAAGCATATGACGATTTGAGCGATTCGATAATACTTTTAAGGAGAAAAATCTTAAAGCCTGATTTCATGACTGAAAATATAGAAACTGTATTGAAAAATTTCGAGAATTCGTCAGTGTTTAGACCTGTAGACTCTGTCGATTTCGGAATCGATTATAAAAATGCAGTTTCTAAAAGTAAAATAAGCAGTGAACAAAGAATAGAAATTGAAAGTCGAGCATTTGCTTTTATTAAAGCCCTCTGCATAGAAATTTCTGATAGATTACCAAACAATCTAAAGTTTTTTAAGAAGTTGAAATTTCTGTGCCCGTCGGTTTGTTTGTCGCAAACAATACGACCAGATTTTTCAAATCTACCATTCTTAGAAGAATTTGTAAGTGCTCATGAGCTAAGTAATATGGAGAATCAATGGAATAGGTTATTAACAGTAGATTGGGGTGCACACTTCGGTAAAAGTGTTTTCGAAAATAGTTACACCTTTTGGTCTGCTGTGTATTCATTCCAGAATGCTGGTGGTAAATTTATATTTAAAAAATTGGCCACCTACAGTTTGATAATGCTCAGCCTGCCATCAAGTAATGCTGTAGTGGAGCGAGTATTTTCTGTCATGAATACTGTGAAAACCAAACTGAGAAATAAAATGTTGATAAATATGTTAGATTCCATTTTAAGAATAAGGTTACGATTTTATTCTAACCATACCTGTTGCCAAAGTTTTATACCAACGTCTCAAATGTTAGCAGATTTTAATTATAAAGTAGTGTACCCAAAAAATGTATCCGAAAATGAAAGCAAATTGCAAGAAGAATTGGAATATGAGGTTATAAGGTTATTAGAATCGTACGAGATTCCATGTATAAACATTAAAGATGTTTATTGACCGAATCTTTCATTTTCGATTAACTTAATGTAATAAGTTATCTCTAATTGTTAGGGAAACATCTTTACCGCTAAATGTTAATTTATTTTGTATTAAATTATTTATAATAAAAAACAATACAAATAAATATTTATAAAATATATTTTTATTCTATCATTATAAAATTTCCCAATTCGAATATTTGAACATTCGCGCCAAGCTAGGCGTACTTATTAGGTTGTAGCAATTTCATTGGTTGTACAAGTATAATGTGGCGATTTTTGGCGAGTTGGCAGCCTGTAGATGGCGACAGGCGCTCAAGCCATACTGGCCACACTGTCTCGGACGCCCATACCGCCACTGCACGCGCCACAGCCGACAGACGATCCACACCCCCGCTCAAGTCGTCCCTCGCCACCTGCGTATAGGTTTGAAGGTCATCAGCATATAGCAAATGCTCGACACTATCCGATAATTCGCCCTTAGGGCCCTTAAAAGAAGCCAAAATGTCTCTGAGATCGTTGATGTAAAGACTAAAGAGAAGAGGACCCAGGACCGAGCCCTGTGGAACGCCAAGATTGGTAGTGAGCCAAACAGAATTGCCAACTGTTTTCGTAACCACTTGATGGTTACGCCCTGTAATGTATGACTTGATCCACAGAACTACAGACCTAGAGAAACCCATTCCTATTAGCTTTCGAAGAAGTTTAGAGGGCGAGATCGTGTCGAACGCCTTACTGAAATCAAACATCAGGAGGATAGTAAGCAGTTGTTTTTTGCTATTAATACCCGCCCTAATATCCTCTGACAGACTCAGTAGTGCTGTTTGCGTGCTGTGATAACGCCGAAAATCCGTCTGACGTGTATCAAGAAGCTTCTCCGACTCTAAGTACTCGGATATCTGGTCGTGAACAATCTTCTCTAGAACCTTGGCAAGAAAACATGACAGAGCGATCGGACGAAAGTCTGAAGCGGCTGATGGAATTGCCGTTTTCTTGAGGGGCACTAGACAGGCCTTTTTCCAGGCTCCAGGGAAGACGCCACTAGACAGAGAGGAGTTAAAAATAGATGCAAGGTGGTGGCCCAGGATCGGAAGGGATAGCAATGACATCCTGAGGAATGCCATCCTCCCCTTTTGCCTGTGATGAGAAATGCGCAACGGCCAGGACCACGTCCGAAAAAGTGATTTCACGGAAAGTGAAACCAGCTTCACTGGCCGTCGCCACAATCTCATCCAAGTTCACCTCGCTCTCTGATTCTGATACGGAGACCCCGGCAAAGTGGGCATTGAGCTCGCCTATAGAGAAACCGTGCAGTTGCTCCTTAGTCGTGGACAATAGTCCAAGATTACGAAGCTCAATCCAGATGTTTTTGTTGTTGTTCAGGGCCTCCGAAATTCTGGCCCGAATAAAAGCCTCTCGCGCCTCGATTGTGCGCTGTTCTGCTTGAGCCGCAAGAGACTGGTATTCCGACCAGAACCTCGAGTCACGGGTCCTTTTGAATCTTTGTTCGACCGCATCACGCTTATCATAAAGGTCTTGAAGTTCTGCGTTGACCCACGGTGAAGATTTTTTATTTTTGGGTTTAAATTTTTTGAAAGGGGCAAGTTTTTCAATGACAGTCATGATGGTACCACTAAGCGCTTCTAATTTACTGTCTGTGGTCATGCCCGGCCAACTGATGGTCGACCAATCGCAGGTTTCGAGAAGGGAAAGAAGCTCCTCGCACATGATGGATTTAAAATCTCTATAAAAGAATGGAGTTAGAGTAGGAAATTCCGACTTTGGAGTCCGAAACGTAAAATCAATGATGTTATGCCTACTCGGAAAGGTCGCCACCATGTTGTTCGCATTCAGCACTACTTCATTGTCATCAGCATAGATTACGTCAATCCACGTATGAGACTCCCCGACGTGGTGCGTCGCGCCATGTTCAACTAATTTGAGATTCAACTAACAGGTCCTGACAAAATTCGTATCCTGAGACGTCGACAACATATTTGCGTTCAGGTCCCCCATGACTATACGATGATTATAGTCATCCGCATATAGTTTTAATTTATCCACCAGGTCAGAGTTGGTCATGAAAGAAATACCTGGTGGTCTGTATATAACGGCGACAGAAATGGGGGGCATGCGGCCCTTTTGAATTCTACACATAAGGTACTCTGGAATCCCGGGCTTTCTACCATCCGTCGTTGTTGGAGATGAGCACAGTATGGTCGCCTTGTAACTATTGTGGATATATAGTGCCACACCTCCTCCCTGGGTATTCCTGTCCTGCCGAAGGACAGAGTAGCCCTTTACCTGCGCAAATACATCGTCGACGCTTGGCCCGAAAACAATGTATCAAAAAACGCGCGAGCTACAGTCTGGGCTGAGGTGTCCTGAAGGGGAACCGCTTCCACCCATCTCGAGAAACGATCTATCATGGTAACCAAATATTGGTAACCGTCACGCACCGGTAAAGGCCCTACGATATCGATGTCAACATGGTCAAAGCGACCATCCGGAGCTACAAAATGCTCGGGAAACGTTTTAACATGCCTGGAGATCTTAGATTGCTGACAGGCAAGACAATTTTTGCATCATACAGCAATCTCGCGATGCATGTTTGGCCATACGTAACGTTGTCGAATAAGACGATCGGTTACCTTGGGACCGGGATCAGGTATGTACGGACGCAAGCTTTCGCCAGTCAACTCGCAATAAATGACTGCGTGGTCTGGACCCAGCTAAAGACGCTTAAGAGTAAGAGGGTAGTTCGGAGACTCACGAATCTCTTTTAGCTGTTCGTCCGCTTTCTGTTTGGCTGCTAGATCGGCCAAGTCGAACTCTAGGGGAAAACGAATAGTCTCTATTCTAGAAAGAGCGTCCGCCACCACATTGTCCGAACCTTTGATGTGTTCGATACGGGTAGTGAACTGTGAAATGTATCCTAACTGACGCAAACGACGCGGAGGAGCTGTCTCGTTGTTTTGAATGAAAGCGTAAATGAGTGGCTTGTGATCGGTACGAATCGCGAAGTCACAGCCCTCAACTATCAAATCTGATTTGATTTGCTCGAAGGCTTTGCTAGTCTCTGCAGTCCATTCGATTGGACGTTTGTCATTTTTACGAGAGTCCCGAAAGTATGCGTTCAGAGGAACCTGAGCCTCCGCGGCATGAGAGAGGTTGCGGTGATAAAAGTTCACCATGCCGAGAAAGCGGCGCAACTCCACTACAGTGCCGGGCTTGGGAAAATCCATCACTGCCTTGACCTTCTCCTGAGTTGGACGAATGCCCTGCGAGTTGATGTAATATCCCAAGAAGACGAGTTCCTCTACAGCAAAGATACATTTATCTACGTTGATGCGCAAACAGAACTTATTTAAACGCTCGAAAACTAGACATAAGTGTTGGTAGTGCTCTTCAACGGACTCTGACGCGATCAGAATATCGTCAATATAAATAAAAACAAATTTCAAGTCCCCTAACGCTCTGTTGATGTACCTTTGGAAGGTTTGGCTAGCGTTGCGCAAACCAAAGGTCACGTATATAAATTCAAATAAACCGAAGGGCGTGATTATTGCCGTTTTTTTTCAATGTCTTCGGTAGCGATGGGAATCTGATTGAAAGCTCTTAAGAGATCTAAATAAGAAAAGATTTTTTTTCCATGCAGTTCACTGGTACAGTCGTACAAGTGCGCTGTAGGGTATTTGTCAGGGGCGGTCTGTGCGTTTAGAGCACAGTACACGCCACAAGGACGATAAGACCCATCTTTTTTCAAGGCCATGTATAACTGGCTAGCGTACGACCCGTAGTGTAGATGTGATGAACGATGTCCGGTTTGAACTGAGGATCGTGCGGAACTGAATCTGTTATTTTAGGAAGCTGGGCTAAAAGTTGAGCAGATTTGGAGCTAGAAGCTACTGCATGGATTCCGGCACTATAATCGCGTGAGGCACGGACGCAATGACAAAATTCCACGCTATGGGACGATTCAAGCCCAAGTCTAACAGCAGGAACGTTTCACCAAACGTGTCAATGGTTGTGTCGTTGGCCGCATAAAGCTTGCGCGAAGAGGGTTTCGAACTGACCTTGGAGCAAGCTGGGAGTACAGAGATTTCTGCACCTGAATCTATGAAGAATCTACGACCTGATTTTAGGTCTCTGAGGGTGAGACGTTTCGAATCTAAGGAACCGTCCCCTGACATCTCAGCAAGGAAGGGTTCAATTAGTTTTTTGGCGATCACTTTGCATATTCTGAACACCACTTCCTGCAGGAACGTGCGCAGACGAGATCGTATGAATACACATAACTCGTCAAATTGAAAAGCAACGCCGCGCGCAATTCACTTTGATTGAGGTTCAGAACTCTTGAAAAATTCCGCGAAAAGCGAGCGCCAAGAGCGGGCAGAGCGGATAACGCGCCTAACTACCGCAACCCGTGATACACGCGCGCCACGAGAAACCGCTCGCTAGAATCCAAGATGGCCGCCCTTTTCTCGGAAGCGAGCCAAATTCAATTTGAATTCTTGGTAACGCGCTTAAAAACTAACACTGCAAATACCTCGGAAAAATTCGCTAAATTATGCTGGACGATGGATGATGGCTGGATCTGCTGCGATGTCTCGGAGATGATGTCCGAGTTGACGTACTGCGAGAAGCACGCCGTCGATGAAAGCTGCCGGAGGACAGCTGCAAAAGGCGGTCGCCTAGAGAGGCTGACCGTGGCTCGGATGCCACTGAAGAAAACGCTGCTCGAAGCTGCTGTACGGCCGTCGCCTAGAAAGGCTGACCGCAGCTGAGATGACGCTGATGAAGTTGGACGACGCTGCTGCACAGGCGGTCGCCTAAAAGGCTGACCGCGGCAAGGACGTCGTCGATAAATTGGACGCTGCTGCTGCAAAGGCGGTCGCCTAGAGAGGCTGACTGCGGCTGGAACGCCGTCGACGAGATGAGCTCGTTGTCTGGTGCACGGCGGTCGCCAAGGAGACTGACCGCGGCAGGAATGCCACTGGAGATGCGATGAGCATGGCGGTCGCCTGAGTGGCTAACCGCGGCAAAAAGGCCGTCGGCGAAGATGACGCAATTCCCGGAAGAAGTGCTGCTCCTGGAGACGGCGGAACGAGTGGTCACTCGCTCGCCTGCTTAAGTCGGGGCCACCAATGTAGGAGTGGGCGTCCGAGATGACACCGAAGTGAGTCCTACTCTCACTGTGGAATGGTAAGGAGTAGCCAGGAAGAAGAAAACCTCCTCTTCTCCGAGACAAAGACTTCTCTTTTTATTGAGTAGCTGTTGCTGGCACAAGCGCCGAAAACGTTATGCCGTGCGCAGGCGGCTACAGTAATGACACGAACTTGCATCACTGGCGCCGATCCCAATCATTAGGGTTGGGGAAACCCAGTCGTCGGCTAGACTTGATTATACCTACGTTCAATACAGGAATATGACATATTGTTGCGCTGCAATATTTATGACGCAGCGCAATAAAAGAGAAAACTCAATCTAAATACATTGTACTATATTCGGCAAATGTACACAGGGTATAGGTATGGAGTATCCAAAATAATTTCTGATGATTAAACAGAAAAAAATTCATTATTGATTATAAAAAAAAAATTATTATTTTTTGATCTGTTTTTATTACTTAAAATAACTTTTAAGGAGAGGTCGGAGCTATAGCTACGCAAACCCGTCACGGGGTATTTAGTATTTCACAACTTAGAAAAAAACTTAGAAAAGTCCAAATGTCATTTTCTTTCGGTAAAATGATTTACCAACCTCAAACCTATAACGCTCTGCTCATTATACAGGGTGAGTCATTTTAATCTTTAATCTCAATTATCTCGTTGGCAAAGCATACCAGCGAAAAAAGTTTCGGTAAAAGTTTTAGGATTTTTCCCTGGCTATCTGATGATGACCTTGACAATGTCATTGAGCATGACCTTCAGGTCATTTGAAGGTCAAGTCGATTTTTCAAATAGAAACCCCTACTTTTGGCACCAGAAATGGAAAGAGCGGGAAATTTTACGTTCGAACATGTGATTTTGGAAACAAATCATCTTTTGTGCGGAAATTACCTTTGACATCAGCCGAACCCAGGATGCACCATCGAGGAGGTTGTCAAAAGGATTTAGCATCCCATTTTTTGTTTTATTTTTTTTTGTATTTTTTTTGTTTTTTTTTTGTTTTTTCCCTTTTTGTTATTTTTTTGGTATTTTTATGGAATGTTAACTGGAGTTAACCATTGATTAATTGTTCGAAATTACCGCCGTTTTGCTGGATGCAAAGATCAAGTCGAGCTCTGAATTGTCTTATGGTTCTAAGTAGAACATCTCGAGGGATTGCTGCACAAGCTGTACGAATGCGTTCGATCATATTATCTCGCATTGTTGGCCGTTGAGCATAAACAACATTCTTAAGATATCCCCATAAGTAAAAATCGGGAGGGATTAAATCAGGTGAACGAGGGGGCCAGGCAACTGGGCCACCTCGCCCAATCCACCTGCCATTGTAGCGGGTGTTTAAATAATCACGAACAATGCGTGCATAATGTGGTGGTGCTCCATCTAATTGGATCCACATTCTTAGCCTTGTGGCTAGGTCTACATTTTCTAGTAATTCAGGTAAAATGTCTCGAAGTAATCTCAAAAAGTTTACCCCATTCACGTTCTCTTCAAAGAAATAAGGACCAATCAAATAGCCATTGATGTTTCCACACCAGACCATAACACTCCAGCGGTGTTGATTGTCTATGGGCCTGAACCAATGAGGATTTTCATCTGACCAATAATGGCAATTATGTCTATTCAATTCTCCAGTGTTTCTGAATGTTGATTCATCTGAAAAAAGAACGTGCCTGAAAAAGTCTTGATCTTGTTGAATCATTCGTATTGCCCATCGACAAAAACGTACTCGCAAAATCATATCATTTGGAGTTAACTGTTGTGTTAATGTTATGTGATAAGGATGATATCTTCTCGCTCTCAATATTCGGGATGCTGTTGATTGAGGTATACCTATTTCTCTTTCTATTTGTCGAGTACTAATGTGAGGATCAAGATGAATAATCGCTAGAATGGTAATAACACGAGGATCGTTTTCGTCGTATTCATGATGACGGCGTTGACGAACAAAAGCTCCATTTCGAGCTCTCTGAGTTAAGGTTTGAATAATAACATTACTTGGGTGTCTCCTATTGGGATAGCGTTCAGCATAAAGTCTGGCAGCTGCTGCATAATTATTTCGACTTTCTCCCAAAATCATGCTCATATCAACGATTTCGTTGGGACCATAATCAGCCATGATCAAAATCAAAATAATTTGTTACAGACCAGTAAACAGGGAAACAGATTTTTTTCAATAATAATTATCGATTTACAAGAAGTAAAAAACACGATTAAGCTTTTCTGCACTAATTTGCTATCTACATAACTGTTAAGAGTAGTTCACTCTCAAAAATTGACACTAATACAAAATAATGGAATGACTTAACTACATCAAGAATTTTGAAAATTGACACTAATACAAAATAATGGAATGACTTTGAAAATTTCTGGAAATATTGAAAATTTTTTCATTTTCGAACGCATGTCACTCTCATTTCATTTATGGGGCTAAAAGTAGGGGTTTCCATTTCAAAAAATCAACTTGACCTTGAAATGCCCTTGAAGATCCTGTTTAACGACAGGGTCAAGATGACCATTCGTCAGCCGGGGAGAAAACTGAAAACTTTTGTGGGTAACATTTTCTCCTTGAATGCATTAGAGTTCAGCTAACTAGTTGTACTGTTATCGGCATGACCAATGACCTTGACCATTGAATTCAAGGTCAAGGCAAGGTCATATTCAAACGTAAAATTTCCCGCTCTTTCCATTTCTGGTGCCAAAAGTAGGGGTTTCTATTTGAAAAAATCGACTTGACCTTCAAATGACCTTGAAGGTCGCGCTCAATGACATTGTCAAGGTCATCATCAGATAGCCAGGGAAAAATTCTAAAACTTTTACCCGAAACTTTTTTCGCTGGCATGCTTTGCCAACGAGATAATTGAGATTAAAGATTAAAATGACTCACCCTGTATTTATGAAGAACCAAATTAAAATCTAGTTTTACAAATAACTTTTTTCTACGGTTAGCGCTGTAATCGCGCGTAAACACCCGCTCGTATTTCACAAATTTTACAAAAACTAAAAATCCGATTGGTATTTTCTTTCGGTAGAATAATTCACTAAACTCAACGCTATAGCGCTCTGGTCTTGATTTTTTATTAAAAGCTTTATTCTCAAAGTTATAGGGAACCGAAAAACAGTGTTTTTAGCTCCGACGTCCCCTTAATTAATTTAAATTATTTTGTAAGTGTTCAAAGATTTTTCCAGAAAAATTTACGCTCTTTTAAACTCATTTTAAAACGATAGAAATGTACGTACGCATGGTATCAGCTGGAGCATAACGCGAATGGCAGACGCAACAAAAGAGACGTATATATAGATATATGCCATCTGCTCCGCGACGTTCCACATCTGAATCTTTCCCATCACCATAGTCTTTTGTTGAGAAAATTGCTACCTTAGTAAAATAATCACTATTGAAAATATTTTAAATTAGTACTTATATGCTGTATATTTAAAAAATATTTTATCTATTGCAACTATAAATTTAGTTGGAGAAAGTTACGTGCCAAAAATTGGCAGCGGTTTTTGCATTAGGGCTTGATATATAACTCTTTATAGGCCAATATAGGTCAATATAGGCCGACAAAAACTCCATGCGAAAAATTACATCTAAAATTAATGAAATTCAAGATGATCTTAAATCTTTTGATTCCGATGGTAATTTTTATCAGAGGAGAGAGGACTTTTCAAGGACAGTTTTTACTACTGCTTACGTGTTACGTTATTATTTGAATTATTTTTAGTCAATCCAAATTCCAAATTTGTTTGCATGAAATAGAAAAACACATATTTATCATTCAATTTTTTTATTTATTTACATATATAACAATTACAAATATACTTATATACAGGCGATAGCACGAAAAATCTTATCAGGCGTTGAATTTGGCTTATACTTCTCTATAACCAAACCCTGAGTTGCTGGAGATTGGAATTGACTGTGGCTGTTGATGTTGCTGCTTACTATTTTGAACTTTGCATTTCTTATTATTACTTTCTAGACTCTCATCTGAACTCTTTTTATTACGGTATAAGGGGTAAAGCGCACAAAATAATAACTAGTTACTTATGTAATAGAAAACAAAAAGTTAAAATAAGAACAGCGGACAGCCGTTATGAGACAGTAATTACGGGTGTGCCAAAAGGTACAATTCTTGGTCCACTTTTATTTATAATATATGCCAATGACTTGCTTGTAGATAGGACTGAAAGCAACGATGGGAGTCTATCTTCGTTGCTGAAAGTACAATCTCATATGCTGATGATACAGCTATTTATACATCTGATAATACTTGGGCCAAAGTCGAAAATAAAATGAATATGTACCTAGTGGATATATCTACTTGGTTGTTGCTTAATAAATTATCTCTTAATATAAGTAAAACTGTATATATGACATTCGGTAATTACTGTGATAGTGTTGAAGAGTATAAGTATCTGGGTATTAATTTTGATTTCAATTTAAAATGGGATAAGCATATTGAATATATAATAAAGAAAACTATATATATATATATATATATATATATATATATATATATAATATAAATTGTCAAAGTACATGCAAACCGATATTCTTAAAATTATATACTATGCATTTTTCCACAGCATAATAACCTATGGAAACATTGCATGGGGTGGTGCGTACAAAAACAACTTAGAATTACTACAAAGATCTCAGAATAGAATATTAAAAATTATAAACAAAAATAAATTTGATCAAAATAATCCATTAAACCTTAAACAAATTTTCGCTTATGAATGTGTTATCTATCACTATAATGAACTTAAGAATCAGAATATGACATCAGAGCGATACAAGTATTTAATTGTCTACCTAAATCTAATCCAAATCTAAAACATCTAGATATCTCGAAAAATTATAATAAGAAAAAGGTAAAGAAATGGATCAGTACTCATTTAGATTGTAAACTAACAAAAAAAAGAGTGCAATCTTAGTAAGATTTTCATTTTGTTAGTATTTTAGTTTGTAAGTTAGTTTTGTAAGATCATTTTATTAAGTATATATACCAGACCTATGTACAGGTTGCTGTTTCAAGTATATCTTGGAGTTAACTATAACATGTATTTATTACTCTGGATGAATAAATAAATAAATACCTATACCCTGTGTGCGTTCGCCGAATATAGTACAATGTATTTAGATTGAGTTTTTGCTTTTTTATTGCGCTGCGTCATAAATATTGCAGCGCAACAATATGTCATATTCCTGTATTGAACGTAGGTATAATCAAGTCTAGCCGACGACTGGGTTTCCCCTACCCTAATGATTGGGATCGGCGCCAGTGATGCAAGTTCGTGTCATTAGGCGCTCTCTACCTAGGATGACTGCACCGCTCTATCTACCTAGGATGACTGCACCGCTCTATCTACCTAAGTCGCCCTACCTTTTGTACTACCTGGAATTTACCTACCCTTTTTTTTTGCAGAATCTAAATTTGTTACAAAGTACGAACTAGTCAGTTTTTTGTTATTAACAAATGACTATTTTGAAATCAACAAATAATTGCTTTTCACAACTAAAAAAATTGTATTATAATTTTTAGATATTCTTAAATCAAAATTATTCCTACTTCCTACGCATTTTCTTTTTTTTTTTGCAAAATTGAACTTCAACACTTTCGAAGAATACTTTTGATTTAAAAAATGTAATACAATTTTTCTTTTCTCCTAGAGAAAGTTTTGTAATAGTAAAATTTTCAGTTTTGCTAATACTTCATAGAAATGTATTTCAATGTTTTCTGGAGTTCGAATAATACGTCTTTATAAAATGTCCGAGCGTCTTGTCTACGACGCAATTGTCCTTTCAAGTCATTATCTCTGTTGGTTACGTTGCCCGAAACCCGTAAATTTTTTTCTTATAAACAAATTACTGATTTGCAATAAACAAATAATCGTTATTTGCACTTGATAAAAATTGGGTTACATTATTTAGGTATTATTAAATCGAAAGTGCTCCTACAATTTTTTTTGTAAAACGCAAACTTTTCGAGTTAAAAATCAATAAAATTTTCACAAAATGCGATTAGCCGCGATTTCTCGAGATGTTTTTCCCGTTCACTCTCGTGAAATCTAAAAATTCAACGATTTTTAACTCATAAAGTCATCGCTGACCGGATATAGCTACACGACAACAGGTTACTTGTACAAAAGGCGCTCCGGGGATCGTTTCCTGGACTTTTAAAGCCTCGGTGACGATTCAATGAGTGGTGAAATTAATTGAAACGCGGCAACGATCGACCAATCAACATCTGACGTGCAAGGATGATGTACAAAAGTAAGTCAGTAATGCGCGCGTATAATAAGTGCTGACTCGTAGGTCAAAGCACTCTCTCCGATGTTCGGTTTAGTATACGTCGTCTGTATGAGTACTACAGGCGTTATACATATACGTGAATGCTAAAGTATATATGAACGTGGGACATTACATACCTATGTATTACCTACATAACTTTACCACACATCAGAGGAGAGAAGTGTCCCCAACTTATACCTAAGAATTCGTAAAATGAAAAACAACACGCAGCAAACAAAAGCAGATGCATAAAATTCCGCATCAAGCCGGGGTCGCCAACGCATCGCTATACAAGTAATTTGCTTCAATAATCCTCTCTTAAAAAAATGATGGACTTGGTTGTGAAGCCTTTAATACGTGATTCTGATTGGTTGCTATGGTCGGTTGCCTAGGTAACAGATGAGAACCCGCACGCTTTAAATTCATAACCCTCATAACAGTCATAACCCTGGTAGAAATTTTTCAGGTGTTTAAAATAAAATGAAATGAGGTTAAATAGTATGAAATCTGAATAGCGGATTCAGAAAAAAATATATGCAATATTACCAACAAGAAATCTTGATAAATTAATCATTACCAAAAGTGTAGTATTGAAACATGTGCATTGAAAAGTGTCACCCTATCCCTATTTGAAGTAGGTAATAATGTGTGTGTGTGTATGTTATTTCGTTTTTTTTTAAATATAAGTGAGAAGTGCAATTAAAAGAATAAAAAGTATAAAGATATATTGTGTCTCCGTGCCCAAAGTCGCCCACGGTGAGGTTTAAGAAGTGAATTTAAAGAAAAGTTCAGTATCCGAGTCAGTGAATTTGAGTTTATCACTACAATGCCCTTTAAATTTTAAAATATGTAATCTAGATAATTGAACTGTTTTCATTCATATTTTCACACCAACGGCAATGTGAATTTTTTAATTTAGCGGCTCACATTTTGCTTATAGACAGTCACGCAGTAACTACTATCTCTAGCACATTGTATTTCCGGTTTCCAGTGTATTTTTACCTGGAGAAAATGATAAATATTTTGGCTTTTTTGTTAAGGCATTAATGAGAATATTTACTTTTAATAGTTGTGAGAGATTTTGAGATTTTTCCATTGCATTGCATTTGCTCTCATTTAAAAACTAATTTCTAGAGAGCTCATTTTTTGCATATATATTTCTGTTTTGGTTGTGAAAATATTTAAAGTTGAATTGACCTTAACTGAAATACTTTTGATTTCGACTTCAACACCCATGATAATTATTTAGTCGTATAAGTTATTCACATCAGTGTCGGAATCGAAATAAAAAGTATTTCAGTTAAGGTTAATTGAACTTTGTATATTGTTTCATTGACACAAAATAAATGTATATGTAAAATATGTGCTCTCTAGACCCGTTAGTTTTCGAATGAGAGCAAATGCAAAAATAGAGAAATAGGCATCGATCTCAAAATCTCTCACGACTGTTAAGAGTTAAAATTCTTATTAATGTCTTGACAAGACTTTCTTCATGTAAAAATACACTGAAAACCAAAAATACAATGTGCTAGAGATAGTATTTACTGCATAATTGCCTATAAGCAAAATGTGACCCGCCAAATTAAAAAATTCACATGTGCCTCAATGTGAAAATATGAATGAAAACAGTTAAATTAAAATCATCTGGATTACATGTTTTTATAGGTAGCATATCAAGTATCTGTGTAAAATTTCAATTGCCTAGCTTTTTTACAATGCAAATGAATAGGGTTGTAATAATAGGCTTATACTCACTGACTCTTCTACTGAACTTTTCTTCAAATTCACTTCTCAGACCTTAACGACAACGACTTTGGGCGTTGTTAATATATTTATATTAAAAGTATTACAGAATATGGTAACATATGGTAGGTAATATGGTAAAAATATTAGCAGAAATTAGTGTACCCAAAACTTATGTTGTTTTTTCTACCAGGGTTATTAGACATAGATAGAATAAGGAGCGCGCGAAGCGCGCCTTCATTCCTAGTACATTGTAGGTATAATGGTACGACTACACGCGCTCTCGTCTATGCTTTCCTAATAAACGCTTGTAATACCTATCGTTGCATACATGTATACTCCCATTATAAATCGGGGACTGGCTCGCTGCGCGACTGTCGGACTGCAGTGCTGTGTTCGCTGCTCTCTGGCGACTGGCTATCCATCAGCGACTCCAGCTCTCTCAAATGCCGCGACTAGCTCCGAAAAGCGTCCGCAGGTGGCGCTTACCCAGACTCACGGCAGTAGCAGTTGCGGCGCACTGTGTGCCTCGGCCCTCGAGTCGCGTCGCGACCCTCGTTCACCGCCTGTGCCAAGCGACCTGTTATTCGTCCTCTCGCTCTCGCTCTTCTTTCCATCATACTCTCGATCACAACTATTCACAAGTACTCCGCCGCGTGTGTCCCGTGAGTCCCGTGCAGTGCTACCGTCGCCATTCACCGACGGACAAACCGCATCTCGGATCTCCTATTCTCCTCGCGCCGCCGCAGCCACCGGATGTGTCGTTGTGTCCTGCTGCACATACGTTGCACATCAGCCCACCCCTCACCACTCGGGCTGCTCGGGCACTCACCGCTGTCATCAGCATCGCGGCGAACGATGTATCAACGCTGTAGTCTGACAGCGTCGAGCGGCGGCGTCTCTACACTCGTCATTCGCGTGTGATTTAAACTCTTTCTTCTCGCTACTACCAGAGATTAGCTAATATACTGTGCACGCCAGCAGTCCAGCACTACACCGCGTCGGTTAAGTATATCCAGTGCCTGTGTGCTCCGTCCGAGAAAAGAGAGCGTGCCGCGAGTCGGCGAGGGAAGCCCACCTAGTGCCTACTTTGTACATATTATATACTTATACCAGTGTCTCTCCGCGCGCAACTTTTCCTGCACTGCAGCAGCTTCGACGAGCCATAAGTAGCTCGCAGCTCGCTGTTCGTTTTCCTTGTTTAAGTAGTGCGGCGACACGGGAAGCACCGGACGAGCTAGTGCTGCTGTTCGCCAGGAGAAAATGGCCAGGCGCTGCTGGCGATTGGAAAGTCGCCGCCGCCGCCGCCGTCACGGAGAGGCTGCTACCTCGGCAGCAACGCCCGCCGCCGGTTTATGACCAGCGCCAGACGAGGAAAGTCCACGACGACGAGCCAGTACCGTCGTTGCTGCGCTGCTTCTGCTGCTCTGCCGCCGTACTTAGTTTTCATCGCGCCTACATAGGTACGTGCGTATGCCTACCTACATAAGTATCCAGCATTTGCATTGCTCCGTTTTCTGCTTTTCTATGCGTATGTATAAGTACTTCAAGTACTCTGCACTGGTGCTTACTGTACGCTCGCCGCGCTCTCTCCCCGCTGCCCCTCTTGTAAATTGTAATGCGTTTTCTGCTGCGCTGCGCTGGAATGCGTCGCTGCTACTTTGGCATTCGCGCAAATTATATTGCTGTTTAACCGCGCTGACGTTCTACTTTCGCTCTCGCGTCGGGTCTGCGTGCCGTATCGTGCTGACTTTTTGGTTCTCTTTGAGCCTCTTTTGTCCTCAATGTACTGTTTACTTACTCTAAATTTCTCTGCCTTTCCTACTGCCCGTCTCTCGAGTATGGTAATGACGGGTAATTTCTGCTGCTGCACCTTTCTGGCTTATTACACTCTTAGATTTTAGTTTGTTGTTTTGTAAAAGTCAGAGAAATCTTTCTAAGTAAGCCTTGATTTTCAGAGCAAACTTCGACTCATTGACGAGCTGTGATAGGAAGCCTTCACAATGTTTGCCAAAAAGAAGAAGAAACCGCAGATTTCTACGCCGACTAACTTTGAGCACAGGGTGCACACTGGCTTCGACAAGCGAGAGGGCAAATTTGTTGGACTGCCGTTGCAATGGGCCTCTATTGTCGGAAACAACCAAATACTCAAGTCTACCAACAGGCCTCTGCCATTGGTGGATCCTAGCGAAATCACACCGACTGAGATTTTAGATCTGAAGACTATAGTGCGGGGTCACAATGATCCCAGACTGGGCAAATCCATGGTAGGGGAGAAGGCCGTGGAGAGCAATTTGCCAAAAATGAGCAGCGTTGCAAGGTCCAATTCTCTGAGATCTTCCAGTCCACCCAGGCTAAGGAGAGATTACAGGAACAATACAAACCTGCCGCCATCCGTTCCAGAGGGTCAAGAGATGACATTGAATCCAACTCCAACCCAGATGTATCCCAACTACAATAACAAGGCTCATGGATATCCTGATAAAATGAGGCAGAACTCGCCGAGTGTTGGCCCAGCAACAAATTCAGGACACAATATGATTCCAAATCTTCAGAACCTCAATCCCAATATGCAGTCATCACCGAACTTGCCACATATGAGTACAAATGCCCAGAATCTCTCAATGAATTTCCACAATTTGAGTCCGATTCCGAGTATGCAGAGCCCACCATCCAACCCAAACATTCCTCAAATGCAGGAGTACGACTTTCAAAGAATGAATCCATCCATGCCCATCCAACCGGGAACAGCTCAGTACAATGGCAACATGCAATCAGCTAAAGCGGATCCTGCAAGAGCAGCAGCTGCAGCTCAGAATATGATGATACACAATGCACAGCCAAAAGTCTCACCTGTTGGTTCAATTGCATCTCAGCGTCCCTTGAGCCAGCTTAGTTCATACAATGTTACCAAACATACACAAAACTATGGAGCAGCAGAAAATCCAAACTTCCATACGCATTTCCAGAAACCTATCGAGAGCTCACAGTCAATGCACAATCTTTCAAAGGCAGGTGCCCTATCTCCAATGCCAGGAAACAGCTCTACCCCGGATCAGAATCAGAATATGAAGAGTGCCATATCATCAGGTAATTTAGCTGTAGGATCTGGCACAGCTGCAAACAACACTGGAAAACAAAACGCAGAACAGAGGCTGACTCATGAACAGTTCAGAGCTGCATTACAAATGGTGGTACGTAATCATTATTTATTCATGTTTGAAAGAAATTTGTCATTAGTGATATCTTCAATCAATTATTTGATTTGTTATTAATGATTATTATATTATAAATTTTTTAGGTGAGCAATGGAGATCCACGTGAAAACTTGGAAAACTTCCTGAAAATCGGAGAAGGTAGTACAGGTACAGTATGCATCGCTACCGACAAAACTACGAATCGACAAGTTGCAGTAAAAAAGATGGATCTGCGCAAGCAGCAACGTCGAGAGTTGCTATTCAACGAAGTGGTCATCATGAGGGATTACCATCATCCAAACATTGTTGAGATGTACGACAGCTTTTTAGTGAACGACGAACTCTGGGTCGTCATGGAGTATTTAGAGGGTGGCGCTTTAACGGACATTGTTACACACTCTCGAATGGACGAGAGCCAGATCGCGACAGTTTGTCTGCAGTGCCTTAAGCCCCTGCAGTATCTACACTCGCAGGGCGTTATACATCGAGATATCAAGTCGGATTCGATATTGCTTACAGCTGATGGAAGGGTGAAACTTTCAGACTTCGGATTCTGTGCACAGGTCTCACAGGAGCTGCCCAAACGAAAATCACTTGTCGGTACTCCTTATTGGATGAGTCCCGAAGTGATTTCTAGGTAATTGATTAAAATTTGTTATATAATAGACTTTTTATGGTAATCAAATCTTTGTTGAATACGATTCACGTAGAATTATAGATCCATTTCATACAATTTGAACAAAATCTTTTAAAGGACTTCTAATCTAAAAGCAAATTAATCAAATTTTTTATTAAAAAAATCCAGAACTATAATAATTATCATTTCTCAATTAATGATGCATTATTTATTTATAAAACAGGTTACCATATGGGCCGGAAGTTGATATTTGGTCTTTGGGAATTATGATTATTGAAATGGTGGACGGAGAGCCACCGTTTTTTAATGAACCACCCTTACAAGCTATGAGGCGCATCAGAGATATGCCTCCACCAAAATTGAAAAACTCACACAAGGTAACAAGATGACGACGATGATTTTCTTATTCAATTTAGATACTTTGGATTTTTAAACTGAATGAATTATAATATATATGCTTATGATACTTTAGGTGAGCCCAAGACTGCAGAAATTCCTCGAAAAAATGTTGGTGCGAGATCCAGCTCATAGAGCTACAGCTGCTCAATTGCTTGAAGATTCATTCCTTATGCAGGCTCAGAGCCCAAGTATCTTGATACCGCTGATGCGAGGTTCCAGACATACAAACTGTTAATATATTTATAAGAAAAAAAAAATGAAGATGGTAAAAGAGAAAGATTATAACAGTGCAGTATTGGAATTGATTGCTTTCGAGCGAAACACAAGAGTAAACTTTTAGGATGTATGTATTCGGCTTGACACTCGCAGCGTAGTCTTTTTGTCAAAGGACCGTGTAAAATTTTCGTTAAAGTTTGACACTCACTCGCTGTAAGCACGCATCTAGTATTATAAAGTTCATCAAGTTTGCTATAGGTTATGTTAAATGTTGTAGCATCTACACAAACCTATTTCCAAGTGCCTTGACGGAGTAGAATTCCTTGATAAGGTGCATATATATGTGTGTGTGTATATATATATATATATATATATATAATATAGAAACGTCGTACGGATGTTCTAAAACTCTTCTTTATCAATACCGGAAATAACACAACTTTGCTTTTTAATTTTTCTTTTTACATGTCGTATATTCATCGTCAAACTTATGCGCTTCAGTTAAATGATGCTAATAATACAGTTAGTTATTGACGATTTCATTACATCAACTTAATTATTAACTTAAACCTATGTACGATATTTACAAGAATCATCATTCACCAAAGCCAATTTTCAGATTTACTCATCAATTCACATTTATCAACACTTATATTATGATGTTTATACTTTTCATTTATAGTCAATCGCAATAGGCAGCTTTTATATATATATATACCTGACACTTAAATCAAGTTGAATCCATGCTTAATACTTAAACATCGGATTAATAGTAAAATTGATTTTTATTGTTGGAATATATAGAGTATCTGAAAACGAGCGACTAAAGACTTTAAGCTTTTACATTCCACATAAAAAGAAAATGGACATGTGATATTTTTCATCGGCAGATTAAAAAGGAAAAAGATTTTGTATAAGATGATTTTTTATATACACTCGCATTGTTGAGAAAATTTACTGATGTAGACTTTATAAACATTTATGTAAATGGATTGTTAAATAATCTTAAACGATTAAAATTCCACGTTAAGGAAACGTTTATTATGCGTGGCGCTTGATCTTGTCATGATCATTCGCACTTAAGATTCTAGCAATATTATTTTTTATACGCAAAGAATCACGAGATCTATTGTATTTCTAACAAAGCAAATCGCATCACTTGTTTCATGAAATGTTTTTAAGTAATTAAGTTATGCTAAAGTATCAATTTTTATCACTTTTTTGCTATTGAAAATTAGCTATTAAAGTACAATTGTGACGTCTTTGTACGCGAAGACTAAAGAATGAAAGTAAAAATATATTCAATTTTTCTGATACATTCAAAATCTTGTTTTTTTTATACTTAGAAAAAGCCACCTTTATAAGAGATATATGCGAATGAACGATTCGCACACACACACACACACACACACACACATATCATAAAAGACAAAATTAATTTAAATAAACTTTTCAAGAAAAAGTAACAAAACCATAGTTTTATTGTATAAAGTGATTACTTTTTCTTTAATGTAAACAGCTTTTTAAATAATTTAAATGGCTCTTTTCGCTTGATTTGAAATGAACTGTTAAATTATATAAGTATATAATAAAAAAAATTGTATGCATAAATTAAATGTTAAGCAATGTGTTGAAAATCGGTGTTGGCTTTTGCAAGTAGGTACCGTTAATCAATCGTAAACAGTTAAATTATTGTACAAGGATAACATATCTAAAGAGCTGTTTCCACGCGAACATGTACATCAATAAATTATTTGAGGCCAGGCAGAAAATCACTGATCTAGAAAATGATTTTCGAGAAACGCATAGCAGTAAAAGTGTCTGTACAAATAAGTGCGCCTCGATCAAATTGCCATTTATTTACTGAACGAGCAAAACAATTTGATCAAGCTTCGGAAGAAATTTCTCTTCTCAGTCGATCAGATCGAAAACTTTCCATCGTAGTTCAAGTTTTGAGGCGCTGGCGCCACGCGAGGATACAGGCGCCCCGCGAATTCCGAGGTGTCTGGACTTCACCGTACCAAACATATGTCGTTGTTCGAAGCGCGAATATTGCGACCGAAGGTCAATAATTCTCCTTTGAAAATGTACAACTACTGCGAACGACGCGCGAAGATGATGACGCGAGTTCTTCGACAAAACTCTGCGAACCGTGAAGTGAAAAGAAAAATGACAGGCACTTTGATGGTTACATAATCAATCGCTTACATTAACTTTTCTCGCTTTTTTCTATTTGCTTGGTTTATGAGATTGCGTAAGCAGTACTATGCTCAAACGCTAATATTCATCCATTTTTACACCGGGCTATGAATAATTAAAACAAACGAAGTGCAATCTTAGTTCTCGCAATGAAATTTTCAAACCGAAGACGTATCCCTTGTCATTTATTTTTAATGAAACTCATGCATTTTTATGTATTTCTGCATTATTTGTTAGATCGGTAAGTGGCATGTTAAATGAAGGGTAACCAAGGAAAACGACTTACGCTTACCATCAACGGTAAAAACGACCGCCCATGTCGGAGAGTATTGACAAGGTTTGCGTGGAGTTCATTAAGGTAGTTCACCGGAATATTTATTTTCTTAGGATATCGCTCAAACTTTGTTTACATCTTAAATTTAATCTTAAGTTCAATTAAGTGTCCTCCACAACGTGGTATTTTTTTTACCCCCCAAGCGACATTATTTTTAGAGATATTGAACCTTGAAATTTTGTATTTTAACATGGGAAGCCTATACCGAGTCCGAATTTTGAGGACGTTCTGTTGAATTGCGAAGCGAGTTTTCTTAGAATATTTTTAAAAAACTAGCTTATGGTGTAAAATAGCAATACAAATCACGGAGAAAAAGTTGGATAGGGCAAACGAGGCTTTTTTTAAGATACAACAATTCAAAGTTTTCATCCCATTCTATCAGTATATCTATATATGTGCGCAGTGTTTCTCTCCCTTACAAGTTTTGAGAGTATTTTATACACTCTAAACAATTTGTATCACCATTCTAATGTTTGATACTATGAATTGTAAGGTTTTGACATTAGATAACACTGCATAATATCTTAAAAAAGGAATTTTCTAATAAAAACCCTGATTGAGCACCACTACAGCCGGTGAACTACCTTTTCCTTTTTTTAAGATATTATGCAGTGTTATTTAATGTCAAAACCTTACAATTCATAGTATCAAACATTAGAATGGTGATATAAATTGTTTAGAGTACAAAATACTCTCAAAACGTGTAAGAGAGAGGAACACTGCGCACCTATATAGATATACTGATAGCATGGGATGAAAACTTTGAATTGTTGTATCTTAAAAAAAGCCTCGTTTGCCCTATCCAACTTTTTCTCCGTGATTTGTATTGCTATTTTACACCATAAGCTAGTTTTTTAAAAATATTCTAAGAAAACTCGCTTCGCAATTCAACAGAACGTCCTCAAAATTCGGACTCGGTATAGGCTTCCCATGTTAAAATACAAAATTTCAAGGTTCAATATCTCTAAAAATAATGTCGCTTGGGGGGTAAAAAAAATACCACGTTGTGGAGGACACTTAATTGAACATGTAAACAAAGTTTGAGCGATATCCTAAGAAAATAAATATTCCGGTGAACTACCTTAAGCCCCGTTAAACCAGAAATAAATCACGCCCTATATCGATAATCAATACAAGGGACAAAAGTAGAAAGCCGTTTATTTGACATTTTTTAAAGATATAATAGCTAATTTTTGAATTATATTTCTCAAATACTATTTTCGTTGTATTATAGTTTTGCAAAGATTTTAATGACAATATATAATTGACAATCTAAATTAATGCACCTATATGAATTGCGCAGTGGCAATCGTTTGTAGGTATGCTTGAACACTTAATCAATAACCCATTAACAGTGAAAAGAGCACCGCCTCAAAAATCGTTATTTCTCTAAAGGATTCGAGGAACCTGCGCGCACAATCTCCACTATAAGCCGACTGAAAGCGTGTGTATTGGTAATCTTCGCCGGTTATTTCATCATCTTTATATGCTGGCTTCAGTTTATGCCGAAAAGCCCAGAGCTATTATTATATTTTATACATACAGAAATTCGAGTGTGCAAAAATGAAGCATCGAACAAAGAAATCTCTGTGCTATGTCTAACCCTCTCTCTCTCTCTCTTGCGCACGCGCGTTGAAAATCAAACGCCGCGCACGTGAGGACGATTAGATAAGTTGTGAGTTGCAAGTTTGTATGAACCGATTCCTCTCTCTTATAATTCACAAAAAGTATTTTTTGCGCCGGTTAATGGACTTCTGACGGACGGCTCGTATAG
Organism: Nasonia vitripennis; assembly: GCF_009193385.2. Taxonomy (NCBI): domain Eukaryota; kingdom Metazoa; phylum Arthropoda; class Insecta; order Hymenoptera; family Pteromalidae; genus Nasonia; species Nasonia vitripennis. The sequence goes on from NC_045760.1 coordinate 21,606,955, forward strand.
AGTCGGAATCGAAGGAGGAAAAAGCGGAGCGCGCGCGGTATCTCGGTAAAGTAAAGGCTTAAGGCTATGAAAAAAATAAGCTAATAACAGTCCGGCGCCTGTACATACATACGTGATCCGCAATTAAACCAGATACCAGAGATCGAAAATAGCACGACGCAACCGACGGCTATATACTTATCGGTATAGTTCGCAGCTGCTTGCTGTATATATTGCGCGCGCACGTAGACAGAAAGTAAGAAGGAAGAACAAAACATCATCAGAGTTAATTATCGGGGAGGAAAGAGCGCGCGTGTAGAAGTATCCATTGTAATATATAGCTGCCGGAGGCGCGTCACCGGCTGTTACCATGCAGAAAAGGCGTAAGCGCTAGGCGAGAGCCGATTGGTCGAGTCGGCGACGAGCCTCTCGCGCGACCGCGGCTCTAAGTATATACTTAGCTCGGATCATGCGGCGACCTTCGCATACCGTTCGTTTTCGTGTCGATGCGTGCAGCAGCTGGACCAAGAGAGACCGAGACAGACGTCTTGAGTAGGATGATGCAAAACTAGAGGGGATTTCGTGGGCGCATAGACTGACGAAACCTATCTGTACCTGCAGCATATGGCTCGATTAAAGGGACGATGTAGGATCCGGTATGGGTCATTCACCGGGACGCACGTGCCGCAGCCCGCGACGGAATATATAATGCGTCCTTGAATGGGATCGTTATGATTATAGTCATACGTATCCAAGCCGTCGGCCGATTTTCGCGATTCTGACTTCCTCGAGCTCTCGCGGCCGATTTCGCACAGTTAGCTGTTTCATGAAAGCGCCGTAAGAGGTTCTCCGCAAAAATGATATTCGCAAGAGGAGCCTTTTCGAGATTCACCGGCGGATCTCCGCATACAAGCGCATGGGACACGCGCCTCGTGTCGAGTTCTGCGCGAGCGAACGAAACGCTGAAGTCACGTTTGCGCGCGAGAGGCAGCGTTCTCACGCTAGAAAGGCGACGATATGGACGCGAGAAACCGCAAACCGATATAGTACACTATCCGCAGCTTATGTTTAATAATTCCATAGCCCCGATGTGCGTAAATTTTTGCTCAGCTAGACAATTATAGAATGGTAATGTGTTTGTTGTGCGATCGTTTGTTTTGTTATTTTACCGATAAAGAAGCGCCAATTACATTAATTGACGATAATTTCGACATTCGAGCTGATATAAATTGAAGCAACAAAAAAACACGTATATAGAAGCAACTCATTGGCAACTCGCCGCAAATTTAAGCGTTTTTAACGCACCAGACTCTTGGCTACGTGATTTTTCCCGCACATGATTTTCCACCACGGATGCTGCAACAAGTTTCCAGGAACGTTCCAACGGCTCTTTTAGTTTCTCTTCGCAAAAACCGAAATTTCTTTATTTTTTTTCTCACTGACGCGCGACCCAAGCGACCTTTTTCGCTCTTTCTTTTATATTACTGTTTAACGCAGACGGCCTCTTGGGCTTTTATCGTCGGCGGCTTAATTGTCTAAATGATGATATAACAATTTATTTTTTGTAATTGATAATAAACGTTTACCCCTTTTATCATCGGGTTGTATTTTGAAATGGAGAGAAAAGTGTACGTATATATTGGCCAAACAGTAATAACTCGCAGCTCTATTTTCGCGTGTTCGCGCGCTTACGTGATTTCGTGCACGAAAAACTGCAAAAATCGCGGCTGAGAAAACAAAGCAATCTTCTCAAATCAATTTCTACAACTAAGTTACGTGCATACATGTTTTTCTCGCCGGACGAATTTCCGGTAAATTCCGATGGAAGCAAACTGTGTATCGGAGGATCAATGCAGCATCAAATTTTGAGAAGATCATCCGACAAAATATTAAGCTGATGCTTATTATTGCGATTCTTAAAACTATATATTATAATTGCGCAGTATGAAGCAATCTCGAAGATACTCACGTCTAGCTAATCAATCGAAGAGTAGGCAATCTTCGTACAGCCTTCTCTCTCTCTCTCTCTCTCTCTCTCTCTCTCTTTCTCTACATCGTGCTCGCTTACAGGATAATTCTTCAATAGGAGCCTCGAAAGAAAGGGGCGTCTAGTAGGCGCCAGGCGCGATTACAACGTAGAATTTTCAATTAGAATTAGCGACCAATTGACGCGGTGGCGTCGGCCTACGCACGCACATGGGGTGCGACAATATTTTTCAATGAATCTCGCGATCTCGCACGTCTCTCGACAAACGTTTCATCAAAAGACAGACAGCTGCGTTTACTAAATCTCGTGTGCAGACGCGGAACATCGTTCTCTCTACAGCGCCAAGGAAATTTTCCAAATACTTGAATAAAAACTTCCACGCGCATCCCTTACCAATCCCCTTATTAAATTCCGCAGCCCATTTCTTTTGCCGCCGGAAACCTCGCGTGTGGCACCGGTCAGTCGCGCCGCCGCCGTCGCCTGCACATACAACGCAATATTCAAAGCGTCGAAACGCGAGGCGTTGCGCAAGCCTCGAAGGATATGTCGTGTGCGTCGGTTATACGTGCCCCCGCGAAACGTTCCGTTTCGATTCGCTCTTTTTGCGAGCCGCGACGAGCCTCCGACACACACACACACACATATACATATATATATATATATATATATATATATATCTTATGTGTGTGTGTGTGTGTACATACACGTTGCTGTCGAGCTGCCGAGCTGCGTCAGACGAGGAGGAGAAGGCAAGCTTATAATCTACCGAGTCATCGTCGTGCGGAGTGAAGTCCGAAGGCATCTAATTAAGTCTTAATTCCGACAGGTTTAGTGCTTTTCGAGATATAATTCTTACCGAGTTTTGAAGAATAGATAATCTCGCATAATTACGTAATGTATCGTGCCTCCAGCACGATTGGCGTAAAAGGAGGATCGAACCTCCAAATGGATGTCAATAACTTTCTATACAGCATCGGCGAACACGAGCAGACAACAGAATAATTTGCGGGAGCTCTATACACAGCCATCTCACGCGTGACGACCGGCACGTCTGCTCCGTTTTTCTCACATCGCGCGCAGGAGCCGGAGTTGCAACCTTGAGCATCTCTGGACATTCTAAATGAACCGGATCGCCGCCGACTGAAGGGTCCTTGAATCGTATAAATGCAGCAAATTACTGCTCCAGGTGCGCCGCCGAGAGTTTGTAACGAGCGAGAGCTCCTGTGGGAGAAATCATGGACAATAGATTATGCGCGCGGGAACTTTTTGGTTCTCTTCTCTTCTCAAGGATCTTTCTTCAAACATCAGCGTCGTCGCTATGCGGATTTACTATTTTGCGGAAATGCATTATCGGCGACTTTTTTTTTAAAGCCGCGCTCGTTGTTTTATAATTGTCATTGTAGTCAATTGCGGATTTACTCGTTATTGCTGACACCGTTACAATGTGCTTTCCGGGTAATTCTTCAGTCTGCACATTTGCGACCGCGCGTCCAAGTATATCCATCCTTCTGGATGTACACATACTGTACAGCGCATGTATTTATAAAATACACACGATGCGGAACACGTCGGCGACTCGATGTCGTACAATACTGCACATGCATTAAAATACTTTTTTCCCCTAAGTTCTACCGCTCGCTGACGTCAATAATAATTGAAACACCTCGTGCACGATCGATCGAGTTGCTCTTTCGCATCGCGTAGTTATATGTCTAAGGTATAACGTTTCGATCAGCGATCCATTAGAGACGACGCGAACAAGTTTAATCACGCGGACATCGTTGTGGAGTCATGCAACGTACGCGATGAGGAAATTCCTCCTCGTCGTGTGATGCATTTGTCATTGCACGATTCGTTGAGGGGCTCGTATATTGTTACACTCCGATTAAATTTTAGAGCGCCTTTTTTTGCATCGGACGACTTTAATTGAGGCGTCACATCTCGTATAGCAAGATGTGTTGCGCAAGCCGACTTTGTTTTAAAACTCGGACAATATCGTTAAAATTACTCGTGATTTTCAAAGTTGGTGTTTTTCAAAAAGATACATTCTATTCCGATCCACATGAATCAGTCGCGCACGTGCCTGATGAATTCTGCTGCGAATCGTTGAAACCAAAAATACCAACCAATAATAAAGTAAATAGCAATCGTCTAGCCGATTTATCAGCGATCGCTGGCCTCGATATCAGTCATTCATTATCGGATGACACACCTCCGCCGGACGAAAAGTCCCGTCGATCCGCTCCAAAGTTCATCCTGACGCAATACCTCGCACAAACACATTATCCTCTGGTCTACCTGAGCCAATCGGCCGTTGCTACGTCGCAGTCCACCGTCCACACCTCTCTGCAGATGGGTGATACAAACCGGCAGCGTCACGCTCGCTTTCGGAATTCCAACGTCCGCTACGCAAAGAGCAGCAGCAGCAGTAAAAACTTAAAAAAGCTAGAGCGAGAGCGGGGGAGACGAGAAAAAGATTGTGTGCGGACGCACGTTCACATGTTTGAGTCGGTGGGCTCGTCGCCTTTCTATCTCGGCATTGGTCGAGCAGGAGCCGAGCCCCCGAGTCGAGTGCCGATGAGAGTGAAACGACCGACACACACGCGCGCGCGTCTTTCCTCGGTCTCTGCGAGTTGCGAGCGCTCCAACGCCAACGGTGCTTTCGATACACACACACATACACACACGAAGGAGTACACGACGACGCACTCGCGGGGGGGAGGGGCACATTGAAAGAATGTGTTGCTGCCTATTAACCTCTGACGTTTTACGTCAGCAGGCCTTGGACAGTTTGTTCGAGAGACGAAGCACTGGTCACGGGGTTCGCATCTTCAGTATTTAGAGCTTTTTGCGTTTTGGTGCGGCTGATGATGCTTTTGCCCGAGGAGAGGCTGATTGTGTAAGTTTCGAAGCGTAGAACGCATGGGCGTGTTGATGCAAGGCCTGCGATGCGTTGCGTTTGATTGCAGATGGTTATATGAGAACTGCAGGCGAAAATTGAAAACTTAAACGCGTTTTTGTTATTGACGTCAGAGATCGCTTGAAGAGTCTCTATAAATTTCATCGGCGCCCAGAAATTCTTTAAGGCACGATGAAGAGACATGTTTACTCGGCGGCATTTTTCTTTTCTGAATCAGCAAATTTACCGGCTGCTGTGTTGGGAGACGTTGTTAAAGGAGCCATTTCTCACCTTAAAGTGCGTTAGCTCGAGTGCACGTGGACAATCTTTATATTCGAGTCGCAGATGTACCTTTTTCCGGTCCTGAAAAACAAATCTGGACAAAATTTATTGAACCGGTCGAAAAATTTAATTCCTTGCGAAAATGTATTTTTAAACGCAGGTGAAAGATACACAACACTTTATTCGACACAAGCATGGATTTCTACAAAGCAAGCGTAAATATTGGTTTCTTGTGCGGTTATATTTCGCTTGGCAGAGTCACCATCCGCCGAAAGACAAAATCTGACGAAACATCTTCTAAGAAGATGAAAAAGGCGTTATACATATACATAAGTTGTAGATTCATTGGCAATGGAAAGAGGACATGACTTGTGAGAATGTGGTCAAGATATCATATTGTACAATAATACGTTATATAATTACAAATGTATTACGACTTTCTCATGAGGTTGTTTTTTAATTTATTTTCGTGATGTTTCGCGAATTTTCGAATTAAAATACATAATATAATAATATATGTTTTCACTTAATACAAATTCAGTAATACAGATTATTATTTTCAAGAATATTGTAAAGGTCTCACTATTGTTTTCAATTTAAAAAGAAGCGACTTTATCAACGCATTAGAAAATCCGCGTATCACAAGCTTTATAATTGCCACCAGCGCAACTTAAAAGGAAAATCTCGAGTTAACAAAGAAATGCGAAGTACTAAATCGTTAAAAATAATCATAATAATTATGATGATTCCAAATGTTATACAAACTATTACTTCTTAAAAACCAGATTAATAAAATACTTCAAAAAGGGCTTATTGGTATATAATATGAGCACATCACAAAAGCTCACCCCACGATAAAACACATAATCGCAATACTCCGCGCACCTTCTTATACGTACACATCAAAAGAAATAAAAAGCAAATAAGATGATGTGGATAAATTGGCTATTTGCCCATTCGCTGAATGGACCATTCCTGTTGACAAAGTGGACAGCGATTGTTTTGCTTGACCCATAGAGACATGCAGCAGTAGTGAAAGGAGTGATTGCACTCGCCCCAAACGACCACACAGTCCTGCTTGCCGTAAAAATCCTTTTTACTCTCGGCTTGACAACGGAGACAGGCGTCTGTAACAAGGTATTTGAACTTAAATATGTACTTATCGTGCGATTAACAGGTAGTTCACCGATTGCAGTGGTTCTCAATTAGGGTTTTTATTAGAAAATTCCTTTTTTAAGATATTCTACAGTGTTATCTAATATCAAAACCTTACAATTCATAGTATCAAACATTAGAATGGTGATACAAATTGTTTAGAGTGTATAAAATACTCTCAAAACTTGTAAGGGAGAGAAACACTGCGCACATATATAGATATACTGATAGAATGGGATGAAAACTTTGAATTGTTGTATCTTTAAAAAAAGCCTTGTTTGTCCTATCAAACTTTTTCTCCATGATTTGCATTGCTATTTTACACCATAAGCTAGTTTTTTTTAAATATTCTACGAAAACTCGCTTCGCAATTCAACTAAACGTCCTAAAAATAATGTCGCTTGGGGGGTAAAAAAAATACCACTCTGTAAAGGACACTTGATTGAACATGTAAACTACCTTAAAATGGACCGCAATAGATATTAATTAACGATTTTTTTAAAGTACTTATACGTTTAATGTAAATATAGGGAAAAATAAATATCATAATTGACGATTCACGAATTTATTATTTCTATATGCGCATTAAAACGATGTAAAGTCTAATTAACCCAAAGATTGTTAAAAGTTGATATCGCAAGGAAAATGTTAAGCAAATTAATTATCAAAAGTTAATAGTTAAGTATTCATCAAAAAGAAATTATTACGTCGAGTTTTGTTTGAATAATTTCAACCATTTTTGAGACACAAGTGCGGCGGAATATTCATTGCATCATTCTTGAAAATTATGCAACTTCAAGTTTCCTGTTTAAAATTACACACATTTGATTATTATACGCATGCACTTGAAGAGAAAAAAAATCAAAGAAAATGAGGCTGTTTAACTTGTTTATCGTGGCGATACAATGTAAGCCATCTTATATTTATTCAGAAAACGCTGGCTTGTACAAAACAAATAGTGTACAACACATTTTTCTCTTACGAAGCACATAGTCAATAAAGAAGATTATAAGAAAATACAATTCAAAAATCGGATGCTTAGAGCAGGACAGCTTTCGATTAATTATTTGGACGTCAGAGTCGCGCGCTCGCGATGCGAGGTTTTGACCAAATGTCACGTAGCAACGGGCCTATGGCTTTTGTTTCCGCGAGATCGACTTGGTCTGAACGTGAGATGTCGCAGAGACATGACGCACGTGAATTTAGCCGTGCAGAATTGCAACTACGATATTTTATCACAAGCTCATTTGAAATGGTTTTCTTTGCACCGATAGATAGACTGAATCGCGAAATGGGAGTTAGATCATTTGGACTTTGATGATCCTTGTAAATTTACTTAATAAGATATACTTAGTATAATTTCTAAAAGAAGGTACAAAAGAGTAAGCACATAATTAAAATAGAAGACACTGGCGAAACTTGGCTAGATGAGCAAAGTAACGTAAATAAATTATGAATATATTATCACTGAATGCAGATAATACACTCTGCATGACTTACGAAAGCTATTACAACAGTGTACTGACACAAATAGAAGTCAAAATCCAGGATAGAAAGCTTACGAGAGTTGAGAATTACAAATGATATGATATACCATTTTTTTTTTCATAGTATGATCAGCTATGGAATCAGCTTGGGGTGGAGCGTATAAGAATAATCGAGATCTGGTGCCGAAATTACAACATATAATCTTAAAGATAATTAATAAAAATAGTTTCATCGGACATGATAACCCTTTCAACTTTTTATTTTCGAAGCACGAAAACTCCATTATGTTGACCTTAAAATACAGTTCCTAAGAAAAAAAAAGTTTTTCTCTTTTCTTCTCAACGTTTCGACGTACAATGCCGCCCACATCAGGAGAATTTATGAAGAAATTCAGTACAAGATTTTTTTTTTGTCGAGAAGGCGAAAATCTTGTACCGAATTTCTCCATAATTTCTCCTGATGAGGGCGGCATTGTACGTCGAAACGTTGAGCAGAAAAGAGAAAATGTTTTAAAGTTTTTTTCTCTCCTTTCTCACCACACAACCTGCCTCGGGAAGACAGTCAAATCAATATTATTAAATTGAAAATATTGAAGTGAAAGTCTTGTAAATTGAAAAAAACGTTAAAATGCATACAGCAGAATAAATAAACTTTATTTATCTTAATTAAATGACACGATGACTTTATCTTATATGTGCAAATACAGAAAAAACCGGACACTTCAGGGGGTCTGAATGAACAAAATTGAAATTTGAATCATATAGAACCCGAAAAACCTTTGGTTCCCAAGATTAAAAAATACCTATTTTTTTGCTGGGGAGTTTAAATTCTCTTATGGGAATTTAACACGGGGAAACTTATCGAAAACAAGCCACGATTCAACTTTACCCACTCAGTGTATAAAGGTGCAATCCAAAAATGTGTATTGCTAGGAAGGAAGTATCAGAAGAGAGTTTTAATTTAAGGGCTGGTGAGTTAAAAATGGTTGCCTGAGTAAAAAGTTGTCTAGGCTTGAAAATAGTAAAAAGTCACGAAGAGTAAGATGTATTACGAAAATCAGCGAATTTTCTCTTATTATTAAAATTCTTATAACTTTTGATTCGAGCAGCCAATTTTAATCATCCAGGGCTCAAATTAAAGCTCTTTTCTTCTATTTTCGTTTGAAAATTTTGGATTAACATTTCAGTTTTACGATCAGCTATATATATGCCTATCAATTATGGCCGTTTTTTGGCCGTTTTCATTGTCATATATATTGCTGATCGTAAAATAAAAATGTTAATCTAAATTTTCTAAATTTTAAAGAAAAGAGATACAATTTGAGCCTCAGATCGTCGAAATCGGGTCGAAATCGAGTCTCCGCGGGAAATACGTGACTTGTGCTACTCTTCGCGGCAAATCGTGAGTTGTGCTAGTTTTCGTTTGATAATTTGAACTGTGCTAGTCTTTGTACTGAGCGACATTATATACACATATACAAATTGTTCGTAAAATTTCCTTTCAGATCTTTTTATAAAATCAAGTTGAAAATATAATTGGTATAATATAAAAGTTATAACAAATAGTTCACATAAAAAAATGATCATGCTTTCCGAATAAATGCGACGATGTAAGATTTTCCAATAATTTTTGTAGTATTTTTAAAATTTTCCTTTTAACTTATCAATTCATTTGTAATGTCAACTTCTTACTTTTAGCGATAACAATACATCAAGGGATAATCTACTTTATAATAAAAGTGTTCATGTAGAGTATCGTTCTCAGAAGTTTTCCATTCGCATAACAATGAATGACTAAAAAAAGAGCTTGATGCACAAAAATCACGATCAGCTTATTTTTTGTTAATAGATTTTCGCGTCATCAAAAGTTGCCGCAGACGATTGAAGAAAATGAATAGATCAGAATATAGGGTAATTATTTTAACCTTAAAAATAATTTATCGATATGCACTCCTCTAGAAAACGCTAAAGTAACTTGGATGCAAATCTATCAAGTCTATTCTAATTTTTTTGATTGATAATAATCGTCTACCTTGTCTTGAAAAAAATCATTTAAAATATCGTATGATCGCCCAGTGATTTCAGCTGTACGTCAATCTTTCTACGCTGAGACGTATGCATGCGCTATTGGCATAATTGTGCACAGAGAAAAAAGTCTCTGACACGCTGCGCACACGTTCAGTAAACTTGTGCGCAGTAACATTTTTTGTCAGGTGAGATTGATATTTTCATAAAAATCATAAGTGTATTGCGTGAGTCAGATAAGAACACAGAGTAATTTACAGCCTATAATTTTTTTGGTAGCTAACAATGCAGACGTTTCCTGCTGAAATATTTCTGATAAGTAAGTGGATTAGTTAAAAAAAATTATGAAATTCAGTTTTCTTACAATTTGGAAGATGCTTGTGTAATAAAATCCAATGAAGAAATAGAAATCGAATCAAATATGGTCCTGGAATGACAGTTCGTTTAAAGAAAATCAATGTAAAGACAATAAAGGAGTAATAATTCGATCGATTTGACGTCGATCGAACGAATGGCTGGCGACGATGGGAGTGTTCGCGCCTAGTAGTATTCCACTGCTTCATCTGCAGCGATGTGCCGCTTCATCACTTTATGTGTGCTATTGTTAACAATGTATATATACTATCTACACTGTAATGCTCACAGAAATGCCTGTGTGAAAAATCAATAACTATCGGATGCATGCATATTGCACAAGCCTGGCTACGCACACCGTGTAAAATTACCTATCTTGAAAACTATATTTAATGAGAGGTTATTAATTTTTTGACATCTATAAGACTTTTTTCAATCTGTAATACACTGTTTATGTTAAATATTAGCCACTGGTTTCAGAAAAAGTAAAAAAGGAGATTAAAAATTAATTAGTTAATTAAATCAACAAAATTACTCTAACGGTCTGCCATTCGATCGAGATAGATGGCGCCAAGACTGTTTGTTTCCAACCTAGAAATTAGTGCAAAGCAAAGCGCATTGATCTTGCTAGTTCTCAAAAGTGAATGTGAACATGAGATTAAAACAACGTAAGTAAAGATAATGAAAATGAACGAACAATATGTTTAAAATGTAGGACATATTTTTAGACAGGAATTTAGTAAATTTATTCCAAGGACACATAATCAATAATATAAACATTATGCATTATTTTCTTTGATTTTGATCTTATTCTCAATCACTCATATGAAAGATCATTGCGGATATTTTGCAATTAATAAATAAAAGAATTAATGCACATGCATCATTTGAAAAGCAGCCAACCGTTATAGTGCAATGATTGAGCTTCTGACCGGTGAAAAAGTTCCACAGTTGAGAGATCATAATCGTCAACGTCATCGATCGCAAATCGTCTTCATGAAGTGCCGGCGTTTAAGAGAAAAAGGCAGAATAAGATTGACCATCTGCTGGGAAGGGGAAGGGGGGGGGCTCAGTTACAGACGTGCCCCCCGTCGACAGTTGCCGTCAACTTCGCAATCAATTATTGGACCCGATAAACGCTTGGCTGATGCATGTGTATTTCCACATCGAGGTCCTTCTCGATCCTTCGGCACGTCGGCTGTAACTCGATTTGTCATCTGAACCAGAACATCATGACGATGATTTTGTTATTGGGTTAAAGGATTTTTTTTCGTTTAGTAGGACACAGCTCATTGATCCGATTCTGTAGGGAGTGGTGATAAGTTTTTGATTACATATGTGATTCATAATAGTAAGGATTATGCGAATATCGGTTAAAATAATAAAGTAAAGAAGTTAATAAATTTATCAAACTTTTATTAATTATGAGAGCTATATGCATTTTCTTAAAACGATTTTGAATAGTATGAACTTTACTACTTTGTATTAAAATATCTAGAGAACAATATAAAAGTAAGGCGAAACAAAATTCAAAATAAAACAAAGTATGAACAATCACATCAAGGGAGATTTTTCTAGATCACTTCGCGTCGCGGTTTGTGCCACTATAAATCATACATTAAAGCGACAATAAGCGTATAGAGGCTATCTTTCGCCGTTCATTCGATCCGATGTTATTTCTTTCTTTTTTTCTTCCTCTTACTTCGACTCATCAAAAGCATTGCTTTATTGTCACACATTGTTTTCGTATCCTGCAAACTCCAGAAGCTTCTTTTGACATCTATATCTTTTTTACGATCATATCTATCTTTTAAATTATAATTATACATATTGAGAACATAATAGATACTTTTAATTATTAAATCGAATAAGAAAAACTATAAACTACTCAAACTGAATGTTTTCTCACGTATAAAATGTTGGCAAGTTAAAATATGAACTTGGTGAAAACTCATATCTCTAGAGTCTCGAAGTAGGTCAGTACACCGGTTAGAATACACACTAACTTTTTGCAGTCATTATTCCGATAAAGTATTATGCTATACTCGATTATTGTTTTCTTCCGCATACTGACTTGTCAGGCAGAGAACAGGGATTATCAAACAATAACTATGCTTGTGCGTGTCCATGACCCAAAGATAAGATATGAAAATCTACTCAACGTCTTAATTCCAATGACATGTGTCTATAAGGCATGACGTCCAATTTTACAGCAACTGGTGCTTTTTTGGTTTTGTGAAACCATAACTTTTTTTTACAAAGTTAAAAGCAGTCCAATCCAGTTTTATTGACAAGAGTGATTGCGACCTGCTATGCGTGCAATATATAAGAAATTTAAGCTGATGATAAGATTCACGTAATGTAGAACGTGAATTCGCAGCAATATAGAGGGATTGTACATATTTATACGAGGAAAGCCACCATTATGAGATATAAGGATTATTTTTCTTGTATATGTAAGACACGTTAAAGTCTATAGAAGCTCTTATCACACATTTTTTAATGCGTGAAAAAGTTTTCAATTGGAGAACAGGTGCCTATTTTGAGTTGCGTCATTTATAGTCATTAAATAGTATCAAGATCTACGGACAGTTGTGACATAGCGGACTTAGGGCCAACTACGCGCCGTGTAATGAAGTGCCACTTAGGTCACACGTATCGTAATGTACCAATACGATACTCGTAACCTAAGTAACACTTCTGAGTTCTGCTCGGCGTAATTAGAAAAAGTGCTACTTTGGTCACATGCAACGTAATGTACTAACGTAACACTGACCTATTCGAGCAACGTACATATATATTCAAAACTTTTTTGAAAAATAAAAACAGAAGGATTTCATTCTGCATGAACGAACAAGAAGTTGCCAAAAATTGCATGCAAAGTCCTTGAAATTGAAGTCATAGCACAAGTTAAATTGAATGGGAAAATTATTCAGACTCGTGTGACAAAGTAGCGCCGTGAATCACTTCAAACGTTATCGCGTGCAGCCAGAGGAATGAAGGACTAAAAATAGCAACAATCACCACTGAAATAAACCAGGTGTGCGACACGTGTTGTGCGAAGTGCAGGAATTGTTCTATTATATCGATGAATGCTGAGGAAGAGGGAGTGATAAAAAAAAGATTTAAAAGTTAATATGCAGAAATTTGTCGATCTTTCCAGGGAACGATTCAAAAGATTCTTGCAAAGATTTCTGCGATGAGTGCGCCTATTGTAATGTCTTCTATAAATGAGGTGCATTGTTCATTGTTTCATGGAAGATCTGTTAAAAACGTAATCGCAAAGGTTTTCGAAGATGGAAAATTTTCAAATTTTGATTTATAATACGAGTATAGCTATAGCATTTCTTCGTGAATTCATTGACGCAAAAATAGAAGTTTTAGTAAAGTTGGCTATACGAGCTATTACGAAGCTGACGATTCCGCGTGTTTATGAGAGCGATTATTACCTTAACAGCCAAAAGTCGAAGGTATTTAAATATTTTACAACCATATCTTTACAGCTTGATGAGAAATGAAAAAAGATATCTTTTGTAGCTTAGCCAACAAAATAGCTTTATTAAGGATTAGATTATCAAAGTATCCAACGCTTGCAAGTCATAAAATGTAACGAGAAGCATTATTTAAAATAAGAAGCTTCTGAAGAAAACTAACAGAGCATTTAGACGATAGCATTGTTTCCTCAACATTGAGAATCTGTAAAAAACGGCTTGTATGTTTCAAATCTTTGAAGAAAATAATTTGTTTGTTTAAATAAAGAAATTAAAAGTTCTGTCGTCTAGTATGATTATTTGTCCGTTTCTGATTTCCACTATCCGATAATACAACTTTACTAAGTCATTCGACATACTTTTATGTACTGTATTAATCATTTAAAGCTATTGATGTTTCTAATTTAGAAGATAGAACACAATTGTCCCCCTCATGTTATAAACATCTTAGATAGAATTAAAAATATGAAATGAGCAATCATTTACCGAGTCTCTCCCCTATATGCACTAAGTATAAGAAGCGAGAAGGAGGTTCTTTGTTTTGTGGAACAAGTAGTGATGGATTAATGTTAAGTAAAGCTATGAACGACCTTGTAAATTATGAGGGGGATCGTGGAATAATTTGGAGACACGCGGGTACGAACCGGTTTTTGCGCAGTTCGCGACGTAAGTTGCAAGTTCGAAAATTAATGCTAATACGGCATTTATGTACAGCCGATAGCAAATGTCTTATAGATTCAGGTGTTTTAAAAATAAAAATAAAACACAAATTGCATATTTTTATGTGTAGTAATATTCGATTGATTTTTTGAAAGTTCAAAATCTTACGTCGTGTTTAAAAAAGGTTTTTGTGTCAATAACATTTCGGAATTCTTTAAACACTGCCTAGTGCATATCAACTGCGAAGTGTAAGTTGCAGAGACAGTTTACCTTAGCGAAATGTATAGAAGTCAGTTATATAAGTAATATGTTCAATGTCCACAAAGATGTGCAGATGTAGGATTAGGAGTATCTTCCGCTAATGTGCGTCTCGGTTAATTTAGCTGTGCTCTGGACGTAAAAACCCGTTGCAATAGCAAAGAATTGATCAAACTATTGACGTATATCTATGCATGCTGATGATTACTATGCGAATCCAAACGTTTCCCAAAGTCTTGATTGAAAGTCGGTTATATAATGATTTATGCTATGCAGAATACAACGATGTATTCTTTCGTACGATCATGATAAACAATTCGGCAACTCGTTTGATCATCATTCAGATACAGCATCTCCCAAAAATGATATTATAGACACGTGTTTCATAGCGCGCTGGACAATGTCAAGCCATAAATAGGACAATAAAGTTGTCGAATAGAATTCAACATGACGTGGTTGTCCCTTAATCAATCACGCTATTGTAGCTTAATTTGTCAACTTTTTTTATAGTTCCAATTCCAAACGGAGAATATCTATCGCCCGAATCAAGCATCAGTACATAAATTTTCCATTCAGAAATCGCTCTTAATGCGCGAAGTGTACTTCGAATCAAACCTGATTGATAAGTTTGCATTTTTCCACAGATTCCCAAGGCGTCGCGAATTGACCAGTCGGATCGGACAATCGAATTTCGCGCGGCTGTCAGAGAAAAACCCAGACGAGCGTGCATAGGGGAGAGAGAAGAGCGCGGGACAACAATGCCGACTCTGTTATCGAGCCGCTCGCACGTGCAGCGCCGGATAAAAGCGAGCCACGAGAGAGCACGACAAAGTCAGGGTCGTAGGAAATTGGCGCATGTGAACGCACGTGAGATGCAGACGATCCGTCAATGCTGGCTGTATAATGTAAGTATACATGTGCACAGACATGTCTCTCTTCCCGAGCCGGTCAAGTTCAAGACTCATCATATCGGGCGGCCCGATAACTCGAGAGACTCTCCGCTAATGTATGATTACTTTGCGCGGCTGATATCGTCATGCGGTAAATGTACACGCAGTCGAAAGAAGAAAAAGGAGATTCGTAAAATTTGCATGCACTGCTGAGGAAGCTAGTATAGGAGCGTTTTTCGCTCCATCCTCAGATGACGATGAACAATTTTCCGATGTAATTTTCATGCGACGCGACTGCTAACTCGGAAAATTTTAATCCTCCATTCAAGCGTCAGGTTCGATTAAGGAAAAAAAAACAACAATGTATGTGCCATGTTAACTCAAGTACAGAAAATCGCGCAGTGTGCAGCAAGCATAATTCATAATTAATACACGCTGAATTCGGATTAACAAGCGTATTACCTCACGCGTTGATGCAATAAAACTGTAAATCAATTTTCCGCGCTCGCGCTGGAGAAAAAAATCGCCGTCTGATTCATTAATGGCAAAGTCAATCGCCTAGAAAGTGCGCTCTTCTCGGAAAGACTGCTTTTCTAATGCGCATCATGCGCTTGTCGCGTGTGTATATTGTACACGCTTAGATTGCTCTCCGAGAATCTCTGATGGGCTCGGGCGCAATAAATATCCGACTGAAAGTTTTGTCTGTGGGTACACGTGTCCAAGTTATCGTGATCAGATGCTGCCGTGCGAACATTTTCGATTAAATAAAATTAGGCTATCGCGTATTTCCTGATTGAAGTGAAAGTGATTTTTTCCTATATAAATCAAGCGAATCTGAATATCATTTTTTGGCCAGACGCGAGTGTTTAATTTTTCTTACACAAACTTCGGGATAGCACCGAAATTCGTGCTTGCAATGACGATCGTGATTAAACTTTTGTACGTGAACTTTGTATACACATTGATAACGCTTTTTAATATCGCTATCTCGACATTGACAGGACAATCTATGTTGCAAGGGGACAATGTATTTATCTCTTCTTATGTCGTTTGCAAAACTAATTTTAAACGACTGTTTAGGTGTAAAATAATATAAGATTTATTCACAAGAAAATATAACTTTGGTGTAAATGATTTAGTACAGAATAAGTATTGAAGCGTATACGTATTGATTGTGTGTATGTGTGAATCACGGAGACAGCTAATGCGTCTCTACTCCGCGACTGTCTAGTCAAATCTGGTCACGTCTGCTGGCGATCGGTAGTCCGTCGATCGCTGGATTTTGAAGTGTCGGGAAGGGGTAGCTTATAGGGTACGCCTAGAGGAAATTTGAAGGAGCTTATTGTCTGAGAAAATGTGGAAATGAGGGCGTTGATTGGGTAGGAGGAAAGTCCGCTGAGTTTGTGTTTTGTCGAGAAAAAAGCGCGCGTGTTGAGCATACGTGTGAAGGGCTGCGAATCAAGCGCGGACCCGTTGACCGATGCACAAAATCGTTCGTGTCATAAATCTGTAGATGCTCGAAAGCCGCGTGGGGACTGTCGATTTCGTCGGATTAGTGAAAAATATGACTATATAAAAACTGTGCGCGTCTGAACAATCAAGGTGTGAGCTTCGAGCGGTAAGGAAATTAATTACATAGAAAAAAAACATTTTTACGTGATTTCCGCGTGTATTCTCATAATTCGATAGATCGATAAGAGAGTTTGATATAAAGTATGATAAAGCTATTTTTTATTAAGCCTGAATTACGGTCAACTTACACGCGTGCTGATGGACGTTGGAAATTTCCGACCTAGATTATGTGGCAACGCGATTCACTTGGTAATTGATGTGGGCACTATGTACTCCGGAAATGTCGATCGGAGTAGAGCAGTATATGTAATTCAACTTTATATGAAAATAAACATGCGCGACGAGCATTATTCAATGGAGGCATCTTTTCACGTCTATTTTTAGCAAATGATGATAATGACAAGGGTTTATTGCATTACTCGATTGAGAGCTGTGTCATTGTACCGTAGAGGATGTTTACATTGTGCTGATCACTGCACTGTCGTACCTTTTTCTTTGGCAGATCGTCGAGCGCGCACGATGTTCAGAAAAAAAAACAATGTTTGATAGTATAATGATGCAGCTAAACGAACTTGATTCGTGATAGTTTGCATTCATTATTTTTATAAGTAAGTGTAAAGCCAGACTCGCATTGCTGCCTATATACTTATATTATTGTTAAACGTCAGTGACCGTAATCGGTTAGAACATTCGGAAAGGTTCTAATCAAATGAATCATCGCGTGCCGCTTGGTGCACGCAACAAAGAACGCACGTATACCTAATTGAAGTTGTACGTCCTCGGTCAAATCTAGCACCAAGACTTAAATTGCACCAACTGCAGGCAGGTTTACAATTAGAACGATTGGATCATTGACCTTTCAACAGTCTTTATTGAGGCATATCCAAAATTCAAACGTCGAAATATTTATTCATTTGTTTCATTTTCATCTCACTTTTACGACTTTATGACTCGAAGTATAAATAAAATCCTAAGAAGTTCTTTTTTTTGCAAAACATGCACTGCCATGATTTTAAAGGATTGTGTAGGATAAAATGAGCAAACAGTAATAAAAAATCTTTTTATTACGTAAGAATATCGTCTCGAACTTGAAAAATAATGATCAATTTTTTATCCCACATTGACTTAGGAAATAGCCAATTGTCATAAAATACCTATAAAGATTGCATTATCGAACACGCTTTACACATGCAATGAAAAATTCAACGGAGCAATATTTGAAAAAACCTACTATACTCGATTCTGTATCCTGCATCGTACCGTCGGCTCCCCACGCAGTTGTAGAAGCTTCGAAAACAACTCTGATCCCAGCCGTGAGCCGGCACACGTCCGAGTCTGCGCGCTAAGGCCACCCCTTGACGAGCGAGTCTGCGCCCTGATCCTGCCGCTACACGCGTGCATGCACACACTCGTACGCGCATTATTTTTATTCATTGGCCGAGTTTTATGGTACGTGCAGCGTCGTTATCGCGCGCCGACGATAAACACGCAGCATTCGGGTCCTGCATCGGTGCAGCGGAAAAAAAACGATAGCGGAACGTGCCGCCGGCAGAAGTTCGCCGTCCCTGGGCATCGATCTGTTTGCTGGGGGGAACGTATTAGTGCGACAGCTGTGCTGGTGTACGACCAATTCGCGAACCTACGTGTATAGTTGCACCGGTGAAGTGTGTAAGTGAGAACGGCGGACTTGCGAATGATTAACGAAGTTAGACAGCTGTTCGGGAAAAGGGGAATGTAGGCATATACTGACATAATTGTACGTGGAGAATGATGAAGTAACAGTGGGAACTGGATAATCCATGCAGCGGGTTTTTGTTCTCTTTTTGATTCCGACGACAAGCGAAGAATGAAATGGCGATTGACCGTCTGCGGATAGTGGCTGAGTCATCGAAAAAGATACGCTCGCTTTTGGCTAATTCTTAAGGTGAGATTATACATGTATTCCTACACTGGGGTTTTCAGCTAATATAACTAGAAGATTTTTTTAGCAGGAAGCGGAGAAAGGATGTCGCCGAAAGGTCACCCATCGAGAGAAGTTTGTGCATGGAAGATTTTCAGTCTCGTAGCAATTGACGATACGCGGCCGGTGTCCAGTTCAAATGGAATAAAAAGTCGCGGCGGATTAATTCAGTAAGAAATACAGTCAAAGACACGTTCGAAGCGCTCGGAAAATCTCCTTCCACCGACGATTGCAACGCGGCAATCTGAGAGTACATGACATTCGCGCAAACCGCAATCAGCATCATTCGCGGTTCATCGCTCATCCTGTCAGGATTCATCGCGGGGGAAAAAGAGAGCTAGGGTTTCCCAGGCCCGAATCGATTCGAGATGAGACTAGACTGAACCTCTAGCAGCCGCAGAGGAATCTGAACACTTCGTCGCGCACACAGCCACGGACATCCCACTCCTTTTCGTGCGCGGCGTGCCGTATAGTCCCTCGCACGCACACATGTGTCGCGTAGAGCGCGAGTCTCTTCATCCCTACCACCGGTGCGGCATCGGAGAGGCGCACGGCGCTTTTACATCGGGTAGGCGGTGCTTACGGAGCGAGCCCCGCACTCACGTATATAAAAGACAAGCGCGACCGCACGCGATCTGATTAGCATATAGCGAGAGTCCAGGAGTCACTGTGTCGATCGCGCGTCGCGCTCTTTTCTCTCCTTTGCGACAACCTATCGCCCTATACCACAACTGCATACGCGTGCACACTCGCGCTTGCGAACTTTTGTTTACTTTGCCAATCGACCAGCACACACGCATCACGCGATCGCGCTCCACGTGCTCGCCCGCGGAAAGTCACAAAGATCATCAAAGAGTGCGCGAACATCGGCGGTCGCTGCTTCCTGCTGCCGTCGCGAGTTGCAACAGAGGAGAAGAATTTCTCTTTCTTGTCGCTCGCCGAGCAGTTTCGCGCGGCTGCCCCTACCTGTGCGCGGCTGGCTGGCGGCGTACGTCAAGAGTAGCCGGTGAAATCGAAATCTCGCTTGGGGGAGAACTCGAGAGAGGCGCCGGCAGTTGGCGCTCGAGCCTCAGACCGACAGCACCTCGAGTGGCCGCGGAACAGAGTAGGCTTATATTCGCAGCGAGTGGCCGAGCCGATAAGGACGGTCCCCCAGCATCGCGCAGCAGACTATACGCGAGGAGACGGCATCAGCTGCGCAGCCCAGCAATCGTCACAACAGAGCCACGTGCGGATTGACGCGTTGGGAGTAGGCGCACGCCAGCCGAGAAGCCGGTCGGCCCTCCGACAAGTCGAGAAGGAAATTACCTGCGAGCTGTCAACATGTCGTCCTCGCAGAACAGGCGGCAGATAATGCAGCCATGGCCTCTGTGCCTCATCAACTTTGGCAAAACCAAGGTAAGCCGTGGGTGCATGTGTCTTTGGGCTTCGGTTCGCCGGCGGCATGGTAGCGCAAAATCGAACCGGCACTGCATTCTAGACAATTCTCCGCGCCGACGAACTCGCGATTCTGACCGCTCGCGACGGCACCGATGCGGAATATTTTTCGCGCCAGGACGTCACAAACGGTTCATTCGATTTTCCTTTCAAGACCGGCCGATCCAACCGATCGTGCGCGGTCCCGCTGCAGGCGCGGCAGCAGGGGCTCGACTCTCGTGTTCTAGAAGGATCCACGGGGGCAAGGATAACGTGACTAATGGCACGTAGCACACGGTCGAATGTAAGCCACGGTGCGGCGTATCGGAGTGGATAAAAGCGGTGCAGCGTATAGTCAGCGGTTCTTACCACTCGGAGCCGATGCCAAGTACTTCGATTTTGCGCTATCGTTGTGCGTTATCTCCGAAGCTCGTTTTACAATTCGCAGAGTCAATATAGAGGAACTGTCTCCAGTTTTGTGTGCTGTGAGCAACTCAGCATTGCGAAACGAGATTCCCAGTAAGGTCTCCTTTGCAAATTATCAGCACGATTTTCCCGTACTCATCGCTCAAGACATAATGGTCGAGACAAAAAAACACCGTGTCATTCCGACGGACGCAACGTGCAGCTCTGCAGGTTGCACGTGTGCACCGGAGTCTCTCTTTCTCCGATCTCCTGGAAGCTCTGGAAAGTTCCATGCGTTATTCAGCTGCTGCCCCGACCGACGCTCACAACGCCCACAGTCGTCCCCGTCGCTGTAACTCGCGCTCTCTCGCTTTCTTCCTCTATCCCCCTCTCTCTCTCTCTCTCTCTCTCTCTCTCTCTCTCTCTCTCTCTCTCTCTCTCTCTCTCTCTCTCTCTCTTTGGTTCTTCTCCGGCGTCTCTCCACGCACGCGTGCTCTCCTCATCTTTCTTCCTAGCCGCTATATACACCGCCGATGCTTCTCGGTCTTTCTTCCTCGAGCAGAGACTTTCTTCTCGGAGACGTTGTCCCTTATTCGATAGGTATAATTTTCCCATCTCTTTGTCCTTGCTGCACTTGACTGGGAGAATTGGATCGAGACGGAATTGCCCGTTCCGGATAATTACGTTCATACACGATACTCTGCTACTTTTTGTGGCATAACTTGACAATGGCTTTTAATTGCAACGAATTGAAAGCACAGTGCAGTCTCTCGAAAGCGGCAGTTTGCTGTTAAACACGTAGCTCGTGGACTAATAAACTGTTTACTAAACCGACGAGAAATTTGTCAACATTGCCAAATTGCACCTCGACTCCTCTTTGTTCAAGGTGTCACCTCGATTTTCTTCCGTATTTTATTCTCGCCACTGACCAGATCTGACACGATTTTTATACACCTTCTTACTCCGATGTCCCATTGTAAAAATGTGTTTTGCGAGGAATTTTCATTGCGCTATAATGTAATGCCACTTTTTCTTTGTTTGCAGTATGTGAGCCTGTCTCTACGACATATGTTTATATACCCGACGTAAACATTGACAATATGCCAGTCGATAACGAGAAAAATAATGTGTGATTTTTCTAGTTTCAGTCTCCTCTGTGTATCCTTCATGTCGTCTGTAAAAGTCATGAAACGAGACGCGCGAGCAAAAACAGAGAGAGAGAGAGAGTGCGGAAAAATAGTTAAAATAAAGGCTGCGCATAAATAAACGAAGAAGAGAAGCAGAACGAATGTGTGCCTTAGACCGCGTGCAATCGCGGCACCGTAAAGAGAAAATAAAAAAGAAGAATTATCCGGCTAAACAGGTTTATGTGCGCCCGAGAGCTGCCGTCGAGAAAACTTATAACGGCGATGAATGGAAAATTTTAAAGTCATGCGTCCCCGGAAAATCTCTATCGATGCGCGCGAGATGCATCCGAGAGATACCAGAGCACCGAGGCAAAAAAAAAGCGGGAGGGGACTCGTTTCTACGGGTGCAGCCGTTCAGCCGAAACACTTTCTTTTCCTCGCCGTAAGCGCAAGTCGGTGCCTTTGTGAAACGAGTCGCGGGGGCCCGATGACCGAATTTCACGTATCATCGACTCATCGGTTTCGCTCGTTCTGCTCAGCCGAAATCGCGTTGCGAAGCCAGCGTGTCCGCGGATCGCCCAGTCTCTAAATCCGCGCGGATATCCAGCTGAAAATAGCGGCCCCCTCTCGGGTGCATCGGCCGTGACCGTCGATTCATCAGCGCGATCTCTCTCGAACACCCTGTAATGACGCAACGCCGCGAAAACGAAAGCCGCGCGCGGCTATTTTTAAACCTGCGCTCTCTCGCGCACGCACGTATAATACAGCCACGTGCAGCGCAGCGCCGAGCCGTTATCGCTGCGCCCACGCATCTCTCTTTCTCTTCTCCCACCCGCGAGCTTTCGGCTGTCTTGCGGATGTATAATCGTATCGCTGTATACGGCGACTCGGCGTCAAGGTCGTCGCCTCGAATATCCGGTATGTTCGCGAAACTCTTATCGCGAGATTGTTGACTCGCGATATTATGCGCGTCTGCGGAGTTACGCTCGTAGGTTTGTATACTTTGTACTTTAGACAGACGCGTCGCTGTGGAGTCGGTGATAATGCGCGCGTTGCTCAATACCGATCGCGCGGGCTTTTGCGTAACTGAGAGGATAATCCGAGCAAACTGTAGGTGCGGTATGTAAATAAACGAATTCTTATCGTACAAGCCGATAAACGCGCCTCATTGTTTTGTCAAAGTAAATTTGGAAGAATTCTAGCAGTTTAACGAAGATTATGCGGGAGAGGAAAAAACTTTCCGACGCAGTTTCTCGCGAGTCGGTCACAATCATGGGCAATCGTGATTATGGAATACTGACAATCTCGGGCTACGCACCACGTGTGACTCAAGCACGTGGTCCGGCGCGTGCGGGCACAATTATCGCGTCATCGACCGGTCGCGACGTCTATCACCGATTTCTCTCATACATACACGATTTTCATTCAGAGATTCGTGGGAGGAGGTCAGAAAGAGATGTCGACGACACTTGTTTGGCTCGGGCTCACTATGAAGATCACAGACGCGCGTCGTCGCCTGACGTCGGCATGCGCGTGTACACTTTAATTTTTCCCGATGTTTCTCCGCTGTACGAGATTCCGACAGCGAGTCGAGTGTTCCGCTACGGATAAGTGCAGCGTAGCGGTCGGTAAGCTCTCGCTGGAACGTGTCGTTGTTAATCTAATTAATCGTAATGTAGTGTCTGATTTCTCGGCTGTTCGTATAAAAATTTTCCCACATCATGCACCATACCGATACTTTCCGGGGACTTTGTCAGCTGACG
Organism: Nasonia vitripennis; assembly: GCF_009193385.2. NCBI lineage: Eukaryota > Metazoa > Arthropoda > Insecta > Hymenoptera > Pteromalidae > Nasonia > Nasonia vitripennis. The sequence continues at coordinate 21,630,665 of NC_045760.1, forward strand.
CGTCCGCGCTTGCTGTATATGTGCCTAAATCTTGGTTTGCGAATATCGTTGACGTAGTTGCTGCGTCGCTGGTCCCGATTATTCATAGAAGTCGTTCCGCGCGCATTAGGTGGATATATTATGGTATAGCAGAAAAACAAGGCGATCACTTATGCCTGCTTTCGTAGCTCGCACGCATAACGCCTATCACACTCGCACATGTATTTTCAAAACTACATAGTGTGATTTTGTGTTGTATGGGATGCAGCGCAAAAATGACCCGATGCCAATGTGTCCGTTGTCTCGGTACGTGACGTTTACGTTATGTTGTGTGATTGCCATTATAAGTGTGCACTGTTCACGGAATGCTGTACCATGCCTTAATGGATTACCGAATAGAATGTGCTACATGCCAGATGCACACTACTTCTTTAATTTCCTTCTATTCCCCAACGAATACCAAATAAAATGCAAACACGAAGCATGCGCACGTTATGGAGCTAAGTATAGCAGGTCGGCGAATGTCAGCTACGCGTCGTCGCAGCTGCGGCAGTCCAGCCCATATCTCCGTAGGTATAGGTGTGCGGGGCCAACAACCGTCGCCGAGAGGATCGAGGCATGCCAGGACCAAGAAAATGACCAGCACAACATTTGCTCTCTTCTCGAGCCCTACTTTTAGGCTTCCGCTATTTCAGGCCCGGCCGCGTGTACCCTTTGCGCAGCAGCCGAATGATGCGCTTTCTCGAAGATTCAACTCGGCCCCCTCGCAGAGGACACTCGGTCGCGCGATTGTGTATTTTTTTGGGCCGCGAGCACGCACGGCGTTCATATTTCTTCGACGCGTTTCTCTTCGCGACTACACGCGTCACCTGTAACGCGTTTTAGCTTTGCGGAAACCTGTTCCGCGCGAGTTTTTGTACCTATATATAGAACCGAGAGCGGACAGAAATAGATCAGCTGGTCATTAGCGCAATAAGCTGCCTAATTTGTCCATATTACCAGTTTTGTATACCGAAAAAATGTCCGAAACGAGCATCGATCCAAAAAGGAAAACGAATAACGCGCGAGACACGCGGTCGCGAACAAAGAACGTTCACGCACCTATATATACTCGACAGTGGAATATTACTGAAAGCGCGGGGACAGCGCGACTTTTAATTGCAAAGAATGCGATAAATGCATTGCTCACAAGCGAGAATGCGAGAGAGAGAGAGAGAGAGAGAGAGAGAGAGAGAGAGAGAGAGAGAGAGAGAGAGCAGGTTGTATTCTTTAAACGTTGCCGCTGCCGTCGCAACGCTCTAAATTTAGAACCTATAAGACACGCGCACGCGTGAAATTGCACTTGTTCAGTTTTACACAGCTCTCGCATGGCTTTTTTTCGCGAAAGTCTCCGTTTACTCGTGTGCGCACATACACTTTATACGTGTATAGGGATGAATAACGAGCACGAGGACAAAAATCGATGAAGTGCATAAATATAGTATGCGAGACGAAATTGATTCATCGCCCGCGCGCCCTTCTGCAGACGTTTGGTTTCCGAGTCCATGTAGGTATATAACGCATATGCACTTCTCAAGAAAATTGTTTATTTCTCGTGCATGTAGACTAAAAGTTCTTATATATTACACAGTGTCCTATATGCGCTGCCGATAATTATGGTAAATTTGTTTTGAATGTACTGTAAGCGCATGTTTTGCATGTCGATCAGTGCAATACGCTATCTGTATTCGCGATCGCGTAATTCATGAGCCAAATTCGATATTTGGCTCATGAATTACTGGCTATTTGAATATAATGCGCTCTTTTGAGAGATCGCTGAGCGCCGAAAAAGCGCGACCCGCTGAACTCGTACACACGGCCGAGATATCGGGAAACAGGCGCATCAGACAAAGTGGTGCCTCTCGCCCGACTGATCTGCTCGCAAGAACCGACGGAGTGTTGCGCGCTTTCAGGCGCTTTATCAGGTTGAGTGTATCAGAGCTTGCGTAATCCATTTTTTTTAAACTGCCATACAAAAGCTGTCAATCAATTCGCTGTAAGCTCGGAACTCCTTTGCATTGCTAGGGAATTAGGAATCATTGATGAATCGGGGTAAGAACCCAGTGACAATTCGTTATGTGAAAGCTTTTTACGATGTTAACAGAGATAAATTTATTTCGAATCGTTAAGTTACTTTATCAAATTTTTTTGACCTTTCGAATTTCAGTCTAATTGGTTTATCGTTCCCGTAAGTATGAGGGATTTTTCGTCATTAAGGGGAGGTGAGAGCTATAGCTTCGCAAATCCGCCACGGGGTATTTAGTATTTCAAATGCCAAAATAAAACTAAAAGTCGTATTGACATTTTCTTTCGGTAGAATGATTCATTTATCTCAAACCTATGGCGCTCTGCTCATTATATTGATGAAATTTCAAATTAAAAAAAGTTAATAAGTAAAATTGGTGTTTGAGGTTGTCGCTGTAATCGCATAAACACGCGTAAACACCCGCTCGTATTTCACAATTTTTACAAAAATCAAAAGTCCGATTGGTATTTTTTTTCGGTAGAATGATTAAGTAAACTCAATACTATGGCGCTCTGGTCTTGGTTTTTCATTGCAAGCTTTATTCAAAAAGTTATATGGAACAGAAAAACAGTGTTTTCGGCTCCCACATCCCCTACTTATCGTGGGGATATATTCGATGTAGAACAATTAAGATAGTTTGTACTCATGAAAAGATTACGAGCAATCGAGGTCGAAGCCTCTCAATATTCGAGTTTTTAACGCATGAAATAATAAAAGTTCAAAAACAAAGCATCTCGATCACATAATAAAAAAGTCTATTCTTAGTGCATCTCTAATCTAAACGTCGTTATGAGACACCTTACGGCATTTTGCATACATTTCACCGAACGACATAGAATCTTCCTTTGGGAGAACTATTAACGATGCTTGCCGTGAGAAGATAATAAAATCCTCTCTAAAATGTACGGAATATCCAAGTAAAATCCACGTAAATCGAAAAGATTCACTGTAATTGTTTTCGTAAGATATTTAAAATCGTTATTATTCCTCGAAGGAGAAAAAAATTAAATATATCGTTCGTGGAACGTGTCATTGGAAACTGTGAATCACAGTGTCATAGTAAAAACGTTAAATTTGGTACTCTGTGCATTAAGATTGCAGTCGTTTGGTTGTCAATAGTTATGATGCAACGAGTGCATCGTTCTTGTGATGACTTTCTCGATTTTTGTAAAGTTAAGTCGCATCAGCGGAAAAACTATAATGTTGGGTGCCTTGAGGGTCGCGTAACAAATGCACACACGTATCCATGCACGTGATATTACAGTTTCTTAGTAACACATAAAGACATCGATGAAAAAATGGTGCTGTCAAAATTTGGATTATCTCTATATACAGGTTTGGTTTTAGAAAACCATGAGTCTATGCCCTGATAGCACGAAATTTCGCAGCACGTTTTCATAATCTCTGTAATATATTTTACTGATATTATAGAAAGAAGATACAATCTAATGATAGTGAAGTGAAGCTAAATAAGCTTGAGAAACTAATTTTTGGGACTGATTTGTACAAAATATTCAATCGACCATCAATCGTTGTCGTGACGTTTTATCACATTTGCAACGACTTTTTACTTCTACGTTCCAACCACTATCAGATACTCGGAATCGCGGCAATGGCCGTTGCACTAATTAATTAATTTCTCTTCTGTCGCGGGAAAAATGGCCCAAATTAACTCATAGAACTAGCGTATTAAAGTTGGCGCGTGTACAACGCTCGGCCATAATAGCCAATACGAGAAGTCTGAAAAGGTTATCGGCAAGCTCGGCAGAAAAGTTCAACTATAAACATGCGGAGAGTGCGAGTGACCGAGAGAGATAGAGAGTCTGCTGTCTCTCCCTTTTCTCCTATTGGCTCAGAGGTTTCCGATCACTACGACTCTGTAAAACTGATAAATCTCGCTCGTATAAATAGTCCAACTTTTGGCTTTTATCCCCTTAAACGGCTCTCCGCGGCTCTCGACGAGGCATTGTTTGCCTCATTATCGCCGGAGTCTTCCGAGCTGCACTTCACTCCAGAGATCTTCGAGAAGCGGCAGTGATTTTTGGTACTTTGGCGGTTTCGAGTCCTAAAGCCCGTTGGTCCAAGTTTATTTTTTACTTACTTACTTCGTAAATGTAAAGTTCGACGCTTTGAGTGGTATGTGTTCATGTTTTATTTTACCGATTTCTTCTGTGCTTTTGCAAAAATAAAATGAAAGGGGTGGGTAGTTTCGTGCTCGCGAGTGAAATTTTTAAGTATCATTTTCATTAAAACTTATTTAACAAATCGACGGTCTGTATAAAATTACTAATGGTGTCAGAGCTTTAGCTTCTTACGATTTTAAAATTTGTCCAAACAAGAGAATCAAAAGTAGAATAAAAAAAATTAAAAAGTTCAAAAATAAATAAAAATTGACAGTCTATACAGACGCAAATTAGTAATAGACATGCATGAACTATTGCTTCTTTGTGAAAACTATAAAAACTGATTAGAGAAAAATTTGAGAATTTAATGAAACTGATTTTCATCATTGTCAAAAGGGTGTGAAGCAGCCGAAAAATCTCGAAGTCGAGCGCGTTTAGCATGCATGTATCCAGACGAAAAACACTGCTTGTAAAGAAAAATCAGATATCGGAATCTTGCAACATGACGCACTTTCGCGTTGTTTACGCGTTTCTTCCCTTTTGCTCCACTATCGCGTACAACTCTCGGCCAGTAGCATCCAGTTTTGTCCAGCCTCGTCTTCGCGCGAGATTGTAATAGCCGCGCGTGTGAAAACTTAAGGAGATCTCGCGCTTTTCTTGCTAATCGCTTTCACATGTAAATATTCTCGAGAGCTTGCGCAATTCTCTATAGAAGAGTAAGATTGCGCGCGATGTCTTGTTGTTCGAGAGGCAGGCAAAAAAGAAGGGATTCAATTGGGTCGCGATGGCGCGAGATAGTGGCATGAAAACGCCGTGAAATTGGGTCACGAACTCATTTGCATCACGGGTCTTTGGTTATTTTTTCGATAAGCGATACACAAGTATGACATTGAAATGCATCTTTATGCTGATAGCGCGAGATTCGGCTTAGCAGTGTGATAATGTTATGCTTCACTTCGATCGATGATCAACGACTATTTCGAGTAAACTGCATTATAAAGACTTTCCGAAAAAGGAATTTCGAAACTTTTAAAAATAAAACTCTCGGTCGTTTGAAAAAATTGACGCATGATCTTGATAGTTGGTCGCGCTATCGTCTCCGCTGAAAAGCTCTCGGTGTTAGAAGTTGGAGGATTTTACGCAGTCATCACAAGATATTGGAGAACTATCTTGTAAAAATTAATTTGAAAAAAACGATGCATCACTGGGAATGCCGGATCAATTATCATCGTAAAGTAAAGCATATAAGAACAGACAGCACACATACACGAAAACTGACAGACAGCCTGCGATAATGTCCGATATCCAAATAGTAGCAATCAACGATCCTCTATTACAGACACTCTATATAATGCACAGAGACTCGTTCAGTTCCGTTTGGGCATTTGGCATGCGATACACACCATAAGTGTCTCCGAGACATGAGTTCAGTCAGTGTTATACAGTATTAATCCAATCAATCCTTATCTCTGCATCTTGTTCAGCCCCCGCACTTGCGCGTCATCCGAGTGAAAATTTGATTGAATTTTAACTAATAACAAAATCATGTTTACAGGAGCGCGCCATCCTGCCAAAGTACTACACGAGGGTGCCTTCGATCGCCCGTTCCTCGACGGGAAGTTCGAGCCTGGTGCAGGACTGCGCCTCGAACGCGACCCTCCTGACGAACGTCAGTCCATTCAACAGTCAGGTCGCCCTTATCGCTGACAAGCGTTCAGCCAGCAGCAGTCGCCAGCAGGGCAGCAGCCCGGCCCAGGTCGAAATCCAGGAACAGCTGGCGTCGAGCAGCGCGACAGAAGCCAAGAGCAGCCAACAGCACTATTATACTGAGAATTTGCGCAACAACCACCACAGGACACTGAACGGCTCGCAGATCTACGATCCTTTGCGCAAGGACCGCGAGGTCGACTACAAGCAGCTCGACCCGCTGCTGAGAAAGGACGAGCCAGCGTCCGACACAAAGATCCTCATGGATTCGCAGGACCTGAAGAAACCGGAGGCGGCCTGTCGAGTGGTCGTCTCGCAGTTCGAGAAGGAGAAGCGCAGGACTCACTTCTACTGGAGTCAGGTACGTCTTGTATTGCTGTTTACGAAGTGTAACAGTATAAGTCATTCTATCGGAACGTTGACCTCGAGATATTGTACACATATTTTCTTTTTTTTTTTCGAAACGCGCTCCCTTTTTCTTCTTCACTTCGAATCCTCCACTTCTTGTTCGCTATTTCTCGGTACACTATTATTTTGCTTGAGAAAAAGCACGTATCGTTTGACTGTGGAAAAAATAAACGCATATAATACGCGCGAGTAAATCAAGAGGCTATTACACTTCCTCGTTTCTAAAAAGACAATAGCTCGAGCTAATAGGCCCGATACCATTGAACTACTTGACGTTCAGTTCAAGGATCGACATTGGACGAGGCTTGCGCGCGTATAGTTTCACTCTCTGTCCTATACGGCGAAGATAAAGAAAAACTCGCTGCTCGAGCATCTCGAGATAAGCATAATGCAGCAGCGGCGAGAAAGTCCGAGGGAAATTAACACAATGCGTGCGTGCATAAGCGATTGCGAGCCGCCCGTCAATATTTACAGAAAACGAAGACGTCATTATGCGTTTGTGTGCGATAGTTTCGAATTCTGAGGACTCGTCACTTTTCTGGAATTCAAACAACAAACTTCGATAGAGCGCCGCGTCTTTTTCCGACGTTGATTCGTCTTGTTGTCCGGCTAATGGTCTTGCTCTTTTCGATTATCGGATCGATTATCGCATCGGCTGCCCGAAGGAACAAACCATCAGTAGTCACATGCGACTCCGGTCGGGCGCACGGAGCTGTGAGATGTTTCGCTCGCGCCGCAGAATTTCGGCGAAAATAAGAGAGGCTGACGACACGCGCTGCGTGACTTCCTGACGAAAATGACTTTGACAATCGCGGCCACAACACGTGACAGTGATATATCGGGAGCAACGTGGAATGAAATTAATCCGTCAAGGTGCTCGGACGAGAATCACATACGAGCCTCAACGCGCGTGTGTATATGCGGGCAATTGGGCGAAGGGGCTGAAAATCCGTGAACTGCAGTTGGCGCGTAGCGTACCTTGAGTCGAATCACGCGCGATTTCCGGCGCGCGACGCCGAGATCGATCGAGAGGCAAATGAACTGTGCAGGGGATAAGACCGGTGCATGTAAGGTTACGGCTGATACAAGGTTGAATTTATTGGGAGAACATATCGACAGTAATGTACAGTCAATTAGATTTTCGAAGTCGCGACCCGCCATGATTTGTTGATGTAGTGTCATCGTAAATTCGATAGATTATACTTTGGCCGATTAGCCGCGGATTACATGCGTATTACGCAATGCGTGCGTGGTGAATTAATGACGTTTAATTAATAACGCGTTTGAGATAAACAATTTACCATTCGGTTGTGACCAGGCATTCGAAATTATAATCAGGCTCGATAAGTACTCGGTGCCACTTGTAAAACAAACATAATAAACAAACGCACGAGTTGTCGAACCAATTAACGAAAATATTATATAAATATGACTGTTATGGTGAAATAAATACGACGAAATTGTTAACAAAAGGTACAACGTGCCGGAAGATTAAAGCAACGCATTCCAAAGTACAATTATACGTAAAGGTATTATATACTGCACCGGTGAGATCCAGTACGCCGGTATGCAGTGTACGCGCGACGCACAGTAGAACAGACGCGAGTCTGATCGGCCGCCTGCGAGCGATCCGCTTCTCTCTTCGCCATCCCCATATATCGCGTGCGTTTCTCGCAAAAAACAGTTTGTCCACAGCGAGCGATTTTCGCAAATCGATCCGTGCCTTCGCGCGAGGAAAAGAATTCGGAATAACGAGGCGTAGCAGAGTAGTATAACAGTCGGCATTGTCATTTCAGGCCGAGCAGAGCAGTAGATTGCATAATGGGATGGATCGCGTAATAGCTCTTTGCATCAGCGCGAGAATAGCGCGAATTCGCCAAAACGAGCAGATCAATTTCCCGCGAATAAGATGTACGAGTGTGGCGTAAAACATCGCTTTTCCAATTAGCCGCGTGACAGGTGTCTGTGCATAACCGAGTGCTGGAGCGGGATTTATTCGAAAGAATGTCGTCGCCGATGAAATGCGGCGTTTGTTGACACCGCCGTTGAAGCTCTGTACAGGCAAACGCGCGTTATTGTTTGTTGTTTTGCAACGCGACAATTATGTTCCAGCGTTTAATATTAAAAAACCTCGCGCTATTTATCTCGGGCTATCTCTCGAGAAAGTCTTGACTCGCTGCAGTGAGAGATAAAGGACTGCGCCGAAATGAGCACCGTCTCTGGTCACGCGTCGAGAAAAAATGGAAAATTTCCGGCCGCGTTCGTGTAAGGCGTAAGTGCCTTGCGCATTGTGAAAGACGCGAAGAATCTCACTTTTATATACGCACCGTAAATTATCTATGAAATATGCTCAGAACTAACGCGCGGCGCATCTTGTGCGCATTTCGATAATAATGGCTTTTGCAAAACGGAAAAGTACCGCGAGAGAGCGCGATACCTCACGGCCGCAAGGAGCGCAAGGTCGACGCACCAGCCCTCCGAACTCGCGGCTTTTTCGCAGTCGCGAATCATATTGGCTCGATTAACGACGCGACGTTTCGTAACCATTGCCTCTTGTATCAGATCGCGAGTCTGAATCAAGTCTGCGATATGGTCGCGCGTCTTCTATAGACTATAAGCATCTATTGTCAAGGGCAGCACATCTGTCGTCGCGCCACGCATCTGAATGTGCGCCTCCTGCCAATGTCTTTTCGAGCGATCGAGTGCGTTTGCATGAATTGAGCAGGCCGGAGAATTACGAGAAAAGCGCATGACTTCCGGAATTCGCGCTCGCGGCGACACAGAGACGGACCTTGGGCGCGCAGATGACGAGCGATCGCGATCGTGAGGCCAATTCGGAATATCGATCGGCAGCTGGATGTCAAAGAGAAAAGGTGGCGCCTCTTTTTTCAACCAACTCTCTCGTCTGTTTCTCTCTCTCTCTCTCTCTCTCTCTCTCTCTCTCTCTCTCTCTCTCCTAACATGCTGCGAATTGAGTACCAACTAACTAAGAAAAATGAACGTTCAAGAGCAAAAGCAATGCTTAAACATTTGGACTTCATTTTTGCAGGCGCGATAGCAGTAATTGTCGTGCGAGGGTATCGAGATCCAAAAATTATTGGAATCCCCTGTGTATGGGATGTAAGCCGGGGAATGATCACGGCACGGTGGGAGCAAAAAGAGCAGCGGGGCTGACGCGGAACTCTGCCGCGTAAGCATCTCTCCCTATCTAGCTGTGGCGTACATATAATGCAGCAGACAGGCGTCGAAAACCTGCCCTCGATTTTCGCACAAAGCGCAGCGTTTGTTGAGCTATGTAGGCTATAGCGACGACGAAGAGGAAAAAGAAAAGGAGACTGTAAAACAATGTCGTCGCGTGGCCGATTTTATTGGCCCAGAAAATGCTAGAGAGATTTTCAATAATCTAATCGAGACGAGGCGGGATTGCTCGTCCCGTTCGCGAAGACGGCGGAGACGCAGAAAAACGCAGTAGAGAACGCTGACATTCTAATAAAGTTCGACGAGTTTTACGCGCGCAATCTTCCTGACGCTCGAGGCAGTTTATTGCCGCGCAGATAAATCCTCCGGGCGAATTTTCACATGAGGAACGGTCGTCTCCAGCAAACACGGCTGCACGAGCGAGCGCGTCACGCCAGGCGCGTTCACCGATCGGCGGCGAAAAATTGAGTTAATGCTCGTCCGATCCAGATATCGATTTGCGCAAGGAGCGATGCGAGAGACGCGCCTCCGCGGATCCCGCGTCTGACGTCTCGGGAGGGCGGCTGCAGGGGGGCATCGTCGGCCGACAATTGCGCACACGCGAGGATAATATACGTACGCGTAGCTGAAGCTGCACGAGAGGGAGGAGGAGGAGTAGGAGGAGGAGAGCCGCGAAAGGAAGGGGTTCCCGCGAGCTTCTTCCTATATAAGCCTAGTCGCGAGGGGTCCACGAGGAGAGTGTACATACGGCGAGCGCACGGGCTGCTGCAGCAACTTTTCCATCCTTCGATATACGTACACGCGTCTACGCGATTGATCAGAGGGGCGCCGTCGAGGATCGATTGCTCGCCGACAATAGAGCTGATTTACAAGCCGCTGTTTATACTCGTTCTGTGTTGTGCCGCTCTCGCCAGTCTCTCCGCGAGCAGCTCCGCTAGCGTCTCGCGATACACTAGCCGCATAGGCATAGCCATCGTCATCAGGAAGGGACGCAGGACAATCGGCCGCCAACATGAAGATCCTGATGCGAGCGGACACCCACGTGAACATCGAGGTGCCGGGGAACCAGCCCGTGGCCAAGTGCACCTTCTCCCAGGTACACGCGCACATCCGCGCGCGGCAGAGCTAGTTGCATTCTGCAGTATTACGCGCCAGATTGTAGAACGCGCGAGGAATCCGGGTTATCGGGCCAGACGTGACGCCCGGGAATGCGATTCTCTCACGCGCGTGGATTCATGCAACGCGATTCTTATCAATGGAGCGGCCATTGTTTCCAGCGCTGATCTTCTGGCCTGCGCCAAATTCACGAGGCCGAATACCGCGCGCGCGATGGTCTACTCGCTCGTATAGATATGCCCAGGAGAGCGTCCAGTGTTTACATAATACATGCGCGCGCGAATAGTCCGTCATTCGCTATGAGTATACATTACGGCTGTGTTGATTAACGCGCTTCCCGGCGATTTTTTGTGATTCCAGGTGTTGGCGGCGTTCTCCGTGTCGCTCGGCTCTATGGTCGTCGGGTTCGCCTCGTCCTACACGTCGCCGGCCATCGTGTCAATGACCAACAGCACGCTCAACCCTGATTTCGAAGTCACCAAAGATGCTGTAAGTACCATTTTTTCTCCTCTTCGCAATATACCTATACATCATAATACACGCACTTTGTAGTCTACTGCTCGTTTGCTCGCCATCACGCTGTCCAGCGAGCGAGATAATCTCATGACCATAAATATACTCGCTGCAATCGCGCATAAGCGGCACCGAAAATGTACAGCCCTATTGTCTCGTTGAGCGAATTTCGGCAATCTTTTTCTTCATCGGCCACTTCCTCCTTAAGAGGCTGTCAGCGTCAAAATTCAGACTAATGGCTGCCGGGAAAACGTGAGCGATAAGTCGAAGATGCAATTTGTGCGCGGGTTTCGCGCTGACGTGAATTCGACGGACGTTGACTGCCTCTCAGCGCTTCCCGTGTATCCGGCGTTATTTTGTCGTCCCTCAATTTCCAGCATAATTTTTGCACATTTTCCTCGTTCCTCGGTACAATGCACGCGCTCATTGGCTCAACGACAACGGTCGCAGTTGCGCTACGATTATTGTCGCTCAACGAGTTCGTATATAGCGAACCAATTAAATCTATTGATACCTACTTCGATCGGCTCGGAATGCTTCGAGCGCCGCGGTTCGAAAACGATTTCTATTGATTCGGAGAGCGACCGACGCGTGAGATTCCTCGGCTATGCTGTACTGGACACAAACAACGTTCCAACGAAAATCCAGCAATTGTTCTGTTTTCCAATAATAAGCAACACCGCAAAACAGAAAAATCGATCGAGCATCGAGGAGAGATAAAAAAACTTGTCCATCGGGTCAATCGACCAGTTAGCCGAGACTGACCTCCGCACTTGCGTCACGATTGAGGGGCTCGTCTGATTGGCCGAAGCGTCCTGCCGATCCCCCGGGTGCACGTATACAGGCGCGCCACACGTGCGTGCGCGATTTTCCATTTCTACAATTGACCTGCTCCTCTACCTCTTATTCCTGATTAATTGATGCCCCCGCCGGTGTAAAAATAGAGCGCTTCGATGCTCATTACCTGCGCGTTGGGCCGGCACTTTCGTTCAGGCCGTTCTGGCTTTTTCTTTTCAATTATGTTCATCACACGTGAGTTATCGGTTGTAAATGCCGGTGGAAAAGTTCTGTATGTATCAAGCGGGAAAATCGATGTTGTACCGAGTGTAATTTCATTACGCGGCGAGAATCTTGTTCGATATGTTCGTTTTTTCTCGGTAGCACTTATCGCACTTACATCGGTAATAACACACGCAGTCACAAAATCGCGAGCGAGCTCTCGATCGAGTCCAATTAATCCTTATGGCGGCGACGTCGACTTTTGATTAACGCGGAGCTTTCCCGCACAAGCTGCCGACGTGCAGAAGCGCATGATCTTCCAAGCAAGCCTCGGCGCGATGAATCAGCGCCAATCGCGTTGCTTCGGCGAATTCGGGTTCGATGAATCTGCGCGCGAAAAACATGAGCCGACTGCGTACTCGGAGAGATCTGGAACCTTCGCCGGAGGCCAAGTGTGCCTCTTCTTCTTCCGGCGGAAAGTGAAAAGCCGCAGAAGGTCCCCCGAGAAATCACGGGACGGACATTTTCGGAATGCTTAAGCGCTTGCTCCATCACCATGCCGCGAGTACTTGTAATAACGATTTCGTGACCTTTGTGATTGCAGTCTTCCTGGGTCGGCTCCATCATGCCGCTAAGCGCGCTTTTCGGCGGGATCGCTGGCGGACCCCTAATCGAGTACATCGGAAGGCGGAACACCATCCTCTTCACGGCCTTCCCATTCATTATTTGTGAGTATTATACACTGTATTCGAGCCTTGCAATGCGACAGTTTCGCAACGAATTCAACTCGAACGTGATCGATTACAGCTTGGCTGCTGATTGGCCTTGCCTCCAATGTCGCCATGATCCTGTCCGGCCGAGCGCTGAGCGGTTTCTGCGTAGGAGTCGCGTCGCTCTCGCTGCCCGTTTACCTCGGCGAGACGATCCAGCCGGAAGTGCGGGGCTCGCTCGGCCTGCTGCCCACGGCGTTCGGCAACATCGGTAAGTTTGAAGCGGTGAAATGTCTAAAGCTAAGTATCGCGAACTGTACCATTTGTAACGAATGCGAAATCGATAGGTATACTGGTCAGTTACGTGGTCGGTATGTACCTGAACTGGTGGAAGCTCGCCCTGTTCGGCGCGATCCTGCCGCTGCCGTTCGCTCTGCTGATGGTCATGATCCCCGAGACTCCAAGGTGGTACATCTCCAAGGGCAAGACGAAGCGCGCCCGCAGGTCCCTGCAGTGGCTGCGCGGACGCAGCGCCGACGTCTCGGACGAGCTGACCGCCATCGAGAAGACCCACGTCGAGAGCGAGAGACAGGCCACCCAGGGCGCCCTGACCGAGCTCTTCAAAGGCAACAACTTCAAGCCCCTGCTCATCTCCCTAGGACTCATGTTCTTTCAGCAGATGTCCGGCATCAACGCCGTCATCTTCTACACCGTCATGATCTTCGATGTGAGTTCCGCAACTATGCATTACAACGCAAGTCTCGAGAAATCGCGAGCTCGCGAATGGGCGCACGACTGACCCTCGACGCTATTTCCATTGCAGGCGGCAGAGACCTCTATGGACGCCAACCTGTGCACCATCATCGTGGGCATCGTGAACTTCGCCTCGACCTTCCTCGCGACGGCCCTGATCGACAGGCTCGGGCGCAAGATCCTCCTCTACATGAGCAGCGTCAGCATGATCGTGTCGCTAGTGGTTCTGGGTGCGTTTTTCTACATCAAGAACGTGGACCCGCTGCGAGCGGCCAGCCTCGGCTGGCTGCCCCTCACGGCCTTCGTCGTCTACGTGCTCGGCTTCTCCCTGGGTTTCGGCCCGATCCCCTGGCTCATGATGGGCGAGATCCTGCCGGCCAAGATCCGCGGCAGCGCCGCCAGCGTCGCGACCAGCTTCAACTGGACCTGCACCTTCATCGTCACCAAGACCTTCAGCGACGTCCTGGCGCTGCTCGGCTCGGCCGGCACCTTCTGGCTCTTCGCCGCCATCTGCGTGCTCGGCCTGCTCTTCGTCATCACCTGGGTGCCCGAGACCAGCGGCAGATCGCTCGAGGAGATCGAACGCGGCCTCACCGGACCCATCAGGAGGATGAGCGCCGTTGCCAACATCAAGCCTACGCCTATGGCCTGCTGAGTCCCACTTCCCGTTCGGACGATGATGATGCTTTGCGCCAAGTCGATGACGCGGCTGCTGCTGATGTGATCGGGCGATCAGTCACTCATCGGCGGCGGCCGACACGACTCTCTCGCGACAGACCAAAAACTTATATTTTTACTTCGCTCGCAATCAGATGTTTCTGTAAATTATAGCCTGCAGATGAACTTGGGGACAACTTGATCGGTCGACACTCGACATTCATCCGGTGTAGTTGATATACTCGTTCGATTCCGACCGCAAGTTGTGCGTCTTTTGTCTTCTTTTCGAGAATGAGCAATACTGTGTGCAGTCTTTGTTGGCAAACGAGTCGTAGAGACTGCTGTTAGAGACTGTTGTCGGAAGATGGATGTATGCGCATATACGCTGAAAAAAAACACAGTTATTTCTGCTGTAAGTCCGGTAGTTTTGATCGTTCTGCCACCGTAACGACTGTTCAGTGAGAACAACGGTGTGCCACTGGTAGTTTTGGCGAGTCGCGACTCGTGAAACTGGTCGCTTACGCGGGACACCAGCAAAAACGACCGAACTGATTCTTTAAAACTACTGAACTCTACGGTGATTTTGGCGAGTCTTCGTACAATTACGGATTACTGGTGCGATTTCAGATAAAATGGCTGAGTTTTTTTTCAGTTTACGTATAGGTATATGACGATGAGGAAAAGCGATTGCTGTTGACTAAGTGTATAGCTTCCGTTATTGTTGTTCGACAATCATATCAGAGACAGGGTCTACCTCAAGCCAATAGCGTTGCGCGCAACTGATGTGTGTCGTATACGCTACGTGCGTATATAGGTATAGAAATAATGCAATAACGCATGGCCGACGACGTTTGCGCGCGAGGTGCAGCGTTTCACGGGATACAAAGAACCAAGGTGCGATATTAGAAATTAGGATATATACCTGTAGCGTTCGTCATAATTACTGCTATTGATTGATGCGAATATTTCATGATTCTCGCGGCGAGCCGTGAGAAAATTGTACATAGTCAGAGGCTTACGTAGAGAAAACTTGATTTTCTTGCTCTTCCTTTCTTTCGCAATTATGTATTCCAAGATTTGTAGATAGCTCTGTGTAAATAATGAAAGAAAGAGGCAGAGAGAGAGAGAGAGAGAGAGAGAGAGAGATACATAAACAATTAGTAGATTACTAAGCGATGCAATGATACATTTACTACTACACTATATTATAACTATAATATAAATTTTTACCTTCTAAAGATTTTCGAAGATAGATGTAGCGTTTAGAGTAGCATTTAAGATTGTTGAAGTTTTGAGATCAAGTAGGCAGATTTTTTTTAGGAAGGATAACACGTGCAATTCGATCAAACTTGTGCTAAGCAAAAATATAAGTACAGGATCAATAGCGTGTACTTAATTTTAACATGGCCTTGCGCCGTCTCCAGATGCGAGCCGTTTATGGAAGAATGTCAACGAATGCTAAATAGATCTGAAAAATGGTTCCTTTCTGTGCGTTCGAGTTCAGTGCTCGAAACCTTGTTGAAACGTGATATCTATAATAATTCCAACTTTATATATTTTCGTTAGCGATATTTTTCTTAAGAAGCAATGGCTATTTTTCTAATAAAAATAATCATACCTAATCAATATTTATTGTTGTAATACTTTCAAAAAATGTACCTGTTCAAAACAATTTTATCAAAGAATCAAAATTACTAGCATCAGTGCACGATGGGAATGTTCATCACGAGAAATACGTACAGCATCGAGTTTGAAAACACCTATGTAGCACTTAGTACATTTGAATGATTAGACAGTACTCAATATATTATAATGCACTACTGAAATGATGGCGATAAAGATAAAGAACAATTTTTCCATAAACTTTCTCTACTTATTTCCTACTTCCCCAAAATTTGAATTCAAACTCCAAAAATTATATCCTAATACGTAACTACTTTTAGTTTTTGGTCGCTTGAAAGAAATATCTATAATATATATCACCAGCATCATATAGATAAAGGTTCATAAGTTAATTATTTCATCTGATTTTCCTTTAAAAGTTAAATACCTATACCTAATTGTTATTTGTTTTCTGTATACGAATTGAGTTGTAGTCAATAATAATAGAAGAAAGCTAAAACTAATCGAGGAAAGATTAGTACTTTTGTTTTAAACAATAAACCTTTTTAGATTTACAAAACTTGTATTGAAGAGATGACGATGAAGTAAAATTCCTGATTTAGAAAGCAATCGGAAGGAAAAGATTAGTACAAGTCATCATTTGACAGCTTTTTTAAATAAATACATAATATAGCTGCAATGATGCTTATATCATAAAGCACTTTAAGTTCAAGGTTGAATCAATCGTATCATAGACAGGCGAATGAAAGAATAAATGTTAGCAACAAACGAGCGGGTTCGGCTTGTTGACTGTCGAGGTTATAAACTTACCCATGACTTGGACGCGGCAAATCGCACAAGTGTCGCACTCGACATCCCAACTCCACATGGCAACAGCATTCCACTTTTTTAACGTGAATAGTTTATCATTTTTATTATTATCCCCATCACCACGATCTGTATTTTCTTGCTCGGTATCACCCATATTTACGTTGATTGTAAGTAGCAAACTGTCTTTGTGCACTGCTGATAACCTCAAAAGAGCTAGCGATGCTCGCTATGTTATATGCTCTCGCTTCAAAACAACTCGTGAGCGACTGACCGCATACCTATACTTACTGACGCTCTGATGTAGCATGCGAATTTATTTTGCGAACGACGGAACATGCGATCATGGACGGCAATTTGTTAGTTGTTGAAAAACTTTAGATTTTTCAAATTTCGAACAATAAATATAAAAAATAATCAATAAAAATATAATTATGTTTCTTTATCAATGAGTAATATTGATTTACAGTTGACTGTTGCTTTTAACTTCACAAAACGGACTTTAAACATACATAGGTACATACAAGTAGCAGCTCTGCAGCTGATTTTAAAGCAAATAGTGCGCATGCGCGATGTTTAAAATACAGGTCTACAGGATTTAGCCGCAGTTCTACTCTTCTGCGCTCGCGAGTCGCGACTATTGGATCGGACTGCAGCTAGTGGACACACATACATTACATATAACCACGCATATAATTACTATACATCCTCGTCGAGGTTTGTTTTCCTTTCCCAGATCTGCAGAATCGGAGAAAATATGACGGAAGAGTCCCAACAATCCACTGAAACGTCAACCACGACCCAACAAACTGATCAAAATGCTTCGAATACCACTACGGAAATCGGCAAAACCAAGGAAGGAAAGAAGGAAAAATGCCGACCCATGACTAAGGTTAGTTTCTGTATAACTGTTTGTTTGTGCTCCAGGTAGTCTGTTTGTTTCTGTGATGATTATTTTTCTGAACAATATAGAAATATGTCATGTGTTACAGGTTGTTATTAGGAGGTTACCCCCAAGCATGACGCAGGAGCAGTTTTTGGAGCAAGTTTCTCCACTACCAGAATATGATTACATGTATTTTGCTAAAGCAGACATGTCGTTGGGTCAGTACGCTTTCTCCAGATCTTACATAGATTTTGTAGATCCACAGGACATTTTTGCCTTTCGGGAGAAGTTCGACAACTATGTCTTTGTGGATGCAAAAGGTACAGAGTACCCGGCTGTGGTGGAATATGCTCCTTTCCAAAGAGTACCAAAGAAGCGAGTTGGCAAAAAGAAAGATCTCAAATGTGGAACTATTGAGAGTGATCCATACTACATAAGTTTTCTGGAAAGTTTAAAGAATCAAGAGGTTGATTCTGCAAATGCTCAGCCAAAGACTGAATACTCTTTTCAACCATCTGATCGTAAGTCCCATAACTCTAAAGTAGCTTAACTGTAATGAGAAATTCACCATCACATTGTGTTTTTATTGTTTAGATGCGCCTAAAAAGGTTACTACAACACCACTTTTAGATTTCTTAAAGCAGAGGAAGCAAGAAAAACAACGTTTGAGAGATGAGAAGCGAGAAGAGAAACGCAGAAGAGATATAGAGAGAAAGAGAAGTAAAGACGAACCTATGGTTTCAAAAGTAAGATTAAATATCATTCATAGAAGACTGTGCTTGCTCGATTACTTTCTGATTATTAATGTTTAACATTATTTTTTATAATAGGTGTTGAAAAATATGGAAGACCGGGAAACAAGAGACAAGGATAGCATAGTAAACAGAGAAAATAAAGAGAATAAAGATGACAAGGAAAAGACCGTACATAAAGACGTCAAAAATAGGAACAAAAAAGAAGAAAAATACAGAGACAAGATGGGCCGAGATGTCAAAGTTCCTGCAAAAAATTTCAGAGAAGATCGAATCAAGGATAAAGAGGTAAAACAGAGCAAGAAACTCGAGGATAAAAAGTTTTATAACAAAAAAGACGAAAGTCATGCGAAAGAAGATCGTGTCCACGAGAAAGAAGAAAGCGCTTCTCATAAAGAAAAGAAACTTGAGGAGAAAAGAGGCAAAAGTTATGAGAAAATGCGGCTAGAGAAAAAGAGATTGGCAGAAATACAGAAGAAGCAAAATATTGAGCAAACTTTAGAAGAACTCGATTATGATAACGTCAATGACAAATGTGATGAAGATTACGAAGATGCTGGTATGTCAATTTTAATAGAAAAAGGTGAGAGTGAAAACAGATCCAAACACAGAAATAAAAAGTCTGGAGAAGTCACTAAATTTGACGAGGCAAAAGCTCAAGCGGAACAACAG
The DNA here is from genome assembly GCF_009193385.2 of Nasonia vitripennis. Lineage (NCBI taxonomy): Eukaryota > Metazoa > Arthropoda > Insecta > Hymenoptera > Pteromalidae > Nasonia > Nasonia vitripennis. The sequence continues at coordinate 21,649,633 of NC_045760.1, forward strand.
AATGATTCATCTAGAAAAACTAAGAATGATTTGGACCAAAGCCAAGATACAAAACAATCAATCGACAATAAACTTCAGGGTAAGAATAACGTCGAAAATAAATACACTCCTATTGTTTCAAAAATTACATAACATCCATATTTTATTTTGGCAGAAATCTGCGAACGTCTCTCCCAGTCTACTCTCGAAACCAATGATACGAAAAAAAGTCCTGTAAAGTCAAGAATAGCTAAGCGAAGAAGTTCACTTGAAAGTGGAGGAGATAACGGATCTGGGGTAAATGTAGGTGGAAGCGGTGGCAAAGGTAGCGGAAGTGGTGACGATAGTAGGGATCATGATGGCGCGTGCCTCAGACGGCACAAGTCACTCGATGGAGGCAATGACAATAACTTGCAGAAGAATGGAGGCGACGAAAAAGAGAAAGACAAAAAAGATCCGCGCTTAGAACGAAGAATTAGAAACAAGGTGATTTCATTGCTTACGCGGTAAAATATGAGGACTACTGTCATTTTTGTAGACTTATCTACGATACCGAGAATCGGGAATTTTTGTTCATAATCATATAATATAACGCAACGATAAGATACAAGTTCATATTTTTATTTGTTTAAAAAATGTGTTTTGCTTTAATGAAATAGACATCGTAATACATAGCAAACAATGTCTTACCTAATGCTTGTATTTTCAGGACCGACCAGCAATGGAGATATACAGGCCGGGAATGGGCAAATTTAGCAAGCAGCGAATGGAGCGAGAGAAGGGAAACGAAGAGCGTGTAACGCCTTCTCAAAGCCCGACGCCGACATCCGGAAACCCGAATTCATACAAATCCGGTAAACCAAACGGTTCCGAAGTTCGCTCCATGACGTTCAAGAGGAGCGTCAGCCGCGACATGTAGTGTTAGTTGATCCGACCAAGTGACAAACATTTGCATGAAGTGTGTACTTGGTCTGGTGAATTGGAGTAGTTTATTTGTTTTGAGCGTGACAAACTGTGTAAGTTTTCACATTTAATCGTGATATTTCCGATGTTCGAGTTATGAGAAAACTCTTTCCCATTGTTTCAGATTTTTAAATGAACGCTTATCGATGCGAAATTGATTTTAGATACGTGTTTGAGGAGGAGGAAGTAGAAATAAAAATGTGCGTACGTAAATACAGTCTACTTAATATTGTACCTTATTTCTCTTTTCTCAGTTTTCTGTAGCGTGAAATTACAAAAGCAGGCGTATACTGATGCAAAAGAAAATCGCTGTATCACCGGAAAAGATGGAATTCTAAAAACGCCAGATAATGAATTCAATAAGCTTTATCGTAACAGGCATCGAATATTGATGTTCCAAGCATTTGTCACTTGCCACAAACATAGTAGTACATTCGCAATTGATCAGGTTTATCAGTACGCCTGGAGATAAAGCGGTTTCAACCTAAAACACCTTAATCTACGCTATCGTGCACAACGCTTCCCGCGGATAAAGATTGAAAATCGAGCAAGTTGTCAATATCGCGTCAGGCTTCAGTTGGCCGCGAGTTTCCGTTAAGTGCACGCGCGCTTCTCTGAATTCTTTTCGGGGCATGGGAAAAGTCGCGGTGCATCCAGGTGCTGGATACGTTTTTGAGGATTCGTGAGCGTACGTCACTGCAAGTGATCTCAAGATCAGGCAAATGGTGAGCAATCGTTATTTATGTATAGTGTTCTTGTTGCAGCTCTCGAGGTAAAATGGACGTGCTTTACATTGTGTAAAAATTGAAAACTGGTTTGCCACCGTTTGGTAGACGATATATTGCTCGAGACATTTTAGGGCAACGATGAGTACAAACAAAATACCAGAATAGACATTGTATAAATAACTAACTTTACTACGAATCATATGAATATATCGCAAGTCAATAACAAGCTTTGTTTCTTAATCCACTGCTAAGCGTATTGTCAAGAGAAATTTCAATTCTCATAATTGTGCCAAAATGATGATAAAATCAATGCCACGGTCTGCATCTATATACATTCTGACAGAATCCCAGCAAACTCCTACCTTCTGCAACGAAACTCGAGGAAAAATCCACTTCCGCGATGTGCGTAACGCAACAATCGATTCATTCATTGACGAGGAGCGTTGAATAGTTGCAATTGTTATTACACTGCTCGTAACTCCATTAGAATCCTTAACTCCGATTGATCGTAGCTGCGCTACTTAGCACTTCTCGGCTTAGTCGCGACTTGGCTCTTCAACGGAGTTGAACACGTTCTACGCTGCGCCGCTCGGCCGAAAGGTGAAAAGTTTCGCTCGCCTCGGGATCCGACAAAGCCGCTATTCTTGTATTTTGGTGAGCCTCTTTGTATTGCTCTTAAGAGAGGAAAAAATGTAATCTAGCGGCGCATATAGGTGTGTTTAGTGTTTATTTTTAAGCAGTTTTCTACAGCGCAGTTATTCGTACATTTATCTCGCGCGCGCGCGCCCAATATTCTTTGCCGATAGACATTCCTTTTATGTAAGGTACACGCCTTCGTTTTTTTGCTTCTATAAAAAAATCTGCACTCACACGTGCGATTAAATAAGAGATACAATTCCCAACTATCCGTATAAATTTATAAATATTCATACCCGCCAAGAGTAGCGTATTTTTTAACATAAATAACGCTGAGCATCGAGAATACTTCATCGGCGAATGGGTTGCGATACTTCGATATAAAAATTGACGTTAACCGTTTTATAAATCTTTTCATGTTAATGCACGGAATTTCAATGGCCGGAACTGATTTCTGCATAGACATAAATGAAGATAATCGACCGTTACATGCACACGACTGTGCAAAACAATAAAAATAATTAATCAAATAGAACAAGCGTTTGCGAAGTAATTAGCACCGATCCGCAGCGCTTAAGTGATGCAACCGCGCCTCGCCAGAGCCCGATTTATTCTACTTAACGCATCGCGTCTCTCCACTCGTCGCTCTACATTTTTGCAGTAAAAAAATGCCCAGCTTTTTTGTTCTTCAAACTTTTGAGGACTCGTCACCGTCCACTTTTCGAATGGCACACGCGCGCGCTCTAAAACAATTTTCGCGAAGCTCGTCAGAGACACGGCTCAATACGCCTTATCGCCTACGCAAACATCACATGAGAGAAGGTGATCGCGTCATCGGTTCAAGTCCATGGCCGCGGCCAGCATGTCGCGGCGCTCGTTCTCGTAGATGACCTTGCTGCCAGTGGCGGGGGAGGCCGAGCTCGGACGGCCTCCGAAACGCACCTCCTCCAGGGACAGGTTCAGCGCGTGGGCCAGACGCTCGCGGACGTAGTGGTAGGCGCCCTGGTTGCGATGCTCCTCTTGCAACCACATTATCTGTGAACGATGCGTTGCATTTTGTTAGAAGGGATTAATTTTCTCGTTTTTTAATAGTCGTCGTCACGCGTTTACTATACTTTTCGCTAAACTATATATGCATCGATATTTTCACGACACTTTTGAAAAATATTTCCATGGATATTAATAATATTCAAGGAAAAATTTCTGCAGTATTGCAATGTCTAAACATTGATATGTTAATGCAAGCAACGTTATGTATGTGAGAACTATGAGAGTAAGGTGTATAGAGATGAAGTCACTCAATAAAAACAGATGAAAACTCGCGAAGTAATAAGTATCACCCGTTTTAATAGCGACTACCAAGTAGTGAAAAATTATCGCAAAGAATGCATATAGCGTGTACGTTGAATTGTTTTTCTCAATACAATATTTTGTCAATAGTTCTTGCTTTTGCTACTATGCGTGTAACGTGTATTATTCAGCAAAACCTCGGCATTACGAGTTATTCTGCTGCACTTAGCGATTTTTCACAGCGGATCAAGATAACGGCGATTTCTTTCTAAAAACAACTTCCATAGCGCTCGCGCGCGCGATAAGCATCGACCCACCTTGCACTTGGGATACTTCGACACTTGCTCCGCGACGAGTCGGTAGGGGAATGGACAGATCTGCTCGACTCTCAGAATCGCTATCTCGTTCTCTAGTCCTTTCTCTTTCCTCTCCGCGTAGAGCTCGTAGTAGACCTTTCCGCTGCAAAACAGGATCTTCCTCACACCCTCCGGCTTGACCGCTTGGTCCGGTATCAAAGGCCGAAAGCTCGTCCCAGGACCGATCTCGTCGAAGCTCGACTGGGCCAACGGGTGACGCAGTAGCGATTTCGGCGTCATGATAACCTACGGGCGCGATTTTCTCTTATCGTTCCACGAACTTTTTACACACGACGGCGGAAACGAAGGCTGTTATGAGCGATAAGCCGACGCGGGTATGCCGCGTGGGCTATGTGTAAATCCACGCGTTGTCGATATTGGAGCAAGTGCTTGCGTACGGGAATTGCAGTCAGGTTTGCTTTTAACGACAGTGCAGTTACTCTCGGTGACCGCCATAATCGCTCGGTATCGGTATTTTAACTGTGACGAACATTTATTCTCAATAGACATTCAAGTCGCGAATGAACGGTTCCTACATTCTAATTTGCACAGTCCAATTCGAACGGTTCGCGACGACACGCGTCATTTATTTAGCGCCTGGACTACATAATACATCCACCTGCAGCGACTATAATAAAAAAAGTATACAGTACTCCAGCAGCGCATCGATCGATTTCCGTTAAAACTATCCCGGGGCAGAGCTCACCAGCGGCTTGCGGAATGGCATGAGTATCTGCCTACGCAGCGCGTGCACGAGGTTGGCCGGTGTGGTGAGATTGCAGACGATCCAGTTGACGTGGAAAAGCTGTCGCGTGGGGCTGTCGTCGCTGTCGTCGTGCCCGGGCTCGTCGTCGCATAGTTGCAGGAAACGCTCGAGTCGCGCGGACGAGTGCTCGGGACCTTGGCCTTCCATGCCGTGTGGTAACAGAAGAATTAGGCCAACCTGTCGGCCCCACTTGGACTGGCCAGAGCAGAGGAGGTTGTCCAGGATCACCTGTGTGTCGTTTATTGCGATTTGATTTAGCCATCGGGGCATGAGGGGTAACTCTTACTGCTCCGCAGCTGGGAACAGAGTCGCTCCTACTGTTGACGGTACAAAGTGCCAGGTATACAGCGAGAATTACGCGTGTTTTGTGCAATTCTTTTTTAAATTAGGTTGCCGAATCGGGTATTGATTAATAAAAAATAAGTAAGTCCGACCAAAGGTATATTTGAGGCAATGAAAAATTTACTATACTCCACCAGCACTAAGTTGTGAGTTTTTCTACATATTTCATTTTGTCAATACACGGCTGCACTATTCAACAGTGTATAGTAAATCTCACTGAAAAATGTATAATTTGTACTAGATTATCGGTGTTTTAAGATATTCAACTTCACCTGACAACTGTTGGCAAAGTCACCGAATTGAGCTTCCCACAGCACTAGATTTTTGTGGTTGTACGATGAGTAGCCAAGCTCGAATCCTTGAAAAATCAATTTTGTTATACTTTACAATTTTTCAAGGTTTACAAAAATACGTATAGGTTCATATTTCAGGCTTTGTATTCTTGATCATAATTATATTGTATCCAAAAGTACTTTAAAAGAGAGAATAAGTTAGATAAGGACTAATTTAAAAGTTAAAAATAAAACGCAAAATAGGAGAAAGAATTCGTTGAAATTAATCGTACCGCAAACTCCGTACTCCGAGAGCGAAGAATTACTGACAGTATAGGTCGCCTGTCCGGGAAAGACATCATTGAGCAAATTGACCCAGGTTTTGTCTTTCTCCTGGTCGTGCAAGATATGCATGCGATGGGAAAAGGTTCCGCGCTCGACGTCCTCGCCCGAGAGGCGCACGTGATGCCCGTCCTTGAGAAGGCTCAAAAAAGCCAAACACTCTGCCATGGCCCAGTCGATTTGTCGGGATTCGCTCAACTTGCGACGCTTGTCCATCATCCGGTGCACCTTCGCATGAAAATTTTTTGCATTTGCACGACCACAGTATTTTTTAAAGTCCAGCAACGATACAAAGAGGAAATCGTAAAGAGATTATGTTGCAGTGATGATTTCTTTTGTTAAATATTGAAGTAGTACACCTAATGTCCGGTCTTGCGAGTTTGCTTCTATTTTTATCGTCGCGCAATCGATGAGGTCAAAAATGATTCACCTTACACTCACAGATGACAAATTTTGCGTGCGAGTCATACTTGCACTGTTAGGTACTTGTATCTCTGTTTGATGAAAGATAGTAAGATACGATCGATTTTGATCTGTGGAGGTCGTTACACAACAAACCAAGTCAGACGCCAATTTTAAAATAGATATTATATCTTGTCAAATGACAGAGACCGTTTATACGTATTTCTAAGTGTGAATCATGGACAATTTTCAGGAATCATTATTCTCACCATGGTATGAAGCTTCATGTGTTCGGGTGGCGTCGATACATGCTTGCAAATCGTCTGTATATCTTCGTTCTCGATACCAGTTGACGGAATGGGATTTGTCGGACTTTGGTTTGAAAAAAAGTCAGTCCAGGGGACGTCGTGCCAATCGGCCATCTGCATGGAACTGATTTCCTTCGCTTTCTCGAATTCGGATTCGCAGTGAGCTAGATATTTATCCGTTTCCTCGTGTTTTACAGGAGATAAATACATAATAGTTTAAATTTGATATACATTTGATAGTAATTGATGAAAATCGTATATGAATGATCGCGCATCGACGTATATTAAACGCACTTCTTTGAGAAACGCCTCATCAATCAGGCCTTCCTTGAGCAATTTATCAGTGTATATGGCGAGGACGTTAGGATGGGATTGGATGCGCTTGTACATAAGCGGCTGCGTAAGCATGGGCTCGTCCATCTCGTTGTGCCCATTTCTGCGGTAGCCTACTATGTCGAGCACTACATCGTTGTGGTACTCGGCTCTGTTGTTCAACAAGCAGCGTCGACGTTATCATCGTCCGTTTAATAAATAACTTTGTAAAATCCCGCGTCGAAACTGACGATTCACGCGGATCTAATCGCGGCGCAAGGCATTATCGAAGCATCGGTAATACAAGATATATATATATATATATATATATATATATATATATATATATATATATATAAACTTTTGTCGATCAGTCTTTTATCGATTGATTTCCCGGGATGATTTTTATTTAGATTTCAAACCGAAAAAATCGATGACATAAGTTATTTACCGATACTCGCTGGCGACTTTGCTGCAATAGGCGACTAAATCTGGATCGTCCGCGTGCACGTGGAATATTGGTGCGTTTACGATACGACCTATGTCCGTACAGTGCGCACTCGAACGCGAGTATCTTGGGTCGGTTGTAAAACCAATCTGTTGGAGATATACTTGTACAGTAATCATCTGTTATGTATGAGCTTATATAAATCTAGTAACTATAAATTCGACATTCATAAGCCCAAGCAGATGCGGCTTTTATCTATGTACTCAAATGAAACAATTGAGCGCGATTATAAAATTGACAAATTGATGTATCACAACATTATACTGTGTTTAAAATCGCTTATCACGAATAGTTCTTTTTGTAGGTGTGATGAACAAAACAAGTGTATTTACTTGATTATTGATAACAGAGTGAATGACGCCCCCAGTCGTGTAGTCAGGGAGTTTAGTAAGATGCATCGTTTCATAGCAGATGCCCTGACCGCTGTAAGCTGCATCTCCGTGGACCAGAATGGCCAAGGACTTTTGACCTTTGATGTCCCCTTTCTCCACCTGTTCTGCTCTAACGCGACCCACTGTCACCGAATCGACGGATTCCAAGTGTGAGGGATTCGCAGTTACTGACACGTGCATTTTCTTGCCGCTTCTTGAATTTTTCGTTACTCAATACATCGAATGTCCGTTTATGGTTTAGATATATATTTTGTCGCTGTACCTCTCCAAGACTCTTTCAGCACAAGTTCCCAGATGATACTTGACATCCCCAGATCCTAATCCCTCTAAGGATATCGGCTTGAATTGCGTAAGCAGCTGATGAAGTGGCTTTGAACACACGTTGACTAATGTATTCAAGCGACCGCGATGTGCCATACCGATCGCGACAGTTTCTACGCCTGTGTACGTCAAGGAAACGCGCTCTAGTTTAGATTCATTTCCATTGGGACTGTACGATATAATTATAAATCCGTCATTTTATAACACCAGATTCGCACCTTGTTCAGAACTAGTTTCCAAGCACTGGGCCATCGAAGCGATGAAAGACTCGCAACCCTCCAAACCAAAGCGCTTTTCGGTACCGTATTTCTTCGCGAGAAAGTTTTCGAACGTCACCGCCTTCATGATGTTCACCCAGATCCACTTGCGATGATCCGCTGCTAATTCCCAGGCGCCTGGTATTTCGAACTTGTAACGCAGCCATTCCAGCTAACAACAGAATCACTGCTGTAGCGTTGATGTTAGAATTATATACATTATATTAAACGAATGAATATAACGCTTCAATTTTCATTACAACAGTCGAATCGTGGATGTAGATGTACTCCAAGCCCAAATGACCACAGTAAACTTTGTTTAGTCTCTTGATGATTTCTCGCAGGGGGAGTGTTTCCCTATCGCCACCGATTACTGTGATGGTACCAAGTGGAAACTCACGGTTCAAGTCAGTCTCGGTCATCCCTTTCAGATGCTCGCGCACCACTAGTCTGGGTGGTAAGTCACTCGTGTTCTGGAGTCTGGCTGAGTCTGGGTTTTGGATACCGAGAGGGTCAATGTCTGCTATCAGATGTCCTCGAGCCTGTTTCATCGTTGTTTATTATACTCGTGTACAGTAATGTATCCGAGAATCGATAAGTGCTCCATAATTTTAATTACTTGATACGAGCGTATAGTGGCATTAATGTCCAGCGTGCTCTCCACGTAGGCCTCGCCTTGTATTTCAGCTTCTGACTTGAGCCTCACTCTGGGCTTTGTCATCAGGTCATCTTTAAAAGAACATAATTCTGCTATCAGTATAGAAGTGGTCCATCTCGTACGCTCAAACCTTTGCTACTTATTATACGCAAGACAAAACGTTTGGAATTTTTTGTCGGCGTAGAGGTTAACTAGACACAAAAACTTAATCACTAAAAAAACACCAACATTCAATTCTCTGTGCGCCCAATAAATTCGCCGGTACATCTTGCATTTTCGAGGATGACTTCAGCGAGGATTTCCTCGGTGATGGTCCGAGAGGTGCGCCCGATTCGACTTTACGAAAGTAAACATCCCACGATTCTGGTACAGAACTCGGATCTTTGCGCCACTTTGAGAAGAGGTGCTCAATGTATTGGCTACTCGTCTGCGTGAGGAAGGAGTCGTGGTCGCTTTTGCATCTTCGTTGCTGTTGCAGCCGCGAGGAGAGCGTAATCGGATTTAACGCGAGACGGATCGAACGTAATGCGCGCATTGTTGTACTCCATTTGATAACTTCTGCGGCATTTACATTTTTTATAGTTTGGGATTATTTTTTACATGAACTACTAGAAGGGATTTCCGAGATATAGATTTAATTTTGAGGTTGTCAAGTGTCTCTTATGTCATTGAAGAGAGTTTCTAGTGACTAAACTTCAGGTTGTTCGATGCTTACATAGTTTATTTGCTTTTTATGTTTTGTTTATTCGCAGGGTTATGGAAGCTCCGCGTCATCCGAGTACAGAGTCATTGAGCTTGAGCCAAACAATGATTCATCCAATAGCCCATTTCCTCGAAATAGGATAACGTCGAGCAAGGTAAAAATATTTTATAAACTTTCGTAAATTCGGAGTGGCTTTGTAGAGGTTACTTACGCAAATAATTTTTTTAATTTAAATTCAAAATTTTCAAATAGACGCAGGGAAAAATAATCATAAGGAATCTTTGATACTTTTTCAGTACACAGTTTGGAATTTCGTCCCTAAAAATCTGTTCGAACAATTTCGGCGAGTCGGCAACTTTTACTTTCTGGTGACTGCAATCGTTGCTGCCAGTATAAAGTCACCAATTTCTTCATTAACGAGCTCCTTACCCTTACTATTCGTCATTCTGGTAACAGCATGCAAACAGGGCTACGAAGATCTATTGCGGTACAGGTCCGATCGGCGGGTGAACAATCTACCTGTTACTGTTATCCGTCGAAAATGCTCTCAGGTAATCTTTGATTTGCTTTTTTGCGTATTGTCGATATTTGAAATTTTTTTAATTTGGAGATTAGTCTGTATTGTGATGTGACAAATTAAAATTCCACTACTCATAACCACATACGCATAAATAATTATTATTTTGTAAAGAGATTTAGAGTTCTATCGCAGGTCTTGAATTTGAAAAAGACTTTGAAATTGATCTTTTTCAATATTGCGTGAATACTTTTTAAATTAATTACAAACTATTGATTTAATACTTTTCAAACAGAAACAATTTTTTAAAATAGAATTTGATATTGTAGGAAATACGCTGTCAGCAAATTGTAGTAGGCGATCTTGTGCGAGTCAACCGAGACGACGACGTACCATGTGATCTCGTAATCCTGCACAGCAGCGAGTCTTCGGGCAAATGTTATGTAACAACTTCGAACCTCGATGGCGAGACGAACTTGAAGACACTGTTGGTCCCGAAAACGTTCGCCAATCTGGAAATCGAGCAGGTCATCTCGATGAAGGCAACTATTACCTGCCAGCAACCGATCGCCGGACTTTACACATTCGAAGGTCGAGTACAAGCAAGTATTCCTCGGGAAGATAGCGTCGAAGAAGAAGTGCGACAAGGTCCACTTGGTATTGAAAATATCGTGCTCAGGGGTGCTAGACTTAAAGATACCGATTGTGTGCTCGGATGTGCTGTCTATACCGGTAGGGATACCAAGCTCTCGCTCAACTCGAAATTGAGTATCAACAAATTCTCAAGTGTTGAGAAGTTAGTATAAATCATGAGCTGTTATAATATTATGATATACAATATTTTAAGAATAGTCCATTAATTTGTTTATTTTATTCTAGATCTATAAATAAGTATGTTTTGATATTCATAGCTTTTTTAATACTTGAAGTATGTTTTACTACCGTGATGAAGGTCATAGTTGAAAGTTCAGCTCGTTGGGATGTATACCTAGGAAAACTCAATAGCTCAATATATGCAAACGTTCACAATGATATACTTTCATTCACTATTCTTTTCAATTACGTTGTGCCGATTTCGCTTTACGTAACTATAGGCATGTATACATTATTGTTAAAATTTGCATACATTATTATATTTCCAAAATTAATAACTGTATTTTTTGTATCCTAGAACTTCAAAAGTTTATGGGATCGTTCTTCTTCAGTTGGGATTTAAGAATGTACGACGAATCAACTAAACAGCCAGCAATAGCCAATACGTCTGATTTAAACGAAGATCTCGGACAAGTGGAATATTTATTTTCAGACAAGACTGGGACATTAACGGAGAATTTGATGATATTCAGACGATGTTTCATAGATGGTTACGCTTATCTAGAAAAAGACTGTAACGGAAATTTGTACCTTTTACCCCAGAACGGAACCGAGACAGATGTTCAAAAAATCGGAATGTGGACGGTTAGTTTATGGCTATAATTTAGAATAGTTCAATATGCTCGAATCATTGGTTGACTGAATGCATTGATTTTTTTTTCAAACGTTGCAGCCTGAAATCTGGCACTTCATGTTGAGCATCTCAATCTGCCACACTGTACACATAGCTCCTGATAGTCAGAAGGCTAAGGCTCAAATGAAGAGAGTAGAGTTTCGAGAGAGCTTTCGTCTGAAAAAAATAGTCCGATTAAACAGTTCACTCATGATGCATCCAGACTTACCAGAATACCAGGCAGCATCTGCAGATGAAAAAGCTCTAGTTGAAGCAGCTGCTCGATGTGGCGTTGTCTACCAAGGCGATGGGAACAAAGACGAAATCAAGATCGACGCAAAAGGAACCGAGCTTAGGTTTTATAGGCTAGATACTTTAGAATTCAATTCTGGTACATTTTTTTCAATAAATTAATAAATCAGGATTTTAAGTTTGATCTAAATTATAATTTATCTAAGTTTTATTTTATTTAAATTCATCAGATAGAAAAAGAATGTCTGTGATAGTTAGAGATACCGCAGGAGATATTTGGCTGTACTGTAAAGGAGCTGACACAGCCGTATTTCCTCTAGTACATCAGGGAAAGCTAGAATCCGGCAAAATATCAGTTGATGATTTTTCTATGGTAAGTATCTACGGTACTCTATACCATTAAATTTAATCAAACAAATAACATATAGAAAATATAACGGATAATCCGTTCTAGAGAGGATTGAGAACTCTTGTGATAGGTTTTAAAAAGTTTACGGAAGATGAATATCAACGTCATAGTCGTGAAATAAGCTCAGCGAGGCAGACGATAGGCATTGACAGAACAAGAGGAATTGATAGTGCGTATTTGAATGTCGAAAATGGATTGACGCTGCTTGGAGTTACTGCGGTAGAAGATAGGTTGCAGGAGGGTGTACCAGAGACTATGGAAAAGCTACGAATAGCTGGAATAAAGGTTAATATAAATATATGAGATCTATATGTATAAGCAAACCTGTACTTTAGACTGTATTATGTCTAATAATTGCTCTTCGTAATGATTCTTCAGATTTGGGTGCTGACAGGAGATAAAGCAGAGACAGCTGAGAATATAGCCTTCTTCTGTGGGCACTTTAAAAAAGGCACGAAAGTTTTAAGGCTAATGGCTATGAAGTCAATCCCAATGTGCTACGGCGTTCTAACAAGCTTCGAGTACTAAAAGTCACTCTATAATATTAACTACAATTTATTAAAAAGTATCGCATTGAAGTAATTCATATTGGACTGTTTTTGTTTGATCTACAGGCGGAAGCTCAAATTAGATCCTTTTGTTCAATATGGATTGCTGGTAGATGGAATAAGTGCCGGTATTGCTTTGAAAAACTGCCCAAGTTTGCTTAGGAACGTTGGAATGGCCTGTGAGGCTGTTGTTTGCTGCCGAATGTCGCCTTTGCAAAAAAGCCAGGTGATAACATTTTTCCTAAGAAAATACGGCTCATAAAACTGATGACGGGGGAAAAAGGCCAATCTATCTTATTTTTTAGACAGTGCACCATTTTACTTTTACGAAATGTAGAAAAAGTTTTTTATTGCATTTATATGATGAATTAGTAACGCAAACTTATTTCTAGAGCAGATAGTGCATTTGGTGAAGCGCGCACGTGGCAGACCCTTAACAGCGGCAATAGGCGACGGCGGTAACGACGTGTCCATGATTAAGGAGGCCCACGTAGGTCTGGGCATTACAGGCAAGGAGGGCTGTCAGGCCGCGATGAGCGCTGATTTCGCCTTTGCTAAGTTCATGCATCTCGACAGAGCCTTACTCGTTCATGGGCATTGGTACTATCTGAGGGTCGCAGTGCTAACGCAGTATTTCTTCTACAAGAACCTGGTCTTCATCACACCTCAGCTGTTTTTTAGTATTTACAATGGATTTTCTGGACAGGCTTTGTACGACAGCATATTCCTAATGTGCTTCAACATTTTTTTTTCCTCGGTACCGATCTTAGTTTACGGAATCATCGAGCAGAACTACCCTGACGAAAAGCTGCTTAAATTTCCGCAATTGTATCAATTGCATAAGAAGAATTATTTATTGTCACCCTCCCAATTTTTATTGTGGATTTTTATGGGTAATAAATATAATCATTAAATGCTTATGCCAGGTGTTATTTCAAATTTTGCACTTTTAATAAAAAGATTATTGTTTTTTTTAGCAATTTGGCAAACCTGTACAATATACTTCATTTCACACTATCATTATATTTACAATCCTATTCTCTTTGACGGAACACCAGCGGATCATTGGTGCTTCAGTACCTGCATATTTCACCTAGTTACCTTAGTTATTAACCTACAGGTACTTATTTTTACGCATCATATCACAGTATCATAACCGTTGTCGATTTTATTAAAATAATTGATTTTTCATTTCAGTTGCTTGTTTTAAGTTCCTACTGGACGATTCCATTTGCGCTCAGCATAATAACCACAGAACTATTCTTTTTTGCGTTTACATTTTTCTACAGTTTCTGGAACTTGTAAGAATATCATTTTATTTGAAACTGGTATTCAAAGCAGAATTGAAATCACTGTTCCTTTTTTATATTTTAGACAATACGACGGAAACATGTACCGCGTATTCCCAAGACTTATGCTCTCTCCCACGTTTTGGATTTTGACAGTGCTTGTAATTACGATTTGTCTGATTCCAACTTACGCACTTGTTATGTACCAAAATAGCAGGCCTTCGAGAATACGTGGACAATTGGAAAGTAGAGAAGATAGTATAAGTGAAATAATTTACTCACCTGCTGAACGTATTTCGATTGCTAGTCCAGTATTACCAGTAAGTATTTAGAAATATCTAGAGAAAGCAAATTTATAATCCATGGTTGCTTAAAATATTCAATTTTCATTTCAGAATCGACGTTCATCTACTGTTGTTCCTTGGAGAGGAAATTTCTCTTGTTATGACAATAAAGCGTTTTAAATCTTCGAGTAACGTAGGTCTCGTTTTTCATCTACCAATGATTGACAAACGACTTGAAGTTGTGCAATAATTGCATGTTGTTTACATTAAATTACATGTATTAGGATTAAGACTTTAAGCATGTACATATTGTACACAAAAATGCATAAAAATATTTTTCACGCATAAAGCTGCAAATAAAACAAAGTCGATGAATTTATAACGAAAATTGAGTTTATTTTAATTTGTACAATTATAACAGGCACCTTTCATCTCACTCGAAAGGTTTATGTATGCATCTCTCATGTTTCTAATAATATGAGTAGACTTCTGCAGACCAAACCCAAACGCTAAAACTCAATTATCGTTTTAATAGCAATCATATATTTGTAATGGGATTTTAAATTCTATATGAATTTAATACAGACTGGAGGGCGCAGCATCATATCTGTCTGTCGTTGATCATTTCACATACTTATATATCACAAAAGAGGAATGATTACATTAATGGACACAAATAATTAGAATCACAATAATATAACAACAAAGTAATCTCTCACATCAGTGCTTTACAGAATGAGTCGTTTACAAGAGTCCCCTCTACTGGTAGAGCATATTATTATGTTCGTAGGTTCGTTTTCAGCTTATTCTAATGTTTTCATCGCGCACTTTGGAATTGTTTGTATGATATGAAAAAAGTATTGTGATTATCTCTAAAGAAAAATGATAAGATCGTTTCCCGTAGTTTTGAGCGAGTTTAGAGTAACTATGTTTACCCGAGATAAATGACAAATATATAATATAACAATCCATTCGACGTATTAATTGTGTCGAGAACCGTTTTATTGATAGTTTCTTCTATGTGCAACTTCGCGAGAAACGTTAATGACCGCAAAGCACACTTTGAAACTATCATACAGATAAACATTGTAAACTCTTGCGTAGTTTTAATTCTCTTGCTTTGAGATTCACATCCGCGGACTCCACTAAAGGGGCAGTTAAGTAGTGGCCCCCTTTGACGCTTCCAGCGTTTATATTGTTTTCCTGACTAGGGATTCATGTGTCTAACTCGAGAACGCAGTGGGTAGCTAGAGATTCTAGTCGAGGGATAGTATCGATTCTATGGAGGATCTGCTCCTCGAAGCTGGCAGTCGAGGACCTCCGAGATAGCTTATGGGGTTGGCGAAGGTTCGCTGATCCGGAGAGAGGAAGATTGGCGTTAGGCTCATATTCTTTAGCCTTTTCGCTTGGTCCGCATCTTAAAATTAAAACATCAAGTCAGAGAATAAGTTTGCTGAATGGAGTTGTAAAAATAATAAACACAGAGACAAGTTTTAGAAAAATGCTTGACAAACCTGTAGCATTGCTCCAAGTAGCCGGTATTTGAGAAGTGCTGCTTTTTCGGCGACCCTACACATCCAATCACAAATTTTTTTCATTAAGTCTCACTCATCACAAAACTTATATAGAAAGCGAACATTGATTCAAGCAGTAATATTGATTCAAGTGCAGTATTTGTTTGTGTGAGTCCAAAGCATTTCACAGGTTTTATTTGGTTCGTTTCCATATGTATTGCAGTAGTTTTGGTTATTTAAACTAAAGCTGGTCTACTTACTCTTTGTCTTTTATTTTTTTAAAACGACGAAGCACATTGATAAAACATCCAAAAGTGTAGCCCAAAGCGTGCCATGCAATGAGATGATCAATATGTCGCGTAAGGTGCAGTATACAGCTTCATTTTCAAATTAGTTACTTCGATTTTGAAGAAGTAGATTATTTTTGGTGATTTTTAGGCAGTTTTTGTCGACGCAGTAGCGATAAAAAATGAAGTATAGAATGTGCATTGTACAGATATTTTATGTAGCAAATTTTTTATACATTTCGATCATATACTTCTCGTCGATATTTATTCCTTTGGTCATTTTTCAGCCGGTATTAACATGCTTAGTTTAAAATATATAGCTTCATTCCCATTCAGCATACATTAGAAAAGTCATTTGACAGCTTTTCGCTTTGAAAAGTTGACAAATGAATTTTGTAATTTTTAATTTATGAAAATAACGAGTACCTTTAACATTCATCTGAGTTTTCAGAATCATCGTAAATGTTGAAAATTGAATTCAAAGAGATCACGTTGTCACTGAGACTAATCAACGATGTTTTTCTCATCTGAAATTCAGTATTTACAATTTTAACCGCAAACTTAACTTGTCTTACATCTTATCCCTTAAGAACAATTCAGTAGATAAAAGAAATTATTATCTTTGGAAATATAAACGTAAAGATAAAATAAATTGAATATATTTGGACAATGTAGTTAATTGCTATCCTATTATGATGATTGTGAAATGTGCTGTGAATCAACACTGGCCACCAAAGCGTTGTTATTTTACTTGCGCAAAGAATATGTGTTATACATATATAAGATAACATTGATAAATAAAATTATGAATCAAATTAAAGTTTATACCGCATGATTAAATATGAAATTTGAAATTCGCCCAGTTATTAAAGGTGGCTTAACATTTGTGTATAGTTGTACACATGTAGGAAAAAGCAAATGTTCCTTAATCAATAGTTCATTATAAAGTTATTGCATGAACATTGTATTTTATATACTTTCTAAAAGCTACTTATGATTATCTCAGCCTTTATGGGTAATGTTCGTTTTGACAATTGACCTTTAAAAATATTACGTCGAAGCATCTGTAGACTTTTCTAAAAATTTTCTAAAAATATCTTAATCTTGTTTGGTCAAATACTTTTAGGACTAATTATCTTCTAAAGAATCTTATGGTATTAGAACGATCAGAGTCGTTGGATTAACAAGACTACATCAGCCTCAAAATATTGTAAGTCTTTATACTGAATAGTAGTGTCTAGCGCGTTCGAATATTTGTATGAATTAGAAAAAGAAAAAAAAACATTGATCATTCGTCCTGAGACGAAGGATCTATCATCTTAGTGGTGACTTTTTCAACGACCATGCTGCTGGGCCGCGGAGGCTTGAAAGTCGTGAAAGTGCTATTGAGGTGCAAGCTCACAGGTCTCATTGGCGGGCAATTGTCAGCCGTAATGTCGCACTGCAGAACAATGTGGTGATCCGCGTTGGTGGAAATGCTCTCGGTCTTGATCTCATTGAGACCCGTGACCGAGAAATTCGTCTGCAGCAGAGCCTTGCGGCTCCTGCTTCGGCGCTTCATACTACCGGTGCCCGCGTGTTTTGCCGCTGAGCTTCTTACCGGCTCGTCTGGCCTCGTCAGCACCTGCGGCTTGCCGTTGGCTTCAATGCTGATCTCCGTGTTCGTCAGCTCGGGCTCCGTCTCGCTCTCCTCGTCCTCCTCGTGAAAGGCTTCGTTTTGTTCTTCTTCCTCGAGTTCAGGCTCCTCGCGTAGGTCTTCCATCGACTGGAATGAAAAGAGATACGTGTAAGCGAAAGAATTTGATTGGGGCATTCGTTTTTTTTTTGTAACGATAAACGCATATACAGCGCGGTGAAAGCGCGCCAAGTTTAAATATTTTATATTGGAGTTGAAGAGATGTGGACGTAATATAGATGGGTCAATGAATTACTACACCTTGATGAACATCATCAAACGCTGAGTATTGCAAACAGTTTGTGCTTGAGTGCACTTTTCAGGTTGTCTTGGCTTATGTAGGTAGACGATGCGAATGGTAAAATGAGATACGGATGTTTATATATTAGGTAGTAAAATTGATATGTATGTGGAAGGACATACAGATAATGAAAGCCAAACCGCAAGCCTTGCAAGCTCATGCAAAAATACACAATAATAAATACACAAGGAAAAAAAGAAAAATTTTTACAAATGGGTTCGGTTTCGCAGGTTTAGAGACGAGGCCTGTATTTACCCCGAGCAGCTCCTTTTTCTCAGCCTCATCGTCTGCTGTAACAGAATCACAAAGTTCACTTGATGAATTGTATAAATGATGTGATGTTAAATACTTTTTCTGAGTCATATAAACAGAGCTGGTAAACATAGCTAGACGGTGCTCGCATGTTGGATACACACAAAGTTTCACAGCATTTTGTAAAAATCAATCTTTTTTATTTGACCATTGAAGCCATACAGCACAAGAGCGGTGCACAGAAAACCATTTTCTCACTTCAATAAATAATCATGCAAGATTATCCCACATCCCTACGCACCTTTAATGCTCCTCTTATCGTTCAAAGCATCCGCCTTAGGCTCCGAGTTCGCCAGCGGTTTGTAATCCTTCGCGTTAGGAGTACCGCTGGTCTTGTGCGTGCCATTGGGTCTTTTCTCCTCGGCATCCACCACGACAGTCTTGAACCCGACACTCTTGGTTCCCGGACTCAAGGGCGTGGTTGTTCCGCTGTCGGCGCCGTATCCCGGCCATCGCTGCGAGCCAGAAGTTGAGGAGCCCGATCGCGAGCGCTGCTTGCGACGCTTGCGATCCTTCCGCGCGCTGCGCCAGACCTCGTACGAGCAGCCGACTACAGCTGCCACAAAGAGGCAGACTAAGGCTATGAAGATGTAGGTGCCTGCTCCCTGTTCTTCCTGCGTCGCGTCCGAAAAGTGGGACTTGTAGAGCACGCGCTTCGGTGGGTCCTCGCCCCATGAGCGTTCACGATTCTGCAAGTCGAAAGGATGTTACTATGATTTTAATAATAGTAAGTAACAATAAGTTAATAGAACTTACCACACTGTCATTCTTTGGCGGTTCGAGTCCACGTGGCTGCGTATGGAAAACGGCGCACTGGGCACTTCGCACACCGGCCGGTGCCGTCACTCGCACCGTCTCGCTGCCTTTCTTGGTGAACAACATGTACTCCTCAAGCGGCTTCATGCCTACGCCACCATTTATTGAAACTACTACGTCTGCAGAAAAAATAAATGTTTTTGATATCGAAAAAAAATTATGGATATTTTCGTTGGTCAAATGCTATACGTACTGCTCAGGCATCCAGTGTAACCTTTGTAAGCTCTGAATCTCTTGTCTGTTGTATTCAATCCACCGAGTTGAATCTCGGTCGCTCCAGGACCGTCGTCGTCCTCGTCGCCTGCGTCGTCTTCGTCATCACCCGAATTCAACGCTGGAATGGGCATCAGTTGCACCTGCTCTCTGTCGATCTAAAAAACGTCAAATTCAATCTTACTTATTCTTCCGTATTATCAAAAGTAAATTTCATTTTATGTTTATATGAAAAAGGATTGTAAAGACTTACTAAAAGAGTGGCAGTGTTATTGTCCCTAACGTAATAAATACTGTGACGAGCTCCGTTCGAGAAGGTTCTATCGTTGAGCCGCACTCCGTATGCTGAGCCTTCTCTGTCTTCTTCAAAAATAAGCTGACCCTCCGACGTGAGAGCGACTAATAAATAATAACTTCTCCTAGAAAATAAAAGCATTAATTGTCAGTATGTAAGCACTAATCGTGAGACTGGATAATCCAGACGTCTCACTTGTTCTCCGTTTGAAGAAGCAGAAGAGCCGAAGTTCGCTGTCGATCTATCGTTGAAAAGGCCAGTTGAATTTTTATTCGATTCACTTCTCCATCCAAATCGAACTCTCGTTGCAAAACGCTTTCTCCGCTAAAATCTGCGCCTTTTTCTGCAATCAGCAACCGAAGCTCATTAATTTCATCGGTTATTATTTATGGTACTTGTAAGACAATCTTATTCAATTATTACCATCGGCACAATGTTCTCCAAAGTAAGAAGTCAACTCGCAGTTGCAAGATGCTTCCTGTTTGCCGAAATCCTCTGTACAGGTTCCTTGATTTTTGCACGGAACAGCATCGCACTTCATGTGACAGTTCGGTAGGACACCCTTGCTACCTTCATGATTGGCTTCGCTAGCCAAATTCGGCAAGTCAACGAGATACTGGCCTATCATGAGGCCTCGTAGACAGCCGATATAACCTTGAATTAGGTTTCCTTCAGCGCCAACGCGTAGGAGATTATCCGGATCGAATCCCCCCAAATTGACCTTGAAATTCGCAATAAATACTCTTTCATTAGACCAGTGCATTGAAAAATTGTCACAATCATTTTGCGACAGTAGATATAGCCTGTATTTGTTACCTGAAAGTAGTCTGTAGGAGGAGCGGGAGGTCTTTGCGGTGCGAGTATCTCCTTTTCTGGGTTGATCCAGGGTTTGTTTGAATAAGTATCGAGAAGAATAGGGACGGCATCGAGGGTCACGTTGTTCTCATTCACGTGCAACGTCGTCGTGTTCTCTGTGCGGACAATGGCTACTTGCACTGAGATGCCAGTATTGGCAGCTGGATACTCGACTGTGATGTTCTTGATTTCGTTGCCGGCATTGAATAAATAGACGATGTTGGTACCGTTAGAGATGTACAGGTGAGCGAAATTATTCAAGTGATCGTTTGCATATAAAATCAACGAGTGCATATCGTATGTGCGGAGGTTGATAAGGATATTCTTCACCAGCATGCTTTTTAATAGAGTTTTTTCTTCCTCCTCTTCGCTAGAGGCGAAGTAATTCTTCTTCAGGAAAGCTCCAGGTGACGTGAATGTTAAAGCTTTGTTGTTGATGTCTAAAGGAAAAAATATTGAAATAAGTAGCGGTGCACCCGTAAAAATTATTTAAATTAATATGAAATTGTGCGATATTCACTTGTTTCGCAGTAGGTGCCAAGGTGTGCCCATCTGTTTTCGCAGACGCAGGTAAAGTTGCTCCAAAGTTCAACGCATCGAGCATTGTTCTGACACTTGTTTGGCTGACACGAGGGTTTACAGTCTTTTATAATTTCAGATAAATGGACTGACATGTAGCTGTGGATATCGAGAATTTCACCATTCACGACTAGACCTCGGAAACAGCCGATCAAACCTTGTCTCACAGACGAAGTTCTTAAATGTTCCCTGGAAAACAAACCAAACATCTGAAAAACTTTTCACTATAATACGCCTGGTGCTTATCAAGATGATGAAACAGAAAACTTACGCTGTAGCACCGCCGATAAACATGGAACCTTCGAACGGACCAAACTCCTCCTCGGGCAACAAATCGACCATCTGAAAGTCTGTATTTATCATGAACCTCACGTGATAGTCATTATAATCTATCCAGATCTTCTGCCACTCTCCGTTGTTCAATTTTCTTCGACTCTTCACTTCGAGTTCTCTAATCGTCCCCGTGTTCAGGGTGAAATTGAAAGTTAGCCTGTAGTCAGATGTAAGCGCTACCATAAACGATGGATAGTTGCTGCGAATGGGAGGTTGATACAGGAGAATAGCCTTTTCCCCGGTCGTTCTAAAACTGAAGGCTATGTCACCCTTTCGCCAGCCGGGCACTTCGATGTACGATTGCGACGTCGTGAAAGTCACGACGTACTTTTGCGTATCTGCACAAATTTGAAATAAATAAATTAATAACGATTATCTTTTTGTCTTTGTCGAGAGTGTAAAACATTTCTTACTCGTTTCGACGCACTCGAGAGGCCCGAGTGTAATTCGACCCTGGGCATCCTCTTCGAGATCTCTCTGTTGCAGAAAGACCATCTCCGTAATTCCCAAAGACTCTGGGGTTTCGTAGTAGCCCTCGTCAGACAACCACTTGCCAGCTGACACGTCGCAGTTGCAGCTCAGGTTGGAAGTGACGCACGTTCTATTGACTATTGAATAAAAATATATACTGTGTCCTCGGTACATCCTTGCATTATTCGCGGGCTGTGTAAAAATAGATGGTAGTAAAAGCATGATTACCTCCGCAAGGACAGGAACCTCGATTGACGTTTCCAATGTAGTCGACGGGGGTGCCCTTCGAGCTCAAAAACCACGTCGCGCTGTGCAGTTCCAACGGAGCCTTGTAGCAGTCGTACTTGACGTATTGGCTGCAGTAGAGCGAGTGCGATATGAGCTCCTGCAGCATCTCCGCGGTGAATTGCACGTAACTGATGCTGAACGAGAAGTCGGACTCGGTTATCGAGCGCACGTCCACTTGGGACGGCAGGTTGTGCTCGACGATCGTTTTCGTGGAATCCTCGATCGCTTGGAACTCGCATTTGACTAGGGCTGGCGGAAACCTACCGTTGCCGTCGATATCGATTCTATAAACGTCGTCTTTGGTGTAGCCTAGGAGAGCTAGTTCCTCGCACGTTTTTCTGTATTGAGCTGAAAATCGATTTCACGAATCAAGTTCAGATGAGATGCAATCATGCGCATCAACGAAACTAGTGGTATCTTACCGAAGTGACAGTTTTTTCCTATGTAACCGGTGTCTGTACAATCACAGGTGATTCTATCTTCTTTGACAGAACACTTTCCTCCATGCTCGCATGTATTCGGTCTCTTGCACGGATCGACGAATTGGCAGTTATCGAGCGCAACTTCTCCGACTACTCGTTCGGTATTAATAATATATCGAGGCTCGACTCTTTGGTCATTCACCACGATTTCTCTCATGCATCCGACCAAACCTATAAAAGGGATTATTCCAACGATTCGAATTGCGCTTCACTTTTTGGATTTGAGTACTTTACGGGAGCAAATATTCACCAGCGTTTCCTTTGCCACTTCCGATGATGACTCGATCTCCAAGCTCCAGGTTCATCTGCAATAGTTTACTTTGCTTGTTTTTGTAATCGACGAGAATGCTGAGCTCTTCTTTCGTGTAGTTCAGCTCAACAGCATGCCAAGAGGTGTTGTATGGAAATTTTACAGCTGCGGTGACCGTCATATTTTCTCCTAGGACCGGGACCAGATGGAAACGAATTTCATCGTTGACGACTCGTAGCTGCAAGAAAACAAGTCGCTGTACTCGTGGGCCCCTTGTGCAAACAATGTACAAGGTTTAAGGGTTTTTTTCCCCGTAATACCTCCCAATATCCTGGACCGCTTTCGCTCTTGACGTCGCCAGAAGCAACGACGGCTATCGGCTGGAAACTTTTGAAATCGAAATTAAGTTTCAGAGTATCGGTGCTCTCTATTGGCCACCAAATGTGACTTCCGGCGAAGGGATAAGTAATCGGTATAACTTCTACGTCGTCTTCGTAATATTCGGGCTCCAATACTCCGATGTAGTGGACCATAGGATTCGATCGTTTCAATTCGTAAATTATCGACTTGTCGTTGAAGAAAACGTACTTCAGAGATCCTGAAATTTGGTTTATTTACAAACAACCGTGATCAACAAAGTGAACAATACGAAATTCCAAGTCGATGCCTACCTGCAAAATTGTTCGTCGATGCAAGTCCTTGTTTCTTGTTTAGTTCAGGCCCACCACCGATGTAGATCTCAGGGTCGATGATCATGTTGTAATTTTCGCCAGGTACCTCGAGCATCCTGACTTCATCGTTAAGACTGATGAACACCATCGATACGTTGTGAAAAATAGTGAGATTGTTCCAGTAGTTCATAGTTATGTGTTGACCAAAAGTTGTGTGGATTTTCGAGTCGTGTCCAAAGTCAAGCTCGACTATGACAGTAGCGTTGATAATTGATGCAGCGATGTAGTGAGCCGTGCCATCGATCTCTCCCGAGGCGTAGAACAGCGCTGAATCGTCCCATTTTGTCTAGAGTGACGTTAGTAAAAAATAAACAAAGATGCAAAATATAAAATTCAATCATGTTTGCCATCTAATATGAATAATCCTTCAAAAAATTCCTTGAAAAATACGGGACCTAAGATATGCAAAAGCAAAAATTTAGATATTTTTACAGAAATTTACTTTCAGCTACTCGATATCCTTATAAGTTTTATGAGGTCAATTTAAAAATAAGAAGATTGCAACGTACTAAAATAGGCATGTCCAACACTGTACCTTAAATGCAAGGCTGATTCTATTGACTGACGAGTGAACGCGATCCTTCCAGTCGTAAACCCGAAACGACACGTATGAAGATCCACGCAGCGTCAGAATAGTGGCAGCTGCAAATGAGAATATTACATAAGCAACAACATCTCACTCGCTAATGCAAAAATTAAGGCAAATGCTGATCGACACCTACTGTACACATCGCACCTTTCTCCCTCGTACTTGGTGCCGAAGCAGTCGCACGTAAGACTGTTATAATGGTTGACACACTGGCTTCCCAAGAAACATAGATTCTCTCGTGTTTTACATCTGTATGTCAATTCAACCGATATTAATAGCTGTTGATTGTGATAATTGATGTGTAAGATCGAGGCGAAAAAAAATATTACTTGTCGATGCAGCCTTCTTTGACGTTCTCATGTTTCGTAGCGATAAGCGGTCGGATGGGAAGAAGATCGCTGGCGGACTTTCCCGAACTCAGCACCATGTCCATGATACACCCGACGAACGACTCTATAATGTATTTAACGCCGTGTAACCGTTCTTCAGAGCTCAATCCTGAAATTAGATGTATCTTTTTGATTTTATCTGACGGCATGCGAGAAATCATGGAATAATTTATAACTTAAAAATAGATGTAAATTTTTTCTTTAGTACTTACGATGAATTCAATTGTGATAACCATTTTTTTTTACTTTTTGAACGCGGTTTAAATTATTTGACTAAAATTTACTCTACTGAACTACTAAAATCAGTTCATACAAACAGTAAAAACTTGACTGTGAAAAAAGCAAAAATTTCCAATCATATGGCGATTCTTGCCAGAGAGATTTTTAACCGATCAACAAATTTGTATAAAACTCAAAAAATTCTACAGACCTCCAATCAATACCACGGATGCAAGCTCTTCGGATACACCATAATTCACAATGTGCTCGAGCACCTCGACAGTGGTCTCAGCTTGCTTGCCATCAACGCTCGCGATGAGCTTAGCCCCATGGACGTCGATCCTCACGAGAACACTGTGCCACTCGTCGCGATTCAGTCCCTCGCCAACGGTCAAACTCGTCGAATTTTTGCCAAACACGTGGACCACTTTTAGCTGGCCCTTCTCTACTATGACGTACAACGCGTAGGGATCCAGACGTTCCGGCCGATCCTTGACGCTATGGTAGACGAGAAGACCATGCGGCAACTTGGTCCGGAACTTGAATGAGATCTCGCGACACAGTCGCAGTTGAAAGGTTTTGATACCAGGGCCGTCCAACTGAATGAAGGTATTGCTCTGGGCGAACATGAAAGTCTTTTCGTAGCCGGACTCCATGAACGTCAGCTCCTGCATAAACGCGATGGAAGAGAGTTGAGTACTTATTCCTGAGCAATTTGGTGAAAACCGATCCAGTCGCACAGTTTCGAAAACATTGACATACCTTTCCTCTTTTGTGCTTTGGTACGGGTGGTCTCGTTGGTTTCGTGGGTGTGAATGTGGGTATTGGTGTCGTGGTGGTCGTTGACGAGGTTGTGCTCATTACCGTTGCACTCGTCGTTACGAATACGCTCCCCTTTGTCACCATGTACGGCGGCAATGTATCTTTTTTTAAAACATTCACAATAATTAACTTACGAATCCAAGTTGCAAAAATGTTCGGATGAAATCCTAATATTAGTCTAACCGCGAACGTCATATTTTCCAACAACGTTTTAAAATTTCAGATGCAAATTTATTTAGAGTGTGAACTCTAAAAGAACACTTACGCTCAGGTCCGCCGACGCAGTGATGCATGCACTCCTCCTCGGTGTTGAACCGATTGTCATTGCCTAAGCAGCCACCGTAGACAAAAGTGCTACACTTGCCCTCGGTATGGTTGAAAGACCACTTGTGGACATAATTTTTGCAGGGCCCATGCTCGGTCTTGACGAAGCATCGATCCGGCAGGTCGCGCCTCGTCGTCGTCGACACTGGAGCCGTCGTCGCATGCTGCTGCTGCTGCTGCCCGATGAATAGTGAGGTGATCGTCGACGTTTGCGGGGTGACGATCACGTCGTCGGACGCCTCTTCCGACAGAGTGGCCTGACAGGTCTCGGGCTTCAGGAGAATCGCTATCGTCAGGATCCCGAGGATCCATTTGCCTCGGCTCGTCATTGTGCCTCATTCGTAGACGATTCGCAGGAGGGCTGGACTTTATAATTACAAGCCTGTGAAAGTGGATCGTCGTTTTATTTTGATTGTCACATTACGGTATAGCTTTCTTGAGCATATAATTTAACTAAACTGTTACGATCGGATAATATAAATAAATAAAAAGTATACATTCTTTTTTGTAAAATTTAGTAAAAAAATAACTTTATCATTGCACTAGTGGAAGCCATGCGCATTGTTAGAATGCAAATCTGTCATTCGGGTAGAAAAAAGTACGATGAATCATAATTTGTTCATTGTGCACAGGCTCCTTTTCCATTACATTATCGTAAGTTTTCTCCACGGAATACAAAGTTCAATTACGCTGAGTCGCTCGCCAAGTATACGCGCTGTAATAAAAAGCACGTACTATGCGTATACTTATAATACATGACGGATAGGAGTTCTAATAGAGACTCGCCACCTCAGTGAGTCGCGTGTCGCGGCGCACTTTGGAATAACAAGTTCCTCTGAAGAAAAAAAAGCAGTAACGCAGTACCAAAAGGGCCTATATCGCACGTCGGCCTGTTACATTCGGAGCACGTGTGCGCGCCCACGCGTCGAGTCAGCTTCGCCGAAGCGCAGTTTTCAAAAGATCCGTTTCCTTCCGGACTCGTAAGTACGATGCGTGTTCACGGTTAGCCGCCGCGGACGCCTCATACTTGTCGCTGAGGCTTCTTTCGGATATTAACGACGTCCACGTATGTGATCTGAGCTAAGGAGCCACCCGCGACGAATGATTGGAGTTTCTATGGTGTATTGCTGATGATAATAACAATAGAGTTAGGATCGGGATACTTTATCGCAAAGTACTTTGCAATGATCTTTTAGTTATAATTTTTAAATATAACATAGCATCTTAATCCTTTTGATACTTTAAACATATTAGATAATGTAACTGGATGATTTTATACAATATTATTTTTAGATGCATGCTAATTTATTAATAATTTTTTTTTGTTTGAAACATCCATTTATAATAATTAATTTTATACTCTTGATTAAGCACTTTTTAATTTAATCTTGTGCACCCAGTAGTATCAGAAAAAATCAAGTTATGATTCGAACAATTTCTCTCAGACATAAAATCCATCAGTTTGAGAAAACGATCAGTAGCCAGTAGTTTTGACGTAACTTTGTCTGAGCCGAGTCACTTACCGGAATCTGACTTCTATCTCCTCTATCGCTCATCAATCAATCGCCCAACAGCTCGCCGAAAGGCTGACTGTTGCTTTTACGCGGCTACACGAGGACCACCCATTAGTATACGTATTGAAAGAGAAACAGATCTTGAGTGAGAACAGTCGATAACTATACAGCTCCTTTTGATTGATGGGGATGAAGTCTTATAAGTGTTTCACATTAAAGTGTAGGGCTAATGTGTCGGAAATCGCTTTTAGAATTTCTTCAATATTTATACATTGTCTTGAGATATCTCTGTCTAACTTAGAGTAAATTCATGCGGTGATTACATTTTTGTCATTCCAAACTCGTAGCAACATAAGAAAGGTAAAATGACTTACATATAAATCTACTCCAAGCAAGACTTACATTTTTAAAGAGCCGCTAAGAGAAACGGCTGTAATACACGCTAATTCTCGTGCTAAGTGGTTCCCCGTGAGACCAATTGGATATGACGATTAGATTCTCAAGTACGTCTGTGAAAACAGTCCGCTGGATACCCTCGACCCATTAATATGCTGTTGCTATTTCCCACCTGACTGCGCGCAAAGTGATTTTACTCGAAACTAAATCAAACCGATAGCATCGCACCATTTAGAATCCTGTCACGTACCACTTTTTCGCTATTGTACGCGAAAAGCTCCCACTCTGCCGGAATATACAATCGCAGCATCGACCAGGCTGATGATTATAGCCAGTGGAGAATCTTTCCTCGAGCTATATTTTTCTTAGTAATCCCGTGACTATATTATTGCAGCGAAGCGGCGTGAACGTCACGTACATCATACAGGTGTAATAATTATATCACACACAAGGACTTAGCCAAACGCAATTTTATCACGTGGTCAAACTTTTCCCGCACACCGCATACCTACATATAAGCGCGCGATCTTAATAGAACCGCCTGCACTCGCGGCGGAGAAGCTCGCGCAAAGAAGGAAGTTATTAACATCGGGTCGTCGTAGCAGCATAATAGAGCGCGCGTGTAATCATTTTAGTCGAAATAATTAGCGCCAACCGATACCAACCGGACGTGGAATCGCAGGCGAGTAATAGTTCGGTCTCAAGAGTTTCGACTTTTCGATCGTGCTTCGGAGCATAGACAGGCGTATACAGATAAGTCTCCGTAACGCGTGGAAAATTTGACTGTCGCGTTTCGTGCATTGAGCAAGACGATTTTCGAGGCTGTATCCGAACTCATGACGACAATCTACAAGCATCAGCCACCGTGCCTGTTTCCCAATAACCCATATGAATGATACACGGTGTACACCTATCACTTGCTCTTGCGCAAGAGCACGCACGGAAAGCAGTCGAACGGGCAAGTCTTCCTTCGATGGGCGCAAAAGTCAGGGGCGAGCATCGCACACACGCGTCACACGACTAGAAAACGTCCTTGTCCGCGCGCCGTACGAAACGCTTTCGAACACGTCGCGTCTATTGGCGGATGTGCGCGGGCCGTCTCAATTGTCTCGGCGACGAGAGAGCGGAGCGCGCGCGCAGCTACACGGACGCACGATGTAGCGCATAAGAGCGCAGAGACCTGCGCGCTATATGCTGCGTCGATTATTATTATCACATCGCGTAGTTCATTACGCCCTTTCGGTTCTTACCGGTTTTCGTGTCGAGCGCACGTGATCCTCGTTTGCGGATCGTCTTTATCTATGCACTGCGTTTGAGTTGTGCGATATTTTACGAGCTGGTTTGTGCTTGAAAACAAACAATCGTGTGCGTCGTGTTGACATAAATGCAAAGACCCGTCACGCGTCGCTGATGACAAAGAGGCCGAATTCCATGACCATCCTTCAGTGTACACACTTCAGTCATGCGCGCAACACACGAGTCGTCAGCTAATTTATTAATGACCGCGCGCTCTGACGACGAGAGAGCCGAGCGGCGTTCATCCATCTCTCCTTTGCTATGGTTTATTGACTTGTTCGTCGCTCGTCAACTACCTACAAGAGATCGCCAGCGATTGTCCGGAGCTGATCGTTTCGTTCATTCTCAAATTGACATTTGACAAAACTCGCCGCTCCCTTTTCGTTCTACTTCGTCTTATACACCGCGCACAAAGATATAAGATTCACAATAAAACTTTGAAATATCAGGTGGGACTTCGTAGTACATATTATAGAGGCCGAACAAAAGACAGATCTGCTATACCTGCCGCGGCTTATGAATAAAAGTCTCGCAGGGGCATAAAAGTAGGCCCGCAAAAATAGCTCGCCCTGTGCAAATACATCTCCGCGCGGACTGTTCTCGGGAAATCGATATATCGAGCAAAACGCGACTCGGCGCCGACGAGTGCTCCAGTTTTCCCGGCGCGGAGCCACGCCGGAGCCGACAAAGGTTACGGGTTGAACTTGGAGTGAGATTCACCCAGATACCTGTTTACTACTGCTCCCGTTTTTTCAACTTTCGGACGAGCTGGAAAAGCGATCGATCACGAGGCTTCAAGGTTTCTCGATTTTAAGAGGTGTTTATTAACGGTGACCGCGTGTGCGTGTGGTTATCTTAAAGAATCGACTGTATTATAATTGCGATTACCATTATTTTCTGCTCTGCATATTCTAAAGTATATAGTTAACGACGATTGGTTGTGAAGTTTGAAAGATTTTTAAAGCGAAATAACTGCATTTCGTCGAATAAATGCAAATAACGTTCGAGTCACTAAGTATGGCAAATAAAAGAAAGGCGAGGTGAAAGACAGTCACGAACTGGCCAGCAAATGTCGTTGGCCTCTGACAATACTGCTAAGAATGAGTAGAAAAGTTTCGTCGCGTCGCGCGTAACAGGACCCCCTCATTTCGAATTCAAGCGACGCGCGCGCACGCGTTAATGTCTCCGTATAGACTTATACCAACGTGCGAGGAGACACGTGGGGCATATCCTTTGCCGTTGCGGTGAATCATTAGCTTTCATTGTATATTTTTGAAAATGCTCGTGTACAAGTAGAATAAGCGCGTGCGCGGGAGGATGCACGGATTTACGAGATAAGATCGATGCATTGTGGAACCTGATTGAATCTTGGAATATTAATGATTTCATGCTCCTGAGTCAACTCTACACGAGTATTATTTTTTTTTTCTGTACTTATAGTAATCTACTCGATAAAATTTTAAACGCCAACAGTATACCTACTCTTGATTTTCTTTTTCAACAAATTGACTAACTATTTCTATGTGAAAATGTTTATCTAATATTATTACTTACAGAATGTGAGACCATTACGGTCAAGTTTCGCTTTTACGCGTGTGAAGTAGCACGTCCACGCGTCGCTTGTCGCCGCATGTCGCGTGTGTGTTCTAGAGATCCGGTTACGACCGGCTCGTTATGTTTACCTTTGCCTAATGTCGAAGATTTTCTGCCTCGCTCAGTTTTACATACAAATAATACGCCGACCGCTAATGGATTGAGTGTAATAGATTTCACATCTTTTAAGCTGTTTAGGAAATGAACGCTATGGATGCCGCATGAGGAACGAAACCTTTTTAATATTACCTTATTACTTCAATTAGTACGATAACGCAATGACTAAGCTAGCGAGAACTGTTCCATTATAATGCCAGAATCACTAATTTCTAGCCGCGATGAATCATTGGGAGCACGCTTTAGATTGCTGTTTGAAATCGCATCGGTCGCATTAATATTTCTAATAAATCTCATTGAAAACTCAACTGAGCATTTGCAGCGGCTCGGATAATGAATGCGCAAAAATCAGCATATCTCTCGAGATGTGTGAAGAAATGAACGAAAACCAGTTATTGCCGCCTGCGTAAGGTGCACAAACTTTAAATTTTAAGTTGATTCGTCTCGAAACAATTTAATCAATGTATTTTTTGCGTCTGTCAATAACAGTGTCACGCGCGGTTTATCAACGAATCGCGCTTTTTTTAGAACCATTTCTTCTCACTATAATAATAATTATGACGTGTCAACGCGAGCGTCATGTTTGATTTTATTACTATTACTCAATCGTAAGTATGGATAAATAAGCAAAAAAACTCAGTTAAAAAATATAATGCGTCGAGTTTTTTAAAGAAAATTGGGCTATTTAAATGTTCGTTACCACACGAATCGAGGAAAAAAGTTAACAATTTCGATTCCTCGAATCGTCACAGCAAAACCGAGCCGTCAACTCCTATTACAGCGAAGCAGCCTAAAACAGTGTAAGTGCTGTAAACAGCAAGTATTTACCTTTATAATTAAACACGTGCGCATACGGAGCCGAACTGCAGCAGCTGAACAAGGTCGTTGTCATCGTCGTTGCCGCACCACTCGCATCAGCTGCATTGCCTCGGCGATCTCGTGACTGCGGCGGTCGCTCCTCATATCACAGGACGCTTTTCAATATGACGGTTGACCCGATCGCGTCGAACGAGAGCTGGTCCGCGCGGATTGCAAGCTACAGGTGCAGTTGTCGCTTTTCTTTCATACCGCTAGAGAGAGAGAGAGAGAGAGAGAGAGAGAGAGAGAGAGAGAGAGAGAGAGAGAGAGAGTGAGATATTGAATTGTTCAATTCGTGCATCGAAAAGCTGATGATACTTCTAACGTAATAGAAACATCGCCCGCAACAATGTCATAACACACACAGCGACGCAGTAAAAAATCGGTCGGTAATCAGTGCGCAATTACCTTGCACGCGAATCGAACCCGCACCAACAACGTTGTGTAGCCGGTGCACGCACAGTTCCAACAGCCTTGGAGTAAAACAAAAATTGCATGCTAACGTTTAAATAAGAAAAAAAGAAACTCAGTCACGCGCGACAAGTCAGTTCGACGAAAATTAAGGAATCGGTCAGCCCAACGAAATGGAAAAATCGAATTTGGAGCGCGAGCGTGGGTGCTTGCGGCGCGGCGGCGTTCGCGCCTACGACTGTCGGCCGGCGCGCTGCTTTGCCGGTCTAGAGCCTCTGCTCGCTGCTATCGCTCATATCTATCTTTCTCTTTGTTGATCGCGCAGTCGCGTGTGCAAACGCTCTCTCTCTCTCTCTCTCTCCACCCCTCTCTCTCTCCCTCTCTCTATATCTCACTCTCTCTCTCTCTCTCCCTCTCTCTATATCTCACTCTCTCTCTCTCTCTCTCTCTCTCTCTCTCTCTCTCTCTCTCTCTCTGTATGGCTATGTATATAGGTATAGTCTCGAGCGAAGCCTCCTGATGCGCTGGTCCCCTCTTCGTTGACTGACGGATGGACAGTCGCTGGGTTCCGCATTAAAAGAGCCTCGTTTCTAGATACGCAACAACCGGGCTGGTGAGTTCTAGATCGGCCATCGGAGGAGGGCATATATTAACGATTTTTGGGCTTTTACACTGAGAAAAATTGACATAGTAGGGATTACTACAAGTTGTACTATACGCCATAGTAATTTGAAATTGTTAGTAATTACAAAATTTATAGTAAATGTAACAATATTTTTGTAATGGTTACTATACTTTTTTAGTAAAATTTTAAAAATAGAACAATTTCTAATTTAAACCATCGAGTTTTACCCTAATTTTTACTATAAATTTATTAGTACTAATTACTATAAAATATTGTGGTACCTGCTAGAGTTTATAGTAAAATTTTGGCTATAGTTACTACATATATTTTTCTCGGTGTACGGGTGCGGATTTCCAATGCTGGCTCAAACTTTATGTGGCAAAAAAGAACGGTTGTTGAAATCTGCGTATATGAGAACAGGTGTCTCGTGCGTTCTGGGAAGTCAGAATTGCAGAATTATAGTAGGTCTATTGATAAGTTTATTGGCTTTCTGTTTAAGCGAGATTAATGAGTTTGATGCATGGTTGTTGTCTTTTGTACGAGATTATAAAACTGCAAATCACATTTTGATCGACGAGTTTGTCTTATTGCAATACTCATGTTGTTCGTATATGCGTTGGAAAGTAAACTGATTTGCTTTTCTGATATACCTGTACGAGGAAGGGACGATTCTTAAAGTTGCAACTAGTATCTAAATGAGCAAGTTGTACAGAAGCATGGGACTTGCATAACAGCTTGAACTACTGCAACAAAACTAATCGGTTAAACGTCTCGAGAGGCAAAATCTCTGCAAATCTCATCGAAAGTGATATATCTATGTTGCACGAGTTTGTCGCTGCACAGAGTAAACGCACAAGCATGCAGGGGTCAGCGAGAGGAATATGAATCGCGCCGAAGAGAGAGTAGAGTAGAGAGGTTCAGTTGTCGAAAGAAAAAGAGCAAGAGCACGTCAGAGCGAGTGAGCACTTCAGTCAGTGCACAAGTCTCACGTGTCCCTCTCTCTCTCCCTCTCTCGCTCTCTCTCTCTCTCTCTCTCTCTCTCTCTCTCTCTCGCTCTCTCTCTTTCTCTCTGCCGAGAAAGAGTAGTAACAGTAGCAGTGGCTCGTAAGTGTAACAAATAAACTGGCAACGAGATAATAGACAAATTGACCCTAAGCACATCCGATTCGTTACCCGCGAGTCGTAAGGTCGTATAGCTGTGCGAGTACACTCTCGGCTCTGTTCTTTCTCCTCGTATTGTTATACGTGTGCTTGCGAACTACGCGTGGTTTCAAGGCGACGTAGAGCATCCCGTTTCGAGAACTCGAACATTTGTGGTGTAAATTTTTCGGTATACTGCTCAAGCCTATATTTCTTATTATTCACTCGACTCTTTATCTTGTTTATTGGCGACACGCCTTGCGCGTGTACGCATGTACCTACGTTTAATGAATGAGATAAATAATCCATGGTAAATAGTTCCAAAAATGTTATTAACATTTAATAAAGCATATTATACTCAAACGCACAACACCTCCAAACATGGTTCTGCAAGTTTTAACGAAATTGAAAAGTTCACTATTACGAAGCCTGTAAAATCTAGAAGAAAGAAATATAATGTATATTGTTATTTATATACTTGCATGACTTTGTTGATCATCGTTCAATTTTCATCCGCATTATGTATCTAAAGAATACGACTATTTATTGTGGCTGCGTTTACCTGATTTCGTATGTTTTCATTGCAAGAAGCAGTTGTCGGACAAAAACCGTTTGAAAACAAAGCAAACCGGAGAATCTGAAAAATGCAGCCTGAATCATGAAACCTGGAAGAAGGATCCAATACTCCCGAGGGCCCTATCGATCCATGATATACGCCCGCCCCTATGGGCCTGCGATTCCGGCGTACAAGCTTATACCCTCGATGAGTCACGCCAGCAAGCAAATAAGTACACACAATGTGCATACACGCGGCGCGCGGGAGATAAGATTATAGAGCCAACTGGCGAGAAGATCTCTCTTTTTCCGTTCTCTGCCCTGTTCTTTCTTTTGACCAAGCTTTAGTAACGGCGAGGAAGGGCCTTATCGCGTGAGCGCCAGCGTCGGATTTTCACTGATTAAGAAAATGCCACCGTACGAGTTATAAATATTAAGTCTGATTTTATGTAACTCTTGAGTAAATGTATTATGTGAAGGTCAAGTCGTGAAAATGCTTAAATATTTCGCTGAGTTTTTGAATAAGCCAATTTCATGCACATTAACTTGTTTTTTTTATTGAAATTCTGAATTCGTATGGTATTTTTTATATAATAATTTAGGTAATGATTATAGTCTATGACAATATATATATTTTTTTTTTCATCTAACTTTTGGCCAAAGTAAGAAAGAAAATCATTTATAACCATTGAATTTGATCGAGGAACATTTTCATACCCATGAAAATGTAACCTAGAAAAAGCTAACAATGAATACCATGTTTTAAGCCCTAATCAATATACCTAAAAGCCAATTTTAGACTCCTTTCAACTGCTAAAATTAATTTTTTAGCGAGCTTTTTATTATTATGCGTATTATATCATTATATGTAAATGAATCTGCAATTTTGAGTTATTAAATATCTAAAAATTATAGAATAGGTACAACAAAAAAGATAAATTTTTCCTCTGATGTTTAAAAAAGAAAGTATACTTTTTATGTTTTAACTGCACTTTTAAATAGTCGACAAGAGAAGTTTCGGACTGCTTGACGAGGCACATTGTGTCGCAAAAGTGTGGTGAGCTTGAGAAGAATCTTCATTTCAACTCGGACAGCTGTTTTCGGGAATCAAAAAATGCCCAAAGATAAAGAAGAATTAAACATCCGCCGTACGCGTCACGGCGAGCCGCGAGCGTTCAAACACTTGCACAGATGTTACATGAGGTATGCGCGAACATCGAAGCCCGCTATCAGATAAGCCGATCTAATATACAAACACGCGCGGGTTTTCAAACACTCGCATAGTCGTACATTTTTGCGTGAATCAATTATTGGGCTTATGATCACTATGACCTTTTGTTTTTTAAATTTACTTGTCCCGCACAATCTGTGAGCAGCTCTGTTTGAACATATATACATATAAGATCAATTGGGGAAAAATGTCACGTACTTAACGTGAAGAATTCAATTTCTATGCAAATGACTTTTCAAGCTCTCGGTGTACTCCACTCCTCCGACCGTGTGTATATATACGAAGTCGAAAGAGGTCGTCCGCGACTCACGAGGGAGGATTTAGGAATCTTGGGTGTGCTAGTCGGCACAATATTAGGGAGCTGCTAACAGCCGTAAATATTATTAACGGAGCCGAGCGTAACGCGATTAAGCAGCCGATGAAAAGGAGCCGCCGCAGCCGCATGTAGAGATGCAAGAGGCGCAAGATTATTAGCGGCTGCTAAAATGTTCGACCCACATGTTGTGTCATCGCCCGTGCACCGAAAGCACCTCGAGTATGGGTTCGTGCGCACGTATGACATGATTTTTTTACTGGTGTGCTTATTTTCTAAATACTCACACCTGATGATGTCTGGGTAAAGCTTTGTTAAGGTTATGAACTATTCAATCTATCAGTCTTGTCTGCTTATAATAGGTAGTAAGCAATTTATGTATTCAAGATTCAACTATGAACAGTAAAAAAATCCAGATTCTACTAATAAAATTTCTCTCGCTTCAGCTTCATGATTTTTTTGATTGGGCTAGCAATTTTCTCGTGACCACTTTTTGTAGAAACAGAAACATATTCGATTATTAATAAATCATTTTTAGATTTTTTAGGTGAGGGAAGATTAAAATTGTAGCTGGTATTAATTTATTACATTGTTATAATAGAAACTCGAAAAGGATTTTACAAATTGGACTAAATTTTTTAAACTGAAAAATTAAATCAACGATATTTAAACTTTAATGTTGGCACCCTTTACAATTGATGAATACAAGGCAAACAAAAAAGAGTAATTATTTGACTTGCAACTTAGAATAATTATAAAAAGACAGCACTTAATTACTCAAAACATATTTGTCTGTTCTTGAAATGCAAAGGTTTATTCTGAAAACAGTTGAAACGTTTTATCTCACTTGCCGGCCACACAGCATAATATTGCAACTTAAATTCTACATCAGACTGACGCCTGTACTCAAGCAACCCTCCGCATGCCTGACATCAGCTGATTCTACTTGCTTTAGCTACGTCTATATATTACGATGTTCTAAAACTGCTTTTTACTTCCTCCTAGAGGAAGCTTTGTAATACTAACATTTTCAGTTTCTCTAAAACTTCATAGAAACGTATTTGGAGGTGTTAAGAGTTCAAATCATGCGTTTTTAGAAAATGTTCGTGCGGATGGCTCTGTGCGTGTGTGTGTGTGTGTGTGTACGTATACCGTTATGATTCTGGAACCACGCGACCGATCGTAACAAAATTTGACATGCATAGATGTTTTATGATTCTGACCATTTAATGGCCATATTATACCCATTTTTCTATTTTTTAAAAATATTTTTGCTTTGTTTTCGATTATATAACTCAAAAAATTAATTTAAAAAAAGTAAAAGGTATGGCGAGTTGGATATATTCCGTAACGAAATAACAGATAAAAAAGAACTGAGATAAATCAACCAAAGTCAAGATTATTACATAGATAGATATTACATAGATATATGACGCAACAAACATAGTCTCAACGCTAAGACGGACCATGCAAGAGAGCAAGATTATTCAGTTGATCAAGGAGGTGCAATCCAGGCCATTTCTTTGGGAAAGAACTTTCAAGGAGTATTAAAACAAGACTAAAAATGGTCAAGAGTGGAACAAGATCGCAGCTGACTTGAAAGAATCCAGTAAGTATGAATCTAAGCAATATTAAACGTTCTTTATTCGAACGTCATTTTGTTCTTACCTAAAGGTCATGCAAAACAGAAATCAGCCCTTCAGAGGAACTTATATGTCACAGAAAGATATCCACTATACAAAACAATTTCTCAGTTATAATTTTGGTATGACGATTGCTTTTTATAGTTGAATACTCTATGAGGCTTATTCGCTGTGAACGCGTCGTTGGAGGGGAGGGCTGGCGCTGGTGTC
The DNA here is from genome assembly GCF_009193385.2 of Nasonia vitripennis. NCBI lineage: Eukaryota > Metazoa > Arthropoda > Insecta > Hymenoptera > Pteromalidae > Nasonia > Nasonia vitripennis. Next base: position 21,687,600 of record NC_045760.1, read on the forward strand.
ACTTTTCGCACGTTATCTTATGGGATGTACTCCCGAAATGAGGACGCCACGGTATGTGATGCGTGCTCACAGCGAATAGGTCCTTTTACAGGGCCCATTTCAGTGTTGCATCTTGCATGATACTTGGCTTTGAACAAAGGAACTATACAAGAAAATGGTTAAAAATCATTGATTTGAGTGGTTAGTAATAGAAAGCAAGTAAATCTTATATCCATGGCCACTTTTCTTGAAAAGTCCCTTTGTTCGCCTACGGCGCCCTCGACTCCCACTCGTGCTCAAGACATCACCATCGCTAGAAAAAGCCAATTTTCCCCCCTAGTTGCACAATATACTATTCTCCGCTCGAGCGGGGTGAAATTTTTGTTCTCCTCTCTGTTAATACCCGTTTTTCAAATATCTCAAATTTTCTCATATTTTTTAATTTTTTCAACTTTCTCACATTTTTTAATTTTTTCAAATTTCTCAAATTTTTTTGCACGACTTAAAATGTACGATCTTCTACCCAAGTTTCAGGCATAAAAAAGTTCCTTTCATGCCCTTGTTGGAAAAAACACGGTGTGTAATATGGGAATAGAAGCTACGTCAGACTCGGGTGAGGTGGATTCAGCACTTGTCTAACCGTCGCCGACTCGTGCTGTCACCTCACCCACGCTTGACATAGCTTATTTTCTCCCCTTATTGCACAATGTACTATTTTCATTTTTAGAAAAAATTTAATATCTCTAAAACTTAGTTGTCAAACGTTTTAAAAATGTATGACGATAAAAAAAGGCTAAATTAGATAGCTTACAGAATAGAAGCGATAGGACCGTAGAAGAGTATTCTAACGTAAGGAAACAGACGAGCGCGATCTACAGAAATAAGAAGCGGGAGTATCAAAAGAATCTTATTAGGAGAATAGAAACTAACAGTAAGGAAAATAACCCCCGCGAAATGTACAGAGGGATTAACGCCATCAGAAAGGGTTTTAGGAGTAGAGCGCAATTGATGAAGGACGAAAACGGGGACCTTGTAACAAATGACAACGAATTACTGTCGCTGTGAAAAAATTATTTCGATAAATTATTAAACGTGCACGAAAATAGCGAAGAATTAGGGGACGAAATTCACACTGCTGAACCCCACGTGGAGGAACCGAGCTACCAAGAAGTAGAGGCCGCGATTAAAAAACTAAAAAAGAACAAAGCCGCGGGAAATGACTCTATACCAGCTGAGTTACTCAAATATGGGGGCGTCGAGCTCACTTTCAAAATCTATAAACTAGTATGTGCCATCTGGAAAAATGAAACAATACCCGAAAATTGGAAGGAATCTATCATTATACCGATTTTTAAAAAGGGGGATAAGACAGACTGCAATAACTATAGGGGTATTTCACTTTTAGCAACGTGCTACAAAGTTCTGTCAAACGTAATACAAGCTAGACTCACTCCATTCGCGGAAGATATAGTAGGAGATTATCAGTGCGGATTTCGGCGCAACAGATCGACGAGCGATCAAATGTTTACCATAAGACAGTTGTTAGAGAAAAAGTGGGAATTTTGCGAAACCATACACCAACTATTTATAGATTTTAAAAAAGCGTACGACTCTATTAAGCGAAGCAAAATGTATCAAATTCTAGTACTTCTCGGTGTACCGAAAAAACTCGTGAGATTAATTCAAATATGTCTGAACGGAAGCACGGGAAAGGTCCGAGTAGGCAGTAATGTATCAGAACCCTTCATGATACGCGATGGTTTAAAACAAGGGGATGGGCTCTCTACGGTGCTGTTCAACTTAACGTTAGAGTATGCCGTTAGAAAAATGCAGGTTAGCCAGCTGGGCGCAACGCTTAATGGAACAACGCAGATACTAGGCTACGCAGATGATTTGGATATACTGGGGGATTGTAGGGAAACGGTAGTAAGAAACGCGGAAATCCTCATAAAAGCGGTGGAGTATATAGGGTTAGAAGTGAGTGAATCAAAAACAAAGTACATGATTGTGGATAAGCTAGGCATCTGCAGAGGGGAGGAAGATCTCAGAGTTGGGAATTTTACTTTTGAAAAGGTTAGCGAATTTAGGTATCTGGGTACGACCATAAATGATAGAAACGAGAGTAATGTCGAAATAAATAAGAGACTCCATTCGGGTAATGCTTGCTTCTACGCCGTGAGTAATTTACTTAAGTCGAGGCTGTTGTCTAAAAACGTTAAAATAAGAATATACAGGACAATAATACTGCCGGTGGTTCTGTACGGGTGCGAAACGTGGGCTCTCACTAAGCAGGCGGACAACCGTTTTAGGGTATTTGAAAATAAAGTCTTGCGAAAAATATACGGGCCGAAGAAAGATGAGGAAACCGGGGAATGGAGGAGACTACACAATGATGAGTTACACAATCTGTACGCGTCACCAAATATTAACAGAATAATAAAATCGCGCAGATTGTGATGGGCAGGGGACGTAGCGAGAATGGGAGACGACCGTACGGCAGCGCGTGTCATGAAGGGCAGGCCGATGGCAACGCGACCTCTAGGTAAACCTAGACGTAGATGGGAGGACAACGTAAAAGCGGATCTAGTAGAAATAGGACGGGTGGGTGTCGATCGGAGAGGTGCATCTTGGGTGGGGTTGACACAAGATAGGGCAGCGTGGAAGGCTTGCGTAGATGAGGCGATGAACTTTCGAGTTCCAAATGCCATATAAAAAAAAAAAATGACGATAAAAAACGATAATATATATGCTGTAAATTTTTCAGCCATTTTGGCCACCAGTTTTAATGCTAAAAATCGAAACCCCAAAAAATGGGTTTTATATGCCGTACGATTATATGGGAGTTAAAAAAATTTAATTGATTTAAAATTTAGGAAAATATAGATCTTTCGCTTACCTCGGCTAAGTTATTTTGCAGCTTATGAAACCGATTAGTTTAAAAGATATTAAGATTTAAATTCTTTGTCTCTCACCCTGTATACCTTGTACAACTGAAAATTACTATTTTTGTTAAACCTTATAACTCGCCATTAGTTGCCATGGTCATGGCTGCTGTTTTTTAATGAAAATTATGATTTGATATTGTGACGGGTGGTGGACGGGAACAGCGCCCGTCTAACAGCTAGTCGGCGCGATTGCAGGGCGCCCCACGCCTCGAAGTTTCATCCTTCCCTTATTTTAAAGTAGTAACGCAGGGATGAGAATTATTGTCCCGATTTCGCTAAAACTTAATACATAGGTTGCTTTAAGTATACAAGAAATTCAGTCAAAATTGTATGTCTCTAGGGTATGTAAGAAAAAAGTTATAAACTCAAGGGGTTTATGGGAAAACGTAGTTTTCATAGAATTATGAAACTCATTTTGAAATCTAAGAAACATAATTATTTCTTAAATTAATATATCAAGTGGCGCGGTAGCGCCACGAAGGCGAGTTTGAGAAGTAGAAGTAGCTTACTTCTATATTGGTGTTCGGATTTTTCATGATACAGAAAAAAATGCTTATTGTTACTGTTTGTAAGATTTTTTGGCTTATTTGTATGTTTTCTGAGCTAAACTATGATTTCCAACAAAAATATTAGTAAAAAGGCTGCTTATTTTTATAGTATGTGAGTGTATAATCCACAAATGCTAAAATTACGTTTTTCTTCTTCAGCCCGAAATATGAAAGGACCGTTAAGTTAGCCGCAAGAAGTGTTAGGACCGTGAAGTTAGCCGCAAAGCTATATACAGATGAGAATTGCTTTCTCAAGAAAATATAATAATATATTACGAGTTTCATTTTGTTTATTGGTGAACAACTAAATTTTCTTTTTATATAGATTAGAACGTCATACAAACACTATAAGTACGTTCAAACGGGCATGACAAGTTACGTAGTAATTATCTTGAGAGTTGTTCTTTGCTTCATTACGATTAAATATAATAAACTTGACTTTATTTGATTGATCTCAGTTCTTTTCTATCTGTAATTTTGTTGCGGAATATATCAAACTCGCCTAATCTTTTACTTTTTTAAGAGTTAATTTGTTTTAGAGATATTAAAAAATACATTAAATTTATGAGCTAAGTAATTAATTAATAATATGAAAAATCTATGTGATTGAGAAGATGTGGCAACGTCGGAATGGAAGGTTGGGTTAGCGCGCCGTTAAAATAATGTACGCAGGGTGAAGAATTCTCGACAAATGTGCAAGATGTCAGACTTCAACGTAATCTGACTAGTAGTAAAATAAATAATCGGAACACACAGTGTAGGCAAAAATATCTTTATTTGATAAAAAAAGCTTAGATTTAGAGTTACAAAATATCGTAAGATTCTCACTGGTAAGAATTTGAGAGCAGCTACAGAACTAGTGAATTTCGTCTATTCCTGTGAGTCCGGGCGCTGGTGCCATCTAAGTGTAAATTTTGAGCTCCCCTCAGTAACTAGAAGTTTTCTTATGTTTTTTGGGATGCTGAATCGAATTTTGTTAGTTACGAAGCCCAAAACCCGTCAGTTTTTTTGTTATAAACAAATTACTGCTTTGTAATAAACAAATAATCGTTAATTACAATTGAAAAAAATTGGATTAGATTATATAGGTATTTTTGAATCGAAAGTGTTCTTACAACTTTTTTCGTAAGACGGATACTTTATAAGTTAAAAATCGTTGAATTTTTATATTTCACGAGAGTGAACGGGAAAAACAGCTCGAAAAATCGCGATATATCGTATTTTGTGAAAACATTATTTATTTTTAACTCAAAAAGGATGCATTTTATAAAAACAGTTGCGATTGCACTTTCGATTAAAAAATACATAAATAATGTAACACAATTTTTATCAAGTGAAAATTACTAAGAGGGGCTCAAAATGTACACTCAGATGGCACCAGCGCTAAGACTATGTGCTTATATAGGTTAGCAGTGTCGTTGTCTTAAAAGGGTGAAAGAGGGGATAATGACTTAGAAAGACAATTAAAATAACATTTAAGGGAAGGTCGGAACTACAGCTTCGCAAACCCGCCACGGGGTATTTAGTATTTCACAACTTAGAAAAAAAAAATGTTTACAACAACTTTTACACAAACTAAAAGTCTGATAGGTATTTTCTTTCGGTAGAATAATTCACTAAACTCAACGCTATAGCGCTCTGGTCTTGATTTTTTATTAAAAGCTTCATTCTCAAAGTTATAGGGAACAGAAAAACAGTGTTTTTAACTCTGACATCCCCTTAATTAATTTAAATTATTTTGTAAGCGTTCAAAGACTTTTCCAGAAAAATTTACGATCTTTTGAGGTCATTTTAAAACGATAGAAATGTACGTACGCATGGTATCAGCTGGAGCATAACGCGAACGGCAGACACAACAAACGAGACGTATATATAGATATATACCATCAGCTCTGCTCCGCGACGTTCTACATCTGAATCTTTCACATCACCATAGTCTTGCTGAGAAAATTGCTACTATAGTAAAATAATTACCATTGAAAATATTTTAAATTAGCACTTATATGCTGTATATTTGAAAAATATTTTATCTATAGGAACTATAAATTTAGTTGGAGGAAGTTACGTGCCAAAAAATGGGCAGCGGTTTTTGCATTAGGGCTTGATAAAATGCGATATAACTCTTTATAGGCCGATATAGGTTAATATAAGCCGACAAAAACTCCATGCGAAAAATTACATTTAAAATTGATAAAATTCAAGATGATCTTAGATCTTTTGATGCTAATGGTAATTTTTATTAGAGGAGAGAGGACTTTTTAAGGACAGTTTTTACTACTGCTTACGTGTTACGCTATTGTTTGAATTATTTTTAGTCAATCCAAATTCCAAATTTATTTGCATGAAATAGAAAAACACATATTTATCATTCAATTTTTTTTTATTTATTTGCATATATAATAATTACAAATATACTTTTATACAGGTGATAGCGCGACAAGTCTTAGCAGGCGTTGAATTTGGCTTATACTCCTCTATTACCAAACCCTGAGTTGCTGGAGATTGGAATTGACTGTGACTGTTGATGTTGCTGCTTACTATTTTGAACTTTGCGTTTATTATTATTACTTTCCAGACTCTCATCTGAACTCTTCCTGAGCGTCTGATTACTTTTTTTTCTTGAAGAAACTCCTCCGTTAAGGTTGGCATTTTAATTTTGCTGAGTACTGCTCGATGTTTTCCTTCCTCTTTTGATCTGGTTTGCAGCGATATAATTTGACAAATTCTTCCTTCTAACGTATTAACGCCTCTACAGACATACCATTTTTAAACAAATTATTAATTTTTTTCGCTTGTCTCTCAGTCGTTTCAATAAATGACTTAATGTCTGAAGTTAGGTCAATATTCAGATTTTCGGCTTTTCTGAATTTCAAGCCTATAAGCCACATACAAAAGTGTTCGTCTGCTTCAGGCTTTAGCGATGGGAATGACTTTGGATTAATGTGGGCCAATGTAATGTCCGGATTCCTGTCAAATGATCCTATTAAATGTCGTATCTTCGATTCAATAAATCCTGACCATTCTAATTGAGCATCTTCAGTTAAACTACTTGCTGACAAAATTACAAAATGTTTGTATTTGTCGAAGAAATTTGGTGGTTCGAAAAGTTTGTCCCACGAAGCTTTACCCCTATATCTTTTGTAATGGCTAACCCAGTCTTTATTGCCTCCTCCATTATTGTCCTCGTAGAAATGGTTACATTAAAAGTCGAATTCTGCTGAGGGTAAGCAGGTGTAATGATTGGCATAAGGTGATAAGGTGGCCTGTCTGAAGCATTCACCCGAGGATCCCACACTTGCAAGCCTAAATGAACTTTTTTAACAGATTTTAGTAGCACTGGTCTTGGCCACTCCCATATTGAGAAGATCTGGAAGAATTTCTCTATTAAAGTTGCTGGGGCAGCATTTGGATACAACTGACACGTTTGTGCGACTAATATTGCCTGACAATAAATGACTTAATGTCTAAAATTTTTGGCTTTTCTGAAAAATAGTAATTTTCAGTTAAAAATTACTAAAATTACATTAAAAATCCATTTTTTTTAGTTTTTTATTTTTAGCTTAAAAACTAGTCATCAAAGTGGTTTAAAATTTCTACAGAAAATAGATATTATCGTTTTTATTGTCATAATTTTTTTTAAAACTCTCACTCTGTATACCCTATGCAACTAGCCGCAGGCGCCCTTGACTCCCACTCGTGCTCAATCATCATTTGAGTCTGAAAAAACCAATTTGTTCCTTGTTGTGTACCATGCTTTTTATAATCAGGGCATCAATAGCGCTCTTTTTACCCTCCCTAAAAATGCAGAATTTTTGAAATTTATAAAATTTTATTAAATTTTAAAAATTCTAAAAGTTTTGGAATTTTTAGAGGCCAAAGTGCTGTATACTTTCGCTCCTAGGGAAAAAACATTTTCGCCTTAAGATATATGTATATATGTGTGTTTGGATGTGTTTATATGTACATATACACAAAAACACTGAAAAGGCCATTCGCCCAGGCTTGAAAAACTCGACTTTTGCTCCACTTATTCGTAGGCGAAAAGCGCGTTTTCAATGCACGTGTTATGAAAACACTAATTTTGAATTTATTGTACAAATCATATCATCAAAAAGAAGCAAATATATTCTTTCAAAAATCGGAAAATGGCCATAAAATAAACAGAATCATGAAAAAAATCCCTGATTCAGAATCAGAAAATATATTATATGCATGTCTGTTTGAACTCAAAATAATGTATGTATATAACGTATGTACGTTATATACGTACGTTTCTAAATTCTGGAAAAAATCTTCCGGATCATAGTAGCCGGGAAAAACCGTAGCATCGGAACCTAACGGCTGTAATGAATATGAATTATGCGGGCGTTAATCCGACGCTGCTCCAGGTAGTAAAGATCCGTCGCTGCAGGGGTCCTAATTTCGGTGCAAGCGTCATTAGCTTCCTCTACCACTCGGGGCACATACCTGACGCTTGGATTAGGTCCTTCCTAAGGGTCGGAGACTGCGTACGGTCTAATCCAAAGCCGTGTTACGTAAATTTGGCTTCGTCAAGCAAAATTTCTCCAACGGATAAAAGCACTGCAAATTCCACTATAAATGGGCTTACAAGCCACTAAAACAACAGAAAAATCTTGAAAAAGGAAAAACTTAAAAAACCTAAAAGAAACTAAACTTATTCTCGATTTGAATTTTTGATAATCAACATTTGTACTACGCGCCATTACAAAACTTAGATTCACATAGATGATAAGATTCGTTTATAAATAATGTAAATTTAATAAATAATAATTTTTTGTACTAACAACACAGCGTGTTTGCATTTCTTACTGTGAGAAGGAAACTGCAACATGTCAAATTGTATTATGATCGGTTGCATGCTTCTAGAATTATAACGCTGTGCATTTATACGCATACACGCACACAAACATATATACAAACGGAGCAATCCGCTCGGACATTTTATAAAAACGCATAATTTGAACTCCAAAAAACCTCGAAATACGTTTCTATGAAGTATTAGCGGGACTGAAAATTTTACTATTACAAAACTTCTTTTAGGAGAAAGAATAAATTGTACTAGATTTTTTAAAAATACCTAAAAATTGTAATACAATTTTTTTAATTGAAAAAAGCAATTATTTGTTGATTGAAAAATAGTAATTTGTTAATAACAAGAAACTGACTGAAAAGGACAATTGCGTCGTAGACAAAACAAAATAGGTTAGGTAAATTTCAGGTAGTACAAAAGGTAGGGCGACTTACGTAGATGTGTTTTTCTATTTCATGCAAATAAATTTGGAATTTGGATTGACTAAAAATAATTCAAACAATAGCGTAACACGTAAGCAGTAGTAAAAACTGTCCTTAAAAAGTCCTCTCTCCTCTGATAAAAATTACCATTAGCATCAAAAGATTTAAGATCATCTTGAATTTTATCAATTTTAAATGTAATTTTTCGCATGGAGTTTTTGTCGGCTTATATTAACCTATATCGGCCTATAAAGAGTTATATCGCATTTTATCAAGCCCTAATGCAAAAACCGCTGCCCATTTTTTGGCACGTAACTTCCTCCAATTAAATTTATAGTTCCGATAGATAAAATATTTTTCAAATATACAGCATATAAGTGCTAATTTAAAATATTTTCAATGGTAATTATTTTACTATAGTAGCAATTTTCTCAGCAAGACTATGGTGATGTGAAAGATTCAGATGTAGAACGTCGCGGAGCAGAGCAGATGGTATATATCTATATATACGTCTCGTTTGTTGTGTCTGCCGTTCGCGTTATGCTCCAGCTGATACCATGCGTACGTACATTTCTATCGTTTTAAAATGAGCTCAAAATATCGTAAATTTTTCTTGAAAAGTCTTTGAACGCTTACAAAATAATTTAAATTAATTAAGGGGATGTCAGAGTTAAAAACACTGTTTTTCTGTTCCCTATAACTTTGAGAATGAAGCTTTTAATAAAAAATCAAGACCAGAGCGCTATAGCGTTGAGTTTAGTGAATTATTCTACCGAAAGAAAATACCTATCGGACTTTTAGTTTGTGTAAAAGTTGTTGTAAAAATTTTTTTTTTTCTAAGTCGTGAAATACTAAATACCCCGTGGCGGGTTTGCGAAGCTGTAGTTCCAACCTTCCCTTAAATGTTATTTTAATTGTCTTTCTAAGTCATTATCCCCTCTTTCACCCTTTTAAGACAACGACACTCCTAACCTATATAAGCACCCCTACTGAAAAACCTCAGGTGAGAATCAGATGATTCTCGTCTGATTCTCATGTGAAAAGCACGCCAAAATCGTTCGTGATTCTCATACGTTTTTCATACGATTCTCATACGATTCTCTTACGATTCTCATACGATTAAAGTGGTTGAAGATGTATACTTTTTCATACTATATAATACTTAAAATTATTAAAAACTTTTGTATTAGATTTCAGAAACAAAAACGCATGAAAATAGAAATGAATGTATGTTCCAAAAAATATATATTTAGAAGAAAGTTTCAATACAGTTAAAATACAAGTTTTAAATATTTTATTACAAAAATATAAAATATAATATATAATAATTATTTTAAAAACATTTTATTACAAAAATCTAAAATATTAATAGCTTTATATGTGAACACCTTACGGGTGTCCGATTACTACAGGAGAGAAATAACTTTGTTTTATTTAACCTTTAGACTGTCGGGATTTAAACCTTCAAACGGCAAATTAAAAGTGGACAAATGAGTGTCTTGTATCACGTATCAACTATATACAAAGCTCATGTCAGAGGTAGAGCCTATATATAGGCTTTCCAGCAGTCTAAAGGTTAATAGTGCAATAAGTTTGGAAGAGGACAAATGAATCTTAAGTTAAATATCTTCATAAAAATACAAATGGTCATGATGTCAGATGTTGGTACAATAATAGATTCTGCCACGATTCTTTCTACTACTTGTAATGCTTTATAGTGATTTGTAAAGCGGTATCTTGTACGTAAGACATTACAGACCGTAAATTCTTGTTTTAAATTCTCATCTACAACAAAACTAATAATTTGGACAAAACGCTTGTCTTTTAATTGTACATATGAATTATTAGATCGTAACTTAGATTTAATAGAAGATTTGTATAAGCATCCATCTTTTATCATCTTTACATAACATTTTGTTGATTCTTCTGAAAGTTGCAATTTATGAAGTATATCACGGTCAACACAATCACCTCTGCCAAAATACATTACTGAAGATGTTTTATAGTAATTCTGCACTCTCGAAGTTAGAATATCTTCACAGTATATTTTTACTAAAATATTTGCATGGGGGTAAGCGAATTCTTGCAAAGCCGACGTCAGATGATATTAATGAATCTAAGAATTTGTAAAGTAACTCCCTTAGAGCATTTGATTGCTTGTAATAACTGATTGTTAGCAGATTCAAATGAAAATGTAGATTGACACCATAAAGGCCCCCAATTTAATACACTTTTGCAGATATGTAGCATTTGGTGAACATTGAAAGTCATAGATTTTATACCATAATATTCCTCAGTTTTTGCCACAAACTCGTGTAGCATTTCATCAGCTCGATCTAATTCCGTGATATTAATACTACTCTGCAATAATATGTATAAACTTTCAACAAAAAGAAGCCAATGATTTAATAAATTTCTGCTTAAATGCTCAATTAAGAGAGGAACACTATAATACAACACGTAATTTTCCCATTCGCGTGCTTTCCAATCTTTTCTGGCACTCAATGGTCGGCTTAATCTTGAGAGTTGGTGAGGAGCGGTAATTTTACTTATTTTAAAATCTAATTCTTGAATATCATTTTTGCTCATTGATTCAAGATGGTAATTTGTAATTTGTTTTGCGACACCTTCTAAACAGCAGTGAAGATAGTCCGGCACGAATCCAGAAATAATATTAAAATGTGGCAAATTTATAAGTGCTGAAGCGCTTTGGATACCATCAACTGGTCGTTCAGGCGTAGCAACAAACATATCATTAATCGTGCTCTCATGATCTCGGAAAACTAAAGGACTCGTTAATAATGGGTAGCGCATGCTACGTTCAGCCCACTTACCAGGATGTTTGCACCAATTGCATCCACAATGAGCATTGAACTGCTTGCAACCTTGAACCGGAGCCCGAGCAACGGAATCGACGCAACAAGATAAAACGTAGGGCTTAATTAATCGTTGTTCTTCTTTTATGTAACACGATATGCCTTCATTTGTTAATTTATTAAATACATCAACGAATGCTCCTAAAAAAACATTCATATCTGGTTTTATTTTATTAAACCATAATCCACATGTCACTAGTTTCTGCATTCGGTCTTGTTTTGGTAACTCATTTATCATGAGATACACAAGCCAAATAGAATATTTCGAGCATTCAAATTTTGGTGCTCCATCAGTATTCAAGACAGTGGTTAGGTAATTATATTTATTATCTGCAGATAACTGATCTATGAATTTGCGGTATTCCTTTCCATCATAAACATCTTCTATTAGTCCAGCTTTATGAATTCTTTGTTTAACTACGTACTCGTAGTGATTTTCATAAACTTTAAGTAAATCTCGTATCTGTGCAGATGGATCAAGGATCAGAAAGAAACTCGTGTTGCTCGGATTACTTAACTCCAGTTTCACTTCACAAACAGAACAAGTTTTTTGAGATTCAATTTCGCCGAATTTACCAATGTATCCCGAACAAACATGGCATACTGCGTGAAATTCGGCACTTTCTTTAGGGTTTAAGAATTTGTCAACTGCATACTTTGAATCAGGCAAAATCGGAGTTTCCAAAAATATATTAACAAATTTAAATAAATTGTTCATGCCATTTACTGATAAATGATTAGATAAACAAAACTTTAAAGCCATTAATAATAATTCCCCCTTTGTTATGTTAACTGAACTTGTAATAGGTTTGAAAAAATCTTCACTTTCTACCAACTCTTGTAAATTTTCAGGATATTTACTTGACTGAAAAACCCTAAGTTCTTGGTTATCTTCCGTTAAAAAGTGGGGTAGGTATTCAGCTAAATTGAGATCATCCGATTTATCATTACAGCAACTTTGAAAAATTATATATACATTCATGTTATAAATTTTGATAAGTTAAAAGCAATAAATAGATTTTTAACATTATTGTGAATTATTTATAAATTGGATTGAAATAAATATAGTATATTGTGTATCCACGTCGCAAAGTGAGCGTGATTTTTTAGAATGAGTGTACAAATTTCGGTTTTGAGACGTATGCATGGATTTTTGCATTTGTCATGATTACGAAACGAAAATTTTCAAAATATCAAACAATAGAATTTTCAATATATAACAGAAAACTTGCAGTTAGAAACCAACTTTCATCAACGGGCAAAGATGTTGGAAGCAGGTAAAATAAATATTTTTATTCCACATCCCAAACGAAAAGCCACCTTTTGCACCTGATAAGCGGGGCGAAAGTAGCATATTTTTCCCGCAAACTGGTTTTGCGGGGCGAAAGTAAAATCAGCGGGGCGAAAGTAAAATTAGCGGGGCGAAAGTAAAATCAGCGGGGCGAAAGTAAAATTATCGGGGCGAAAGTAAAATCAGCGGGGCGAAAGTAAAATCAGCCGGGCGAAAGTAAAATTTAGCGGGGCGAAAGTAAAATTTAGCGGGGCGAAAGTAATTTTTTTCAAAAATTTCAAAAATGTCAATAAATTAAAAAATTTTTTAATTTTTTCGACCCCACTTTTCAGGAACAAAAAGTGGCCTTTTGGTCGAGAGTGGAATAAAATACTATATGCAACACGGGACAAAAGTAGAGTTTTCCCTTGGGTGATTGTACTGCCCTTACGAGAATATTTTTCCAGAGGGCGCGTTTACTGCCCGAGCGAAGCGAGGACAGTAAGCACCCGAGGGAAAAATCTTCTACTTTTGCCCCTTGTTGCATAATGTACTATTTTTCTACAAATTTCGAACAATGTGAAGTTGTTTTGACCCCGCTTTTTAACACCAACAAGTGGTCTTTCGGTCGAGAGTGGAATAAAATACTATTTGTAACAGGAGGCAAAAGTAGATTTTTCTCCTAGGTGATTGATAATATATATTTGATTATACTGCCCGCGGGAAAAATCTACTTTCGCCCCTTGTTACATAATGTACTATTTCCGTGCTCAATACGACAAAACAATGCGAACGCCGTGTTTGAGTTACCTCTGCTAACAGTTGGAGATAAGAACAGATTAAAATATCAAAATGGAGCACGAATACCGATTAAAATAGATTAAATGCCGATTAAAATCGATTAATTTAATCTATTTTAATCAGTATTTGTGCTCCATTTTGATATTTTAATCCGTTCTAATCTCCCGACTGTTAGCAGGGACAAAAGTGTTATAATTTGTAATTATATTTGTAATTTCGTGATTAATCACGTGAATAATTCTCTATTATATTATCATATAATCAATTGATCGATAATATTACGTCATTTATCACGTGATTAATCACTTCCCTGTCAATATTTACATCAAATTTTACATCAAATTTTATGTAAATATTTTGAACTGTTACATGTACAATTTCACATGCACGAATAAAATTGTAAAACTTTACATAAAGTTTTATAATTTTGTTGATGTTTGTGAAACTTTACATGTAAAAGTTCAAAATCTTTACATAAAATTTGATGTAAAATTTGATGTAAATATTTTTAACAGGGTTGATTTTTTTATTAGGGTTAAGGGTACCTAACCACCTTAAATTATCAACAAATGAAAATTAGAAATTTAATTTTAAATGTACTGAAGTTATTTAAATAAAAAAGTTATTTAAATAAAAAATGTTAACTTGATAAAACTATGAAAACCACTTTTACATACACCGGATACAAGGTATGATATGTTTTCGGAGTCCACAATTCATAATTATTTATTTTTCCGGTCCATAATTAGGTTAGGTACTAGAGACTTTCTACTAGAACTCTCAAGTTTGACAAATTTATTATGATATATTTTTTCCTCACAGTATTAATTAAATATACTTTAAAATTGGTAGTAAATGTCAAAATTTGAAAATTAAATTAATTTAAAAAAGTTATCTGTATTTTAAATATGTCATTTTCTTATTTTTTTTACAAATTTTTTGCTTGATTAGTGATATATTATGGATGAATTTTTAAAATTATTAAATTAATTTTCAAGTTCTAATATTCACTACCACAGTTTATATGCTTCAAATTGAACTGCAAAGTTTTAGTGCTCCACGATGCCTCTAACTCAAATAAGTCTTGGGCTGGAAAATATCAATCTGATATAAGTATAAATTTACAACTTTTTTATGAACAATTGAAGGTACGTAGAACAACTTTTTTATCAACAATTGAAGGTACGTTGAAATTATTAAAATAAGTATTAAACTTGTAAGCAGAAATATATAAATTATTTTTGATTATGTCGTATCTTTTACATTAAATAATAAAACAATAAAAAAAAAACAAGGGATTATGATTTTAACATTGTAAATAAAGATAAGCTTATAAATATAAATTAAAAAATACATCAACCCGTGACTCGCAATATGAAAGTGGGATATTTTTTAGAATTATTCTTTCAACTAACTTATATTAAATTTTGTTCCTACAATTTTCTTTTTGAGAAATTGATATCTTTGTATAAAAAATCAATAACTTACATTATTAATGTTGTTTGCTTTATCAGAATTGTAATCATGAACATAATCTATTAAAACTTCCTCGTCTTCATAGGAACTGTCATTCTTAACCTCCTCCTGTAAAATTATAAAACTTAATTATAAAATAATATAAAAATATACATTTTTTTAGAATTTTAATATATAATTGCAAATATAATAATATATTAATAATAATTTAGATAATAATAATATTAATAATTTACCTTAAATTGATGCAATGCATGAGGATTGATGGCTGCTTTATACCTTTGGGCTGTTCTTTTTGTGATGCCTTCGTCACCAATTTCTAACTGTCTTTTATATCTGTCCATGTTATAAATTTTTAGACTTTTTCTGCTTTTCTCTTCGTACTTCTTAACTTACTTTTATTACAAAGAATCATGTATGTACATAGAAGCACTGGAACTTCAATAAAATGAAAATAGATTAAATTGTTGCTACTGTTCTTATTGTATTTTTTCCGTTGTATGATGCAATTAACATACTAAATAAAACCCTTTTTTATAAAATTTATTATTGCAATCTTCTGATAATAGATGATAAGTACAAGATATGTGTATATGGACTAGATGGCGGCTTCCGGTAGGTTGACAACAGCTTTTATTCACACGTAATTTTCATACAGTTTTCTGATATATTTCTTACTTGTCGAGTGATATTTTTTAGCGGATGAGACCCTTTGATCGGCTCTCAAGCATTAGCCCAAAAAAAAAAATCGCACTATTCCGGAAGAATTCCTAACCTCAAAAGAAGACAGTGCTGGGGAACCATCATTCATCTCAGTATTTTCGCTGTGGATTTAACATGAATACCAAGCGATATCGTCTTCAAAGAGACAGGGCCGTTGTCAGCTTCATCGCAGTCGGCAGACGTTCGACAATCGACTTCAAGTTGTCGACTCATATTCCGAAGCATCGACTTTCAGGTTAGATCTGTGTATATATCTATATCGCTCAGTAAGTGCACAGTGTAGATGCCCCACGTTAGGTGGCAGCACCTCCCGACTGCGGAGAGAGAGAGAGAGAGAGAGAGAGAGAGAGAGCAGCCATGCTGCGAGCGAGCGCCGACGCCGCAGCAGAGTTCCGCAGACCACGGTACAAGTCGGTTGAGCTGGAGAGAGAGAGAGGAGAGAATAAAGTTATTGTTCAGGAGAAGAGTGTTCAATCTCTGGCCTAGCCTAGACGTACTCTTCCTACATTGGTGACCCCGACGCAGGCTTCTCGACGACGAGTCAACGAGCGCCGACGAGAAGAAGAAGAAACGCACATCTCGGCAAGTCTCTCCAGCCGCGGAGTCTTTGTCTCGCACGTCGCGGACAAAGACATTTTGCGATTGCGTCATTCTTCACGCACATCGCACACTCCCGTGTGCACGCTGGCACGCCGGTGCACACGCGGAGCATTATCGACAACCAAGTCGATCTCCTCGACACACGTCTTTTCGTGTCGAGAGCGGCAGCAACAAGTCCTAGCGAACATGTCCCGCCGTCACTTTGAGCTATACGCGCGCAGGCACGCCGGCGCGTATAGTCTCCCCGCAACTATACGTTGCACAACGTGGAAGCCCTCGCCGATGGACTAAATCTTCTGCGCAAAGCCACCGTCACCGGCGCCTTCTCATCGTCAAGGCCGTGACCTTTGGCGCTCTCCAACAAAGGATTTGCGTAAAGCCATCGACACCGGCGCCTTTTGTCCACCCAACCAACACCTCCTCATCGGCAGCAGTAGTGGTGGAATTGTAGCGTCGTGTCTGGCGAGACGTGCGAAAATCTCACACTCAGGTAATTTAGTGCGCGCGAGCGAAATTTCACCGCAAAGCCGCGATCTTGGTTACGAAGCGGCTCTGATTCCGAGAACTGTGTGTGCGAATCGCAACAGTTCGTCGAAGTCACGCATACGTTGCGTCAATGAATAGATTCAGTAAATCTACATATTTTTTTTTAGAGTGCGTAATTAATACAAGCGTGTGATCTTCTTTTAGTTTCATAAGGCTTAGGGCACGTCAGGCCTCTCACGTGCAGACACGTTGCTTCCTTCTCCCGGACGTTGGTTCACGCAGAAGGAACAACAATCATCTCTAGTTGAGAGAGTCCTCTTACACACGCCGCAAGGTCAACTCAGCGCCGCGGCATATACAGGTTACAAACTTTAATTCCATAATTTTACGTTTCCTATCTAGGAACTTTGTGATTTCAATCATTTTCCTCTTTTATCAAATAAACAAACGATGATAATAAATAAATTCAAGCAACAGGCTCCCTCGCAAACAGACGCTGTTGCTTCCTCCTCCCGGACGTTGGTTCACGCAGGAGGGACAACACGTCTTTTCCGAGAGCCACGTCGTTTGGCAACGCAGCGTAGCGTTAGCCTTTGCATTTGCACCTAGCAATAAGTTAATTTAGTTGGCGGTTGAACAAGTCTTTGCCTTGCTAATGTATGTACCTGCGAGTACACTTTAGTCTATTAATAATTTTGTACGGCTTGTTTCAACGTAGAGTTAGGCTGGTCGTTGCACCCCACCGTTCATGAGCGATAACGAGTCTAGCTTACAATTAAGGTCGGGCAAGCTAGTCCCCAAGACTTTCCTTCCTATTTCGCGTAATTCAAGGTCACTCAGAAGACCCGGGAAAATGTCGTTATTCCACTCTCCAGTCAAGACAACGAATACAAGTACCAGCAACGAGAGCACTCAGGATGCCACCACGAGCGACAGCCAACCAAGTATCTCTCCATCGCTCACCACCCACGTTAATTCGGGTTCATTACCGAGCACTTCGTCAAACACGATTTTTGACTACGTAGAGGTAACAAATATGGCAACCGGCTTTGGCCAGCAACCCAACGGTACGGCAAACGCCTTTCAAGATGGCTTTCGCCAACCACCTGGTACCATAGCGGAAGGCTTTGACTTCAGTGGAGTGAGCCAGCGATCAAATTTTCCAACTTCAACTTCGTACTTCTGGCCCTCAAGCACCACTAGCACCATTACCAACTACACTGGTGCCACCAACAAAAACAGGCCCTCAGACGGCCAGCGACGAGCGCCTAATGCCGACCAAATCCTGGAATCGATCGACCAGAAAATTGACAGCAAGATGGATGAATTTAAAAGGTACATGGAGGAATGCTTCGCCTCGTGGTCGCAGAAGCAACCCACGAATCACGTCATTGAAAACAAGGCTGTAATGACAACGACCTCGACCTTCGCAAGCTCGTCACTGGCAACGACAACAACTGCTAGCACTACCTGCTATAGTTTTTCCAGCTGGACGCCCAACGTCTTCGGCAACATTCCCTCAACTGGTCACACCTTTCAGCCTGACCTGCCTTTTGCTTCACGTAGCAATTCAGGAGCAGATTTCCAACAACGAAATCAGTTTCAAGGAAACTCCATGCTTGGACAGCCACACTGCCTTCCAACGGCACCAAGCACCAAGCATCTACAATTCTGGAACTTCCACAAACACGATCCTCAAGGATGGTTCAAGCAATTGGAAGATCTGTTCTTGACTCACAACGTCCATGACGACGAAGCCAAATTCAACTTCGTCGGCACACGCTTGAGTCAAGACATTCATCACGAGCTCCAGTACAAGATGAACACTCTTGTTAGAGGCTGCAAATATGAGGAACTAAAAAAAATTCTCACGGATAAATATGCTGAGACTCCGGAGCAACAATTAGACAGGCTTTTCAAAGGTCTGGAAATTGGTTGTAAGCGACCATCAGACTTCCTCGCTGAACTGCTCAGCCTAGCGCAGGACCGAGTGCCCAGAGATACAGTAATTTCGCTCTGGAAAAGCCGTCTTCCAGCACAAATACGACTGATGGTTTGGAACTACAAAGAAGAAGCAGAACTTGTCAAAAGCGCAGATATGGCCTTCGACATCCTTCAACAGTCACACAACATCAGTGCTTTGAAGGACAATAACCAGCCTGCCGCCTACCCGGTCGACAAGTTCGAACAACTATTAGCTGCACTTCAGAAGACAATCAATCCTGAACAGCAAGGTCGTTCTAGGCCAAACAAGCGTCACAACAGGTCTCGTACTAATTCAAAGAATAGACGCGATTCGACCTCGGGCAGATCAAAATCCAAGCCGCGCTATTCCAACAACACAAACTTTTGCACCTTCCATCGGAAATTTGGCAAGGAAGCGTGTAATTGTCAGCTGCCGTGTACTTGGAAACGTGGCCCCGGTCAGGAATACAAGATAAGGCAGCCAAAAGAAACGGACAAACAGGAAAAGTAAAGAATCCTGCTGTCGAGGAGACTGACAGCCGGTCCAACCTCACCGCACGTCTCCACGTGAGAGACAATCTCTCAAATGAAGTCTTCCTGATAGACACCGGCGCGGACATTTCCGTAGTCCCCAAGCCAGACAATTGGCAAGGTAAGCCAGCTGACCTCAAGCTCTATGCGGTCAATGGCTCTACTATCAACATTTATGGCGTCAAACGTCGCGAGTTGGACGTTGGCCTACCATACAAAATCGCTTGGAACTTCACCATAGCGGATGTTCCGCATTCAATCATAGGAGCCGATCTCCTGAAGCATTACCATCTTCTGCCAGATCTCAAGCTCAAGAGACTGGTAGATGGAAATCAGTTTACGCACGCTCCCGCTTTCGTCAAGTCAGTGCAGCCAGTGCAAATTTCCTTTTTGGCTCCGAACCATAAATACGCACACATCGTGAACAAATATCCCCAAGTCTTTGGCCCTGACCAGTTCAGAACGGTCAAGAAAAAGGGAGTTTTTCACCACATTGTCACCAAGGGCCAGCCAGTCTCGCAGCGAGCCCGTCTTCTCGCTCCAGCGAAGCTCAAGGCAGCGAAGCAGGAATTTCGGAAATGGTGCGAGCTGGGCATCTGCCGGCCTTCCAACAGTGCATGGGCCAGTCCACTTCACATGGCGCTGAAGAAAAACAACCAATGGCGTCCTTGCGGCGACTTTCGCAAATTAAATCTAATCACAGTCCCGGATCGTTACCCGATTCCGCACATGCATGATTGCATGACCTTCTGCCACGGCAAGAAGATTTTCTCGGCCCTAGATCTACGCCAAGCCTACCATCAAATCCCGGTAGCACCAGAAGATGTGCCCAAGACGGCAATAATTACACCTTTTGGACTTTATGAATTCCTAGTTATGACTTTTGGCTTTCGAAATGCCTCACAAACCTTCCAGCGTTATATTCCCTCGGCGTTGGGAGACCTAGACTTTGTCTTCGTCTACTTAGACGACATTCTTATCGCTTCCACGTCTGAAGAAGAGCACCAGAAGCACTTAGATATAGTGCTCAATCGCCTCAACGAGTACGAGCTGCAGGTAAATCTGGAGAAATGCAGTCTCGGGGTTTCAGAACTCGTTTTCCTGGGTCACCTCATCACGCCTAACGGTTTCAAACCTAACCCAGAGAAAGTTAAGGCGATTCAAGAATTTCCATTACCACGGACCATCGAAGAATTAAGAAGATTCTTAGGTCTTGTGAACAGCTATAGGCGTTTACTCGCGCACGCTGCCGAGACACAACGCCCTCTTAATGAATTCTTAAAAGGTGCCAAGAAGAAAGACAAACGCCCAGTTCCCTGGACTCCGGAAGCTGAGGCTGCTTTCCGCAAATGCAAAGAGGATCTCTTCAACTTAGGTTTCACAGCTTTTCCCAGTGAAAACGCTGAACTGCGCCTCATCACAGATGCTTCCGATACCGCAATGGGAGCGGCCCTCGAGCAACGCTCGGATGATGCCTGGCAACCCTTGGCATTCTTCTCGCAGAAGTTCTCTCCTGCGCAAATGAAATACGCCACTTATGACAGGGAACTAACGGCAATTTATGAAGCAATTCGTTACTTCCATCACTACCTTGAAGGAGCAGAATTTAAAATTCATACGGATCACAAGCCTTTGATCTACGCTCTTCAGCAGAGCCACGACAAAATACCAGCAATTCGCTCACGCAGATTGTCATATATCGCCCAGTATAACACGGAGATTCTTTATCTCCCAGGGGAGGAGAATGACGTTGCTGACGCACTGTCAAGAATCAACGCTTTCACATCTCCTGCATTTTTCAACTGGAGCGATCCTGAACTCTTGGCTGATCCACAAGTCAGGGAAGTCCTCGCTAACATCAACGCTTTCAAGCTGCCAACACTGTTCGACGCCAAACAACTCAGCGAGGAACAGGGAAAGGACGAATAGCTAAAAGAAATTCTGCAACCGCCGGACCACCCCTTAAAGCTGCACAAACTTACGTGGGGATCCGCGCACGCAGCATTTTACTGCGACATCTACGAGAACGTCATTCGTCCATACCTTCCCAAGAAATTGAGAAAGGAAGTTTTTAACAACTTTCACTCACCCTCGCATCCCGGAGTCAAAGTCACAACCCGACTCATCCACCAGCAGTATTTGTGGCCGAACATGAGTCGCGACATCGCCTCTTGGTGCAAAGCATGCACAGCATGTCAGCAATCTAAAGTGACCAAACACAATAAGTTTTTGCCCAGGCATTTCATTGCTCCAGATGCTAGATTCGATCACGTCCATTTGGATCTCGTAGGCCCCTTCGCCCACAGCAACGGCTACACGCATCTCCTCACCATCATCGATCGCTACACGAGATGGCCAGAGGCAATACCAATTACAGATACCACTGCGGCTACGGTAGCTCGTGCTTTTCATGACAACTGGATCTGTCGTTACGGTTCACCCACGACGATCACTACAGATCAGGGTGCCCAGTTCGAATCCAAATTGTTTTCAGAATTATTATCGATCCTAGGAATCAACAGGATCAGAACCTCGTCGTATCATCCTGCTTCCAACGGCATGGTGGAGCGTCTCCACCGAGACATCAAGTCAGCTCTCATATGCCACGGAGACAACCAAAACTGGGTTCGTTTACTGCCCACAGTCATGCTTGGACTACGCACGCGCATCCGTTTAGACACCGATGCTAGTCCAGCTGATTTAGTTTTCGGCAAGTCAATGAGGATTCCCGGTGATTTCTCTCCCTTCACCAACGAAGAGCCGAACGTTCGTGTCTTCTACAACGAATTTTGTGATTACATAAGACAACTGAGACCAGTTCCAGTTAATCACAAGACAGCTACCAAGCCATTCACACATCAAGGTTTAGATACCTGTACACACGTCTGGTTACAGGAAAAACCTATTAAACCTGCATTGACGCGGCCCTATACTGGCCCTCACAAAATAATTTCGCGCAATCTAGCGAACCACACCTTTAACATAGATAAGGATGGCACTGTCAAAACAGTCAACATTGAACGGGTGAAGCCCGCGTTCATCCTGCAAGATGATCCCGACGGCACTAAGGAAAATACCACTCCTGAACCGATCAGGATTCCTTCACCGACGGATATTAACCGCATTCAACCAGCAGACGACACACGTCCAGCACCCCTCACCACTGATCCGGTGGATCACCCTATTCCTTCCCCACAACCTCATACACCCAAACGTACGAAGTTCGTGCCGAACATTTTAAAAAGGAATAGGCATTCGGACTCGATTCTGTTACAAAACGAGACTTCTAAGAAACGAATCTCTTTCGCTCGTAAACCTCAAGTCAGAACGTTCGTTTCAGAAACTCAACCAAAGAACAAATTAGATTTAGTATACATTGTTAACACGTTACGAGAAATTTTCTCACGTTAGTCAAGCTCATTTGCGCTGGGGTGTAGCGAATAAGTCCTCTCACGCTCTTTACTTATTTAATTTATCTAATAATCATTATTTAAACGTCTAGTCATGGACAAGGTCAGAGAAGCTCGAACACAGCTGCAGGCATACAGAAATGCCTCTTCCGATGAGCAGCTGAGTGCGGATTGCTTTCGAGTTGATTTAGACCTCGAGCAATTCGAAGTCTTCCTTCAGCAAGCCCTCGAGCATCGCGAAACACGAGCACTCACCACCAGATACGCGAGTTCGTCAAATTTTCCGGTCATCCAAGATGCTCAAGTTCCTCAATTGTTCGTTAACAACAAACCCGTATTGCGACTTTTCCTGCGTGACATCCTGTATCGCGTTACTAGGAAAAAGCTCTACGAATGCTTGTCAGCACAAGGGTGCACCGATTTTTCCATAGATAGTCTTAAGAATACAAGAAAGGGTCGCGGTCATTTCTTGCAAGTTGCTGTCATCCTCATGCGCTATTCAGATCAAATCTTGTAAAAAAGAACTGACTTTCACAGATCCTAGAGGCAGAGTCTCATACATCAAAACGAGACCCGATCAATTCACTCAGCAAGAACCTTTACCGAGCACTCAGCCTGCATTCAACAAATTAACGCTTCTACCCACTCCTCTTGTAGACATTTTACAATGTGGAGATGTGATCAAACGCTTAGCTCACTATCTTACTTACAATAATTTCCTAAATCTTTACACAGATTGCCATGATGACCCCCAATTCCATGGCACAGCACTTCCATTCGACTCTGAATAGAATGCTTGAGGATGTCAATAACTTCAAATTCACTAGTATTTCATTCAATACTTCAGTCAATATAATAGAAATTCCGTTTATTAACAAATTGTTATGGCGCTGCGTCAGCCACAGGCCCATTCCCGACAAGTATCTTCGTCTGCGCGAAATGGACCTATCAGCTGTCACTGTCTCTAAGAAAACTTTCGACTTACTCTCGGACAGTTTTGCAATAAACAAACTCACGTTGGGCAGCACTCCAGGTGGGTGCGACGAATTTCTAACAATAACCAACTTAGAATCACTGAACTTTATAAATAACAAAAATTTATCGCTTAAGTTTTTAACCAGAGAAAAATGCAGTTCTCTGCGTTCTCTATCGTTTAACAACTGCCAAGAAGTGCCTATCGAACGTCTGTTCGACTTCGTAAAAAACAATACACACCTTGCAGAATTAAATTTCTCAGATTCTCAAGGTAGAAAGAGACACACAGTCGATCTTATTATGTCAATGTTCTCACCGTCCAATGTCACTGAAGCATTTAACTTCAATTATTCAGCTTGTAAAGTATTCCGTACTGAGATCATTCCTCGAGTAGTATTCTTGCGTACGAATGCTCTCAGGACACTCAATCTCGAAAACAACGACTATTTCAAAGGTTTTGTTACAGACATCATAGACAATGCGCCAAACCTAGTCGAGTTGAACTTATTAGGATTGGACTTCAATTATCCGTTACTTCTTTCAAATTTACCTCAATTACGGTCGATCCGGATAAATTACAACTACCATATTGTAAATGCACTCATCAGTGCTGGTCCTAAACAAACCTTTGAAGTACTCATAAACAATACGTGGGGAAAGAAAAGAACTCGAGTAATCAACCTAGCTAACTTAGCTGGAGTGATTCACGCCTGCGAACAAATAGATTTTAAGTTTGTTAACTGTCGAATCAATGTTCCGACGCACGTTCGCCAAGATCTCGCTACACACGGCGTTAGTCTACGAGCGTTAGACAATACTGTCTCTTTACTAAAGACTTTGTAAATACTTTAAGTTCATATTAATAAGTTCATACCGCGAGTTGTTACCATTAGAATTTACACAATCGTTATATTGTAATCTCAGATTCTAATATCTTTAGTTTTAATCATAACTTCTGTAAACGCTCTCCAGCTACTGACACTTCGCAATCGCAAAAAAATGTTGTAATCTCTCTCCGTCATAATTTCATTGATCATAATAATAAAAATACTTTTCAGTCTTTTTTTTTCCTTTTCGGGGGGGAGTACTGTAGGTGCCCCACGTTAGGTGGCAGCACCTCCCGACTGCGGAGAGAGAGAGAGAGAGAGAGAGAGAGAGAGAGAGAGAGCAGCCATGCTGCGAGCGAGCGCCGACGCCGCAGCAGAGTTCCGCAGACCACGGTACAAGTCGGTTGAGCTGGAGAGAGAGAGAGGAGAGAATAAAGTTATTGTTCAGGAGAAGAGTGTTCAATCTCTGGCCTAGCCTAGACGTCCTCTTCCCACACACAGAATCATCGCGCCACTGCGTTCGAGTTTCAACTTTCTGCCACAAAAGTGCAGCATCATCGCGACTCAAATTCTTCAAGCATCAGTTGGCTACACTGATTGGGTTTTGCGCAGGCGCAATCTAGTCTTCAGCGCGCGAATTTTGAATTTTTTCGTAGGGCGCGAAGTTTAAAATTCGATTTCGAAATTTGAATTCTCTGACAAACAGTATTACTATTACTATTGCAATTATCTTTCTAGTCATAACTGTCCTTATATTATTTATTATATTTACTTATTATATTTATTATATAACCTAGGTTTACTATTAATTGTTAAAAATGACACGAGATTCATGCAAAATATTCAAAAAGATAACTCGCCCAGGCGGTATAATTTAAAATTGTAAAAATTGTTCTGCAACATATCACAATGTTTGCATGGCCTGGCATATTGTAAACAAAACAAATTAGATATACCAGGCGTGTTACGTAAGAAATAGAAGCAATAACTCTATTAGAACACAAAAGATTATTTCGAGGGTGGACAAGGACAAAGACGAAAATAAAGATAAAGATACCAAAGATAACAAAGATAATAAAGATGTAGATAATAGTAAAAATTTAAATAGTGACAAAAATGATCGAAATAATACTGTTAATAATACTGCTGATACTGTTAATACGGTTCATAATACTGTGAACGGCACCGAAGTATGTAATGCTGGCGATAACAGTACCGATTATGCGGATAACGTCAGCGCTGACGGTAATAGTGCTGATTTAGCTCTTTCTGCTTCGACTCCAACCGTCTGTGCCAGCAAAATTGCTGTTAGGAAGAACGCCCAAGCAAAATTATCAGCGGATATAGGTGCTCTGCACGACTGTTCAATGCCGTCATCAATGCTCGACCTTTTTAGCAACCAGTTCGATCTCCTTGAGGGGACAGTCGGCGATCTAAGGACTCTTCTTTGTGGGGAAGCTTGATGCCATTAGTCAGATCAGACCCTGGCCTAGCGGCATCAGAAATGATCGATAGACTGGTGGATACGGTCTCGTCACTTGAGGAGAAAGTGTAATGCAAAACTCTAAGCTGGAAGAGTTGCATGATGGTCGCTTTCTGCTCTCTCAAGAGAATAAGATACTTAAAGATAAATTGGAGGAGCTTACGCAAGTAATGCTCAAAGTGGAAAATTTTGTTGATGGTGCTCGGTCTGGCAGGGATGATGGTAGTTCTAATACTAGTCCTAGTAATAGTACCGGTGGTGATGCGAATAATAATAACAACAGCATGCGCAATAACAACGAGTGTGATTTCGATGCATCACGTGTTTTCGTCTCGCTTAGGGACATTGAGTCCGCTGATGCGAATACGGGCGCAAGCGCTTCCACGTCGACTGATACAGACGATTTTGAGGTCTGTAAAAGTCGACGTCGCATTCGGGGTCGCAAGTGTAGGGGGAGGGTTTGCGAACACTCTGCTGGCGGGCAATCCTCTTCAACGGACGGGCTGAGCAGTGTTGAGCCCACCACAGAAATAATTGTCTCTAATATTTTTGATGGTTCCGAGCAAGAGTGTGGAGACGTGGCCCACGCAATTCTCGGCATTGTTCTACCCTCCGTTGCAAGGGATGATATTAGATCTACGCGTTTGCTGCGTGCAAATGCAAATGCAAATGACGACAGCGGGCGCCTATCACCGTGGGTTGTCCGTCTTTTGAGCGGCGCCGTTGTGAAGGAGATAGTGAGAGCGAAACACAGGATCACTGGCCTCAATACGCGGCATATCAAAGTCTCGCATATGCCTTCGGAAACGAGTAATAGCCTGGTACAGAGTAAAATCTTTATAAATGAAATGTTAAGTAAAGAATTATTTTTGCAATTTAATAGTCTGAAAAGTTTCTGTTACAATGCCGCTACCCTAAGCGGGTCTTGGGCGTTGTCGTCCAGATCGGACGGGTGGGTGCCTATCACCACTACACAGCGCGTCCTTAGGTTGCGGATAGAGGAACAGCCCCTGAGAAAGAGGTTAGCTGCGAATAAATTGAATAAGCAGCCGCGGACAGCCGATAGGAACAGGCGTGGGTGTGATGAGCCCACACTGTCGAACGCATTCATCTAGAAACACTACGCAAGCACCACAACAACAAAAACACTTCACATTATCTCTTATCTCTCAATCTATCTCTTTCATCACACATTACAAAAATGGGCAAAAATCCTGCTGCCGAGGAGGATGCGGGAGCGATGACAACTGCCCCGAAAGGGGATGTGTAGAATGATTCGTCACCTGGTCTTACGCGGTAACGATGCCAGCGAAGGCGCGCTGCCTTGCAGGGGGGCGTTAGGATGCGAGAATGAAACCGTAGTGTGTCTGACGACGAATTGACACTGTCCTCGTCAAAGTCGGAAAGCTCTCATACTTAGTTCTAGAGAGGTATGGGGGTTATCGTCTCTAGAACGGTGGACTCACCTGCGATCGGAACAGGATCCGAAGCGCGCGGGTTTAATATAACATCATGGCTCAAAAAAATCAAATCCGAACCAAAAGGGACTTAAGGGTCGGAACTTGGAATGTTCGCAGTCTATACAGAGCAGGTGCGTTTAAAGAACTCGTAAAGGAAGCTGATAGGTACAATCTATATTTGGTAGCAATAGAGGAATCGCGGTGGCCAGATGGCGGAGTACTAGCATCGGGTAACTTCACGTACCTGTATGGGGCCGGGAGTGGGGGATTTCTAGGCACCGGATTTCTCGTAAGCAAAGGCATCATACATTCGGTTAAAAGTTTCAAATCCGTCAATGATAGGCTCTCGTACATCATTATGGAAGGGGAATGGTATAGATATGTATTTATTAATGTACACTGTCCTACGGAGGACAAAGAAGAAGAAGCTAAGGATCTCTATTACGAAACTTTAGAGCAGGTAATCGACCAGTTCGCGTCTTACGACACAAGAATAGTATTAGGCGATTTCAATGCTAAAATAGGTAGGGAGGAAATGTTTAGGCCTACTATACGTAAGGAAAGCCTGCACGAAGCCAGCAATGATAACGGTATTAGGGTCATAAATTTCGCGGCGGCAAAAGATCTTATAATCAAAACTACGTGTTTTAAGCACAAGAACATACACAAGGCAACGTGGACATCGCCGGACGGGGCCACACAGAACCAAATTGATCATTTCCTCATTGAAAAAAGACGTCATACTAATGTTCTTGACGTAAGGGCTTACAGAGGGGCAGATAGCGACTCGGACCACTTCCTAGTAGTAGCCAAATTAAGAGCTAGACTAGTAGCGAATCAAAATAGTAAGCGAGCAAACAAGGTAGAAAGCTTCGATATTGAGAAACTACGAGATAGAACAGAGCGAATTAGGTACCAGATAGAAATTAATAACAGGTTCTCAAGTCTTGTGGAATTTTGAAAATACTAGTCTTGATGAAAGTAGCTTTATTTCAAACGAATTTTATGAAGCATTTATAATATGTTTAGCAGGTAAATTATAGTATTATCTTGTAAAAATATATATTTTTATAGTTTTTT
The DNA here is from genome assembly GCF_009193385.2 of Nasonia vitripennis. Taxonomy (NCBI): domain Eukaryota; kingdom Metazoa; phylum Arthropoda; class Insecta; order Hymenoptera; family Pteromalidae; genus Nasonia; species Nasonia vitripennis. The sequence continues at coordinate 21,716,288 of NC_045760.1, forward strand.
TTGTGAGTATATTTAATTCTTAAATTGCATGAACTGACATAGCTGTTATAATGTGCTCATTTTGCTCGTAGTGATTATTTAAAACTCTCTTGTTAAAATTATAACGAGCATTAGAGTCTCTTATTATTATAAATTAAATTATTGCACAGGTTAGTTAAAAATATTGAAAGTCACTGTTGTAAGATTATATGTATCGTAAAACAGATATGTCAGTACTTTTGTGCGTTAGCTTTGAATCTTTAAATAATATATTTGAACATATTATAAATAATACTACTTATTTTTTAATATCATTGTATTGCAGAAACAGAAAAAGATGCTCAAATCAAGGGCGAAACAAAAACAAAACGACTTATAATGCCAAAAAAATTGACTTCAACTGATTCTAGTGAAAGCGTATGTGCCGATGAGGATGATAAAGTGCATAAATCTGTGAGTATATACAAAATACTTAGCATTTTAAATATTAATACCGTAGTCTTAAAGTGAATTCCATGGATATTGGCATCTGAACAGTATGCAAACAAGTTACGAGTCATGACTGCAAACTCAAAAATTCTAAATTATTATGATTGCTTGTTTCATCAAATTTGGATCTTATTAAATAATTATAATCATTCATATTATTCTAAACTTGATTACAGTAATATACTATATTTATATTTATTTTCTGTACTTACAGCAGTGTACTAAAATATTGAAAAAAATTGTTGGTAAACAAAATTCTCAACAAACATTACAAAAATTTAAACAGCAGATTCTAATAAACAGTAGAACAACAATCAATCAAGAGAATGAAGAAGCTTTCATGTCTTCATCAAATACTATTAACGGAAAATTAAATTTAGAACCAAAAGTATTAATAAACAGGATACAAAAAGAAAATAGGAGTTGTTATGCGTCCAAAAAAGGTTAGTTATTATCAGATTTTATCACATATACTATTACAAAGTTATGCGATTCCTGTGCAAGCCCGTATTTATAATCCAAACGTATTTTATTCTTCATTTGACCTAAATTTGACAATTTAAGCGAAAAGCAGCATGTTTTTTCTGGAAAGCAGTTTTGTGTGCAGCGCAGCACAACGCTACTCAACTCTTGGTTTTTTATTGTGTTATTTAGAAAGCCGTACTCAATATAAGAGACTCGTTTTTAGATATCCAAAAACGAGTCTCTTATATTGAGGGGATACACCACTTATAAATCCTGAAAAAAATATTTATGAGGCAAAATTACAAAATTAAAGTAATAGATTTAAAATTTTTTTTAGTGATATTTGGTATAATTAGCTTCAATTCTACCGTGCTAGAACATTAATTACACATACTTACTCAATTGGGTTTTACACATCAAACCTCACCTAACCTCCAAATATCTTCTTTTCGACATTGGAAATATAAAATGTCCTGTGGCGGCGTTGCTTTAGATCCGGCCGCCCCTAAAAATTCTTACATTTTTAAAACTTTTGAAATTTTGAAAATTCCACAATATTTAACATTTTCTTGATTTTTAAAATTTTTTAAATTCAGTAAATTACAAGACAGTACAAGATAAAAAGTACCAAGAGTGGAATTAAATAATTTTTTAAAAATATTTTTCTAATTAAGTATACATTTTTAAACCTCTTGCTGATCAAATTTGATAGAATAAAATACGTTAAAAATAATAAGTTTTCACTTTTCACGATTATGATGACTTTAGTTTCGTGTTGCATACAGGACTTTATCCACGACTTAACTGTGTAGCCACTTTGTTGTCTGAAAAATTGGGACCTACACATCCATTGTTAATGCAAACTAAATTTTCAAAATTTTAAGTTTTTAAAATTAAATGTTTTTTTTTATTCTTCCACAAATTAAAAATTTTTTGAAATCATTAAAAATTGTATTCCCGCAAATGCGGCAAAAAATCTATGAGAGAATATAAGACTACTTTAGTCCCGCTTTTCGGGGAATAAAGTGGCTATGATAGTTAAGCCGTGAAAAAATATTAATATCAAATATCAAAGAAACTATAATGATAACTGTGTTTCAATATTACATTAGCTTTGCTCAGGAAGGTAAATATATGTGAAAAAGTTGAATTTATCATTTTCTTTTAGATTTATTCAAGAAAAAAAAGACTCTGATAAAGAAAATGAGAAATCTATGGAAAAATTCATACTTTCATCACCATTACCGCTTCGATGCTCGACACAAGTAGACCATATGTCAAAACGCACGTATGCACAGTGGTCGCGTACATCTATTCGTTCACCGCATACAAATGCACGTTTAAATTCCTTATCACGATCGCAACCGTCTCGACGTAAATCACGGTCACCTTTTTCGCGGCAAGAATCACGGACATCAAAGTCTCAGCCTGAGCGACATTTGACAACTACTCGTTACCGTTCACGTTCGAATACACCTCGGCATCGTACATCAGAACCGTTAATGTCCAAGCGTGAATTACAAGTAAAATCTACACAAAGCAAGCCACCGTCACCTCCGTCGCATACACTTCAGCATCTCTCACAAGCGAAATCTCAGGATAAGTCACCATGTTCTCAGCGTCAGTATGACAAACCGAAACCTCCGCTGCAACATAAGTCAGTGTTGGCTAAATCTCAAACTGCACCGCAGATATCCCCACATCACTCACGATCTTATACATCTCGGCGTCACTCCCGATCGCAGTCATCTCGGCATCACTCCCGATCGCAGTCATCTCGGCGTCACTCACGGTCGCAAACCCCTCGTCCTCACTCACGATCGCAGACACTTCGGCGTCACTCGCGCTCGAAAACATCTCGGCGTCACTCACGATCCCAGTCTTTTCGGCATCACTCACGATCCCAGTCTTTTCGGCGTCACTCACGATCCCAGTCTTTTCGGTGTCACTCGCGCTCGAAAACATCTCTGTGTCACTCCCGATCGCAGTCATCTCGGCGTCACTCGCGCTCGAAAACATCTTGGCATCACTCACGATCCCAGTCATTTCGGGGTCACTCGCGCTCGATAATATCTCGGCGTCATTCGCGCTCGCAGACATCTCGGCCTCACTCACGATCGCAGTCACCTTATCTCTCTCTTCAGCAGCTAACACAATCGCAATCTTCTCATGATAAATTACCATTACCTCAGCCTCAGCATGATGTATCATCACCTCAGCCGCAGCCTGATTCAGGTTCACCTAAATCTCAAACTTCACCACAGAAATCCCCACATCACTCACAATCACAGTCAGCTTGTCTCTCACTTCAACAGCTAACACAATTATCTCAGCCTCAGCATGATGTATCATCACATCAGCCGCAGCATGATTCAGGTTCACCCAAATCTCAAACTGCACCACAGAAATCCCCACATCACTCACGATCGCATACACCTCGGCATCACTCACGGTCGCGGACACCTCCGCATCAGTCACAATCGCAGACATCTCGGCGTCACTCACGGTCGCAAAAACCTCGTCGTCACTCACGATCGCAGACACCTCGACGTCACTCACGGTCGCAAACACCTCATCGTCACTCACGATCGCAGACACCTCGGCGTCATTCACGGTCGCAAACCCCTCGTCGTCACTCACGATCGCAGACACCTCGGCGTCTCTCACGGCCGCGGACACCTCGGTGTCACTCACGGTCGCAAACACCTCGGCGTCACTCACGGTCGCGTTCGCGTCCACACAGTTCTCATCATTCGACCCCACGTTCGCATATTAGAGATCGTGCACGTCATCATTCACGTAGTGCTGGTCCACATCACGGTAATTGTTTTAAACACAGATTTCAATTATTTTTATTGGTTAAATTGTTTCATTTTTTATCCTTTAAAATATGTTATTTTGCAGAACATCCTGAATGTGCAGTGAAATTTTTAAAAGAGTTTAAGCCAAAGTTATATCGTATGTATAAAAAGAAAGGTTTCGACTTAGAATCAGTAATTCCAGAAAGATACCGAAAATATCAACGGTTAAGAGACGATAAGGTATATTGTCTATTATTTTATACTACCATTAAAACTCATTTAAGTAATATTTTAATTACATTTTGAAAATATTCTAGATATATTTAGGATGTGGATTATCTGTCGGTAAAAAGAAATGGAGAATAGCACAATATAAGCGCCGAACAGGCTTTTTATGTGATCTTGGGTACATATTATGGAAATGACGAGATTTGGCAAATCGTTGTTTAAATTTGTCTAAAGTTAAAACGCAAATACCAAATAGAAGTCCAGTAAAGCTGTGTACTCCAAGAAAACTTAATTTGTATTTAAGTAAGTATTACATATGTACAGAATTGTCTGACAAAATATTTTTTACTTAGAATATGTGAAAAAATATTTAATATTTTATGTATGATATCTACAAAAACACCGGAGCTGAATCAACAAATGCAAGACAGAAATCACAATCCATGACGTCACTATCACCACGCAGCAGTATTCTTTCAATCCCAAGGAAAACCGACGCAGCTAAAAAACTGTAATACGATCATGGAGCAGAACATCGAGTTAATTGACAGTGTACAAAAAGATATAATTCAAACAGAAAATACTTTTCATAGTGTTATCACTCTCAATAATTACGTGAAATATAAAAAAGAATATATTTTATACTTAAATATTCGCAGCCTTAATGGTAATTTTTTACAACTCCAAGCACTTATTGAGAGCTTAAATACTAAGCCTAGTATTATAGTTTGCGTCGAAACTTGGATCATAGATTATTGAAACTATTTTAATCTGAACGGATACAAATTATATTACAATAATAGCAAAATAAACAAATCGGATGGTGTAGTGATGTATATTGAGAATTCCATTATTGAAAGTACTGAAATTATTGAAATAGGTAAACTTAAAATAATTAATTCAATCATTGAAACTGATAATGGCAATATAGAGATATCAGCACTATACAGATCACATGCCATTCCAAAAATTGAATTTATCACCAATATAAAACAATTACTATATAACAAGAAATATGCTAACAATCACTTAATTATAGGTGATTTTAACATTGACCTACTAAATCTAGATAATATTAGTCAGGAATTTCTGAACAATTTTTTAGATAATGGTTATCTACCGGGATTTCAAGGTATTACTAGACCGTCCGATAGGAATAATAACACTGGAACATGCATTGATCATATATTTACTAAAGCTAAGACAATACACACTTTACATTTTAAATTATTAAGTACAGTAACAGATCATTACCCATTATTTACAGCATTAAGTACATTAAAGAAAAAAAAATATAGAAGAATCAATAACCTAAATAAATTATGATAAATTAAGTAGCATAGCCAGTAGAGAAAAATGGAGTACAGTATTCTCAATGCATGATCCTAATGTAGCTGTGAATACATTGTTAGAAAAAATAAATAATTGTGTACAACGGGCTACTTTCATAAAGAAATTAAACAATAAACACAATAACAAAGTACCCAGAAGTAAATGGATCACTAAGGCAATACTAAATTCTTGCGAAAGAAAAGAAATACTATACAAATTATGGAAAACTGAACCAAATAATGTGAATCTAAAGATAGAATATCGGAATTATATTAAAATTTTAAATAGGGTAATTAAAGAAGCAAAAATAATATATGATAGAGATCAGGTTGTAAAAAATAGTGATAATCCCAGAAACATGTGGAGAGTATTCAAACAAAAACTAGGTAAAAATGCGAAAAAAGATAGAAATATAAACCAGATTTATGATGATAGGAAAAATTTAATAAATAATCATACAGATATTGCTAACCATTTCAACTCTTACTTTAGTAGCATCGGCAAAACATTGAGTGATCAAATAGTGCAACCAATGAATGTAAACGTCAAATTACCAAAGATAAATAATAATTCTATTTTTATTACGCCTACTAATTACTTTGAAATTACTGGCATAATTCAAAATATGAAATTAAAGAATGGAGGAGTAGACAACATAAACTCTAAATCACTAAAAACTCTAACACAGTACATAGTAGACCCACTGGTACATATTATAAATATATGCATAGAAAAATCTATATGGCCGACTGCGTTAAAAAATGCTGATATAATACCGATACATAAAACTGGAAACTAGAGGAATATAACTAATTATAGACCAATATCTTTAATATCACATGTAGCAAAGATCTTCGAAAAAATCATTTATAATAGAATATTGAGTTTTATTAGTACATTTAATATTTTATCCAGTAATCAATATGGTTTTGTTAAAAATAGAGGTGCGAAAGATGCTCTGGCAGAAATAACCAAGATTATTTATGAGAAATTAGACAATAGTACCCCGATTGCAATCACTTTTCTCGATCTTGCGAAAGCTTTTGATACGGTAGATCATAAGATACTACTTGATAAACTTTACAATTATGGAATCAGAGGCACGGCACACAAACTTATAACAAGTTATCTGGAAGGTAGAAATCAAAGAGTAAAAATTAATGACTGTATAAGTGAATCCAAAACAATTACTACGGGTGTACCACAAGGTACTATCTTAGGTCCACTGTTTTTTATTATATATGTTAATGATCTCTTGCAAAATATGCCTGCAAATTCAATAATATCATATGCGGATGATACAGCAATTATTTCGACGGATAGTTCTTGGACAGGAGTAGAGGAAAAAATGACTAACTACCTGTATAAAGTATCTAACTGGCTTGCACTAAATAAGCTATAACTAAACATTGACAAAACAGTTTATATGACGATCGGGAACTACTCTGATAGCGTACCTAAAGATTTTTTAATACAAATTGATGGCAAAGACATCAAAAGAGTTGAAAATACCAAGTACTTAGGAATTATTTTTGATTATAATATGAAATGGATAAATCATATACAGTATTTAATAAATAAGTTGAAATATATGGTATTTATTTTTAAAAAGATTAATAGATTTATGCAAATTAAATCTATAAAAATTATATATTATGCATTTTTCATAGTGTTATAAATTATGGTATAATAGCTTGGGGTGGTGCTTACTCTACTGCTACCAATCTATTACAAAGGCTACAAAACAGAATTTTGAAAATCATAAACAAAAATAATTTTGCTCAGGATAATCCATTGAGTATTGGGCAACTATTTGCATATCAATCACTAATATACCACTACAACACATTAAAAGTTAAATTTTTAAATTCAGAAAGCAAAACTAGGAATAAAAGCATTCAGATACCTAGGAGACTTAAGACTATAAGTAATAAGAATAGTTATATTAAAGCCATAGAAGTTTATAATGATCTGCCAAATAACCTAAAAACTTTAAGCTCTAAGAATTATACTTATAAACTAAGAGAATGGGTTAACTTTCACATGTAAAAAAAAATCTTTTTTATAAAATTAATAAGAAATATTGATAATGTATTTATAAATTGCTATGTATTCTGTATACAAATTTTATTAAAACGTTATTAATCAATCTTTCATATTGTAAAATTGTTAAAGTGTAAGTTAAGTACTACATATCTTGAAATAGATTTTATTTTAGTTATAAGGAACTATAGTTAGTAAGTATACCGGCCTCGCGAACAGGTAACTGCGTTTACCTCTGCGGGAATTTTACTATTATGTAAATAATATGTAATTTTTTGTCTGGTTAATAAAATAAAATAAAATAAAATGATACAGATTTATACGAAGATTATCTAAAGACTCATAAATCCTATGCGCGTATATCAACAAAAACAAGAGATTTGCTGATAAAAGACTGTACTCAGCACCTCAGCGCTCGTATACGAGATGTAAAAGCAGATTTAATCAAATCAGCTAGCCAAGCTGCCTAAATAAAGGTTACCATACTTTATTTAATAAAATTAAATCATTAAAACTGAATGAAAAATTTTTTTTGTATTCCCCTTTAAATGAAATAAATTGTTGAAAGTTATTTTAAATGGATGTACTTAAATATCATTTTTTATACTTCATTTTAGTTGTATGAGAATCGTATGAGAATCGTATGAGAATCGCATGAGAATCGTATGCGAATCGTATGAGAATCGTATGAGAATCGCATGAGAATCGTATGCGAATCGTATGAGAATCGTATGAGAATCGTATGAGAATCACGTACGATTTTGGCGTGCTTTTCACATGAGAATCAGATGAGAATCATCTGATTCTCACCTGAGGTTTTTCAGTAGGGACATAGTCTTAGCGCTGGTGCCATCTGAGTGTACATTTTGAGCCCCTCTTAGTAATTTTCACTTGATAAAAATTGGGTTACATTATTTATGTATTTTTTAATCGAAAGTGCCATCACAACTGTTTTTGTAAAACGCATCCTTTTTGAGTTAAAAATAAATAAAGTTTTCACAAAATACGATATATCGCGATTTTTCGAGCTGTTTTTCCCGTTCACTCTCGTGAAATCTAAAAATTCAACGATTTTTAACTTATGAATTATCCGTCTTACGAAAAAAGTTGTAAGAGCACTTTCAATTCAAAAATACCTAAGTAATCTAACCCAATTTTTTTCAATTGCAATTAACGATTATTTGTTTATTACAAAGCAGTAATTTGTTTATAACAAAGAATCTGACGGGTTTTGGGTTTCGTAACTAACAAAATTCGATTCAGCATCTCAAAAAACATAAGAAAACTCCAAGTTACTGAGGGGAGCTCAAAATTTACACTTAGATGGCACCAGCGCCCGGACTCACAGGAATTGACGAAATTCACTAGTTCTGTAGCTGCTCTCAAATTGTTACAAGTGAGAATCTTACGATATTTTGTAACTCTCAATCTAAGCTTTATTTATCAAGTAAAGATATTTTTACCTACACTGTGTGTTCCGATTATTTATTTTTACTACTAGTCAGATTACGTTGAAGTCTGACATCTCGCACATTTTTTACTTTTAGTTTGTGTAAAAGTTGTGAAATACGAGCGGGTGTTCACGCGCCATTACAGCGCTAACCTCAAAATCTAGTTTTACAAATAATTTTTTTCTAATTTAATTTTTCACGAATATAATGAGTAAAGCGCCATAGGTTTGAGATTAGTGAATCATTTTACCGAAAGAAAATGGCATTTGTTTTTTTCTAAGTTGTGAAATACTAAATACCCGTGGCAGGTTTGCGAAGATATAGCTCCGACCTTCCCTTAAAAGTTATTTTAAGTAATAAAAACTATCAGATCAAAAAATAATTAATTTTTTGTATCATAAAATATTATAACAAAACATTCTAATATGTTAATGAATTATTTGCTGTTTAATTATCAGAAATTATTTTGGATACCCCATTCCTAAACCCTGTGTACGTTTGCCGAATATAGTAATATTGTAGCGCAACAATATGTCGTATTTCTGCCTTGAACGTAGGTATAATCAAGTCTAGCCGACGACTGGGTTTCCCCGACCCTGATGATTGGGATCGGCGCCAGTGATGCAAGTTCGTGTCATTAGGCGCTCTCAACCTAGGATGACTGCACCGCTCTATCTACGTAGGACGCCCTACCTTTTGTACTACCTGGAATTTACCTAACCTATTTTGTTTTGTCTACGACGCAATTGTCCTTTTCAGTCAGTTTCTTGTTATTAACAAATTACTATTTTGCAATCAACAAATAATTGCTTTTTTCAATTAAAAAAATTGTATTACAATTTTTAGGTATTATTAAAAAATCTAGTACAATTTATTCTTTCTCCTAAAAGAAGTTTTGTAATAGTAAAATTTTCAGTCCCGCTAATACTTCATAGAAATGTATTTCGAGGTTTTTTGGAATTCAAATTATGCGTTTTTATAAAATGTCCGAGCGGATTGCTGCGTTTGTGTATGTGTTTGTGTGCGTGTATGCGTATAAATGCACAGCGTTATAATTCTAGAAGCATGCAACCGATCATAATACAATTTGACATGTTGCAGTTTGCTTCTCACAGTAAGAAGTGCAAACACGCCGTGTTGTTAGTACAAAAAATTATTATTTATTAAATTTACATTATTTATAAACGAATCTTAAAATCTATGTGAATCTAAGTTTTGTAATGGCGCGTAGTACAAATGTTGATTATCAAAAATTCAAATCGAGAATAAGTTTAGTATCTTTTAGGTTTTTTAAGTTTTTCCTTTTTCAAGATTTTTCTGTTGTTTTAGTGGCTTGTAAGCCCATTTATAGTGGAATTTGCAGTGCTTTTATCCGTTGGAGAAATTTTGCTTGACGAAGCCAAATTTACGTAACACGGCTTTGGATTAGACCGTACGCAGTCTCCGACCCTTAGGAAGGACCTAATCCAAGCGTCAGGTATGTGCCCCGAGAGGTAGAGGAAGCTAATGACGCTTGCACCGAAATTAGGACCCCTGCAGCGACGGATAATCTTTACTACCTGGAGCAGCGTCGGATTAACGCCCGCATAATTCATATTCATTACAGCCGTTAGGTTCCGATGCTACGGTTTTTCCCGGCTACTATGGTCCGGAAGCTGTTACAATGCCGCTACCCTAAGCGGGTCTTGGGCGTTGTCGTCCAGATCGGACGGGTGGGTGCCTATCACCACTACACAGCGCGTCCTTAGGTTGCGGATAGAGGAACAGCCCCTGAGAAAGAGGTTAGCTGCGAATAAATTGAATAAGCAGCCGCGGACAGCCGATAGGAACAGGCGTGGGTGTGATGAGCCCACACTGTCGAACGCATTCATCTAGAAACACTACGCAAGCACCACAACAACAAAAACACTTCACATTATCTCTTATCTCTCAATCTATCTCTTTCATCACACATTACAAAAATGGGCAAAAATCCTGCTGCCGAGGAGGATGCGGGAGCGATGACAACTGCCCCGAAAGGGGATGTGTAGAATGATTCGTCACCTGGTCTTACGCGGTAACGATGCCAGCGAAGGCGCGCTGCCTTGCAGGGGGGCGTTAGGATGCGAGAATGAAACCGTAGTGTGTCTGACGACGAATTGACACTGTCCTCGTCAAAGTCGGAAAGCTCTCATACTTAGTTCTAGAGAGGTATGGGGGTTATCGTCTCTAGAACGGTGGACTCACCTGCGATCGGAACAGGATCCGAAGCGCGCGGGTTTAAGATAACATCATGGCTCAAAAAAATCAAATCCGAACCAAAAGGGACTTAAGGGTTGGAACTTGGAATGTTCGCAGTCTATACAGAGCAGGTGCGTTTAAAGAACTCGTAAAGGAAGCTGATAGGTACAATCTATATTTGGTAGCAATAGAGGAATCGCGGTGGCCAGATGGCGGAGTACTAGCATCGGGTAACTTCACGTACCTGTATGGGGCCGGGAGTGGGGGATCTCTAGGCACCGGATTTCTCGTAAGCAAAAGCATCATACATTCGGTTAAAAGTTTCAAATCCGTCAATGATAGGCTCTCGTACATCATTATGGAAGGGGAATGGTATAGATATGTATTTATTAATGTACACTGTCCTACGGAGGACAAAGAAGAAGAAGCTAAGGATCTCTATTACGAAACTTTAGAGCAGGTAATCGACCAGTTCGCGTCTTACGACACAAGAATAGTATTAGGCGATTTCAATGCTAAAATAGGTAGGGAGGAAATGTTTAGGCCTACTATACGTAAGGAAAGCCTGCACGAAGCCAGCAATGATAACGGTATTAGGGTCATAAATTTCGCGGCGGCAAAAGATCTTATAATCAAAACTACGTGTTTTAAGTACAAGAACATACACAAGGCAACGTGGACATCGCCGGACGGGGCCACACAGAACCAAATTGATCATTTCCTCATTGAAAAAAGACGACATACTAATGTTCATGACGTAAGGGCTTACAGAGGGGCAGATAGCGACTCGGACCAATTCCTAGTAGTAGCCAAATTAAGAGCTAGACTAGTAGCGAATCAAAATAGTAAGCGAGCAAACAAGGTAGAAAGCTTCGATATTGAGAAACTACGAGATAGAACAGAGCGAATTAGGTACCAGATAGAAATTAATAACAGGTTTCAGGCACTTGAAGAAGCAAACACATCGCCGGAGGGGAATGACGAACCGAATAGCTTATGGGGGGACATCGAAAAAACGGTAAAAGAGGCCGCGAACAAAGTACTGGGTAAAAAGAAAAAGCCAAAGAGCAAACCATGGTTTGACGAAGAGTGCGAACTCTGGTTTGAAAGGCGCAAAAAGGCTAAATTAGATAGCTTACAAAATAGAAGCGACAGGACCGTAGAAGAGTATTCTAACGTAAGGAAACAGACAAGAGCGATCTACAGAAATAAGAAGCGGGAGTATCAAAAGAATCTTATTAGGAGAATAGAAACTAACAGTAAGGAAAATAACCCCTGCGAAATGTACAGAGGGATTAACGCCATCAGAAAGGGTTTTAGGAGTAGAGCGCAATTGATGAAGGACGAAAACGGGGACCTCGTAACAAATGACAACGAATTACTGTCGCTGTGGAAAAATTATTTCGATAAATTATTAAACGTGCACGAAAATAGCGAAGAATTAGGGGACGAAATTCACACTGCTGAACCCCACGTGGAGGAACCGAGCTACCAAGAAGTAGAGGCCGCGATTAAAAAACTAAAAAACAACAAAGCCGCGGGAAATGACTCTATACCAGCTGAGTTACTCAAATATGGGGGCGTCGAGCTCACTTTCAAAATCTATAAACTAGTATGTGCCATCTGGAAAAATGAAACAATACCCGAAAATTGGAAGGAATCTATCATTATACCGATTTTTAAAAAGGGGGATAAGACAGACTGCAATAACTATAGGGGTATTTTCATTATTTCACTTTTAGCAACGTGCTACAAAGTTCTGTCAAACGTAATACAAGCTAGACTCACTCCATTCGCGGAAGATATAGTAGGAGATTATCAGTGCGGATTTCGGCGCAACAGATCGACGAGCGATCAAATGTTTACCATAAGACAGTTGTTAGAGAAAAAGTGAGAATTTTGCGAAACCATACACCAACTATTTATAGATTTTAAAAAAGCGTACGACTCTATTAAGCGAAGCAAAATGTATCAAATTCTAGTACTCCTCGGTGTACCGAAAAAACTCGTGAGATTAATTCAAATATGTCTGAACGAAAGCACGGGAAAGGTCCGAGTAGGCGGTAATGTATCAGAACCCTTGATGATACGCGATGGTTTAAAACAAGGGGATGGACTCTCTACGGTGCTGTTCAACTTAACGTTAGAGTATGCCGTTAGAAAAATGCAGGTTAGCCAGATGGGCGCAACGCTTAATGGAACAACGCAGATACTAGGCTACGCAGATGATTTGGATATACTGGGGGATTGTTGGGAAACGGTAGCAAGAAACGCGGAAATCCTCATAAAAGCGGTGGAGTATACAGGGTTAGAAGTGAGTGAATCAAAAACAAAGTACATGATTGTGGATAAGCTAGGCATCTGCAGAGGGGAGGAAGATCTCAGAGTTGGGAATTTTACTTTTGAAAAGGTTAGCGAATTCAGGTATCTGGGTACGACCATAAATGATAGAAACGAGATTAATGTCGAAATAAATAAGAGACTCCATTCGGGTAATGCTTGCTTCTACGCCGTGAGTAATTTACTTAAGTCGAGGCTGTTGTCTAAAAACGTTAAAATAAGAATATACAGGACAATAATACTGCCGGTGGTTCTGTACGGGTGCGAAACGTGGGCTCTCACTAAGCAGGCGGACAACCGTTTTAGGGTATTTGAAAATAAAGTCTTGCGAAAAATATACGGGCCGAAGAAAGATGAGGAAACCGGGGAATGGAGGAGACTACACAATAATGAGTTACACAATCTGTACGCGTCACCAAATATTAACAGAATAATAAAATCGCGCAGATTGGGATGGGCAGGGCACGTAGCGAGAATGGGAGACGACCGTACGGCAGCGTGTGTCATGAAGCGTAGGCCGATGGTAACGCGACCTCTAGGTAGACCTAGACGTAGATGGGAGGACAACGTAAAAGCGGATCTAGTAGAAATAGGACGGGTGGGTGTCGATTGGAGAGGTGCATCTTGGGTGGGGTTGACACAAGATAGGGCAGCGTGGAAGGCTTGCGTAGATGAGGCGATGAACTTTCGAGTTCCAAATGCCATGTAAAAAAAATAAAAAACTATGGTCCGGAAGATTTTTTCCAGAATTTAGAAACGTACGTATATAATGTATGTATATAACGTACATACATTATTTTGTGTTCAAACAGTCATGCATATAATATATTTTCTGATTCTGAATCCGGGATTTTTTTCATGATTCTGTTTATTTTATGGCCATTTTCCGATTTTTGAAAGAATATATTTGCTTCTTTTTGATGATATGATTTGTACAATAAATTCAAAATTAGTGTTTTTATAACACGTGCATTGAAAACGCGCTTTTCGCCTACGAAAAAGTGGAGCAAAAGTCGAGTTTTTCAAGCCTGGGCGAATGGCCTTTTCAGTGTTTTTGTGTATATGTACATATAAACACACCCAAACACACATATATACATATATCTTAAGGCGAAAAAGTGTTTTCCCTAGGAGCGAAAGTATACAGCACTTTCGCCTCTAAAAATTTCAAAACTTTTAGAATTTTTAAAATTTAATAAAATTTTATAAATTTCGAAAATTCTGCTTTTTTAGGGAGGGTAAAAAGAGCGCTATTGATGCCCTGATTATAAAAAGCATGGTACACAACAAGGAACGAATTGGTTTTTTCAGACTCAAATGATGATTGAGCACGAGTGGGAGTCATGGGCGCCTGCGGCTGGTTGCATAGGGTATACAGAGTGAGAGTTTTAAAAAAAATTATGACAATAAAAACGATAATATCTATTTTCTGTAGAAATTTTAAACCACTTTGATGACTAGTTTTTAAGCTAAAAATAAAAAACTAAAAAAATGGATTTTTAATGTAATTTTAGTAATTTTTAACTGAAAATTACTATTTTTCAGAAAAGCCAAAAATTTTAGACATTAAGTAATTTATTTTCAGGTAATATTGGTCGCACGAACGTGTCAGTTGTATCCAAATGCTGCCCCAGCAACTTTAATACAGAAATTCTTCCAGATCTTCTCAATATGGGAGTGGCCAAGACCAGTGCTACTAAAATCTGTTAAAAAAGTTCATTTAGGCTTGCAAGTGTGGGATCCTCGGGTAAATGCTGCAGACAGGCCACCTTATCAGCTTATGCCAATCATTACACCTGCTTACCCTCAGCAGAATTCGACTTTTAATGTAACCATTTCTACGAGGACAATAATGGAGGAGGCAATAAAGACTGGGTTAGCCATTACAAAAGATGCCATGGGTAAAGCTTCGTGGGACAAACTTTTCGAACCACCAAATTTCTTCGACAAATACAAACATTTTGTAATTTTGTCAGCAAGTAGTTTACCTGAAGATGCTCAATTAGAATGGTCAGGATTTATTGAATCGAAGATACGACATTTAATAGGATCATTTGACAGGAATCCGAACATTACATTGGCCCACATTAATCCAAAGTCATTCCCATCGCTAAAGCCTGAAGCAGACGAACACGTTTGTATGTGGCTTATAGGCTTGAAATTCAGAAAAGCCGAAAATCTGAATATTGACCTAACTTCAGACATTAAGTCATTTATTGAAACGACTGAGAGACAAGCGAAAAAAATTAATAATTTGTTTAAAAATGGTATGTTTTTACAAAATTATATCGCTGCAAACCAGATCAAAAGAGGAAGGAAAACATCGAGCAATACTCAGCAAAATTAAAATGCCAAGCTTAACGGAGGAGTTTCTTCAAGAAATAAAAGTAATGAGACGCTCAGGAAGAGTTCAGATGAGAGTCTGGAAAGTAATAATAATAAATGCAAAGTTCAAAATAGTAAGCAGCAACATCAACAGTCACAGTCAATTCCAATCTCCAGCAACTCAGGGTTTGGTAATAGAGGAGTATAAGCCAAATTCAACGCCTGCTAAGACTTGTCGCGCTATCACCTGTATAATAGTATATTTGTAATTATTATATATGTAAATAAATACAAAAAAATTGAATGATAAATATGTGTTTTTCTATTTCATGCAAATAAATTTGGAATTTGGATTGACTAAAAATAATTCAAACAATAACGTAACACGTAAGCAGTAGTAAAAACTGTCCTTAAAAAGTCCTCTCTCCTCTAATAAAAATTACCAGTAGCATCAAAAGATTTAATATCATCTTGAATTTTATCAATTTTATATGTAATTTTTCGCATGGAGTTTTTGTCGGCTTATATTAACCTATATCGGCCTATAAAGAGTTATATCGCATTTTATCAAGCCCTAATGCAAAAACCGCTGCCCATTTTTTGGCACGTAACTTCTTCCAACTAAATTTATATTTTCAATGGTAATTATTTTACTATAGTAGCAATTTTCTCAGCAAGACTATGGTGATGTGAAAGATTCAGATGTAGAACGTCGCGGAGCAGAGCAGATGGTATATAATTTTCTAAGAATAAAAACGTCCTTGAGACGGCAGGCCCAGCCCGGGGGATAAGAGAACAGCAACAGATAACTTGCCTGGCGTAGGCAAGTTACCGACCGAGTGGCGCTAGTAGCCACATGTAAATAGTCTACCTAAACGCTGGTAGAGGGCGTGCGCGCAGATAACACAGGAGAGAGGAAGCATCCCGGGTATATAAGGAGCCCCGGAGCAAGCAACGATCATTCATGATCTGGCTCTCAACTGAGCAACGTGCGAATGGTAGTACTCGCTGCTTGCTCCGGTCTCCACCATACCCAGTAGTCCATGAGCCCCAGGCTCTCGAAGAGTATGTGTGCAGTCCACTCCCTCTCCTTATAGACTGAGAACCAGCATCGCTTATAATTAAATATTGAATGATTAAATAAATAAATGAAAGACATTTAAAACATATAAACTATGTTAACCCTTGTTTAGCATTTCCCACTCCCATCCCCCCATCAGTTGTGTCACCGGTGTAGGATGGTAGTACCCTGCATTTAGGTGGCGCATCTGGTTCTAGACTCATGGTAAGATGGTAGTACCTTACACATCAGTCTAATAGCTGCGTGGTTTAGCTAATTTTGTGGGATACGCGTAGTGGGAATACCCTACTCATCTCCCTCTACACACGAGCAGCTTCTGGTGGTTCGGCCATTACAGAGGATAGGGAGATCTTTTGTCCACTCAATAGATATTACCGGGTGGATCAATGACTGCTATCACTCTTCGAATGTGCTTCTCTCCCGCTTTACTAACCTCGGGTCTCGAATCCTTCGCGTTCGCGTAATAACCCTTCGCGTACTGTTTCATCCTAAAATTGATCAAAGAATTCCCTCATATTTTTTAGAATCGTAAAAGAAAATGTTTTTATAAAATTTTTCCGCAAGTTCATAGTCATTGAAAATAAAATTGCTAAAGTCTTATATTTTTTGATTGACTTTATGGAAAATCAAAAATTTTCTTTTACGATTCTGAAAAAATTTATGAGTGTTCTTTGATCCATTCTAGGACGTTTTTATTCTTAGGAAATTTTTCCTCAAGTCCATATAAATTAAGAAAAAAATTGCTGAATATTAAAAGTACAATTTATTGTTTTGAAAGCCATTTTGTATAAATGAATTTTTTTTTTATTAATCTTACGCCAATAACTTTTATTTTAGGTTTCATGGACGCGTTATTTATTGGTATTAAGTATGTAGAAAAATGCACCAGCTAAAAATTTTTTTTTTAAATTAAAAAAAAACTGTTTTTTTTATTCAGCAATTTTCACATAAAAAAAAAACTAATTTTAGGGATTTCTAACCATTACTATTCGAAAGAGCGACCTGCAGAACATGGGGTACAATGGTATAAACATTTGTTTTCGATAAAATTCATTGTACCCTGAATATCTGAACTTTGGTGTCGAAAAGTGTCCGTTTAGGTGCTAATGGGTTAACTACCAAGGATAAGAAGGATAGTAATGATAAGAATACATTTCAATTGTAGGTTAGGTTTTTTATGTTCTAAGAAATGAACTTTATTATAAACTTATATTTAACTTTCAGAGTTGATAAAATTTTTATAAAAAACATTTCTAAGAACACACTTTTTTATAAAAATAAACTTCTCATAATATTTGTCAGTAATTGCTGATAAATAATTTTACTATTTCAAACATATCAATCTAATCTTAAATCATTATTAAACTGTTTATAAAAGTAAACTTTTTATAATACTTTTTAGTAATTGCTTATATATTATTATTATATTATATTTGAAACATACTAATCTAATCTTGAGAATCTTTAGATTGACGAATACTGCAATTCTTAAAAACAATATTATTATTTAATTCGCCATGTAAGGCGACGTTACAATTATTGAGAATAATAGTCTTGTTTGGGTTTCCATTAATCATGTCATACACAAACAGATCGATATCTGGGTCGTAGAAAACGGGCAACTTGAGCTCCTTTTCATTTATCCTAGATTTTGTAGTTTCCAAAATCGAATCTCCAGCGCGAAGAATATTTAAATCTGAGATTTCTATTTCTGATTTAGATGGTTCATTATAATTATTAATGGAATCATGAAAGACCGGCGAATTTCTGTTTGTTTTTTTCTTGTTGCAAACAGGTTGTATTTGTTTATAGATGTATATTGTACTTTTGGTTGTGCTGTAGATTTAGATGGTTGTCGTGAAAGTGGTTGATCTTCGTCATGTGCGCTGGGTAGATCAATTCTAACTACTTCAATATATAAGAATCCATATTTTCAATATTAGCACCATTATTCATTGAAATTCCAGAAGTTATTTGCCAAAATACTTGTTTTTTATTGTTCAGTGACTCTGCAATGTATCTTTCTGCCAAGGTGTTTAATTTTCACCCTCCATGCCTTTTAAGTGAAGTAATGTCTGCTCCAGCATCTAGTAAAAGTGTGGCAGAAGTTCGCCTAAAACTGTGTCCAGTGAATGAGTCGGCATATTTATTTTTGGTCAGCCCAACATTGACGAGTATCAGATCTTCTCCTTGTAAACAATCACTGATTAATAAATTAACAAATTCACCTACTTTTAGTGCACCTGCAATTCCCATTATAAGAGCAACCTGCAAAATCATAAATTCAAACAATCAAGGTTTGAGATTTACAAATTGAAGCAAAAGTATATTTCATTCGTATTATTATATAAAATTAAAAAATCACAAATCAATCTTAAGAAAAAGGAATTTCAAAATTTGGCTTTCGTTCAAATGAGATTTTACAAAATTGGTCATAAAAACTGTTCTATATAATATACCAAATTTCAATTTGGTATAAAAGTTTATTTCATCTAAAAATACAATAATAAAACCCTATTAGTAGCTTAAATCACTGTATTATTCGAATCAACCTTAGAAACATGAAATTCCAAAATCTGGCTTTCGTTGAAATGAGATTTCATACAATTGGTCATAAAAACTGTTCTATATAAGATACAAACTCGAAATTTGGAATGAAAGTTATTTCATCTCTAAATACAATTAAAAACCCCCTACTAGTTGTCTAAGTCACTGCATTATTTGAATCAACCTTAAAAACATGAAATTCCAAAATTTGGCTTTCACAGCAGTAAGATTTTAGACAATTGGTCAAAACTACTACTCTATAGAAGATATCGTCGCTCCCTACAAAGAGTAGCACTGTTCAAATTTCCCGTCATAAGTAGCACAACTCATTTGACGCACGCTAGACTAGCACAACTCAAAATTTCCTGCGAAGACTAGCACAACTTAAACTTCAACAACAACCAATTTCTATAAAAATTTCCCGATTTTTGCGAAACTGTCCCAAATGATCATTTTTAAATATTCACAATTCACAACTTTTTACCAAATTTTAAATTGTTTTCCCAAATTCAATAATTTTTTACAAACATTTTTTTAAATTATTCACTTTTTTTAGAAATTTTCGAAACCTTTTAAAACTTTGAGATTTGTCTGTCTTTGTCCAAGGTTTTCATGAACCCTAGTGGAATTAAAAAATGTAATAAAGTGTAATAAAATATGAGTTAATGTAACAAATCGTACAGTTTTGTACGTTTTTGTTGGATTTCGGACCTTTCTTACGTTTTATTACAGTTTGCTACATTTTATTACAATTTATTACAAATCCATTGATCCAGGATTTCATGGGGGTCTCTTCTTTGAAATGACAAATGTAACAATACATAAAAAAAGTATAACAAAATGTAAAAAATTGTCTGTAAGCGTAATATTATATAAGAAAATGGCGACTTTTTTATTTTCTTACTTCTGCTCACATCCTTTTACTTTTTCTTACAATTTCTTATGCATTGTTACATTTCATTATAAAATGAATAATTAAAAAAAAAATATTGACTATATTAGGCGGTAAAATAACATACGTAATAAACTGTAATAAAATGTAATTAAATGTAAAAAAAAGTTAACAAATCTGAAAATGTAAGAAAGTGTACAAAAACGTATGAGAAAAAAGGTCTGAAATCCAACAAAAAGACAGCTTCTTACATTTACTTACATTTTGTTACGTTTTGTTACTATTTATTACAATTTATTACATTTTTTTCCACTAGGGAACTGAACCAACCAAATAACCCAATAAAAAAGTAAAATACTCACATTTTAAGTAATATAAAGTCGCGAGATCTGTCACTCTTGGCAGCATTTCTGAACTGTGCTACTCTTCGCGGCAAATTATGGGTTGTGCTACTTTTTATTTGAAAATTTGAACTGTGCTAGTCTTCGTAGGGAGCGACGATATAGACTTGAAATATATATTATATAAATTGCACTCACCTTTGTTGCTAAATAAATCTCGTCAGGTGCATCACTTAAGAATCTCACAATATTATCCTTTGTAAATACTGTGAAATGTAAAATTCAAAGTTTTGCACACACTGTGCGTGAAATTCAGAATTTGCGCACAGAGTATGCGAAATCTGTATTTCGCGCACTAGTGTGAAAATCAGGTATTTTGTACATGCTAAGCAGCTATGAAAAATCGAATTTCGCACACAGTGTCAAAAGAGCATTAATATACTGTATATTCGAACAATAATTTATCTATTGGAACTACAACTTTGGTTGGAGGAAGCTACCTGTCAAAAAATTGGCAGCGGTTTTTTTTTAATTGAATTCTTTTTTCTTTTATTTGAAGTTTTCATTTTTTTTTGGCTACGCGATAATTTTCGAACTCAGTATCATATTTAGTGTCTGATGTTTTATCGTATGCATATCCTAATAACTTGTAAACTTGTAAAATTGTATAATATAATTCATAAAATCATCCTTTTTTACTAATTTTTAAAATAAAAGATTTATCAAGCAGCTTGGTAGCGCGTCTATGGAAAACATAAGTATATATGTGCATACATAAACTGTACTATGGAGAGCACAACGATTTGATTATACTTTTAACTTGCTTCATAATCCTATAATTTTTCACTGTTTTCTTTGATATCTCATCATGTTATGAGAAATCATAATTAAAAGGTAATTTTATTCAAATTCAATTAAAAAATTAGAAGTTAAAGATATCGTTAAAGCATATTAGAGATTGGAACAGAAAATTATAGTTGCTGTTCGGGTTATGTAAGAGCGGGAGGGTGAATTTTGAATTTCGCGCCATAGCGCGGCGAGCGCTAGCTGCAGCGAGAGCGGTCGAACGCATGCGCGCGCTGATGTGGGCCTCTCCCGTTTGCGCGGGCTCCGGCGCGAGGGAGCACGTGCAGTTCAATTCTGACAGCTCCTCTCGAGTAATCAGTTGACATTTTGCGCTTTGTACTTGCAATTGAAAAGGCCTCTTTGTAAATTGCGTGCGAATAGAGTCGTTATCATCGTCCTTTTCGGGACAATCGACACTCTTTATTGTATCACCGTGCGTTGCGTAGTGTGTGTGCATTTTGCGTGCGGTGTGCAGATTGTGTGAATTCTTTGAGTGTTGGGATTTCGGCCACGTGTGAGCTTCCTCGCCGTGTCGATCTCCACCCGGCGATTGCTACCTACGCGGCAGGGCTGAAAAGGCCGGGCCGTGGTCCAGGATTGGGTCCTGCGACCGAGGAAGGTGCACCCCACCAACGTGCGGCCAGGGCATTACGTCGCGCCGTCCACGTCTCGTTCTGCGAATAAGGTAGGTGTTCCGTCATAACTATTCCGCAACACGCAACACGCATGCGCATGTATGAACGAGCAGGTTATGTGTGTGTTTGCATGAGAGTAGTGAGAGAGGGCAGCACCTTCCCGGGGCCTCTTTCTTGCGAGCGCGGACTCGCGCGCGTGAACGGGCAGCTAGTTAAACGACTTCGGCAGTGTTCATATCTGAATCGCGACTACAACCGAATTCTTAACGTTAACTTAACATTCAACGAGGATTTCCGATCCTCTGTCACAACGTGACATCAACGCCATTTTTGGCATTAACATCAACGCCTTTGTTGACGTTGACATCAACTTAACGAACGAGTTAAATTAGTGCGTTTTTTTCTGTATCTGTGCGTGCGAGTGCAATCAGTGCTTTGTGTGAGTGTTCGGCGTTTTTTCTCGTTTTATCTTTTATATATCATTTCGCTTTTTATTGTGTCAGTTTGCTTAAATATTAATAAATCAGGGTTTTTTATGCTGAAAGGCTTTTTCCCGTAAACAAGTGTTTTCATTTTAAAACTTTTATCCAACAGTGTAAAATCATAAGAATCTAAAGTCATAGTATCCTAATTATTCAATTCAACAAAATTATCTCTTTTTAAATAATAACTAACCTGCCACCTAAGGCAAGTTAGATAGTCAACGTTTATTCAGTAGGAGAGTTCTCCAGCGTGCGAAAGGTACCTCGGCGATAGAATTAAGCTACGTGCGTTTCTTTCTCTGTTGTTGTCTATAGTAGAGTCTCTATTTTTTTTGGTATAAGCGTACATTGTAATTGCGTTTCTCTCCATTTGTTTAGTCTATCCTAGAGTCACTTTTCTTTGTATAATTTCCTTATTTCTAAAATAAAGCTATAGGCTTGTCCCGGCTTTTCTCTCTACTGCGTGAGAGTTTTTACGCTGCGGCAAGTCGTCTTTCTTCTCCCGCAAAATTCATTGTGTTTTACGTTGATTTATTCACCCAAGCTTCCCTCACTCATTCCACCATTTTAATTTAATATATATATAATTTGAATTCAGTTGCCAATCTTTAACTTCGTGAAAATATTTAATTACATTTCGTGTCTCAACTTGATATACTGGTTTGTCAATTGAGATTATATTTAAAGAAAAATCCTCTCTAAAAAAGAGAGAAATCATCATTCTATTCGTTCTCTAATTGGTCGTCGATTGGCCGATAAGATTACGAGATAGATGGCGGATCAAGCGTGATAAGTTTGTTTCTAACCTATAAAAATGTTTAATATTAAGCAGAGCGCGCGGAGCGCGCATCCGTACTGAAAAATACTAATCGCGCGATATCCGAAAAATTTTTTTTTATGTTATAAATTGTTAAATTCTACTCTGCTTATCATTGAAAACATGTGTATAAATTAACATAAGGGCCAAATAGTACGGGGCAACGTATAGGTAGCCATAGGAATTGGATGTCCATATGCGAGTTTTGCGCTAAATGTGGCAGGTATAAAGTTATTAACAATTAAATTGTTATTATTCTACGGCCTAATATAAATTTGAAAAAAATAAATAAATCCAGTATATTAAAAAAAATTGTTTGTTTATTTGTTAAGTATTTAGAACATCAATAAATTTAAATAAATAATGAAACTTATTATTAATTTTTTTGGTTTCGCAATTAATGATAACTCATAAAATTAATAACAATAATTTTACAATTTGATTTAAACTTCTAAGTGTCACTATCTTTGGTTGTATTCATTTTGTTATTACATTTAATAACCATATAGACAGTCTTAATCTTTCTCTTTTTTGTTTTTAAGTAACCGCAAAAAAATATGAATTATTTAATCTCTCATTTTTTAAAAATATAAATAATATTTTTTGTATATAATGTTCATATATACGTATACAAAATTTTTACTTAAGTATTCAACAAAATTTGGTCCTAATAATTTTAAATGTTATCAAACAATACTTTTTATATCTGATCGAAGCCATTAAAGGAAATACCATGTATACAATAACATCAAAAATAGATTATATGTGTATGTTAATTGTTATTTTACTTTTAAAACTTTATGTTAATTTTAATTGAATCCTTAATAACAGATAACATAGCCATATAATCTATTATTATCGACACAGCATTTTTATAAAATACATTTGCAATACCAATTGCAAATTTCACATACAAAATACGACTTAAAGACGTACCAAATACATATTTTTTTTCAAAAAATTACATTTGTTACATTATTAAAAATATGTTAGTCAATGTATTATTACATATCCAGAGTAGGATGAAATAAAATGATCAGTAACAATCACTATCAAAATTATTAATTACACATGTACTAAATTTACGAAACTTATTTTTAGGTATATAGGTTATGTAACCAATAACGACATAAAACAAATGTATCGCTGATCTTCAATACTTTTAAAATTATTTGAAGCCTCTTCCAAACATAACGTGATAATTTTGTATACACCGAGAAAAAGTAAAACTATCCAACGCTGTTATAACTGAGCCTCCGTCTTGCATTTTGTGCATTACGTGGTGTTTTAGCTTTCTTCCCCTGTAACCTCAATGTTCTCATCTTATTTCTCTATATATACGTTGCTTTTAACAAGTACGATGCTTTGGACTCATGATTGAAACAACTATTACGTTTTAAATAATCATGGTATAAACCTACAATATAAAATCTATAATAGAATGAAAAAATGTTATATGCGAATTATATAAAAAAAGTAGATTGTACTTATTAATAATTGCAGAAGATTTGTTTCTATGAGTTTTATTGGTGATCTTCCTGGAATATTTTTATGTCATCGTGAATTCCAAAGGCTCTGTTAGAAAAATCGGTAATATCCCATAAATGTAGTGCAGTTTGAACAAGGAATATGGGTGGTCGCTCAAGATTTATCATTTCCCATTCCAATACTTGAACACTTTTGTTTTCTCCAAGATATATCTAAAAATCATTGCTATAAAAAATTAATTCTTATATCAAATGTTGAAATAAATGATTTTTTTATTGCAAGCATACATTTTTCTCAAATAAAATATTCTATAAGATATTGAAATAAGTACAAAACAAGTAACTAAATACTTTAGGCGCATTTAAAAAAAAATTTTTGTAACAACTAACCTCATCATTTTCTATTCTATATCTTTTTTGTCTTTCTTCAAAACCATGGCCTTCTTTTGCTTTGTAGTAGTTTACACAATTTAATATAAAATCTTTCATTTTAATGATTTTACGTTTCTGGTTCCCATCTATAATAAATAATTAAAACTTTCAAATATATAATGTCGTAGCAACTCAATTTATAAATATCTTAAGGTAGTATAGTCGTTAACTAAATACAGTTCAGATATGAAAATTTTTGTAGTGATAAAAGATAAATATTTTAAGAATGTTTATTATTTTCGAAAACTTCGTTTAGGTAGCTATAAGTAATAGAAAGAATTGATTGAAAGCACACAAGTTACATTTAACCTCAAAGAATAAGTCAGATCAGCTTCTGTATGGAAGTTTTAATTAATAATTAAGACGAATAGAATCATTTAATATTATGTATGTTTAATTATGCAGCTTCTTTAGCAAAGTAAATATTGTGAATAGACAAGAAATAAAAAGTAAGCTTATTTTGACTAGAGATGTAGCGACAGTTAAGCCGATGTGAAAGAATTATAGTGATTAGATTTACAAATAAATTTTTTTATTTTTATAAATAAATATGTCATTTGAATGCATAAAATTAATAATAAAGTGAGTTAAATTACAATAAATTTTGATGTACCTGGATTTGCCATTAATATCATAGGGGCTATAATAAAAATGTAATCACTATAATTTGCTGTTAAAATAGCAAAGAATACACCGTAGTTTGCTGGAATCATGAAATGGAAATTCATTGCGTAGGATGCATTTTGAATATTTCAAAACTTAAAGCTGAGAAAATGAGGTTTTTGTAAAAAAGTACTGTCATTCATAATATTTTATAAATAATCTATTTTACTGTACATAAATGTTTACAAAATGATTTCATAATCATCCGTACTTTGGTTTTTAATGTTAACATTAATATCTTCTTATTTTATATTTACATAACCTAACTAAGCATCAGTCTGATCTCAGTCATCAGATAATAATAATCTCAAATCCTGAAATCGTGTAAAACTATATAAAATTATTAATTCTCTTGATTAATATTTATACTCTTATCATAAAATTTATATAAAATTTTAGAACTCACTTAGAAACATACGGCACCATATGTAACACCTTCTGATTTTACTTTTAATGACACTTGTCGTTTACTGCCATATTTTTTTGAAATTCTTGCAGCTTTAGACTCTGGTTCATGTTTCTTGTCACTTGAGAGTTTCCTTTTTTTATCCTTCTGAGTCGTAATTTTTTCTGCGTGACTTGTCATCTTACTGTTTGTAATTGATGCAAGTATCTCAGCACTTCTTTGACGACTCAGGTTGTACTCAGAAACTGCATGAGCTGCAGCAATTTCTACTCTAGTTTTTGATGAAGAATTATTTTTGGAGCACTCTCTCCACACACTGAATGTATAGCCTCGTTTGCATTTTGAGTAAGTCCTTGGGTGCACCGAGCTAATAATTCTTCATTTGACAATCTTTCATTTATTGGTAGAATATTTTCTACAACAACCTGATTCAAAAACGCTTGCATACTTGTATGACTATGCGGCTTTTTTTCTGCTACAGCACGCTTGTAAAAGCACCAAGACTATTTTCCTTGAGGACACAGTGAATGATTGTGCTTTTTATCTGTGGAACTACAATGATATAAAGTAGCGATAATTTGTTTTTGCCTGTCCCGTACATTGTTTTTATTGCGAACAATAGCATTCCTATAATATCCAAGCGTGCCAATCACTTTTTTGGTCAGCGCTCCAGCTGACTTTCCACCAAGTGTTATCCCCTTAGCTTTAGCACTTTTTACTATTTCTCTTAAAGCTGTAGACAAGCGTTTAGCCACATGATTGATGCACTCTTCTTTCGCTAATGGATCGGAATAAATATTAGGTGAGGATAAATGATTGAATGTCTTAGCGTCACCATCAGATAGCATTGTCATATATCTCATTTCACAATCACTCACAGATCTTCACCATGTTTATTAACATTTATGTTGGTTAAGGTTTTGATATTATAAACGGCTTCACGCCTGATTACATGCATTGTATGTTAGCTGGCGTAGCACAGCAGTTTACAGAATATTTATTAAATTTATTATCAAATGATGAAATAAATATAATAAATGATCAACTCAAAACAATAAAAGTGCCTCATCAAGTAGGTCGTTTATCAAGATCATTAAAAGAACGATCAAACTGGAAAGCACGAGAGTGGGAGAACTGGGTTCTCTATTATAGCTTACCGATTTTGAGAATAGTTTTAAAAAATAAGAATCTCTTAAGGCACTGGTCTTTGTTCGTCAATTTATTGCATATATGTTTACAGTTGGATATCACTTACGCAGAATTGAATCAAGCTAATGTAATGTTGCATGAATTTGTTTCACAAGTAGAAATGTACTATGGGATCACTTTTATGTCTTACAATGTGCACCAATTACTTCATATTGTAAAAAGTTTGAATAGCACACACATGCACACACATATATATATTTATACCTATAATTTGAACACTATTGTTCGAATATTAGTTTAATATGCGAAGAGAGAGCGAGAAGGTTCGAGAAGCTTGTCACCTTAAGTTCAAATTCGACGGTTTTCGCTAGCCCGCACGGCACCAATGAGGTTGCCATGGCAACGCGCGCTCGCTCGCTTCTACTCTGTCTCTCTCCGCCTGTTTTCGCGAGCGGTCTTCTGCCGCTTTCGCTGATTTGTGTTATTCAGTTTTCGTATTGCCGAAGCGCTGTGAGGACTCACCTCACAGTGTCGACCGTTAAACAATATCGTTTGTTAACGCGTCGGTGCTCTAACACTCTTCTAATACTCTTCAATTTTCCATAGGCAATACATTTGTAATCACACTCTTTTCTTTTCAATAAACATCAATAGTTTGACGGTATACTTAGTATACCTTTTCATCTCAAGTTTAAAGAGCGTGTTATTATTTTCACATTAATTGTTTTGATCCACAAGTCTCTATCAAAGTCGAGAGATTATAAATAACTATTTAAAACGACTAATCGTGCGATAAATCGCGCAAATAATCACGTAATAAATCGCGCGATATTTTTCAGTAGGGATTTATCTTGCTAGTAAATGTAAAAAGTATGAATTCTGTAATTTTTTGAAACTGAAATAGTTTGATCATTTATAAAAGTATGATTATTAATATGTAAGAAATCTGGAGGAGAGTAAATTTCTTAATCGATATTTTATAGGTTTCATCTTTAACGCCACATGGTAACTTTTGCTTCCTCCTAGAGGAATACCATAATATTTCTGGAACTACTCCGTCAGTATCAATAAAATTTGACATGCATATATATTTTTGGATTCTAAATTGGGGAAAAATAGTTATTTTTGATTTTCTCAACTATATTTTTTTATGCCTATTTTTTGGTATTTGAATAACACTATTTTGCGTTTTTTTCAATCATCGTATTGTTACAAACAATTTAGCTATAATATTATATGTTCCGTATTATATGTTAATAAAATTGTAAATCTACTCGTTTCTTGTAAATTTATAATTTCAAGAACGATTTTCTCCCAAAACGATGGAGCAAAGAGAATTAGTCTTGGGCTCGGTGTTTTGATAGTCGCGAGCACGACAATCTTGTTTTATCGGGGTCGCATTTTGATTTTACTAATTGAGTAGAAAATACTACGTCACGTGGACATAGGACCATGCGAGAGAATCGTTCCAAAATTTGAGCGTCTGGTTGCTATGGCAATAACGGCAAAGTTTAGTTTTTCTTTTTTTTCGCCGGATTGAAAAAAACTTCGAAGCGAGCAGACCTACACCTAAACGTTGTAAAAGTTGACTTAATAAATCAAATCCAGATAAAAAGTCGTTATTATTTGAGAGAACAGCATTTGAAGGAGAATAAAATTACTTACTTTTCCTTGTTTTGTCCTCGGGATCGACCGCTTTGTTCGGCAGATAAAATAAAAAGGTGATTTGTTTTTAATTTATATCTCTAAAACCAAACATCATAACCTCGCGAAAAAAATCATGTCGATGGGTCACGTGTCATACTATATCCCATTTAAATTTCAAGTGATTTGACTACTTATTTTTTCAGTAATAAATCAAAAACTGAAAAAAATCAGTTTTTTTTGTGCTTCGGTTACGGACGCTATTGCACTTGAGATTTTGGGAAAAAGTAGATAATTTATGTGTTTTAACTAAGTTAATTGCACAGCTTTCAAACCCCTATGGTTCGTAAGATATCAAGGTTTCAATTTTTTTTTTTAATTTTTTGATTTCTTATATCTCTAAAACAATGTCGTTAAATGCTTCAAAATTTAGTTTGGTGATTCGCCATAAAAAAGCTATCTGCTGCTAAAATTTAAAACGATTTCATTGTGCGGTTTTCTAGTAAAAAGCTGAAATGTAAAAATCGATTTCTCGAAAATTGCGCGAGCGACCTATCTAATGAATAGCCTGTTATTTTGATGGTTAGGTTGGTTAGGAACACATGTAAACATGAATTTCTGTGAAAAAAAATTGACGGCAGTTTTCGTATTCTATAATAAAAAAACAGAGAGGTCTGCAAACTTTTGGACAATGAACCATCCAAAACTTATATATTAAATTATATATCAAAAATCGCCTCATACATTAGCAGGCAGGTATACTGTATTGTGACGTCCTGCGACGGATTGCATTTAAGCAATATCAGGGAAGTCGTTCCCTAGTAAAAAATTGAGCAGTGAAACTGGTGAGCAGACTAGTGACTGGCCGGTGCTACTGGCCAGTACGAAGTACATGTCACTGACTAAGAACTGCCAAGTATAATTTATACAAATCTATTATACGAATAAACAGGTATAATAAGAACAATCAAAACATATTTAATATCGTTAATTATTTTTAATTAAAAATCTACTTAAATCTACCGTTTACCCAAATAATTGTGATAATTTTTCAAATGTACGTGTTAAAGAGGCAAAAAGTAACAACCTAACCTAGTATGCTACGTAGTGTGTACTACAGGTGGTACAGGCTGCCCGGTTAAAAATAATTAGGAGAAGTTAGTATGTGATATAGTTACATAATTTTATTACATGTTTTTATTATATGATTTTTTAGTCCCAAATATTCATGTAATAAAATCCTATACTAAAATCATGTATAGTAAAAATATATAACAATATGATTTATGAGAGAAATGACACATATACATATAGCATTACAAGATAAAAGGTAGACAAAATGATAGAATATTTTATAATGAATATTGTACACATGTTTTTTACATATATACCATATTTTAATAATAATATAAATTAGGCCTAACAGATAAATATGTACAATTATTGGCATTCACAAAAATACATTTTGTTTTATTCTATCAGTTTTAATAGCTATATCATCGTGAGAAATAATAACAACTCTTTTTACAGATAAACAATCTATCAAGTGGCGCGATAGCGTATGCCCAATCTGTTGGTATCTACTTAAATATATGATCCTAATTTTTCATGTATAAAAGGTTCATTCAAGAATATTAAGTTATTAAGTTGAAAATTTGCTCGGTATATTTCATTTCGTTCAGAGTTTCCATCCTCTCCCGATATTTTTCGTCTCCTCGGGTCACGTGACTTCCGGTGAGT
Source organism: Nasonia vitripennis (assembly GCF_009193385.2). Classification (NCBI taxonomy): domain Eukaryota; kingdom Metazoa; phylum Arthropoda; class Insecta; order Hymenoptera; family Pteromalidae; genus Nasonia; species Nasonia vitripennis. The sequence goes on from NC_045760.1 coordinate 21,747,123, forward strand.
ATATTTGGTATTATACACCAGTGGTTACAGTAGTTAATCTACTTTACCGACATTCATCTGCTACTCGGCGACACGCGATTATGATATGCATGTAATGCTATACGTATATATGCATATATTGCTATACGATTATATGCGCGATGCGATCAATGTCTAAACCAATAGTAGGTTGTTGTCTATCGAATAGATCAAGATTTAATGAAGTGCAATAGCAAGAAGAATATGCTTTGTAAAAGATGTGAAATCTAAAAAAAAACAACGTTTCAAAAGTGAAAATCTTGGCAAGAAAAAGGCTAATAAACGTAGTGAAATCTCTAAATATAAAAATGTCAAGTAAATGTTTTTTTGCTATACACATTAAGATATAAAACTAAAGTTAAAATTGTTTTCCCAAAAAGTTATATTTTAATGCGTATAGCAAAAAACATTTACTTGACATTTTTATATTTAGAGATTTCACTACGTTTATTAGCCTTTTTCTTGCCAAGATTTTCACTTTTGTAAAAATTAAGAAATACTCAGCATTTACAACATTACACATTACATATTCTTTCATAGTGATTTCGACAACAATAAATTGCTGAATCAGAATGAAGCGACCGTTGTCAGTTGTTGCGATTGAATTATTCGACCTAAGCCTTGGTCTCCTGCTGGACGTGTAGGGGCATCCTTCTTTAATCATTATAAAAAATGATAAACTATCAAAAGATAACTGTTGTTGTCGGATCCACGTGCTTTTTGTTCTTTTATGCCATCCTAAATATCTCGCGTTTGACAATTTTAATGTTCCTTCAGACTCAACACAACAACATAATACACAGACTTTAAATCGTCGTTCTTCTCCATTAATGTTGTACTTAACACCTACACTTTACAGTTTGTTCATATAAGAAACGTAAGGCTTCAAAAAAAATATCCTTCAAAAAAATAAATAAATTGTATTTCTTTTTTCAAGCACAGAATTGGAGTCTTCAGAGTTTTCTTTCATCAACAAAGTGATTTCGTTATCAATATTAGAAATAGCAAAGTAATCTACGTAAGTTGGACTTTTTAATGAAACTCTTTCATCGCAGGAAGTGCATGTAGCTTCGCGATCATCACGATGAAACTGATTTATATACTTTTTGCAATGAGGGCATACAGCATGAAAATCTATTCCTGCATTTGAATTAAACAATTGATCAACTTTATAATGGGTATCAGGAAATTTACGCGTACCAATGAAACAGTTGATCATTTTAAATAGATCTGCTATTCCGGAATGGCAAAGATTATATGCGTATGCGAATTTCAAAACGGCAAGTAAAACTTTCGCTTCACTTACAACATAACTTTTGAACTAATAGTGATAAACTAGTGATTAAATACTTTTTTGGAAATGCCCAGAGGCGGCTGAATCAGTTGGAATCATACACATTATTGTATTTATAAAACTACCAGATCAGGTATTCAGACCCAAAAGGCCAATGAAAAACAAATTTTTGAATTTTGATATTATATCATTCCAAAGTCACTCAGCATTAATGAAATTTATACAAGAGCGTTTTCTAATAATTTTTATCTGATTATTACTTTACAAGGTCTATTAAAACTCGTACAGGAGCCATATGTTAGATATTTATATATAGCTATTTGGCATAATATAGCTACGTTAACTATTAACATACTTATCATTGCCACAAATCAAACATGCCTATGTTAATTGTTAACATACATCTTTGCTGCAACCTTACTTTTCTCATAGTGTGCTTCAGAGAAATTTTAAAATCAAGATCTTGTGCTATGTATAAATTGTTTATTAATATTTTAGTTGATGATATTAATTGTTAAAAATCAAATTATTTGATGATAAAGTTAATGAAGTATCATTTTGGAAAACAGTATCAAATAGTACAATATTTATATTATAAAATACATGAAGTATTGATATACAAAGGATTTTCATTTACAAATTTTAAACATGGTTTCTAAATAATAAAATTCAAGAGAAAATTGATCCAAAGTGTGAAAAGCTGAAAATTTCTTTTATCGATGAACTGAAAGTTAAAACGCGTAATAACTATTTCTGGTCAAAACACAATACAATTTGAATTGCACCATTTAACATGTATTGTATGTTACAAAAGGACATTTTAAAGCACCATGCAAGTTTTTAGACCTCTGAATGCTATGGTTCAAGAGAAAATTGATCTAACATGTGTAAATCTGAACATTTGTTTTGTTAGTTGACAGAAAGTTGAAGCGCTCATTAACTTTTTCTAGTGAAAACACAAACTAACCCTATCGTAATCAATTTTAATGCATATTGTGTTAAAGCAGGACATTATAAATTGGTATGCGAATGTCCAGATCTCTGACTGCTATGTTTTTATAAAAAATTGATGTAATGTGGGCCAGAATTGAAATACCTTTCGATGATTGACAAAATGTGGAAGCGCGCACGAACTCTTTCTAGTCACAAGATAAAACTTATTGTGATATACAATACTTTCTAGCTATAAATAATAACTAGATAAATCCATATATCACTTCTTTATTTTACCTTTCTTCATCCTTTTGTATCTTATGATTTTTAAATATATTCCTTCGAGTTATGTTGCAAGATACATAAATATGAAATTTATTTTTTATATAATTTGTAACTTGGGTTTTTTGTGCAACCCAGTTACTATGCAATTTCTTGCCCGGGACTTAGAAAATAACCCGATGGTGCCAGACGCTCTCCGCGAGCGTCAGAGTCTCGCGACTCTTTGTTTCCCGGTGCGAAGTTTTGCAGAGTGTTTTGCTCGGATAGCTGCAGCCCCGAGATCGGTAAGGAGAGAGGGCGGTTTGGGAGAATCAAAACACGTGGGTGATCAGGCAGAACTTTATATTCGAGTTAAACTTTTATAATTCTGAATCGAGATCTGCACAAATTATTAAGATAGCGCGTAAACATAGACAACCATAACAAACAGATATCCGCACACGAAAAATACCTCGCGTGACTTGCACGACTTGCACGCGCCTCAAGGCTCGAGGAACAACAAGTTAACACACTCGATAAAACGCTTCGTTACACACTCACTCTCACATTTTTGTCGAACGCGAAATCCGCAAACGCAAGAACGACCTATTCTAAGATTGCCCGACCACTTTACGCCTCGTGCGTCAAAGTGCCGGCGCCAAATATTATTTGACGGTTTCACTAAATCCTTATTTCTACGTTTTGCACTAAATTTCTATTTCTACGATTTATTGTCACACGATAAGATAACCCGTGATTCGCACTATACAAACGAGATAGCCCTTTCTTCGGGACGGGAACACAAGATAAAGAGAAAGACAGTGATCCAATCGAAGGTAACCAATACACACGCGAGATAGCTCGAACCGTTCGCGAGACCAAAACGTGGAACTGCTGTTCACCCGTAAGACGGATTCGACCAGAGAAAAGGAAACGACTCACTGACCTTACAAAGAAATCCTCCAGAGCGAGGTTGAGCCGAAGATTTTTACCGGGGCGAAGTTGTAATACCGGGAGCATGTCCGTTTAGGAGCAGTCAGGGCAGGCGAGTGCCGGCTCGAGCGCTCGCGGCTCGCGGCCACCACTCTGCTCTCCCTAGCCACCGTGTCACGGGAGTGCTGATTGGTCAGCGCGTCGCGGCCCGACGTTCTGATCGCTCGCAACACTATCGGTTCGCGCACCGTTGCCACATCGCGAGGTCGCGTATGCGCACTGATATCCCCGCGGACACACTGTCGGAGAAGATAGCCGCAAATTTCAAACTCTCGCAACATACAGGTAGCCTTTTACTCACAGACAACCAAGATTGCTCTCGGCCGTAGAACCTGTAGCGACTCCCAATGCCCCGTCGTCAGGGCCCCTGACTCGGGTGACATCTGTCACTACGAACGCGAGACGCTGTAGTTTTTGCTTCTGACGTTTGTGCGGGCGAGCTGCTCTTACGCTGGTCCTGCTGCATCAGACTCTTACGTAAGCAGACCCCACGCTTCTGCCACCTGCATCGAGGTAAATGGTTGCTGCTGCTGCGCCAAAGTTGCTCATCGTCTCCCCGCGTTTCTTACTCGCAAGTCAGTGACGTGCGTTGTCCTTCGCAGCCACTGCTCCTCTCTCGCCGTGTACTTGAAAAAATAAACGGCGCAATTAATCACATGCACTCTCTCTCTCTCTCTCATTCATGAATATTTGGGATTAAAAAATGATATGATAAAAACATGTAATAAAAGTATATAACAATATCATATACTAAATTCACCTAATTATTTTCAGCTGGGTGTCTGCTTATATCTTACTTATATTCATATAGCAGCACAATCAGTACCTAACCATACACACATACATATAAGAGTATATACCACATATAGTATACAGATTGTATATGTTATAACAGATAACACCACAGACAGTTCTGACATTCTCAGTCAATGTTAAAAATGATATGGTATACACTGACTCAATGTTTGTTATTAAGTGTAAATTATAAAAAAGTATAATCTATGTGCCCAAAGTCACCAATGATAAGGTCTGCAAAGTGAATTGCACATATATTTTTATCTCATCAGTATGCGAGCCAGTTACTGTGAATGTCCAAATCTGTCATTATCTGTTCTTTTGTGTGAAGACTTGTTAAATTATTTAAAAACTGACTGCCATGTCAGTTTTTATTTAACCATTTTGGTTCGGCTTTTGATCTTGAACCCTATGGCTTTGGCGGCAAAATATACAGGTGGGTCTATACATGAAAGACGAATTCATATCAGTTAGAATGAATGAAATCTTTAAACGGACTCATTCCTTCATGTTCTCTCCCCACCACCTCAATAAGGAACAAGTCCGTTTAACGCTTACTTCTGATTGGCTGTCAGCTGCTATTCCTCGCTATTCCTTTTTACGTGTAATACCCCTTACGCCGACATCTCATGACTCGCTTTATCTCTGTGCGCACACAGGATAAAGAGAGGAACGAGACGAGCGACGAAGATTTGTGAAGCCGTGCGCACACGACTCCATAAATCCGAGGGATAACCTCAAAACCCCGTTGCACTATCCCGACCGTTACTGTGCGCACACAGAGCGGTCGAGATCGTTGTTACTCGACACATTCGGATCGGTGTAGCCGTGCGCACACGACTCCACCGTACCGAATGAATTTCTAACCTCAAAATCCGCCACCGATCCGTCATACCGCCACCGTACCGAAACACCGTAGCCGCGAACACCGAATCATTCTTGTAACGAAATCGCGTAGATATTCTTGTAAATTGTCAACCGTGTTAGTTTAAACAAATCTATTTGTAAAGGCGAAATATTTTTAACAAGACGCATAATTGATTTCTGTTTCACCCGGGATTTAATAACTGATTCCCACTTGCTATTCTTTACTTAAGAAATATATTTTGTTATTATTAAGAATATAAAAACAGACTCTTTTCTTGCCCCTTTCCCCTATCCAGATCCTGGAACCGACTGACTATCCAGTCTCTTGGGGAATGTTAAACCGTTACAAACAGTTAAATCAGAATCATCTAGGTTACATATTTCTAGGTAGCATAGAAAGTGGCAGTGTCATATTTGAGTTGTCTAGTAGCCTTTTTACAATTCAAAGAGCATTGTATAATGATAGACTTAAACTTACTGACTCGGATACTAAACTTTTGTTTAAATTCACCTCTCAAACCTCACCGAGGGCGACTTTGGGCACAGAGACACAATATATCTTCAAACTCTTTATTTAATTGAACTTCTCAATGGCATTTAAAAAAAAACAACTAAATAATATTCACACACTTTATTACTACTTTAAATAGGGTTAGGGTGCCACTTTCCAATACACATGTTGTAATACTACACACTCTTGGTAATGATTAATTTTTACTAAAATTTATTGCTAGTTATATTACATATATTTTATCTGTTATCAAGGTTTCCACATTTTATTTTAAACACCTGAAACATTTCTACCAGGGTTATGAGTTATGACTGTTTTGAGGGTTATGAATTTAAAGCGGTTCTGATCTCGTTGCCTAGGCAACCAACCAGCAGCCAATCATAATCACGTATTAAATGCTTCACAACAAAGGCCATCATTTTTTAAAGAGAGGATTAAAGAATAATTTGATAAATTTATTCCAAATACGCAATTGCCATTTAACTATTTGATATCATATATTTTTTTACCATAGTTTGTCACTTATATAAATGATTATTTGAATGGATATCATCATCAAATAAAAAATTAATAGTAAATAAAAATCAGTTTATACTTGCCTACTTTTTACTTTTTGAGAAAGGTTTTATTTTAAAGATTTCACGAATTTTAAATTATTAATTATTATATTATTAATTATTAATTAATTTAAATTTTTACTTATAATAAAAACTATCCTCTCGATATATTACATTACACCTCACTAACTTAAAAGAGAATCATCAAACTGTTGTTAAAATAGTGAGTATTAGTTTTAGTTCAAAAGCAACCATCAAATAAGAATTGTAAAATAAATAGATGTACACGCTAGAATCTATCTCCACAGCAATACCTACAACCAGTATCCACACATACCTCATAAACTACGAAGTGATAAGTGACTCCCGAAACCCTTGAGTAACGAGTTTCGACTAATTATGCTACAAATTCTCATAAAGCTGGACTCATTTTAATAAATACTATGCACCGAATGCGTCTTTTTATTATATATAGATTTTATTTCTAATTCGATTTGATTTTTCGCGCCAGAGAAGTATCGAGGATAGAAACGGAAGTTGGGAGAAGAAAAAAAATTGAAAAGAAAAACACAACACAAAATTTTGGTCAGCTATAGAATGATAACGGATCGTTCATTTTTTAGGAAACTTTTTTTAAATAAAAGTTATTCTAATATCTTTGAAAGTAATATTGATTCGCTTGATAAAACAACGTATTTCAATAAGATATAAATGTTTGAATATTTTGTAGAGGTTAGAAAACTCCATTTCAATTCACCACAGATGATTACAACTAGCATGCTTCAGTTGCCAACTTAAACGTGCTCGGATATTTGATTACGAAACAAGCTTTTGTTCAACGTTTAACATTATAGATACTGTAATTGCGTCAAAACTACCGGCTCTTACATAGTCATTCATTTTTAGGACACTACATACTTCACTTCTAAGTCAAAGGGAAGTGCTAAAAACGTTATACTTTTTTTCTCTTTTCTTATAAAAAAATCGCTCACTATACAAGCACCAAATCCGATCATACAGATTCATGATTACTTTGGCTGGCCTGCTGAAACGGTTTATCTATAAGTTTTCGAATATGTTTAACATAGGGGATAAAAAGCAATTTGTAGACGTCTTAAAAGGCACAGCCAGCAAACCTTATAAGAGCGCACTATTCATAACCAATATTGGCTTTCCTTTTAATCTTTTTACTCTTTTTCTGCATACTATAAAGACCGCCATAAAATATTCTACTGTCACAGGGTCGTTGTGGTAGCTACTCCTTCTGCCTCTCAGTGTTGTTTGATTCTGTCGAATGTTAATTAGCGTCTCCAAGGCTAAGGGCACCAAATACTAACACTGATATTCTTCTGTCATACCTTGCCACTACGGTTTACCTTGGTGAATGGCAAAAACGCGGTCTCTGCGAGCAACGCCTTCAGCGATCAACCTCAGCGATGAGGAGCCGAGCGATGTCTTCACTAATTCACTTAGAGATTGACGTCTGCACTAGCCCGAGCCATCTTCGTCATTATTAAAGCAGTCTTTGCTACCAACGCAGCAGCTCTGGGTAGTCGAGCTATTTCTATTATTATAACAGTCACCGCCGCATCAGCTCATACGGTATAGTACATTACGATGCTAGTGGCATAAGTCGTACTTTACGGCACGACGTGTATAAGCGCCTGAGCATAGCGAGTGCGCTTAACGCCGTGCCGTGAAGATCGACTTATGACGAGTGTATCGTACGATATATGTATCGTCACGCCTATCCATGGCATTAGCACTCCTTTTTTGCACTGTGAGGTTAGCACCCGAGCGTAGCGAAAGCGATATGCACGGTACAATAAAGGACTACTTATGCCACTTATAGGCGTGACATAAATGCGGATTTATGCCACACAGTGCTATAAATAGACTTCATCTCGTCGACAAAGCCAGAAGTTGTCAAACTTTCTACCCTCTGAAGGTAAAATTTCTGGCTGGGATACAGAAACCGAGAAAGGAAGGCAACAATAACAGCGATAAAATAACTAATTCAAACTATTGTTTCATAATAATGCTTTTCAAAATTCATAATATTCTCTAACTGTCCTTTTTAGTTCAGAAATAATAATACTCTCTAAAAGAAGAATGTTTCAAAAGTTTAATGCTCAATCACCATAGCCGATCACACAATACAGTGGAGTAAAAGTAGAAATTTTGAAAAAAATTGGAAAGAAAATCACCAATTGATTTATGACAAAAGAAAAAATATTAAGTTCCAAAATATTAGAAAGGTATAATTTTTAAAAACTAAATTTTGAAATTACTAAAATACCCCTTTTGAAATATTTTAACCCCAAATACCCCTTTCGCAATATTTCTATTCAACATTTTTGTTTTATAAATTTTTTCATTTGAAAACCTCCGTTTATAAATTTTGAATTTCCAATATTTACCCTTTCTGATTTTTAATTTTCAAAGGTTTTCCAGCCTTGTGATCAATGCTAATGAGACTCAAATATATGTTAGCTGCAAACGACATGAACTCTCAGACGCCGTAAATAGAATACCTCAAGACTGCGCAACGTAGCTAAGGGGACTGCTACCAACGGCTTTACTCATAATAATTATTTCATAATTATTATTTAATAATAAATTATTTCATAATAATACTCTTTAGCTCTCTTTTTCTCTCTTTTTTAATCGTATAGTTTCTCTGTAGATCTGCGCAAAGTTTATTAACAAAACTTTATAGCAACACTTCAATCGCCGATAATATCAATGAAAAATTTGATTCAGTTTTAGACGTTAACAAGCTAGCCAATTAAAGCCTAAGCGCGATTCCACGAATTCAATTATTCTCGCTCACGCACGTCCCATTCCCTTTCCTTTACCTTCTCGAACGGTATAGCATCCTCCTGCTGCACTTCTATCGACATCCACGCAAGTATAATGCAGTTGCAGATTGCACAGGTGCTCGGCTGCTCGAAATCGCTAGAGACTAGAGAGCGAACTAACGCATGTCGCGCATTCTTTAGCGACTGCGTGCTAATTGTGCGAAAATTTCCCACGATTCTACTCTCTTGCAACGCGAGCGCGCATGTGAATACATGCCTGTTATGTTTCGTGCTGCACTCTCGACTTCGTGGTTTTCAAGATTCAAGATCACGGGCTCGTTGCCGCGCAAACCCGTCCTTTTCCTCTCCTGCGTTCGAAAGGCTCTTCCTCCTTCCTGCTTTCCATCTCGTAGAACATTCTTCTTAGCTTTTGCTTTTTTACTCTTTCTTCGGTTCATATTTTATGCATGCTTTCCTTCTGCTTTACAGATAATTCTTGTTTAAGTGTTTTCTCTTTTAAACCATCTATCTTCTCTCAATTCCCTATAACATAGTTTCAATGATTAACGATAAAGTAAAATGCCTAGCATACTTGGACGAAACAAAACATCTGACCATTGCTAATGTGCCGATAAAAACTATTTTGGATAATAAATGTTGTAATTGTGTTGATTTATTATTATTATTTATTTTATCGATTGTGTCAAGTAAAACTGAAATTTTGTTTATCCAGACCATTAATTTGCTCTCTCATGAAGCATATAAAATTTTTTAAAATTATTTTTCAGAAGAATTCACATGTTAGTACCAGCATTGTCTAACTTCAGATAGCTTTCATGTATTATAATGTAGGCATAACCAGCTGCTGGCTAAACTCTTTGCCAAACTACTAGTGTTAGCTGTTTTAACTTTTTATAATCGAGAGCAGCACATGTTTGAACTGTACATTTAATTATTGAAAATTGTCCAAACTGTACGTTGATATTATAAATTTTCCTCGTTATATAATTAATTTATTGTCATTAATTTTTTTCTAAGAAAAATAGTACATTCGAGCTTTAATATCAGTAGATCGCTTATTTCCTTTTATAGCCGCGATATACTTTGCGAACATCATCTTTTAAACACAATAATAAGTTTGATAGGTCCAGTACAAAAATAGCATTTTTAAAAAAAAAAAAAAAATGAATAAGTAAACATGTATATGACATAATGGCTCTTACACAATCGTTTCTCGGCATCCTTGAAGGATTTACCAAACTCGTCGTAAAACTTCTTTCTCTTTCTTTTCCGGATTCGAAATCGGTGTTATACACGTTCTTACAAATCATCCCGCGTAGGTTCAGAATCGCGTGCGCGCGCTGATGACTAAAAGTAAAATTTGCAGAATCGTTCAAAACATTTTCTCATTCCGTCCTAAACACGCAATTACCCCTCTCCATATACCTTCACCTCTCCCCTTCTTCCTATCTATCTTTCCAATTTTCTTACCCCCACTGATATGCATCGCATCCACTGCTCACGCATCCAATGTTTCTCTTTCCGCGAGTATAATACTCTCGCATAGGTTCATTCCACCTTCTTTAACACGGCAAGCGAGCTGTGTAAGTATTTTCTCTCGCTTTCCTGCTCTCTCTTGTCATCGGTTATTCTTATTATTGACAGTTAGACGCACCTGCGCACATGTGTGCAGCATAATAGGCTCGGAAAAATTGCTTCCTCCGAGGTCTATACACGAGAGGAGCCTTTAAAATTATTTAACGTTGATCTGCTGCAGTGTTTCTTTCTCATTGGGTACAGATGGAATGGGATTTGTGTATGTGCTTATCCACAGTGGTACCTTAGCTGGTTATGATTCGCTTCCCGTTCACACGAGTCTTGTATGCTGATGTGCTTTTGCTTGACGACAAGACCGTTGCTTCGTACTAAAACGCTTTTTCGGAGGATCGCCGGTACTATGAGAAATTGCGATTATGCATATTGCGACTGCGAGCATTTTAATTGCGCGTGCACGCGTCTGACCTTTGTTACGTTATGCCAGTTTAATATATCAAGTTTCATATTTACTGAATTCTCTCTTTTTTTCTCGTGAAAAATATTATCTTTGTTTACAGACAGTTAAATGCACCGAAGGACTGATCGTCGGCTGAGATGTATTTGCAGAGTATTAAAGTACAAGAATTCACAATGTTTGCTGAGAAGGAGCTAAGTCACGGGTAAAATCATCAGCCCTACAGTTCTTTTACCTCTTCTTCCTCTCGTCGTATTTAAATTTTCGTGTTCCGTCACCGTACCTGCACATTTTTGTCTCACGATGCAAAAATTTGATGTTCATAACTCTCAGGATGCTCTTTAATAACTAACAATGCTTTCATCATAAAACCCCAAGCCGCATAAAATTACCATATTACACTTAAAAAAATTCGCGTATTAAAATAATTTTGGCGAAAGCTTCAGCACGTATAAGAGACTGCATTTAATTCGCATTAAAGGAATTTTTCAGTTCCTAAGCCATGAGACAAGCGAGGTAACTGTCCCTTGTTGCATCAGCAGATTTAAGAATTCCCGGCACAGTGCGACAAGAGTAAGGACTTTTCCTCTTTCTTTTTTCTTCGTCGGCTCGAGACGAGGTTGAGTCTCGAGAGCACGGCCGCGATTTGCCTACGTGAGCGGCCACTACGAGTGCTTATGTACGTTCAGTTTTATTCATTGTCATCGAGACGCGCGGACATTTCAATTGCACGTTTTTTCATAAAAACAAGGAATACAACCAAGCTCTCGTTGTGATTATTCAGATTCGAAGAATGTATCTCGTGTCAAGGATAGTTCTGAAATATAACGCACGATTGTCATGCTAGATAAAGTAAATTGAGTTGAAAATGCACAGAGTTTATTAATTTCGAAAGAATTAATAATCATCATAGACTCCTTCGAAAAATAATGTTCTTTGTATGGCGTTATAATCAATAGAGTCAATCAACGTCTAATTGATGGAAATCCAATTAGTCTGCAATGATCGAATCGTCGACGATTAACATTCTCTATGCAAAACTATATGACCATCGGAATTACGAAATTCCAAGTCTTGAAGAAAACTGACCAAGGAATAAAAATGCAATCTGTATAAAATATGAAACAGAATTTTTGTATGAAACTTTTCGCTCTCCTTGTCAAAAAAGCCATAATACACTTATGGTATGAGCGAACTTGCGGTGGAAGTGGCTACGTGCGTGCACGAGTGCGGTTAGACGCGTTCGCGGACTAGGTTCGCGTAATAACGATGACATTCGCAGCCATGGGTGCGATCCAGTCTTACTGGGCTTCCTCCTATTCTTAGATTTTCGCCGAGCCACACTCATTGTGTTTGGAGATTGCGAAGAGGAGGACTTATGTTCGCGGGATTTCGTGGCCCGCGCGGTCATTAAAATCACCACACAAGCAGGACATCTAGATTGTGCGTTGAAATTGCCCAGGCTCTTTAGGATTTTATACAGATTTGCATAATATTTCTTGATAATTCAGCGGGAATAGATTATAGGACAAATTATAAGTAGTGCTGTAATAAAAAAAGATATGTTTCGTCCGAGCTATAACGATCCTTGCAGTGCGTAACCGTTTATATAATGCGCTCGAAGGAGAGAAAAGCGATTTTGTAATAGTTTTAACAACAAATTTCTCTTTAATTTTGCATAGATTTTGTATAGAATGAACTTGTTTCGTTGTTTTGTTGTTATGTATAAAAATTTAATTTACACTTCTATAATATGATCTCAGCAAAACTACTACATTTACGGGTTGCATGACAGGACCCAGCGGAAAAAATAGTCCTTTTACACGCTCCCCATATTTGCCCTGTATATACTATATTGTATGAGGATAGACTATAACCTAGTTGATGGTTTGATAGATAGATGTTCAAATTTCGGGCTTCTTAGATTAGAGAAAACAATTGCAGGTGTACAAGCTACTCTTGAAACATCAACAATAACCGCATCAGATACAAAAAGAGTTCATCGCCACCAAGCAGTGAAGTTATCGAGATGGGTTCGATCGAAGCGCCTCGTTAAAGTCGTGGACACATCCGCAGCGTGTATATGGCAGCGGCAGGATGATGACGCATAGGAACGCAACAACACATCTCAAGTTCGTTGAGAGAGATACATCTTCGCGCGCTCGAGAAAGAGAGAGAGAGAGGAAGAGGAGAGGACGGTACACTCGTAGTAGTAGTCTTCTTGCCAGACCGTTATATCCGCGTCCGTGAAGCTGTTCCTACGAGCGCATTTACGCGCTTCTCGACTCCGCGCACAGAGACGCGATCGGCTATCGGTAAAAACTGTCGAAGCGTCGGCGCTGCGGATTGGATTCTTTTTGAGAATCACCAAGTTGCGTCACGCGATCAAATGCAAAAAGAGAGCTGTTTACTGCTGTCTGAAGCGCGGTTGATTCCTACTCGAGTGGCTATTTATAGGGAACTGCTAAATATAAATGCTGCTAATTTTCCTCGCAGCCGGAGGAAAATTCTCGGCCGTGAATCTGCCTCGTCACTCGCTGGGAGAACACAAATGTTTGCGAGTGTACAGCTATTGTTTCCCGAATGTTTCACTCGGTCTTTTGGAGATTCGATTCACTAACAAACACCGCAAAGTTCCCGAGCAGACCGGCCCGTCAGAACAGCGCATCCATCGCCTCCAAACATCCGCATCTTCTATAGTTTCTCTCCCGATTGGAGCACCCCACTCTCGGTGCACTGAAGCGCGTGCCTATAAAGCGAGAGACAGCGCAGCTAGGAGGAACAAGGTGAGCTAGCAGCTTCGCGAGATATCGTAAACTAGCTCCGCTCCCGCGCTGTTGCTGCTGCTACTGCGGCGGCAGTTCGACTGTATATCGATGAAGCTTTTTCAGAGCTGCGTTTTTTTCGCCCCGACTCCGCTACTGTCGAGACGTTCTTTTTCGCTATACTCGACTGAGGAGAGTGCGTAGAGGGTTTTTATGGAGTGCCGCTGCGCTGTTTTCTGGAATGCAGTGGATTTAGCGCGTGCACATAGCGCGTATACCTATAGTTGGGCGATTTGTGTTTTAGCTCGTAAGTGGCTCGCGCTTTATTGCCTGTTATTCATTCGAGGCGAAGGAGCTTTTGGAAATGACTTGTCGTGTTTTATCATTCCATAAATAAATCCGAACGATTCGACCTGTTATTGTTATTGGCCAGTTTTCGTTCTCTCTCAAAAGTTACTAGAGAATAAATCTCAAGTGGAAATTTACTGGTACGGCGGCCGGGCGTGTTTACATCGGGGCGCTAGTTTATTTTCGAATAAGAAACCTGGCGCCCACTATGCATGATGCAATTCGAGTTCTCAGTTGAGTTTCGCATTGTCTCCCGCAACACTGTCGAACAGTAGATAGGCTATAGGCATACCAAAACACCCCCTCTCCTCTCAAACTGTTTTGGTACCCGATTAAGGAGTGGGATAGTTTCCCTCTTTCACGCATACTAAAACATTCCCTCTTCTCTCAGAGTGTTTTAATACCTGATGAAAGAGAGGGAATAGTTCTCCCCACTCTCCCTTATGTTTTGGAATGTCTATAGCGTTCTCTTACGTGTTCTAGTACCCGAGATGAAAAGAGTGGGATATGTTTCCCTTTCTCATGTGTTTTAGTAACCAATGAGAGAAAGAGTGGGATGGTTTCCCACCACTTTCAATTCCCTTCCCTATACAAGTCTGAATTTGTAGATTTTTCACCGCCTACAAAGAAAAGCTATTGGCTACTTTTTTTTTTTAGTGGAAGGGCAGCCTTTTTTTCAGAGAAACACACGATTTGATAGGGCCTTTTTTCTTGCTCGGATGGATGTGAAATCGAAAAGGGCCTGCAGCGAGCTCGGAGATGTACACGATCTAATGGGCCTTATGAACACCCTAATGGCTTGGACCTTGTTTTTTATGTACACAAGCCATTACGACGTCCGGCGTCTAGAAATTTTCTCAAAGGTATACGGGATGATAAAGAAAATGCGTTTGGCCGAACTGATAAGTAGATGGAGCGAAAAAAATTGTACACCTGCGCGCTTGAGTCTAAAAATGTGTACACAGGCCAATATAGGGTCTGACTTTCTCGCTCGGATGGATGTGAAATCGAAAAGGGCATGCAGCGAGCTCGGAGATGTACACGATCTACTGGGCCTTATGAGCACCCTAATGGCTTGGACCTTGTTTTTTATGTACACTAGCCATTACGGCGTCTAGAAATTTTCTCAAAGGTATACGGGATGATAAAGCAAATGCGTTTGGCCGAACTGATAAGTAGATGGAGCGTAAAAAAATTGTACACCTGCGCGCTTGAGTCTAAAAATGTGTACACAAGCCATTACGGAGTCTACGCGCAGAGATTCAAAAGCCTATAGGAAGGGTCTTAGAAATTTTCTCGGTCAAGAAAAGGTCATGGATTAGTCGAAGAGTGTTTCTGCGCGTTTATGAAGATAAGCAGTGTACATTTTTTTTAGCGGGGGTGTGCGCAAACTGTCGCGCTTTGAGAATTAGGGAGGAAAAATTTTCACCAATCAGAGGATTTTTCAAGATGGTTGTGGAAAGAGGAACTCAACCAATCGGAGAACTTTTCCAGGGGAGTTTTAGAATTAGGGAGGAAAAATTTCACCAATCAGAGGATTTTTGTAGGAGAGTCATATAAAGAGCAAGCTAAAATTTGGGTATAAATAGTCCCAGTGCTAACTGCAGTCAGTTCAGTCATCGATTTTTCAATTTCACAAGTTTGAAGAAAGATCAAGATGGCAACGAAGAAGTCGAGTTCCAGAAGAAGTAGTATTCGAGTCGCCCAGGAGCGCATACGTTGGCTGGTGTCCAACGCACCGACTCTATTGACTATGCTGGAGTACGTCTCCTGGTCGATGGAGGTAATGGAAAGGTGTAAGTATAATTTTTTTTGTATATTAATGCGCAAAAAATTGTTCATTTCTGCTTTTAATTTGATTTTTTTCTCTGCGTTACAGTGCCGCCACTGCCGTCTAATGCTGATTTGCAGAAGTTATAAGGCGAGCTCACGGCATCCTGGCCGTTCGTCGACAGTTGCCGATGTCAATCCTCGACGATCCCAGGCGGCTGAGGAGCATCGAAGATCCCCGGCGGCATCAGAACCTTCGCAGCCCCGACGATCCTCGGCGGCGGCAGAACCTTCGTAGCGCCGACGATCCCCGGAGGCGGCAGAACCGTCGCAGTGTCGACGATCCCCGGTGGCTGAACCTTCGCAGCCCCAACGATCCTCAGCTGCGGCAGAACCTTCGCAGCGCCGACGATCCCCGACTGCAGCAGAAGCGTCGCAGTCCCGACGATCCCCGTCAGTACTGGGATCTCAGCCCCGAGGAAACCGGTCTCGATCGTACAGTTCGAGCAGTTCCAACAGTTCGAGCAGTTCGAGCAGTTCGAACAGTTCGAGCAGTTCCAGTTCGAGCGGAACGTCATCGGTTATAAGCATACATGATCTTGGGCCGATTTCCAAGCGGAAATTAAATGGTAAATAATATTAATTTTTTCTTAAAATATTGATTTATCTATTAAAAAAAAATAACAATATTAATTCTTTTTTACAGAAGACAAAGGCGGGAATGAGCAGAAGAAAAGGGCATCTGGTGAGATGTCTCCAAAAGCAGGAACATCGAGAATGGACCTGGGTAAGAAAAAATTATTTAAATATTAAATTAAGTTTATCTTTAAAAAATTCACGTTAAAAAATAAAAATGTATTTATTTGTTACAGAAGCTACGAGACCAGTTTGCGAAAGACGGGGCCGTTTACAACTGAAGCGGACAGACACCACTGCTGATAAAAACGTAAAAAATAGCAGCACTCAACATGAGCAGCAGCAACAACAACAGCGACACCAAAAACAGCAGCAGCAGCAACAACAGCAGCAGCAGCAACAACAGCCGCAACAACAGCGGCAGCAACAACAGCAACATCGACAACAACATCAACGCAATCTACCAAGAATTGTAGATGACGAAATTATTGTAGATCCAATTGATGTATCAAACATTTTTAACGATTGTAAAAAAAGAAAATAAATTAAAAAAAAAATTGTTGACTTATTTCAATGCCTTTTCTCATCCCAAGGAATTTTTTAAGAATATGCAAATTATCAATGCAAATGTTTTTTTAGTTCATTTTAAATAATTAAGAATTTTTAAGATTATTTTATTTAATAGATTTGTTTTTTAGTACACTGACCAGAACAAATAGTTTTGTATATCACGCAGAAATATGGCGGCGAACAATGTACATGCGATCACATCATAACCTTTCAGCGTCAGCCTAGATGACCGTTATCTGACGTCATTTTTTCCGCGCGATATTTAAAACTATTTGTTTCCGATACTGTACAAGCAAATACATTTTTAAATAATCATAACATAAGAATTTTTTCATTTTTTTAAAGATTATTTTATTTAGTGCAAGCAAGTACATTTTAAATAATTATAATCTATCTCGTCATGACTAAAGTTTCCGGCAATATAATTCAATAGCCAAGCTCGTATCGAAAGGACGCTGTGGACAGCACACGCAGGTGATCGTCGTATGCAAAGATCGTGATTGTAGCAAAAGTAATGTTCATTACTTTTTATATTCTCAAGTGATGGACATCCGAGATCTTCAACATTTGAGATTAAACTGAAAATAGTGGAAAATTATTTAGTAAATACGTAAGTATTTATACTTTCAAAGTATAAATTAATAAAACATTAAGATATATTATAAATACTTACGCATTTGGTAAATAATTTTTTAACCACTGTGCTTTCTGCTCCCCCTTGATAAATAGCTTTTGAACACCTTGCGTACAGATTTCTAAAACATGCTTAAGTCGATGGTAAGGAATATCACCAGAATTCCATTCGATTCCATGTTAACTTTTTTCTAGCCAGTGTATCATGCATTTTTCTTCCTCTGTTAGATCTTCCCAAGGCATTGGTGACTTAAGGAGATATACAGTTGGAAAAGCAGTTTTTTTCAAGTTAAGAAAACTGATTTCCTTAAAAATAAAAGTATCCACGGCAATTCTTTGAAACCCTTGAATGTCCACAATATAAACGTTTTCTTCTGGACATTGCAGCATGTTATTTTTGAACATTGTTTCATATTCACACGTTGTAGTCATCTTGTAGAGTTAATTCAGTAAGAAGTAAGTATTTAAAATGAACAGATTGATTCTCACACGCTCAATATATAAGGAGAAACTCCGCCTTATGTTTTTTACAATTGGTCGCTCAAAAAAAGTACAGGCCTGATTGGTCTAAAAATAGAAAATTCATCCCTTCCCAAGAAAATATCCCTTCTCCTCGTCATGACTTACTCCTGAGTTTTTCAATGTCGAAGATGACCACTTCTCATTGGAGCAAAGATAGAAAATCCATCCCTTCCCAAGAAAATATCCCTTCTCCTTGTCAAACTTCCTATTCATTGGTAGTTTCTAAAATTTTCCTCCTTTTCTTTCGTGGTCTCGTCTATATATAGCAAGAAATTTTACTGTGAGGAGCAGACTTCGTCTACAACAGTACACGAAACTAGTTCTTTATACAATTCTGTTTTGTGAGTGTTAAGTGAAAAAGTAAATATGGCTTCATTTCAACTTTTTGAACGCCTTGTTGAAGTAGTGCGTGAAACTTGAAATATATATGAAATGAGCAATAATGATATTCATTATTGGCTGGACATGTGCAATTCCACAATAAAGGAATTGAACGAAAAAATCGACAAAGCTAATCTTGCAAGAGGAGAAAAGCAGAAATATCAAACTCGTATGACACATCTTTCATGTGTGCAAGTTCAACTCCAACAACATCTTCAGCAAGGAGGTGGTCTACAATCGGAAGAAACTGAAGCTAGAGTTGAGTGGCGAGATGTAGAATCAGCGTTTCAAAATCGAATTAGAACAGGTGTAGTTGTAAACATAAAGCATGTAGACATTCTAAGTTTTTTTAACGATGCGCAAAAGCTCTTCAAGGTTAAAGTAGAAGATTGCTTGAAGGAATATAACGCTGTAAAAATAAATTCTGACTTTATCGCAGAATTTTCTATGCAAAAAAATGGTGAGGAAACGACAGACATTAAATATTTTACAAGTGAAAGTGTTACAGCATTCATGTCAACGAATTTGGAAGAATGGTTCAAGGATCATATCAAAGAACCTATTCTCACCCAGCTTGAAGAATTCCAGGAGAAAGATTCTGGCTGGACCCTGACGAGTATTATCAGTTTGTGTATCAATATGAAAAAATATTCTCCAATCAAGGGGAGTTCCTTCATTCCACTTCCAAAGTTTATAGAAAAGAAAAAGGCATGTGTTAATGTTCGTAATGTAATAATGATAATCATTGTTTCAAGTATGCTATACTTTCAGCATTGCATCCTAGTGAAACTAATCCCAATAGAGTTAATCAATATCGTTTGTATGAGAACGAGCTAAATGATATTTCAATAAATGTATACATATTAAAAAAGTACAATGCAAAGTTCGAAGTATCGCCATGCCATATTACAAAAGAAAAGAAAGAAAAACATGTTAATCTACTCCTCATTCAAGATTTTTACATAGATGAAAATGAAGAAAATAATCATGATGATGGCGGAAGCTTGCCTAAATACCACTACGTTTGGATTAAATATCTGTCTCGACTTTTAAGCACTCAATTAAGTAAATCTCATGTAAAATCATACCACTGCGAAAGGTGTTTACAAATATTTTACTGTGAAGAAAGGTTGGAAATGCACGAAAATGATTGCAAAAATTTAAATAAATGTCGAATTAATTTGCCCGACTTTAAGAATGTTATTCTTAAATTTGAAGATTACAATAAAAGTGAAAAAGTTCTTTTTGTTATTTATGCAGATTTTAAATGTTTGTTAAAGTCTACTGAAAATGAAAATGCTTTTCAGCTTCATGAAGCATATAGCATAGGCTATTATATAAAGTGCAGCTTCGATGACAGTTTATCTGTTTATAAATCATACAGACAAGAAAATGAAGATGAAGAGACACCGGCAAAATGGTTTGTTCGAGAACTGAAAGGAATTAGTGAAAAGATTGATCTACTCTACAAAAATCCAAAAGCAATGAGACTTACAGATCTAGAAGAATTATTTTTTCGGGCGTCATCTGTTTGCCATATATGCCGAAAGCCTATAAAAAGTGAAGAACTCGCAGTACGAGACCATTGTCATCTAACAAGACGGTACGTTAGTTTTTAATGTATACAAATATTTAACTTAAATGCTATATAACATGTAAGACTTTTTTTTCTATTTAGTTTCAGAGGTGCAGCTCACAATTCATGCAATTTAAATTACAAGGATACGAGGTTTGTGCCGGTTATCTTTCATAACCTCAATTATGACACACACTTCATTTTAAAAGAGATTGCTACTTCTACAATAATGAATGGACGAGTATCTCTGATACCTCACAACAAAGAAAAATATATTTCATTTACGAAGTATATAGATGACTGTGACATCAGTTTTAGATTTATAGATTCATGGCGTTTTTTACCATCATCGTTGAAAAAGCTTGCATCATATTTGGAAACCGTGCCGATAGCAGTAAATGAGTTTAAAAATGATGGATTTACAGATGAACAAATCAATCTACTTAGACGAAAAGGTATATTTCCATATGATTTCGTAGATGGATTGGACAAGTTGATGACTACAAAACTGCCAGAGAAGAATGAGTTTTACAATAAACTAACAGATTCTCATATTATTGACGAAGACTATCACCATGCTGTTACAGTATGGAATATGTTTACTATAAAAACTTTGGGTGAATATTCAAATTTGTACTTGAAAACAGATGTTTTATTATTTGACGTCTTCGAAAGTTTTCGAGAGACATCTCTGAAAGCGTATAGTTTATGTCCTGCTCACTTTTACACGACTACAGGTCTCACATTTTCAGCAGCTCTAAAAATGACAAAAGTGGAATTGGAGCTTCTTACAGATATAGATATGCTGATGTTTATTGAAGTAGGCATTCGAGGAGGAATAAGTCAATGTTGCAATCGGTATGCTAAGGCGAACAATCCGTACATGGGACCATCATACGATAAGAATTAGAAAACGAAGACACTCTTATATTTTGATATTAATAATCTTTATGGATGGGCTATGGTGCAGTATTTACCAGTGGGAAAATTCAAATGGATCGATTATGAAACGAATTCAAATTTTTTCAATGCACCACCAGACTCTGATACAGGCTACTTTGCTGAAGTAGATTTAGAGTATCCTGAAGAAATACATGATGATCATCAAGATTTGCCTTTTTGTGCAGAGCATCGTACACCCCCTGGCTCAAAGCAAAAGAAACTGTTGACTACTTTGAACGATAAGAAAAGGTATGTCATTCATTATCTTGCGTTAAAACAGGTATTAGATAATGAACTTCGACTAAAAAAAGTGCATAGGATTCTGAGTTTTGAGCAGAAGCCTTGGCTCAAACCATATGTTGAATTTAATACAGAGAAGAGAAAGCAGGCCAAGAATGAGTTTGAAAAGCTTTTCTACAAGTTATTAATTAATGCAGTATATGGTAAGTGCATCGAGCGAGAACGATCTCGCGTTGATGTGCGATTAGTGAATAAATTTATAGGTCGATATGGAGCAGAAGCACGTATAACTCAACCAAATTTTCATAGTTGTGCTATCTTTGATGAAAATTTGGATGCTGTACAGCTAAAGAGAACAAGTATTACAATTAAAAAACCAATATACGTTCGTCTCAGCATTCTCGATTTGTCTAAAATATTGTTATACGATTTTCATTATTCATATATGAAGCGTCGACTTGGGGACAAATGTAAACTCCTTTAGACCGACACAGATAGTCTAATATATGAAGCCGTTGACGTGGATATGTATAAAATAATGAAAGAAGACTTGCACAAATTTGATACTTCTGATTACAAAGAGAACAATCAATTTGGAATCCCGCGTGTCAATAAAAAAGTGCCTGGATTAATGAAAGATGAATGCTGTGGCAAGATTATGACGGAATTTATTGGTTTACGTAGCAAAATGTATAGTATTTTGATAGATGGATCTGAGACTGTGGAAAAAGCCAAAGGCATAAAATCGAGTGTTGTGAAGAAAACAATCACGTTCGAAGATTATCGAAAATGTCTTGAAGAACAAATTATTGTTAAACGTGAGCAGTGCAACATTCGCTCTAAATTGCATGAAGTACATACTGAAAAACAGAATAAAATAGCACTAACAATAAGTCCGCATGATGATAAAAGATACTTATTACCTCATAGCACAGACACTTTGCCTTGGGGTCATTACCGAATTATTGAGGAATAGATGGCGCTGGCTGTAATTCAAATGGAGGGGGATGAAAAAATGGCTGATACAAGAAAAGAAAGAGTGGGGGAGATGGAAGTGGAGAAGGGGTATGAAGCGACCAATACTGAAGAAGAAAGCGAGAGAGCAATGGAGAGGTGGGGGTGACACTTTATGGCGATACAGGTGAACAAATCATTATCGAATACGATGTTTGTGAGGAGCTAATGCACGAATGGAATCCATCGATGGAGGGGGCATCTTCCGATAGAAGAGATATTCTACAAGAGGCGATGGAAGGGGCAGATATCATGGTGGGGAATGGGCTATATCAACCGACGCAGCACGGTGAAGAGCACATTCGAGCAGTCGAGCTTGAAAATTATCTGCCTTTGGAGAAGAAACCAAGACACACTTAACATTTCCATTAAGTAAGTTCATAGCTGATTCTCACTATTTTTCTTCTCAAAGAAAGTATTTTCTCTAACACAAATTCTTATATTTCTACTTTTCAGAATGGATCTATCTGCACTTAACAAAATTGCTGAGTGCGAGTTCTTGCCCAAGAAGAAAGCCACGGACTTAGAAAAAGATCATGCATACATGGTGACTGCGCTCAAGGAAGTAAAGACGAGATTCGGCACGAAGATCGTGGCCGAGATCGATGACAGCTTTCAAATATTTCTTCCAGAAAAGATCTCATCAGCAATCTTGAAAGATCAAGAACTTTTCAATAATCTCTCTAACACAGCAAATAAACTTAGTTTATTTATAACATATCAGGGTGGAACTTCTTTTAAGTTCACCACATGCTAAAATAATGAAATACAAAGACTGATAATTGTTAAATACTATTTATTTATTTGTTCAAACTTGTGTGCAATTTACATGAATAAATACATTATTAAATATAATAACAATTGCTTTCTTATTTATTTGAACCTTGAATAATTCATACTATCTCATTTTTAGCTATCCAACTATTATGCTTGTCACTAAATCCTAACCATTTAACATATACGCGTTTACCACTTTTCTTTAAAACTTTTTCTACTAAATAAATTTCCGGATACATAGTTTTATGAATTTCCGTTTCATAAAAGCCGCCAGAGACGGGTTTATCATAATAATCTTTGAGATGGTAAGTTACTGGATCTGTTTTTACAACTCGCGTTATTGTGAAAATTTCCGTTGACCAGTTTGGCGTGTAACCTTTTCAAAAACATTTTTTATTCTACTTATTCGTGCTTTATCTCCTACTTTAAATTTTGGTTTTTTCACTGGCGACTTTTCATTTGGAAAACGTCTCTTGACTTCTCGCTCATTTGCCTGTGTAACATTTTCAGGCTCGATTCCTGTTGTCCGATGTTTTCTCGAATTATATGCTTTGAGCAAGTTAGGTAGAATATCCAACCATTTATAGCTTCCTTGTTTGCTGAAGTCTGTCCACATTGCATTTTTTAACGTTCTATTGAATCGTTCGCATATACTTGCATGAAGATTACTATGTGAAGAGTATAAGTGTATATTGTACTTCTTCATAAGTTTTTGAAAAATTGAATTGTAAAATTCTTTTCCTTGGTCAGTATGTAGATTCTTCGGTATTCGTCCTTCTTTCAGTATTGACTTCATAGCTGTAGTAACATCATTACCACTCTTTGACTTGACTGGCACGGCCCATGCATACTTTGAAAATATATCTATGACAGTGAGTAAGTAATGAAAACCTTTGTTTTCTTTAGAATATGGTATCATTTCTACAAGATCAGCTTGCCAAGTCTCGTCTATTCCACGTATGTCATATTTTCTTCTCTTGTATCGCCGACGTGCTGGCTTGTGCAGCTCTTCAGCTACTCTATGGCGTTCCATCTTTCTTTACAGTAGATGAAAATCCATCTGGATATTCGTCTATACGAACTTTTAATTGTTTATTCACTTCTTCAATGATATAATCAACACCAGAGTAATTGCGAAGAGTTGTACTATAAAGATAACGCAATTTTGCATTCACTTCCAATTGATGTTTTTCAACTTGCTGCTTGTATTCTTCTATAACTTCACCAATTCCAGCAATTTTAGCAGCTATACAATTTAGTTCAGTTTGTAGAATAACTTTCAGTGAATGCAATGTGATTGCATCGTTTGGATGATTGGGCGGTCCTAGGTTGCAAAGTCGCTTGTTTTCTAGATCAAAATCACCGTCCGGTGTAAAATTGAAACCAATGCCTGGAGGACCACGACTCACTTGCGAGCCCTCGAGTTTTCTTCCAAACACATCGAGACTCATGGTAGTACTGATGCAAAGAAGAAAGTTGCGTATCAATATATATGCCCAGCTTCACGTAATTCCTCAATAATCGATTTCATTGTTGTGATTATTATTTCCAGCTGATCGTTCGGCAATCAATAGTCGAAGTCTCTCAGTAAGCTCGTTTGGATCATCCCAGTAGACGAGATCAATGGAAGAATTTTTCTTAGCTATTTTATATTTAGGTATGAGTCCTCCTCCGCTGCTACTGTTCTTTTTACGTGGAGTGCTGCGGAACATTGGTGCTAAAATATTCTTATATTTATTACTTCTCGACATTTGTATAGATTCATCTTTGCTGAATTTTTTCCGATGAGCATTTGTTGCTTCCAGAATCTTGCGATAATTTGCACGATCTGATGAGCTCAGAAGAAGATCATCCGGATATTTTTTAAATAGCAATTCCATCAGTCCACTCGTTTTAGGATAACTTTCATTTCTGACTTTGACATATTTATCATCAAATTCAATTTCTGAATCACCACACCAATCATATACACTTCATCAACCTTTCGCACTCCGTATATATTAACAATCGTTCTACGGCTTTTATCTAGCAATGATAAAAAGTCTTCAGCTGATTCATTTTTTCCACTCGCGGATCTAAATGTAGAATTGGTTATTGTGTCATCATCATCATCATCATCATCATAATCATAAACAGTATAATCCAATAAACTTGATTTATTGTTCTTATTTTGATCGTTGAGCAAACTCGATCGATCGATTCTCATTCGTTTTTTCATTTTTTTTTACTGCTGTTTTGATCCAAAATGTGATTGGATGGTTGCTGTAGTGGGCTTTCACTTTTCATCTCAACAAGTTTCTCAAGTGGTGTGACGACTGGTTTTAGAGTATCACCGATGACTTTTTCAAAATCATCTTTCTCCTGTTTTAATAAAGTGTATTTTTTTTAATAGCCTCACGAGCTCGCAAGAGCTCACTAAGAACATTCTTCTCTTTCTCGAAGTCTGACATACTGACGTGGCGATGTCTACAACTGAACTGCAAGTTTGAGACTCATAATTCCTTTTTTATTGCAAAACAGTCAAATCCTTTTCTGTATCTACCCTCATTCATCGGTCTATCTTTGTCAATGACGATGAATCCATATCTATCATTCTTCCAACATTCAGAACAAAGATTCCGAAATTCATTGAAAGTTAAATCAGTATTCACATGATCTTCATAGATATGTTTAAGATTTACATCATCTTGTCGATAAATTACTAACAAATTGACATTATCCCTAATGAGATGTTTTCCTATATGAGCATAAGATTGACATAGATAGAAACTATCTACACTCTTATGTCTTCCCATACAGAAGAATGCTCTGACGTTATCCTGCTTCTCACATGCCACATCATCAAAAATCATAATTGAATTTGGTAGGGCTTCATCTGGAGATACTACAGATTCATGCTCACTAAACGGAAGATATGATACTCCTTCAATCGGATCCAAGACATTTTTGAGAAATTGATACTTTGGCTGATTCAAGGATTTAGAGTATACATATAAATTCTCAAATCTAAGACCATTGGGGTGTGTAATTAGAGCCAATAAACTATTTGTTTTTCCACAGTTTGATGGACCACAGAATACTGCTCGTATACTATCTGGTAGTAATTCCCCATGACGCTTCTTTCTCTTCTCTTTTCCAAAATCAAAATTCGTGACAGGGAGTTTGACGTTTTGCTCGGTAAAATCCATGTTCACGCAACAAAGTCACATTCAACATTGAGCTCTTGAAATATAAACGCTCGTTTTATACCATAAACGTCAGTTGTGAATCAACACTCGAAGAGAGATGATCATACACAAATCTCAGAAACAGCCGAAAGGCTATGGATTGCTTGATAAAGTTATCAATAACTTACCTGTTGAAATGTATCTTCCTGGATATCAATACTGCGGTCCCGGAACCAAATTAAAAAAGCGAATGAAAAGAGGAGATCCTGGTATTAATCCGCTTGATCTGGCATGTAAAAAACATGACATAGCTTACTCCGATAAAAACGGAGATCGTAAAGCTGCTGACAAGAAGCTTGCTGAGGAAGCTATGCAGCGTGTCAGAGCCAAGGATGCGAGTCTTGGTGAAAAAGCGTTTGCTTTTGCTGTTAACAGTGCTATGAAATTAAAAGGAAAAACTGGAATGGGACTGAAATTTAATAAGTTAGTGACTGTAGCTAAAAAATCAATGACAGCAAGTAAACATTCTCGCAAGGTTATTCAATCAGCGTTGAAGGGTGCACGTCAAGCTGTTAAAAGTGTAGTAGGAAAGAAAAAAGTTATCATTCCACGTGTTCTGCCGCTTCCAGCAAAAATTGGTGGAGTTCTTCCTTTTCTCATTCCATTGTTCGCAGGACTAAGTGCCACCGGTGCTCTAGCAGGAGGTGCTGCTGGAATAGCTAAAGCTGTTAATGATGCTAAAGCCGCGCAGAAAAATCATGAAGAAAGTAAGAGGCATAATAAGACCATGGAAGCTATTGCTTTAGGCAAAGGACTCCATCTTAAGCCCTATAAAACTGGGATGGGATTATTTATGACACCTCATATTGGTTGTGGCAGCAATCAAGTGAATAGAAAAAAAAAAACTTCGATTTAACTTTGCCGAATCGTCCACTGACTGACTACGATCTAAAAAAATATGCTCATATGATGAAAATCTCAGATTTCCGAGGTGTTTTCATGAGAAATAATTTGCCTCCCAATGGTCCATGGTATAATGAATCTGCAGTGGTTAACTTGGATGACTATCAAAATAGAGGTACTCACTGGGTTTGTTATCGCAAGCAAGGTTCTGAAGTGCTTTATTTTGATAGTTTTGGTGATCTCAAACCTCCCAAGGATCTCATGATGTATTTTAACGTGAAAGAAGTGAAATACAATTACAAAAGATATCAAAATTTTGACTCATTCATATGTGGCCATCTTTGTCTCTACTTCTTAGCTGGAAGACTATAAAAAGAGGTGCTCGCAGCCGAATGAATTCATTATCATCCGATCAGTCATGGAAGATAGTTTCACTCTGAGTCTAACGGGAAAATCGAACTACCAGAGCATAAAAATTTTGTTTTGGGCTTAGTTGAACTTTTAACATTCAACTCTATTCCAAACGTTGACTCATCAAACAATAAAGTTCATTTGAATGGTGAATTTATTACTATTCCAACTGGCAGTTACGAGATTGATGCTCTTGATCAATTTTTACAAGCAGCTTTGAAAGCTAAAGGAATTAATTTTTCCTTGAAAGCTAACAACAATACTCTCAGAAGTGAAATTACTTGCAGTCATCCCTTAGATTTCAGACCACACGATTCAATAGGTCGTCTCCTTGGCTTCACTCCTCGTATTCTCAAAGTTAAAGATCTTCACAGCTCTGATTTACCTGTGAAAATATTGAAAATCAACGCACTGCGAGTAGAGTGCAACATCACTGCAGGTGCTTACATCAATGACAAAAGAGTTCACACAATCCATGAGTTCTTTCCCCGCGTGCCTCCAGGATATAAAATCATAGAAGTTCCGTCTCATGTCATATATCTACCGCTCAGCGTCAAGTGCATAGATCATCTACAAATTCGAATCGTCGATCAGGATGGAAATTTGGTGAATTTTCGAGGAGAGGAAATCACTATTAGACTCCACATCAAATCTGTATAATGGGCATCGTTTACAATTCTGGATCATATATAAGTCAGTCATCATGGCAACCAGTCATCAGTCGACCGAAGAAACTCAAACCGTTAACACGCAAGAGCATTCAGTTTCTGAAAAGTCTAGGACTAAAAGTTCGTGGAAAAAATTCACGTGTATAATTTTTTGCTGCTTCCAGAAAAATGGACGAAATTCTAAGCATTCAATTAGGTGTCGTATTCGATGAGTCTATTGCTCATTACGAAGTACACGCACATCAGCCATACTCATCATTAAGCTTTGACAACAGCGATGAAATTCGTATTTCTATCCAACATCAAGATCTATGTCTCCTGCCATCACGTAGTTCTATCCATGTATGTGGAAAATTGAAACTCAAAACTGGTTCATCAGCTCCAGCTAAAACTACATTCGTGAACAATGGCATTTGTCATCTGTTTGATGAAATTCGTTATGAAATTAATGCTGTGGAGATAGATAAAAGTAAAAATGTTGGTTTGAGCAGTCTTATGAAAGGATGGACTTCATTTAATTCGAATCAGAGTAATATGCTAGAAAATGCAGGCTGGCTTGGCAATGAAGAAAACGTCAAATCGTTTGTCGATGAAAAGGGAAACTTTGACGTTGCGATTCCGCTGAGTATGATCATGGGCTTTGCAGAAGACTATAAAAAAATTATAGTTAACATGAAGCATGAGCTCATTCTTACAAGATCGAGAAGTGACTTGAACGCAATAATCCAGGAAGGTACTACGACATCTGGTGTAACTGCTTATGAAGATTGTGAAGTAAAAATATCGAAGATAGAATGGTTAATGCCATATGTCATTGCATCTGATAAACAAAAAATTCAGCTATTGAATTTCATTGGTAAAGATAATCCCATCTCTATGTGTTTTCGTTCTTGGGAGATATTTGAATATCCTCTTCTCCCAAGCACGAATAAACACGTCTGAACAGTGAAAACATCAAATCAACTGGAGAAACCACGTTTTGTAATTCTCGGACTACAAACAAAGAGAAAAGCTGTAAGAACTGCAAATGCGAGTAGATTTGATCATTGCGAGATAAGTAATGTGAAACTTTTCTTAAATTCACAATATTATCCATACAACAATATGAATCTCGACATATATAACAATCAGTATGCGATTCTCTATGATATGTATGCTAATTTTCAAAAATCATACTATGGAAGAGATCCACAGCCGATGCTGACAAAATCTATGTTCATCGAGAATGAACCGCTAATAGTTATTGACTGTTCACGACAAAACGAATCTCTCAAGAACGCTCATGTTGATGTACGTCTAGAGTTTGAGGCTAAAAAGGATTTTCCCGCAGACACTTCAGCCTACTGCATGATCTTACACGATCGTATCGTTCAGTACAATCCCATCAGTGGGGATGTCAAGAAACTCGTCTAGGTTGCACAAAAAAAAAATGGAGTATGCAGTAGACATGATTGGTTTCAAGCAAACCGGAGAAGATTATATTCTAAAGGAAATTGCAATCATTCCTCTCAACGATAATAGTGAGCCTATTGTTCTAACATTCAAAAATCCCTTCTCATGGAAAAAACTCTCAGACAAAATGCAAAGGGAAAACAAATGGCTCAAACATAATTATCATGGCATCAGGTGGAAAACGGATGGACATGACTACTCTCAAATCGGAAACTTGCTTCGTGACGCTTTACATGATGCATCAAAAATTGTTGTCATGGGTGCATTAAAACAGAAATGGCTTCAACGATTCAAATTTCCTGTTCACAATATTGAACAGTATGGCTATCCGTCAAAACCATCTTTTAAGTGCGTCACAGTATGCACAAATCATAATCCAAGCTATAAGACGACCTGTGCATTACACAACGTCAAACTCATGAAATTGTTCTATCAGCAAAAACTGTAAAGTAAAATAAAAAAAATTAAAAAAAAAAGTAGAGAACGTTATAGGCATTCCAAAACATAATAGAGAGAGAGAGAGAGGAAAAATTATTCCCACTCTCTCATCGGGTACTAAAACACTCTGAGAGGAGAGAGGGTATTTTTGTATCTTGGAGAGAGAGAGAGGGGATCCCTCCTCTTCCATCGGGTACCAAAACACTCTGAGAGGAGAGGGGGTGTTTTTTTATGCCTATAGCCTATCTACTTCGAACGATTTATCGTCTCGCGCCCTTCATTTTCGAAATTTATCCTTATCCCAGCAGTTCGTAGCCTGTTTTAATAACGATGCTTTGTTATCCACCAACAATTGAATCCGCTCAAAAGCTGGGCGTCATTGCAAGCGACTTTAGGAAAATTGCGCAAGAGCGAAGATGAGCAGGTTAAGACGCGGCCGCATGGTATCCGCGAGTGCGTTGTGGATTCGAAGCGAAGAGGCGCTGCGTGAAAGTGTTGGCGCGCTTTGTTGCGCGAGTGTATAATATACCTACGCTTCTATTGCACTTTCAGCCTACAGGAGAGCGTACAGGTAAGCGTCGCGGTCCGCCGCCGTTACCGAATTAATTCGTTTCCTCTTGCGCGCGCGCCTCGCGCCGTTCTTCAGTCGTGTGCATAAAGTTCTTTCTTCTATGCGCGACCTTATCTGAAATAACTTTCTGGTATAATGCCTTCAACCTTGGTGAATTCGCTTGTGCAATTTTTTTATCCGCGCGCACAGCGAGAATATAGAGTAGAATCACCTTGCACGAATCATTCATCGTGTCGACGCTTTAGAAACATTTGCTGCGGATCAAAATTTTCCGTGATTTATCGTTGGTAAAAGTCTCGTCGGGATAAAAATCGCTTTGTTGTTTTGCTCTCTTCAGTGTTACTTTATGCAATGCTATGTATTACGGTAGACTGGAAGAACGGGAAAAGAGCTTCAATTTAAAAAAAATACATTTTCTGTTTGTGCCCTTATGCATTAGGTATATGTCGGTGAAAAATGGCTATTTTTCGACGAATTTGAAAGGCCTAGAAAACAGTGTCACAAGGCACTTTTTCGATGTTGGAACGTGGTTTTGCATGGTTCTAAACATGTACAATAAGAAAAAAAAGTTGCGGGAGTGTGCCCCAACATTTGTTTTTTTTCGGTTTCTCCAACCAGAAAATGGCATTTTTCCAGTAGAATTCCCCCTATGTATACTGGCTGCGTCGGAAAGGAGACCTCTCTCGACGCACGATATCTCAGAAGAAGAATAGCCATACGCTCCTTTCGCGCAGCGGCAGTGGCAGCGTATAATCTCGTACCTACAATGGCAGTCCGGTTAATGAATTGGCCGAGAGAGTCTCTAGGAATCAAGCGTATGCATATATGCGCACGGATATACGGCTTTTGTCTCTTGTTTGATGATGACGTACGCGTACTCTCTCCACGTAAAAGAGTGAAAATTTGCACTACTCACGCAGTGAACGCATTTTTCACTGTTACAATAGTGAAAAAATCACTATTTTGACACCAAAATTCGGTTTAACTTTTAGAACAGTGAAAATATGACTATTCTAATCAATGAAAAGCTAACATAAATACTATTTTGTCAAATGAAAATTTAACTTTTGAATAAGTGAATCTAATTCACTTATTCAACAGTAAACAAATGACAGGAGCGATCCTAAAACTGAAACTCTTAAACCCACATACCCCATTCACCCCTGCAGCAAAGTTTTAATAGGAAAAAAATGTTTGTTAATACGTTTGAACATTGGGGGAAAGCGAGGGCAAGAATATAATATTTATTAAGGGAGTTCTCTCGAAACTGATCCCTGGCCAGGGGAAAGTAAAATTACGAATCGCAAATAGATCATGTCCAGAGGGTCACCGATGTCGGGATTCAGGGCCCGCACATAAAAATGCATTTTTCGTCGATATCTCGTAAAGAGAGGCTTTTCGTGAAAAACGGACGAAATTTTCGCTCCATACACGGGGCTCGAACATCGAATTTCCATTCAAGTAGTATAGTCAGATTTTTCAATTTTGAGGTTCGGAATGCATTTTTCGTCGATATCTCGTAAAGGGAGCTGTTACAATGCCGCTACCCTAAGCGGGTCTTGGGCGTTGTCGTCCAGATCGGACGGGTGGGTGCCTATCACCACTACACAGCGCGTCCTTAGGTTGCGGATAGAGAAACAGCCCCTGAGAAAGAGGTTAGCTGCGAATAAATTGAATAAGCAGCCGCGGACAGCCGATAGGAACAGGCGTGGGTGTGATGAGCCCACACTGTCGAACGCATTCATCTAGAAACACTACGCAAGCACCACAACAACAAAAACACTTCACATTATCTCTTATCTCTCAATCTATCTCTTTCATCACACATTACAAAAATGGGCAAAAATCCTGCTGCCGAGGAGGATGCGGGAGCGATGACAACTGCCCCGAAAGGGGATGTGTAGAATGATTCGTCACCTGGTCTTACGCGGTAACGATGCCAGCGAAGGCGCGCTGCCTTGCAGGGGGGCGTTAGGATGCGAGAATGAAACCGTAGTGTGTCTGACGACGAATTGACACTGTCCTCGTCAAAGTCGGAAAGCTCTCATACTTAGTTCTAGAGAGGTATGGGGGTTATCGTCTCTAGAACGGTGGACTCACCTGCGATCGGAACAGGATCCGAAGCGCGCGGGTTTAACATAACA
Source organism: Nasonia vitripennis (assembly GCF_009193385.2). Taxonomy (NCBI): domain Eukaryota; kingdom Metazoa; phylum Arthropoda; class Insecta; order Hymenoptera; family Pteromalidae; genus Nasonia; species Nasonia vitripennis. The sequence continues at coordinate 21,780,092 of NC_045760.1, forward strand.
TCATGGCTCAAAAAAATCAAATCCGAACCAAAAGGGAATCAAGGGTCGGAACTTGGAATGTTCGCAGTCTATACAGAGCAGGTGCGTTTAAAGAACTCGTAAAGGAAGCTGATAGGTACAATCTAGATTTGGTAGCAATACAGGAATCGCGGTGGCCAGATGGCGGAGTTCTAGCATCGGGTAACTTCACGTACCTGTATGGGGCCGGGAGTGCGGGATCTCTAGGCACCGGATTTCTCGTAAGCAAAAGCATCATACATTCGGTTAAAAGTTTCAAATCCGTCAATGATAGGCTCTCGTACATCATTATCGAAGGGGAATGGTATAGATATGTATTTATTAATCCGTCAATGATAGACTCTCGTACATCATTATCGAAGGGAAATGGTATAGATATGTATTTATTAATGTACACTGTCCTACGGAGGACAAAGAAGAAGAAGCTAAGGATCTCTATTACGAAACTTTAGAGCAGGTAATCGACCAGTTCGCGTCTTACGACACAAGAATAGTATTAGGCGATTTCAATGCTAAAATAGGTAGGGAGGAAATGTTTAGGCCTACTATAGGTAAGGAAAGCCTGCACGAAGCCAGCAATGATAACGGTATTAGGGTCATAAATTTCGCGGCGGCAAAAGATCTTATAATCAAAACTACGTGTTTTAAGCACAAGAACATACACAAGGCAACGTGGACATCGCCGGACGGGGCCACACAGAACCAAATTGATCATTTCCTCATTGAAAAAAGACGACATACTAATGTTCTTGACGTAAGGGCTTACAGAGGGGCAGATAGCGACTCGGACCACTTCCTAGTAGTAGCCAAATTAAGAGCTAGACTAGTAGCGAATCAAAATAGTAAGCGAGCAAACAAGGTAGAAAGCTTCGATATTGAGAAACTACGAGATAGAACAGAGCGAATTAGGTACCAGATAGAAATTAATAACAGGTTTCAGGCACTTGAAGAAACAAACACATCGCCGGAGGGGAATGACGAACCGAATAGCTTATGGGGGGACATCGAAAAAACGGTAAAAGAGGCCGCGAATAAAGTACTGGGTAAAAAGAAAAAGCCAAAGAGCAAACCATGGTTTGACGAAGAGTGCGAACTCTGGTTTGAAAGGCGCAAAAAGGCTAAATTAGAGAGCTTACAAAATAGATGCGATAGGACCGTAAAAGAGTATTCTAACGTAAGGAAACAGACGAGCGCGATCTACAGAAATAAGAAGCGGGAGTATCAAAAGAATCTTATTAGGAGAATAGAAACTAACAGTAAGGAAAATAACCCCCGCGAAATGTACAGAGGGATTAACGCCATCAGAAAGGGTTTTAGGAGTAGAGCGCAATTGATGAAGGACGAAAACGGGGACCTCGTAACAAATGACAACGAATTACTGTGGCTGTGGAAAAATTATTTCGATAAATTATTAAACGTGCACGAAAATAGCGAAGAATTAGGGGACAAAATTCACAATGCTGAACCCCACGTGGAGGAACCGAGCTACCAAGAAGTAGAGGCCGCGATTAAAAAACTAAAAAACAATAAAGCCGCGGGAAATGACCCTATACCAGCTGAGTTACTCAAATATGGGGGCGTCGAGCTCACTTTCAAAATCTATAAACTAGTATGTGCCATCTGGAAAAATGAAACAATACCCGAAAATTGGAAGGAATCTATCATTATACCGATTTTTAAAAAGGGGGATAATACAGACTGCAATAACTATAGGGGTATTTCACTTTTAGCAACGTGCTACAAAGTTCTGTCAAACGTAATACAAGCTAGACTCACTCCATTCGCGGAAGATATAGTAGGAGATTATCAGTGCGGATTTCGGCGCAACAGATCGACGAGCGATCAAATGTTTACCATAAGACAGTTGTTAGAGAAAAAGTGGGAATTTTGCGAAACCATACACCAACTATTTATAGATTTTAAAAAAGCGTACGACTCTATTAAGCGAAGCAAAATGTATCAAATTCTAGTACTTCTCGGTGTACCGAAAAAACTCGTGAGATTAATTCAAATATGTCTGAACGGAAGCACGGGAAAGGTCCGAGTAGGCGGTAATGTATCAGAACCCTTCATGATACGCGATGGTTTAAAACAAGGGGATGGGCTCTCTACGGTGCTGTTCAACTTAACGTTAGAGTATGCCGTTAGAAAAATGCAGGTTAGCCAGCTGGGCGCAACGCTTAATGGAACAACGCAGATACTAGGCTACGCAGATGATTTGGATATACTGGGGGATTGTAGGGAAACGGTAGCAAGAAACGCGGAAATCCTCATAAAAGTGGTGGAGTATACAGAGTTAGAAGTGAGTGAATCAAAAACAAAGTACATGATTGTGGCATCTGCAGAGGGGAGGAAGATCTCAGAGTTGGGAATTTTACTTTTGAAAAGGTTAGCGAATTCAGGTATCTGGGTACGTCCATAAATGATAGAAACGAGATTAATGTCGAAATAAATAAGAGACTCCATTCGGGTAATGCTTGCCTCTACGCCGTGAGTAATTTACTTAAGTCGAGGCTGTTGTCTAAAAACGTTAAAATAAGAATATACAGGACAATAATACTGCCGGTGGTTCTGTACGGGTGCGAAACGTGGGCTCTCACTAAGCAGGCGGACAACCGTTTTAGGGTATTTGAAAATAAAGTCTTGCGAAAAATATACGGGCCGCAGAAAGATGAGGAAACCGGGGGCTGGAGGAGACTACACAATGATGAGTTACATAATCTGTACGCGTCACCAAATATTAACAGAATAATAAAATCGCGCAGATTGGGATGGGCAGGGCACGTAGCGAGAATGGGAGACGACCGTACGACAGCGCGTGTCATGAAGGGCAGGCCGATGGCAACGCGACCTCTAGGTAGACCTAGACGTAGATGGGAGGACAACGTAAAAGCGGATCTAGTAGAAATAGGACGGGTGGGTGTCGATCGGAGAGGTGCATCTTGGGTGGGGTTGACACAAGATAGGGCAGCGTGGAAGGATTGTGTAGATGAGGCGATGAACTTTCGAGTTCCAAATGCCATGTAAAAAAAAAAAAAAATATCTCGTAAAGGGAGGCTTTTCGACAAAAAAGCACGAAATAGGAGTCGTCAACGAATATAGACTTGGTATAGAAGGACGGTCAGTATTGGCGCCGGGGTCCCATTTTGAAATACACGTAGAGCCTATAAAAAAATTAACTTTTAAAAAAGTAAAAGGCTAGGCGAGTTTGATATATCCGCAACAAAATTACAGATAGAAAAGAATTGAGATCAATCAAACAAAGTGAAGTTTATTATATTTAATTGTAATGAAGCAAGGAACAACTCTCAAGATAATTACTACGTAACTTGCCATGCCCGTTTCATTATACTTATAGTGTTTGTATGATGTTCTAACATATAAAAAGAAGATTTTAGTTGTTCACCAATAAAACATGAACGCAGAGTATGCACCGGCAACCTCTTAATTATAAATATCGTCATATATATATTATTATATTTTTTTGAGAAAGCAATTCCCATCTGTATATAGCTTTGCGGCCAACTTCACGGTCCTAACACTTCCTGCGGCTAACTTAACGGTCCTTTCACATTTCGGGCTGAAGAAGAAAAATGTGATTTTAGCATTTGTAGATTATACACTCACATATTATAAAAATAAGCATCCTTTTCACTAATATTTTTGTTGGAAATCATAGTTCAGCTCAGAAGACATTCAAATGAGCCAAAACACCTTTCCAATAGTAATTATAAGTATTTTTTTTTTTGAATAATGAAAAATCCGAACACCAATATAGAAGTAAATAGTGTCACGGGCGCCGCGGCTTCGTCTGCTTCTTAAACTCGCCTTCGTGGCGCTACTGTGCCACTTGATACTACACTATAGCTGTCCCCCAAGACTGCATAGGAGAGACCTCTAACACACTATACCTGTCCCCCAAGTTTTCGTCCCTTCAATTTAACCCGTGACCATTCTTTTATACCAAGTCTATATTCGTTGGGGTCGTATACCTGCAGATTTATGATACTCGCGTTGGGTTTCCCCCTCTTCCCCCCCCCCACACTTAATTGCCTCCCAATAAAATCACTACAGCCATCAACCCTAAATGCGTACAGCTCTTAAAATTCATCCCCGCCCATACCGTAAACATCAACTTACAATCGTGTGCGCGGCAGCTTCTTGACGACGGCCCCCTTCGACGTCGTCGAGACGGACAGCCTCGGGCTGATCGGCGCCAAAACTTTACCGCAGACAGTTGTGCTTTTCGTCTGACCGCTTCCCGTTGGAAAACAAAAGAAAAGGGTCGGTACGATACTAGTAACCAATTTAAATCTCGAAATTTATAACTGATCGCAATCAGCACACCCAAGGGAGAGAACGCCAGAAACGGCGCAATCAAAAAAAAAAAAAAAAAATGGCTGCAACACGCACCTTTGAAGAAACCGTGCACGGCTTGACAGACACTATGAACTATTTGATTGTTGACGCCCGGGGACTTCATTTCTGGTTTCTGGAATTTTGAACCTGCAACAGATGGATTTGCGAGATCGTTCGCCCTTTCGCTTGGCTTATGGATGTGGCGCAATGTTAAGTAGACTTTTTTTTTATACAGCGCGATGGAGAGGTTTTCGTTCCTAGACATATACATCCCCGGGCGCCAGCTTTTTAATTGTGTTTTTTTCATATAGATATGCATGATGGTGGACAGTGCTTTGATTTTCGTTACTCACAGCTTCGAGGTATATCGTGCAGAGGTGTGCATTATAGAGATTGTCTATACAGTCATTACTTTGGCTTTCATTCAACACACGACGTGCATTTCGTTAGCGATTTGCAGTTTTTCTCTACAAACGTGTATACAATATATAAGTGGTGTTTATATATATATATATATATATATATATATATATATATAAAACAATATATCGATGCTGACTATAAATGGACTTTCAAGCAATATATTTCATCAACTACGAAAGCTTCAGAGAAGAGAGAGAATAAAAGAGCTATTTCGAGGCGACGAATTGATTTTTAATCCGACGGCCCCCACTCATCATGCGACGGAATGAATTTCAATATCGGTGCATACTATATACTGTATAATCGAACAAAATTCGAGGATCTCGATTTCCCGGGAGCGAATATCGTCGCCTCGACATAGAGCCTCGAAAAATGAGTGACATTGAAAAATCTTACAGATGACATCTTGGTGGAAGTTGATTTGAAAGTACCTAGGCTTCGCTGTATTAGATTGACATAGGCATTGCTCTTGGTCGTGGTGCAAGGTCGGAAGCAGCGACAGCACTCTTTTTTCAAATCGATCGCGTAGCTTCCGTAAACTTATGGATTGGTGCAGGAATTGCCGACTGCCATTATGAACAGCGACTCCTGCACCATCTCGTTCACCTCTTTCGCGCTCTTTTTGTCAATCACGTACCTGAAAGCGTCGTTTCACAAATACTGCGCCGTGTTCTCGATTGCTTGTACTATTTTTAGCCGTTGAATATAGAAGCTTTTAACGGATTGGAGAGAATATTATCGCAGATTCGTTATTTTTCGATTCGCCCGATAAAACAGGCGTAATGCGATTATCGATCAAAATTGCGAATATAAGCCGTATAATTTGATTTTACGGAGTTGTTGTATTTTGTTAAACTAATAATCCGTCTCAATTATCGACGAGAGGAATCGAGAGAGCCCACTCGAGCATAATATACTCAGTAAAATTCGTAATTGTGCCGCATGAGCTAAAATTGAATTTTTCATTTATTAAATCATCCGAATTAGTGGATTCTACTGCTTCTGCGAAATTCGCAAAACCGTTCATTTATTCGTGTGCTATATATGCTTACCATAAATTCCTGGTGATGTAGGGCGTCCAGCAAAAAATGAAGGCAACCACTATTATAATGGTCATCTTCAGTGTGCTTCGCGCTCTTTCGATGCTCGACATATCCGAGCGGCGTAAACGCATTTGGCTTCCTTGGTTGCTGTTTGAACTCTCTAGGGTTCCGTTGCTGCCGGCTTTTATTAAAACTACGGAGGAAAAAGATTGGTATTAATATTGATTTTAACGCCGATCAGTACTAATAATGTATAAATAATAATTTTTCCTTGCAAAGTCCATAAGCGACAACATTTAGTACATGAGTCCCAAAGTTCCTAAATATGCCACTAGAGTGCCAAATATCGCTGCGCATAAAGTTCCGCGTACAGCGAGGGAGTGGAGAAGCGAATGGGGACGGGGCAATAAAGCCATAATTCCACTACCCTCGTGGGACTCAGTCCCGGTTGAAATAGAGGGCAGCAGACTCTGCTTGATGGTGGGGGAACCATTAGAGCTCATAGAAGCTCACCTCGTCAGTTCGCATTCGTATAATTCCCATCCGGAACGTTGTTAAGTAAAGACACTTCTGAGCATAGTAAAATAATGGCATGCGCAAAGAGAAGATCAAGACGCGCCAAAACCCGTCGGCAGACCCGCAAAACAATGAAGACGAAGCCAGTGAATCGAAAATTGAATGTAAGTCCTGAGATTTTAGCGTCCAAGCCCGTACTCCAGACACTCCAGTGGCTAAGAAAAAAGACGGAGTGGACGACTTTATTCAACCTTGAGGAAACATGGGATACAGCCAGTCTACCTAAATATCATCCCAAGTCGAAGGCACGATGGGCCTGGAGGTTTACCTTCGAGAAAAATCACGTCCAAGAACCACTTAAACTGAAGAACGAAGCTGAGACTGCTGAACAGGCCAAAGAAGACAACATCGTTGAACAAACTTGTAAGTACTATATAAGACCAAAGTCACAGTGGTTTTGGAAGTACATTATTGATGAAGAAGAGCAAGAATAAGAAATTGCTGAAGACAAATTAGGTGTCAAAGTACACCCCGTTAAAAAAGCGCAGTGGACTGCGCAATTCAACAGTGAACAACAAGCACTCATCATCGCTTCCGAAGCTGAAGCATCACGCACCAAAAAAAAGCAAATTGCTTTCTGAAGTCGTAAAGAGGATTTGAGAGAGTGAAAAAGTTGATCTAACTGAAAATCCAACTTCGTAAGTAAAAAACAATTTGGGGAAATTTCGTGCGTACGCGTTTCTCTATACTTCGACTCTCAGATACTGATACTTCCATGTATGTGCCGACGACGCTTCGGATGAGCTGCAAAATTTTACGACGCGGAAGAACTGACCTGATGTGCGAGCTTGATGCATCGTGGGCTTTTTTTTATAATTTGATTCATAGATAGTTCTAGTGCCGCATGAGGCAAACAATAAGTTTTTTTTTAGAGAGAATTAAAGGTGACCTAACGAGTAATGTGGCCACATTGAAGAGATCTCGTGAGCAGACATTTTAATTTTTAGAAGATGTAAGAAGATGTACTCGTAAATACGTTTGTACATAAAAAGAGATCTCGTCAACTAACTTTTTGGACTATTAGAATATGTGAGAAGAGATACTCGTAAATACGTTTGTATGTAGGAAGAGATCTCATTAACTGACTTTTTGAATTTTTAGAAGATGTAAGAAGATGTACTCGTAAATACGTTTGTACATAAGAAGAGATCTCGTTAACTAACTTTTTGGACTTTTAGAAGATGTAAAAAGATGTACTCGTTAATACGTTTGTGTATAGGAAGAGATCTCATTAACTGACTTTTTGAATTTTTAGAAGATGTAAGAAGATGTACTCGTAAATACGTTTGTACATAAGAAGAGATCTCGTTAACTAACTTTTTGGACTTTTAAAATATGTAAGAAGAGATACTCGTAAATACGTTTGTGTATAGGAAGAGATCTCGTTAACTGACTTTTTCAATTTTTGTGTGTATTTTTAAGTTAAATTATGATTAGATTCAAATATAGCAGAACAAAACTTGCGATTAATTTATTTTTCTGAATATTATTACTACCCAACCCCCCTTGCATCGCGAAGGCACGACCGCTAATGCTCGCGCTGCGCGCTCGCCTTGATATTGTCTGATGCGCGCGCTTCGCGACGATTTAAAAAAAAACGTCAACAATCGGGATAAAAAAAATTAGCTTTTAGGTTTGTGCAAGAGGAGACTCCTCCCAAAATTTCAGCCCGATCGGTCGAAAATTGCGTGAGATATCGCATCTCACACATTTTTCGATAACAAAACTGTGAGGCACTTCCGTGTCGCGGTCGTGCCTACACTGAAAAAAAAATTTGGTAAAACTAAGAAAATTTTGTTTGATTCTAGTAAATTATTTACTACAATCGTACTTAGAAAATATTTACTAGAATTTACACAACCCATTTTGCGAAATATAAGAAATATTTACTAAAATATAACCAGTTATTTGCTATGGATAATGAACAAATGAAAACCGTTATCTGTATTACAATAAATATTTATTAAATTTTAGTAACAATTTTTTTAAATTAAAAAAGGCCAATTTTATTTTAAGATAATCTTATTTAAAATCCAACTTTCACTTGCTTGAAAGTAGACGCATTTAATATATAAAAAAATTAGTGAATTTTATACTCTTTATTGTGGTAAATATTTGTTTATTTGTACAAAACTTTCATTTAATTTAAATTACCCTTCTTTCTTTCTAAAAAATATTTCCTAGAAGGTGATTGACTAACGATGCACTCAGAAAAAAATATTTTTATTATCAGGTTCGGGTAATAAAAATAACAACACGTTATTTATAGAAAATCACTCTTGAACTCGGACTCTTTATTCGAACGTAAACACAACTGTTCTCAACAGCTGACAGAACCAGACTGAACATAAACAACAACCTCCGCGACGTCGTTGATCTCGTTGCTAAGGTCGCTATGCACGATTCTTGGTGTTCGAATCGCGCAACGTTCAGGCTCGGTCACAACATTGCCCTCTCCTTTTCAGATTGTCGTCCCGACAATCATAACCATCCATCCTTCAAGCGGGTTGATCCTCTTACAATCCAATGATGACTTACAGGAACTGACATCAACATCCTCTACCTTGACCCATCCTAGGGATCAAGTTACCGAGCAATGCTTACAGACATCATTCCAATCATCACTTAACAGGACTAAGACGGACTTGTCTCTTGAAAAATCTACTTCAATCATCCTTCTTATTTTCTCATCATAGGGTCAGTCGAAATCGGTATTCAGACAAGAGGGGGGAAGTTGACATGCCGTGGAACCTCACCTCAAGTCCCTGCTCCGGTATTTACCTTCACGCCCACGGGAAAAACCGCAGCTCAAAAGAACCGTGAGCAGAGCAGTCTTCATTGATGGGTATCTCTCTCAGTGTAAGTCCCTAGATGATTGATGTTGACTATCTTGGATTTATGTCTTGGTGAACGACGAATACAATAGACGACGTCATTGATTTTTCTCACAACCTCCCAAGGTCCTTCCCAATTCGACTGTAGTTTTGGTGCTTTTCCTTTAGTTCTTCGAGGGTTGAAGAACCAAACTTTTTGTCCTTGGGAATATTCAATGTTGAGAGCTCGTTTGTCGTACCAAGACTTCGTCTTTTCCAATTGTAAGTTAAACCGGTATCGTGCTATTTTATGGATCACGCTGAGTTTCCTCCGAAGCCTGTGTACGTAGTCTCCGTCTCCTTTAATCTCGACCTCCTCTGGTAGATAACTTCGAATTAAGTCCAAAGGAAGCCTCAGATCAAAACCGGTGTAAATCTCAGCTGGAGTAGCTCCGGTCGTCGCATATTTGGAGGACCTGTAAGATAACAGAAATAGTGAAACCTAGCGATCCCAGTCTTTCTGATTGTCGTGTATGTAATTTGTGAGATAGTGAAGTAATGTTTGGTGTTGTCTTTCTACTTGTCCGTTTGATTGTGGGTGTAATGGTGATGTTCTTGTCTTTTTAATTCCTAACAACTCAGACAAATTTTTAATCAATTTCGAATCGAAATTTGTTCCTTGATCAGTATTTACTTCTAAAGGTACCCCATACCTACAGACAATCTGATCAACGAAAATCTAAGCAATTGTTTTTGTTCTCATATTGTAGATCTTCATCTCACCATGGCCTTTATCTGGAGGACCTTTCTTTGCAATACAATCTTCACAGGATTTACACCTTTCTACATCTCTTTTGCAAGTAGCCCAATAAAATCTTTTTCTAATTTTATCTAAAGTTTTGTTTACTCCGAAATGTCCTCCAGATGGTGAATCATGTGCTTCTTCTAAAATATCTTTGATTTTATCTATAGGAACAACCAATTGACTATACAAAAGCCCATTCTCTATACAAAATTCCATTAATTAACACTAATAAATCCCATTGTGAACAATAGATTACACAATTTAGTGAATTCATCCATCGAAGAAATTTCTTGCCATGCTGGTTTTTTCTGTAATTCCTTCGTTTGACAAATAAAAGAAATAGCCTCATCTTTAGCTTGACTCTTCTCCCAATCTACCGATGTATTTTCTTCAAAAATAATACGGCAAATAGTCTCTTCATTGAATTTTTCTTCTACTCTGGAACAATATTTACAAGAAAAATCTTCACAAGGGCGTCTTAAAAGTCCATCAGCATTTCCATGTAAATTACCTTTCCTCTGAATAATTTTGTAGTCATACTGATCTAATTTCCCTAACCAACGAGCTAATTGTATTTCGCGCTTCCTCCTCAAGATCAAATCGTAGTCTCCCTACTCCAGGCCAGTGTTGCCACAATTTTAAAGTAAAAAAGAAAAAAACTCCTTGCACGCAGGCAGCGCCTCCTGATTCTCTTTCTTTGTGCCGGAGAAGCCACATTATGCACGCAAAAATGGGGAAGTAAAAAACTCCGTGCACGCAGGCAGCGCCTCCTGATTCTCTTTCTTTGTGCCGGAGAAGCCACATTACGCACGCAAAAATGGGGAAGAAAAAATCACCGAAATTATTCTTCGGATGAACGAGACCCTGCATCCAGCGACGAGGAAAGGCGTAAGAGAACCAGGAAACACAAGAAGAAGTCACGTCTTCGAAGGAGACACGATTCAACATCAAGCGACTATTCCCCCAGAGACAGTAAGCCATTTTAATTGTTAGCTACGACTACGAGTCAAGCTAACAGAGATTTTATCTCTGGTCACAGGCGTCATTTACGCAGAGAGACAACCTTCTAAGGTTGTTCTGACTCTAAATTGCGGAAGATGCTAATCTCTAATATAAGCAACTGTGACATTCGATATTACACAGGTTCTAACCTGCCTTGAAAACACCCTCGAAAGAATTGTTTTCTAAAAAATACTGTCTAAGGGTTCTAACCTAAAATAAGAAATTTTGGCAAAAGGAGACATAAGTAGCACGTTGCTCAGTATTCTCTTTGTTACCACAGGAAAAAGATCGAGGCGTTGTTCGAGATCGAGAAGCCCGAGGCGTCGTTATTCTCAATCACGTTCTCAATCGAGAAGTGTGCGTTCGTCGAACGCTACACCGCTTTCGTCGCCGATGCCACCAGCGCCACCAGAGAACAGCGGCACCGATAAGAACGCGGATGTACCGACTAAGAAGGAACTAAGAAGTGAGATTCTAGATGTCATTGGCAAGCGGATTGAAGAAGAGAAGGCATTGGCCCCGCCTGTTCACAAGGATTTCGCCGTTCGATGGGCTGAGATAATGAAGTTAGGGCTATCATCTGAGGAAAGAATTGAGCTCTGTAAAAAATATCCTCTTCCTAAGAATTGCGAATTCTTCAATCCGCCAAAATTAAATGCCGAAGTTCATCGAGCAATAAATGACAATGTTCGAACTAGAGACAAGCGGATTACTGATAAACAGGGAAAGCTCGTGGCTATTTTGCCTAGTATTGCGAAAGTTATTTCATTCCTCCTGGAACGAGAAAGAACTGAGGACATTCAGGCTATTGAAGCTTTGAGTGATGCAAGTCGTTTAATCGCAGATTTCGTACACGACGAGATTTCAATTCGTAGAAGCCTAATTCTCTCAAATATCAGTTCTTCAATGAGAGAAACTTTAAATTCAACTTCGGTAGACGATTGTTTATTCGGTAATAAACTAGTGGACGAATTGAAATCTGCTAAACTAGTCGAACAGTCAGCGGAAGACTTAAGAATAAATAAGTCATCTCACAATCACCAGAAGGCATAAAAAATTTGAAGGGCTCGTATCGACCACAGAACAAAGGCCACGGATCTACGTCGAACGGGCTGAAATAGACATCGTCGTCATCTGGGAACTATCAATCAAGATCACATCAATCGAAACAATCACACCAATCGAAACAGTCGAACTACCCACAAAGGTCATCAGCCAAGAAGCCGTACTACCAGTCAAGACGCCGTTAGACACCACTGTAAGTTGTGTTGCCGGTCGGTTGCGCTTATTTTATAATGACTGGAAGTCGATTAGCTCAGATCCAAGGATTCTATCCTGGATTCAAGGATATAAAATTCCATTTCTATCTATTCCTTACCAAGCCGTAGCGTTGAAGGAGAAAACATTGTCAAAAAAGGAACACATACAGGCTTCTTTGTCAATCACAAAATTGATAGAAAAAGGTGTGATCGAGGAATGCAAACCACAAAAAGGCCAATTCATATCGAATTTCTTTCTCACCCCAAAGCCTTATAAAACTTTTAGATTCATTTTAAACTTAAAACAATTAAACGCATTTGTTCTTACAGAGCACTTCAAACTCGAAGATCATAAAGTCGCAATTAGAATGATAGAAAAAGATTGTTTCATGTCAACGTTAGACTTGAAAGACGCTTATTATCTAATATCCATTCACAAGTCTCACAGAAAGTACTTACGTTTTAGCTACCTTGGTAAACTATTCGAATTTACCTACTTACCTTTCGGCCTCGCTTCAGCACCGTTCGTATTTACAAAGCTATTGAAACCGGTTGTCTATCAATTACGTAAATCGGGATTGCGATCAGTTTTATACCTCGATGATTTTTTACTGATAGGACGTAGCTCTCATGGCTGCATGAATAATGAGTACGCGAGTATTATTACAAAAATTGGGATTCATTATTAATGAGGATAAATGCACCAATCCATCTCAAAGATGTCGATTTCTAGGTTTTGTATTCGATTCACAAGTCATGACGATAGAGCTTCCGATAGAGAAAAGAATCGCAATTAAAAAATTAGTAAAAACTTACAGTACAAAAACCAAGTTTAAAATTCGAGAATTTGCGAAATTTATCGGTTCTCTTACGGCAGTTTGTCCGGCGATCAAGTACGGCTGGCTATATACAAAAGAGTTTTAGAGAAATAAATTCTTAGCTCTTCAAAAATACAACGAGAATTATAATGCAGTAATGAATTTATCTCCGAATAACGCGCTTTTTAACTGGTGGAAGTCACATTTAATGTCAAGCAAAAATTCAATTGAGATAAAGGACTATTCTATGGAAATTTTTTCTGATGCATCGCGCTCTGGCTGGGACATAGTACGTAATTCGGAAAAAAATACATGGTTTCTGGACTGAATCAGAGAAAGAATTTCATATTAACTATTTAGAGTTGAAAGCTGCCTTCTTCGGATTGCAATGCTTTGCAAAAGATGAAAAGAATATTCATATATTGCTCAGAATAGACAATACGACGGCTATAGCGTATATAAACCGTATGGGTAGTATCCAATTTGAAGATCTAAATTCACTAACTCAACAAATCTGGCAATGGTGCGAAGATCGAGAAATTTAGATTTTCGCATCTTATATTAAGTCAAGAGATAATTTTGAGGCCGATTCCGAGTCACGAAAACTAGAACCAGAAACAGAATACGAATTGTCGAATTCGACTTTCGACGTAATAGTCCAGGTCTTGGGAGCTCCGGATATTGATCTATTTGCGAGTCGATCCAACCATAAGTGTCCTAGATATGTATCGTGGAAAAAAGACCCTGGATCTGAGACAATCGATGCTTTCACTATGAACTGGAGACACCTTTATTTTTACTCTTTCCCGCCTTTTAGTATAATTTTAAAAGTTCTAAGAAAGATATGTCGGGATAAAGCTGAAGGAATAATGGTGTTACCAGACTGGCCTGCCCAACCCTGGTACCCATTATTCCGATCTATGCTAGTATCTAAACCTTTGGAATTTGAACCTAATCAAGAACTCTTATTCTCATGCAATAGGGAACAACATCCACTGAGGAGAAACCTTTCCCTGGTGGCCGGCAAATTATCCGGGAAAGTTTAATCAGACAGAAGGTACCATTGTCATCATTGGATATCGCAATAGCATCGATAGGCGATTCGACCATAAAAAATTACGAAATCGCTTTAAAGAAATGGTGGAAATTTTGTTCAGAAAAGACGATTGATTTGTTTGGTCCAGATACACAAGATATTTTATTTTTTTTAACAGAAGAGTTTAAGAAAGGATTATCCTATAGCACTATTAATTGTACAAGATCAGTCTTGTCATTAATTGTAGATTGCGATATCGCAACAGATAACAGAGTTAAACGATTTTTCAAGGGTATATCAAACCTACGCCCAGCTAGACCCAAATACGAATATACCTGGGACCCAAACATTGTAATAGATTATTTCTCACACAGGCCCTCTAATGAGGATTTTAGTTTAAAAGAATTATCTAAAAAATTGATAATGCTTCTTGCAATTACAACAGGGCATCGTATGCAAACATTCTCGTTGATAGATCTCGCCAATATTAAAATTCAGAGTGAAAAAATAGAAATTATGATACCTGTGCGAATAAAGACGTCAAAGCGAAATGAATCGCAACCCGTTTTAATCTTACCTTATTACACAGATCAAAAATTGTGTGTAGCTTCAACTTTATTGGAATATTTAGAATCAACAAAGGAAATTCGAAATTCCATTAAGAATTTATTTATTGCAACTAAGAAACCGTTCAGAAAAACGTCGACCCAAACTCTTAGCCACTTGGTTAAAGACGTACTAAAAGAAAGTGGCATAGACACGTCAGTTTTTTTCAGCGCACAGTGCGCGTCATGCTTCTACATCAGCTGCTAAGAGATTTGGAGTCGATATAGAGGTAATAAGAAAAACAGCCGGCTGGACAAAAAATTCTGCTACTTTTGCAAAGTTTTATGATAGAGATATTATTACTGATAGACAAACGTTCGCGTTATCAATATTAGATAACTAAATTGTTTATTGTTTAAAAATTCAATACGTTTCTATACGAATAAGTTTACATTAATCATTAAGTATTGTTTCGTTCATAGATTACACTTTTGTAAAAATTTGAAGTTTACTTAAAAGAAAATAAAGTTAATTTACAATTACACTCGTCGTAACTTGTACAGCTTTAAACATCTACGATTTGATCTTGAGGAGGAGGCGCGAAATACAATTGTAAAATTGAACAAACTTACCAAGTGAAGTTCAATTTAAATTGTATGAGCGCCTCCTCCGAATAGATCAACCCACCCGATCTTTTAAAAGATACACCTTTATATCAAATGACATTGATATACCCGTAAAGTTACGACAACACTTTAAATAAATGAGGAGGTGCTGCCTGCGTGCACGGAGTTTTTTTCTTTTTACTTTAAAATTGTGGCAACACTTGCGTGGAGTAGGGAGACTACGATTTGATCTATTCAGAGGAGGTGCTCATACAATTTAAATCAAACTTCACTTGGTAAGTTCGTTCAATTTTACAATTGTCCATCTATTTCTTTAAACGATAATAACCAAGTCAAAGAGGAATGATCAGTCCTAATGATGAAAGGTTTACCGATAAGGTAATGATGAAAATGTTTTAACGATTCTATAATAGCGAGGAGTTCACGTCGAGTGACGTAATAATTTCTCTCCGGTTTAGAAAGGACTCTACTATAATAACCTAAGACTCGTTCGATTCCATCTTGTTTCTGAGAATGAACCGACTCAATTCCATGATCAGAAGCATCAGTATCTAAAATAAATTCAGAAGAAAGAGAAGGAAATGCCAAAATTGGAGGTTTTGTAAGAACCTCTTTTAATTTTGAAAAGGCTTTTTGACAATCTTCTGACCATAAGAACTTAGTCGATTTTTCAGTTAATTTATACAAAGGTTTTGCTATATCAGCAAATCCTTTAATGAGACGCCTATAATAACCACAGCAATTCACAAAACTCAGCACAGCCTTTTTGTTATGAGTTATTGGCTAATTTACAACAGATTGAATTTTCTTTGGATCAGCTGATTTTCCTTTTTCAGAAACAATGTATCCTAAATATTCGACTTGCCTGCTGAAGAAAACACATTTCTTCTTATTTAGACGTAAACCTGCTTCTTGAAAACGAACAAATACCTTTTTTAAATTGGATATCATCTCTTTAAATGACTTTCCTAATACCATGACATAATCTAAATAAACTAAACAGAATTTTGAGAGATAATCTCTGAGTAACTTTTCCATCAAACGTTGAAAAATCGCCGGTGCATTGCATAATCCGAATGGCATAACCTTAAATTGCCATAAACCTTTTCCAATTGAGAAAGCCGTGATTTTCCTATCCTCTTCCCGAATCTTGATCTGCCAGTATCCACTCTTCAAGTCCAATGTACAAAACCACGAATATCCTGCAAGTTTATCAAGAGTATCATCAACTCTTGGTAAAGGGTACGAATCTTTAATCGTAATTGCATTAATTTTTTGGAAGTTAATACAAAAACGAATTTTTCCATCCTTCTTCTTCTTGGGAACTACACGTGAGCAATAAGAACTATCTGATTCTTCAATGACTCCTTGAGAATGCATCTCAGTAATACATTCATCTAATTCCTTAATTTGATGAATAGGGGGTCTTCGAATAGGTTGTTTAATTGGTTGATTATGGAGTAATTTAATTCTGCGTTCAACCAAATTACATTTTCCAGTAACGTCATCGTCTTGAAAAATTTCTTCAAATTCGTCAAGATCCGCAAACTCCCGACATTGATCTTAATCCAAGTTCTCTGAGTTCTTGTCAAAAATTTCTTGTAATGAGTCTGGTACAACCTTACTAGAATCGACTATTCTTGAAATGTGTTTATTAATGATTGAACTTGGAGTATTTAAAATAATTTTAGTAATTAAATCTGTAATACCAGTTGCACCAAGAAAATCACTTCCAAGTATACAATCAATAATATTTCCGACAAAAACATCTAAATTAGCTACATGATCACCCAATTTTAACGACGCTGAAATCAAAAATTCAACTGGTACCTTTTCTCCAGTTGGATACTTAAGTGTTGTAAAATTAATAGGAATTCTCATATCTTTTGATTCAACAAATTTTGGATTTATAATAGTCACATCAGAACCAGAATCTACTTTAAAAATACAAGCTTTGTCATTAATTAAACCATCAAAATAAAATTTATTAGAGTTCCTATTAATTCTTCCAGCATGGCAATCAATCCGATAAGAGTGAGAGTTTGTTGGAGTCTTGTCAAGTTCAGTTAAACTAGCTCCAGAAAGTTTAACATAACCTAGTTTCCCTGATGGGTTGACAAAGTCGGACAATTAGACTTGAAATGTCCTTTTTTACCACAATTCCAACACTATTCCTTTTACAAAATCTTGAAAATTCTGTCTGCCTGAAAGCTGAGATGACGGCTTAGATGAACTAACACTCTTTGGAAATGATGAAGAGGTATAATTATTTCTCTGAGCTAGATGTTGAAGTCGCTTGTCCTGATCTTCGATAACTTTAACTTCCAATGCTCTTGCCAGAGCAATTTGAAGCGAATCAATTCTTTCTAATTGAAGAATTTTCCGAGTTGAATTGTCGAAAATAGCAATTAAAAATTGAGCACAGTCGATTTTATCTTGAGTTTTAAAAGGATAATCAGGATAAATCAAACCAGCTAATCTCATAAGATCAGCAGGTAATGTTGGAAAATCTTCACCCCGTTGTTGACGCCTGTTCTGAAATTGGAAATAATACGTTGGTGCAAAATGTACATCACCAAAACGTAACTCTAAACTTGATTTTAACTTATCAAAATCTATTGGATCAGTATCTTTATAGCTATCAAGAACAGATTTAGCTTTTTCCCGTAATGAAGCTAAAGCAACCATCATCCTAGCACTATCCCAATTATTTGCTCTAGCAATTAATTGAAATTGATTCAAAAACTCACGCAGTGGTGTTGTACCATTATAAGTATCTGGTTTGAGATTATAACCTAAATTAATACTTCGTGTTGATTGTGTAGTGTCTAGTGGGTATACATTATTAGACCTTAACCTATCGTATGTGCCAGTCGCTATAGCAGAATTTGTGTTCATGTTTGTGTTAGAAATATTTGAACGACTTAGCTCAGTTAATCGACGTTCGAGATCCTGTTGTTTCCTTGTCCACTCTGACCGTTCTGCGAGTAATGCCTCAAAAAAACACTAGTATCCCGGACGAGCCCCCAAAATGGTATGATCAGGTTCGGGTAATAAAAATAACAACACGTTATTTATAGAAAATCACTCTTGAATTCGGACTATTTATTCGAACGTAAACACAACTGTTCTCAACAGCTGACAGAACCAGACTGAACAAAAACAACAACATCCGCGATGTCGTTGATCTCGTTGCTAAGGTCGCTATGCGCGATTCTTGGTGTTCGAATCGCGCAACGTTCAGGCTCGGTCACAACAATATTTAGCTAAATTAACTATAATTTACTTGCAATAAGTAAATATTTTTTGTAATACGTACAAAATAAAATAATTTAAATAAAAGAATTTTTAAAGCATTTTATAGCATTCTCAACTTTTCTCTTACTTACTGTTTGATTTTTATACAATTGCATTTTGAGTTTTCCAATTTCGATTGACTTCAATTGTAATTTATTTATTTAATTATTTATTTATTTATCATACTATGTTTAACAACGCTTATATATTATTATTATACTAACACTAAAGCATATATACCTATATCGCTTGCAATTCGCAATGTAATTACATAAACTCCTAACGTCTTCAGGCTCCTTTTATACGAATCAACATGAATTTTGAGCGCTTGCGAGCAGAGAAAATAGGGTCGCCACCTACCGGCCGGAAAAAAGCTTGTATTGTCAAATATTTTGTTAAAACAAACAAATCATCTTTTATTAATTAAAAATGTATATTTTATTAAAAATTTATTTTACTTTCTAATAAAGTATTTATTTAATATTAAACATTAAATGGTGATCAAATATTTAAAGCAAATTTTTTTTTAAGTAAATGTTTGGTAACAACTATTAAATATTTTTTTGATGAAAAATTTTTACATCATTGGCTTTTTCTGACATCCGCCAACACTTATTATTTTTCAAGTAAATAATTTCTTTGTTTTAATTAAGCTAATTCAATTAAGTAAACCATTTACAAACTATTTAAAATAACATTTATAAACATGTATTTGTACTAAATTAATTCTGTATAAAAATGAAATATTAAATTCTAATAAATATTCACTAAGTAATGTATGTACAATTGCAACTAACAAATATTTGTTCGGTTATAAGAAATGTTTTTCAGTGTATTGAAAACGTGCAAGTATCTTTTTAATTTCAATAATTTAAAAACTGCATCGCAGTAAATTACTTATAATCGTTGGAGATCATATTGTAGCAAATACATTGTATGGATCATATGATATTTTTTCAAAAAGAAGCAAATATATTCAGTACAAATTTTTTATATCTTTGAGAAAACATTTTTTTAATTTAAAAAAATTGTTTAATCACACGTAAGAAATATTTATTTAAAAATAATAAATATGGAAAAAGATAATTCAAAATAATAGTGGTCAAATAAGATAATATTGTATAAGAACTATCAAAGATTTTGCTGAAAATAAGAAGTGGTTTGTGTGTATTGAGTCATTAAGATATTTTTGAAATCTTTCATTTTCAATATATTATAAAGTAGTTTATAAATTTAGAACATTTGAATTAAATAAATGATTTACTAAACAGTTGATACTGTATTTTCATAATAGTATTCAAATAAACGTAAAAAATGATTCCGTATTCAAATAAACGATTCATTTAATTCTAACAAACTGCATTGCAGTAAATGACTTATAATCGCTGGAAAGCATATTGTAGCAAATATATTGTATGGATCATATGATAATTTTTCAAAAACAAGCAAATATATTTAGCAAACATTCTTTAGATCCTTGGGAAACAATTTTTTTAATTAAACAAAATTTTGAATTACATTTAAGAAATATTTACTTAAAAAATAATAAATATGGTGAAAGATTATTTAAAATAATAGAGGTCAAATAAGATAATATTTTATAAGAACTATTAAAGATTTTGCTGAAAATAAGAAATGGTTTGTTTGGACTGAATCATTAAGAAGATATTTTTCAAATCGTTATCTTTCAATAAACGCTTTGTAGATTATAAATTCAGAACATTTGAATTAAATAAATAATTTACTAAACAGCTGATACTGTATTTTAATAAATTAGGATTTCAAACAATGTGGAATTTAAGTAAATGATTACTTAAATATCAGAAAATATGATCATATATTGAATTTAAAAAAATATTTACTAAAACGTACATTATTATGCATACTAAAAATAAATATTTACTCAAATATAGGAAATTGATTTTTTAACAAACTCATTTATTTGGTTTTAAGAAATTTTTGTTCAGTGTAATAAAACAGACATTTGATATTTTACTCCTACCAGCTTTTTTTATTAGTTTCTTTTCAATAGAAACACGCGTTATTTCTGCTTTTGATCCATAGATTCGTGAATATATGTGTATTTATAGTTGGGTTTCGCAAAAGCGCCGCTGCGAAAACAATTCAAACGCCGCGTTGATTTTCTCCGAAGCGGAATTTTGACAAAAATATCAGTCTCGTAACTGTTCGGAGAATTTCCAACTTTAAAGCTGATATAACAAATAAATTCACCTGGTTTGTTGTCCCTGGATTTGCTGCTGATCTCGCAAAGAATCTTCAGATAAACCCAGCATATGATGGCCAACGGTATGAAGTACATAGTGAGTACGCAGAAGACGTTGTACATATTCTCGACCAGGTCCGAGGGAAAGACGCCAAAAGAGACGCACTGCGTGAAATTCTTGTGATGCAGGTGGTTTTCCACGTGGAACACAATGGACTGCAACATACGGGGAAGAGAGAAAAGCACGTCACTACAAAGACTTCGTTACCCAACTCACATATTCTCACGAGGAATTGTCCGTTGCGTAACGACGAATCGGTGCAAACCAGTTTCAAGGGTAAACTCTCGCGACAATGTCGAATTCGGCTAAATAATCAGAAGATTGCGCGCAATCATCATTCGCTACCTCCGGCTTATACACCTACTCGCCTAATGCACCGTAAATTGAACGACGTGCCCTATATAACAGTCACGACGATGTAATCGAAATTCTCGTCGTAAACATCGTGTAATATCCATAAACGAAAGTATAACGCGGCCAACGATCGGTTTATCAATATTCAGAAACGTTAATCGAGAACATCGCGCGCTGAGGACCAAAGTCACATTTGTCTCTATACATACAAGGCTGAATTGCGGAGCCGTCGGCTCGGCTCGATTATGCGCACCTAAGGCGTCCCATAATTGAAGTGTCGAATGCGCTGTCGACTTGGCTGATCTCGTATACAGCAGCCTACGTCAGCGGCAGCAGCAGCAGCTTCGTGGGAGTATGTGTGCGTAAACTAGATGCGCTGATTCTTTAACGGCGGGTGTCTGACTCGATTCTGAGCGATACTGCAGCCGGTGAATGAGAAGGTCCTGTGCTAACTTTCGCGGCTAGGTTCGTTGCCTCTAGCTTCGCGCGTTATGTAGGCTGTTTCGTTAGTTGGGACTCGTTGCGGGGAACGATTAGAGCTGGGCTTCAAAAGGCTCTTATACGAGATAAAAATGCGGACGGTTTGAAAACGCTTTTATAACTTTTTTTCTAGGCGCTAGCCGCGTATAAGCAAAACGCCGGCGTTATTTCTCCTCAACTCAGGAATTTAATAAAGTTTTACTTTTAGGATTTCCGCACGTGTGGCCGTAGAAATGTTGCATTCGCGTGATGTGTGTATGGTTTCTAAAAGTTATACGCTTCGTTTGTGTATTTTCCTCGTGAACGATTTTTGATTGAAAACAAAGTAAAATATTCAATCAAATGTTTTTTGAAAAAAATTTTCTTACGCGTAGGATACGCACGGCTGATGAAAACTCGGAATGACGCACATCACTCTTTATACATGATATATACGCCCGCGAGACGAGGAAATAAATTGCAGCAGTCCTAGAGAGTGTGTGAGAGAGAGAGAGAGAGAGAGAGAGAGAGAAAGAGAGAGAGATTGATTGATTGATAAACAAATTTATTAACACCGTGGCCAGATGGCCGTAGGGCGAGGAGCAAATCATACAACAAAGCAAGATAAAAATACAGAATAAAAGTAACAAAATAATAACAAATTTTCAATGGCACAACAGAAGCAAAATATTTAAGCATAAAGTAAACTCGCAGTAACATCCAAATCTAACCTAAAGTTAATAGTACACATAACATTGCGGCAGACTTAAAAGATAAACATAAAGGCGCTGTTTAAATACGCCTAGCGATTTGCTAAGCCTAATAGTTGTAGGGATAGAATCCCAAAAGTGCATGCCTTTAACTGTGAATGAGTTTTTAAAAATCTCGGTCCTGGCAGTCGGTATCGCAAACGCAGACGACTGGTTTCTAGCCGAGCGCCGTAAGTCCTCGTTAGGTGGCACAAATAACTCAGCAAGATATCCAGGCCGCTTATGAATGAAGAGCTTATACAAAGTAATTCCTAAATAATAATTTCACCGGTGGCTAAGTGATAGCCAGCCCAACTTGGCATAGTACGGACCAAGCTCAGAGTCTTTCTGCAAAAAAAAGATAAAGCGTACCGCAGTATTACACAGCCTTTGCAGTTTGATTGCAAGGTAATCTGGAAGGTCCATATAAACGAGACAAGCATAGTCGATATATGGAAGAACTAGAGCATTGACTAGTTGGATTTTTAAACTAGTAGAAAGGCAATAACCCTTAAACCTAAGGCGATGGAGAGCAAAATGCGCGTTAGAGTAGGTGCGAGATACATGAGCATTCCAAGAGAGAGTTTTCGAAAAAATTACGCCCAAGTTTTTCACGGAATCATCAAAGGGAATCAGTAATTCACCCACAACGATTGGTTCAATTTGCTGCAAATCCAGACGCATATGGTGCTGAGTTGATCCAACAATCATAGCTTTCGTTTTACCAACATTCAAAAAGAGGCCATTATCCTGAGACCATTTGAGAATGTGGCTAGCATCCTCGTTAAGGGATGCGACTACTCTGCTAATATCACCAGGTAGGCATTGTATATATATTTGCAAATCATCGGCAAACAGCATGTACGACTTACTGCAGTGTCGAAGGACTGAAATAATCTCATTAATATAGATGAGAAAAATCACAGGGCCTGGAGAAGATCCTTGAGGTACACCCGACGTGTTGAGAAGAAAATCGGAAAGGGTGCCATCAAGGCCGACAACAGCCTGTGCACGACCAGTTAGATACGAGTGAAACCAACGAACCACATCGTTTGAAAAACAAATCGACTTCAGCTTGGCAAGCAAGGTAGCGTGGTCAATCGAGTGGAAAGCACGCTTAAAATCAAACAGTAGAGGCAGGGACAGAAGGCCCTTATCCGCGCCCCGCCTGATATCTTCAGTAACATTCAATAGTGCTGTTTGCGTACTGTAGTTGCTACGAAAACCAGATTGGTACGGAGAGATAAGATTATTATCTTCGAGGTAAGCAATAACCTGGTCTGTAATTATTTTATCAAACACTTTGGCAAAGTGCGGGATGTTAGCAACAGAGCGAGTATCACCCGGAGAGCTAGGTGTCACGCATTTACTAACAAGGAAAGGTACCCAACCCGAACTCACCGATTTTGATGATTTTCATATATGTTGTAGAACATAAAAAAATAAGAGACACGTATTTTTTTTTATCGGCTAATTTTCACTTTTAAGGGGTAAAAACCTCCCCTAAAGTTAATCCCCAAAAAGCGTTTTTTTTAAATATCTCGGCTTAAAATTAATATTTTTCAATGAAACAAATTGGAGGTTATTTCTTACAAAAAGAGTAAGTATTTCATGGTGATTTGAAGAGTAAGGGTAGCATCCCCTATTTTTTAGGGGTTGAAAACATATATTTTTTGGCATAATTTTATAATAAAAATGTTTAAACCGACTAAAAAAAATTGGAAAAAATGTTTAAACATCCTTAATAACAAAATTTAGTTGACGTCTTTCGGTGTTTTCATAAATATTATCCCTAAGGGGGTAAACCACCCCTAACACAAAATAACTGTAAATATGTAATTCAATACATAATATTTCGTAGAAAGTTTGTATATAGAGGTTTTCGAGGTCGCTGATTACAAATCTGTTATCAGATTTTGAAAATTCAAAATGGCGGATCCAATATGGCGGACGGAAATATCGAAAAAAAATTTTATATAATAAAAAAGTTTTAAACGACTAAAAAAATTGGAAAAAATTTGTAAACATCTATAATAAACAAATTAAGTTTTTCGGTTTTTTCATAGATACTTCCCCTTAGGGGGGTAAAACACCCCTAACACAAAATAACTATAAGTATACTTCAATCCATAATATTTTGTAGAAGGTTTGTATATAGGGGTTTTCGAGATCGCTCTTTACAAATCTGATATCAGATTTTAAAAATACAAAATGGCGAAACCAATGTGGTGGACGAAAATGTCGAAAAAAAATTTTAACTTTCAAAAAAACTTGTTTACAAATGTGTGATCTTTGTAGCCTGTACATGTGAACTAAAGAGCCTTAAACCCTAAACCCCTAAAGAACAAATAGGCTAAATGGTTGTGCTTTTTAACCAAACGACTCCAAACCCCTAACCTCCAGACAAGCCGAAGGCCTATGCTTTACCGTAGACACGAGTATAGACATATTACCGATATTTTATTCATCATTTTGTATGTAACAAATAACGTCTCGTTTTATGTTTCAATCAAAGATTATTTATTTTTCTGCTTTTATAAATTAGCATAATTTCAAAAGTAATTTCATAAATTATAAAGTATTTCATAAATTATAAAGTATTTCATAAATTGCATAATTATATAATTTTATAAATTCAAAAAGTCCACACTTTTTTGCAAATGAAAAAACATAGGTTAATAAAATTAGTTTATCAAACTCTTTTGCGTTTTGTAATAAAATTTAATGTTGTCAAACTTGGGAGTTTTTCATTGTTACAATTATTTCGTAAGCCGAAAGTTTTTTAGATGAATTCTCGAAGTAATGATTATTGTATCTATAGTAAAATATTTACAGTCTGGAATTCCATAATAATACTATTTGCTACGATTTAATGAATTTATCAAAAAATCTAAATTTAATAATAAATATTATTCTAATTATTATTATTTTTCATTATCATTGCTATTATCAGTATTACTGTTATTATTGCTATTGCAATTATGCTTATTCTTCTTCTTCTTATTATTATTATTATATTACTATGATAATTTTTGTTATTGGTAAAAATACATAAAAGAATATTAATACTCGAACTTCATTTGCAATTAAAGGACACCTTGTTATTGAAAGGGAATTTTATGTGCATTCATTAGTTTAATGAATGTTATCGTACATTCAATGATAATTCCACAGATAAATGTCTTTCACTCATAAAAGTTGTTGACAATATGTGCGAATCAGTATGTTCTTTTTTTAGATTGTTTTCATCGAGTGTTTACCTCAGCTGCCTGTGTTATTTTTTAGGCAGTGAGTGAGTTTTGTGGGTATTCTAGTTCGATGCCGGAAAGTACGAATAGTACGTCTTTTTGTTTGTCAGTGGTATCATACAGTTGTAGAAAATTTTCTTTAGTGATTTTATATAGATTTACATTATTCAATTTCAAAGTGAATAAAAGTTGAATAAAACCAAAAATAGAGTTTTCCGAACATCACAAAGTGGAACGAGAATTCTTCTCCAATGCATAAATTAATGATTTGATTCAATTTACATTCACTCGTTTTATTCTGGTAGAAATGTAGCAGTCGTGCCTTACATGCAAAAACACAGCTTGTATAAATTTTACCGCTTGTTTTCATTTTAGATTGAAAAATGAAAATTAATCCGTTAAACGTTCTAAACTTATTATTAGCATACTTAAACATACCAGATAGTGTCACGAATTATCACGAAACAGAGTTGGCCGAAAAAATAAAAGAAATTTTAATAGATGCAACACATGATTTCAACGATGTAGAAATGATTACTGATGACTCTTTGGATTTTCAAGAAGAGTATAAAGACCATAATGTGGAAATAATTGAAGATGAAGTGCAACATCATTTTCCTGATCCGGATATAGCACCAACAAATCAATGTACAGCAGATAATGAAGAACTAGATTTTGAATACAAAAAAAAGAGCTGTAGAATTTTGGAGAAGTAGCAAAACGAAGCAAAATTTAAGTCTCAAAACAGTGCAAAACAGATTCAAAAAAGTATCATCTATTAGTCAGCTACGTCGTTGGGCTCATTCAATTAATAAAGGTGGCACGTATAGAGAAAAAGTAGCACAAATTTGTCAGTATATCCTGGATAATTTTCAAGCAGCTCTCGACAGTGGTTCAATTATCCATGATGAAGATATAATTCGATGGGCCTTACAAGCTAAAAAAGAAATTGGTTTTGATGATATTAGATTCAAAGCTTCTAAACATTGGTTACTCAAATTTAAGCAAGCACACCGAATAGTTTCTAGGAAAATAAATAAGTTCATAACAAGAAAAACACTAGAAAGTAGTGCAGAACTTACGGCTAAAGCTGAAGCATTTATCGATGACGTTAAATCGTGTATACCAAGGATTGGACTCGAAAATTTGTATAATACAGATCAGAGCGGATTTCAGCTAGAAATGCATTCTGGAAGAACATTAGCAGTAGAAGGAGAAAAGCAAGTGCAATGTCTGGTACAGTCAATTTCAGCAACAACGCATAGTTATACTATACAGCCACTAATATCAGCTACTGGACAATTGTTGTCACCGCTATTTCTTGTTTTAAAGGAACCAAGTGGCAAGTTTGGCCCTATTGTAGAACAAAACATATTTAGACCAGAAAACGTGTACGTGGAAGCATCCAAATCTGGAAAATTAACAACAAGTAAGGGAACTAATAACAATTTTTACATTGTAATATCGTTGATCAGTTAATTAGTAAGTCGTTTAATTGCAGATCACTTCAAAATCTGGTTGGAAAAAATATTTTATCCCTATGTAGGCCATCACTCAATACTATTACTTGATTCTTGGAGTGGTCATTGTGACAAAGTTATAGAAGAAACAATGCCACAAAATAAAATTATTAACATAAAAAAAATTCCAACTGGAACCACAGGAAAAATACAACCACTTGATGTCTATGGATTCCGTATTTGGAAAAACTTTGTCCGAACATTTTCTGATAATGTAATGTTAATGGATCATGATATGAATTTACATGTGAGAAATAATATCATTAAACTTCAATCATTGGTTCACAACCAACTGTCTTCACCGAGATATATAGATTTGTTTAAATATTCCTGGTATAAAAGCGGTTACGTCAATGAAAAACCAGATAAATTTGATAATCCTATAGATTTCAGTTTTGGAAAGTCTTGTGCAACACATTGTGAAATAGAAGGGTGCACAAACATTGCAATTGTACGATGTGGTTGGTGCAAAAAAGCATTGTGCTTTAAACACTTTTATGAGGACTACCATTATTGTAAAAACATCGTAAAATAATATATTTTATGCTCAATACAAAAAATGCACTATGGCAAAAGATAAAAGATTGTAGATTATTATTATACTCTAATATTATAAACAAAAATACATTATAAGTTGAATTTACAATAAAGGAATTTCAATAACATTCTGATAACAATTTCTACGGAAATTATAAAACTGCTTCACACACAGAATTTTCTTGTTTACAAATTTAGGAATTTGAGGTGGTTTGGTTAAAAAGCACAACCATTTAGCCTATTTGTTCTTTAGGGGTTTAGGGTTTAAGGCTCTTTAGTTCACATGTACAGGCTACAAAGATCACACATTTATAACAAGTTTTTATGAAAGTTAAAATTTTTTTTCGACATTTTCGTCCACCACATTGGTTCCGCCATTTTGAATTTTCAAAATCTGATATCAGATTTGCAAAGAGCGATCTCGAAAACCCTTATATACAAACCTTCTACAAAATATTATGGATTGAAATATACTTATAGTTATTTACAGTTATTTTGTGTTAGGGGTGGTTTACCCCCTTAGGGATAATATTTATGAAAACACCGAAAGACGTCAACTAAATTTTGTTATTAAGGATGTTTAAATATTTTTTCCAATTTTTTTTAGTCGGTTTAAACATTTTTATTATAAAATTATGCCAAAAAATATATGTTTTCAACCCCTAAAAAGTAGGGGATGCTACCCTTACTCTTCAAATCACCATGAAATACTTGCTCTTTTTGTAAGAAATAACCTCCAATTTGTTTCATTGAAAAATATTAATTTTAAGCCGAGATATTTAAAAAAAACGCTTTTTGGGGGTTAACTTTAGGGGAGGTTTTTACCCCTTAAAAGTGAAAATTAGCCGATAAAAAAAATACGTGTCTCTTATTTTTTTATCTTCTACAACATATATGAAAATCATCAAAATCGGTGAGTTCGGGTTGGGTACCTTTCCTTGTAAGTGGCACAATGACCGACCTTTTCCAAATTGACGGGTAGACTCCACTCGCAATCGACAGACTAAAAAGTTCCGTGAAAAACGGGGCAATTTGAGGTAATACTTGCTCAAAATATGAGAGAGATAACTCGTCACAGCTTCGACCTTTAGCTTTAGAGAGGCAAGCTAACATATACTGCGCAACCTCGACGCAATCTAAATTCCTAAACCTGAATTCATGCGCAAAACCTAAACTATTATAATGCCCATCGAGGATAGCACCTAGAGAATCAGACGAGCAAACTGGATGGGCGCAAGTGACAGAGGAATAATACTCGATGAGGGTATCCTTATCGAAGAAATGGAGAGGTGATTTGCTTTTGGTCGGGACTAAACCAATTCGACACAGAAAGCCCCAACATTTCGCTCTATCAGAGCAGCCGTGTAATAAATACTTCTCGCGTGCACTTTGAATTGCACTTTTCACCTCCGTGCGAGCAATCTTGTAGCGGGTAATAGCTGCCCGATTTCTGGAGAATTTAGCAGCGCTGTATAGCCGATCGCGAGCTTTACAACGATTCTTAAGGTCTAGTGTAAACCACGGAGTAGAGTTGCGATTTGGCTTACGTGCGGTAAACGGTGCATGAGAATCCAAAGCCTTAAGCGCAGCTTGCTGAAAACCGGCCAGCTTGTCGTCAACGCTAGCTAAAGGATCGAAGGAAGCTGGCAGGGAGAGATCAGGTAGAAGGTCAGCCAGAAAAGCAGCTGAAGAGAACTTTCAAAAATCACGTGATATGATCTGCAGCTCGTGCTTTACATGGAGATCAAACGTGAAATCAATCATGAGGTAATCGTGGCCATTGATGAAACGTGCAGTGGATTTCTCATAGTGCACGACCTTGTCACCACAATCCGATAGAATGACATCGATCCACGTGTCGTAATTATCGGTATGATGCGTAGCACCAAACGGTACAAGGTGAACATTATTTTCATTAATCAGATTACGGAGATGATTGCCGTAATAATTATCAGAGAACAAGTCAGAATTAAGATCGCCCGCAACGACAACATTCCCGAACCGGTGAGAATGATTTTGCAGAGCGTTGAAGAAGGTGGAAAGAGTATGCCCTTTTGGTCTGCGGTAAACACCGCCAAGCAAAATTTTTGAACCACAATCAATGCTAACAGGCATATATTCAGTCTCATTAATATTATTGATGTTAGAAGCTTCCAATAGAGAGAAACGCAAATCCTCGCGAATATAAAACCCGATACCACCGCCATGAATATACGTAACTCCTTCCGCATTGGCAGGGTTGAGAGTTCTCTGGGAGACAAGACCTCGATCATTGCGAATAAAATTGTAGCCAGGAATAGAAAAAAGTGAGGACTGCACAGGTGGAGTAAGCCAGGTTTCAGTAATAATCAAGACATCGGTACTATTGTCAGATAAAAGAATTTCTATTTCGTTGAAGTGGGCTTTGATAGAACTAGCATTGAGGTGGGCAATACGAATTTGACTAGAGTTCCGAACAGGTGCAGGGATCGCCTTAGGGATACTCGGCTCTGATTGTCAAACCATGCGCTCCAGATCACTAATCGTAACGATCGGAATAATTTCAGACCCGTCTGTTATCCTAACTAAAATTTTATCATCGCGTACCTAAACATATTTGTAACCTAGGGCATTTGCACGCGTTTTCACAGCTAAGCGTAAATTATGAAGAAACGGGGACAACATATCGTGCATCTCCATAAACGTGCCACTACCTCCTGGATAGATATCGCTAAACTTGAGTAGGCCAAATACTCGCTTCGCTCGCAATACATCGTCGCGCACGCAAATACTTTTAAAGCGTATACAAAACACACTTGGGCGAGGCCCGCGCTGAGACGAATGTTGAGAGGCCTCGGTAGTATTAGACTGAGGGCGACTGACAATTTCACGAACGCTGTGCACGTCGGTAAGATAGTTTACAATATTAAGCTTCGTAAAAATAGCACTAGTAACGTCGTGCGGAGATGTTTGACAGGTAGGCAGAATTCCAGAGACCTTAATCTCGGCATATTTACAGCCCTTATCAACGCGTTCTTTGAGACTCGCAACCTCTCTTACTAATTTAGCATTTTCATTCTCGAGCAAAGTAACCCGGCTTTCCTGGTTGTCGACCTTTTCTGCGAGCGCATCAATTTTGCTGCTAAGAGCGGTATTGCCAGTCGTGATTACATTAAATAACTCACCTAGCTTATCGTCAATAGACATCGCATTCCAATTAGAAGGCTTCGACATTGTGGGAGCGCAGAGAAGAGGACGCGAACTAGTGTCAACCAGCCGTTTGTCGTTCGACGACGAGGGATCAGCACTAGGAGTTAACTCCGAACTGAGGCTCGCAATGCTGAGATCGATGATGTCGAGAAGCGATGAAGAGCCGAGACCTCGTCCAGCGTCAAAAATTGAATCACGCTCACTGCTACTAGGAAGCAATGGAGCGTCGGGTGGCGCAGTTAGTGCCTTATGAGTTTTAATGCAACAACCGTTACAACACTTTCTGTTGACGAAGCGTGCTAAACAACTTTCATGAAAAACAAGCCCGCATTGAGTGCACGAGACTACTCTAGTAACTGCGTTACGGTCGCACTCCCTGCACACTGGCATTAATACGCATACAAATATAAATAAAAATGAAGCACAAACTAAATAATAAATCGCAAACTTAAAAATAAAACGCAAACTAAAAAACTAAAAACTAAAACGAAAACTTAAGAATAAAACGCAAAACTTAAAACTATTAAAAAAAAAACTCTTCGAAAAAGAACCAATACGTTCAAACGCAACAGATTTTCGCACCAAAAATAAAAGTGTATGGGTTCGAGAACGCAGTGAAATTTTGCGCCAAACAAAAAGAACGTTTTTAGGAACACTCGCCAACTCGGGCAAAATTAAGTGTGTTCACGAGCACATTTCAAAAATCGCGCCAAAATTTGAATATATAATATAACGTGACAAAATAATTTGAATAGAGAGAGAGAGAGAGAGAGAGAGAGAGAGAGAGAGAGAGAGAGAGAGAGAGAGAGAGAGAGAGAATAAATAAAATAAAATCTTTAAAGCTAAAGCACCAGGTACAAAGATCAATGGCAAAAAAGGTCGTATCACATAAGTCGCATTACAGTAAAAATATATAATAGCTACACATGAGTAAAATAAAAACTATTGTAGTCCTAGCGTGAACTCATCATGAAAATATTCATATAATTTGAACTTAAAATTACGCTGCTTAAAAAGGCTACGTACGCTATCTGGAATCGCGTTACGTTTATTAGTCTTTTTCTTGCCAAGGTTTTCACTTTTGAAAAAAGTTTTTTTGGGAGATTCCACATCTTTTACAAAGCATATCCTCCTTGCTATTGCACTTCATGAAATCTTGATCTATTCGATAGACAATAAGCTACTATTGCTTTAGACATTGATCGCAGCGCGCATATAATCGTATAGCATTATTATATGCATATAATCGCGTGTGTCGCCGAGTAGCAGACGAATGTCGGTAAAGTAGATGAACCACTTTAACCACTGGTGTATATAATACATAATATAATACTCACCGGAAGTCACGTGACCGGAGGAGACGAAAAAAAATCGGGAGAGGATGGAAACTTTGAACGAAAAGAAATATACCGAGCAAATTTTCGACTTGCAATATTAAGTTAATAACTTAATATTTTTGGATGAATCTTTTTAATCATGAAAGATTAGGTTAATATATTCAAGTAGATACCAACAGATTGCGCATACGCGCAATAGTAATGATTTAAATGCTCTCGAGATTTGTTTTAAGGTTAAGAAAACCCAATTTAAAAGTATATAGGGTTGCGCCGTCGACAAATCGTACTTTTTACTTTTTGTGTCGCGCCCCTTGATGAGCGATAACAAGAGGTTCGAACATTTTTTATTTTCAAGTCGAGTGCGGACGCGCGCTTAGAGCCGATAGAATCTTCAGGACGAAATACTAAATGCCTACAAAGATAATCAGGAGTCTTGTTTACAAGAGTATTGGCAAGTAAACTGGTACAGATATATTCTCGCCTATCCGTCTCCGGTAGTATATCATATTTTACATAAGATGGTGTGATATGTTCAAATTTCTTTACTCCTGATGTCGCAAATTTAAGTGCAGCAGTTTTGCACCTGGCAAGATTGGTATTTAGTTCGTCTGAAAGGTCGAGAAATATGCTGGCGCAATAGTCAAAATATGGAAATATCAGCGCTTTAATCAACATGAATTTAGTGCTATTAGGTAACGAATCACCGCATTTATGCAGACGAGATAGAGCGGCGAAGCATTTTTTCGCAGTAGCAGAAGTCTGCTCGCGCCAAGAGAGCGTGCTGTCGAGAACGATGCCGAGTATTTTTAGAGAGTCGCAGGGCTCGATTATAGCGCAATTTACCTCTATATTCGGCAAATAAAGGGCCGGAAGTCGGCTTATAAATCCTCTCGAACCAAGCCACATCGCATGGGTTCTATTTGCGTTAATCAATAGGCCGTTATCGTAACCCCAAATTTTGATTCTACGCAGATTATCGTTAAGTCGAGTTACGAGGTCGTGGGTTTCCTGAAACAAACCGTGCACATAAATCACAAAATCATCTGCATATAAATGATAATCACAATCTCTGAGTACAGACAGCATTTATAAAGAGAGAAAATAATGGGGGCCCAAGAATTGAGCCCTGAGGAACACCCTGAGATCTCTTTGTGAGAAATGATCTGATCCATCTAACAGCAGAGTCAGAAAAGCCGTAGTACACAAGTTTTTGACATAACAGGTCAATATTTACAGTATCGAAAGCCTGGCGAAAATCAATCGAGGCAAGCAGAGTGATATCTCCGCCGTTGATATTGCACATAATGTCGTCGACTATTTTGATAACAGCAGTATGTGTGCTAAACGATTTACGAAAGCCAGATTGAAGGGGATCTAGAATATTTCTACGCTCGATGAACTCACCAATCTGGTCATATGCAACAAATTCGAGTAACTTTGAGGGTGCAGGCAGGGTACTTATAGGCCTGTAATCTTCGGCATTTTTAAGCGCGCTTTTTTTTGCCAGAGGCCGAATGACTGCCGTTTTCCAACAGGAAGGAAAAATGCCTGATTGGAGCGACGCATCAAAGATGTTTAAGAGTACCGGACAAATTGTAGAAAAGGTTTCCTTAATAAATTTTACAGAAATACAGTCTGTGCCCTGGGCATTTGAGTGCGCCGAAACCAGAGCCGCGATGAGATCTCGTACCTCCAAATGTCTAAAGAAGAATCTATCGTCAAACTCTACCTCATCTCCCTGCAATTTCAACTGAAGCCGTTGTCGAGAGGACGAACCAACAAAATAGTCGTTGAGCGAGTCAACTGGGACAGCAAGAGGAGCGTTGTCGCTGGAGGACGAGCAAAGACCGAGCTCGTTAACAATTTTCCATCTCTCAGTGTTGTTTTTACAACTACTGGGCCTATTTTTGTTATACTCGTTCTTGGAGTTTCTTACAAGAGTTTGAAAACAGTTCCTGAGCCGCTTATACTCAAGCTCGTTTTCTCTTCGTCCGTAACGTTTGAAGCAACGATGGGCTTCACCCCTGCGGGCTCTTAGTTCGTAGAATTCGGACGAGAACCATGGCGACACACGCCGCAACTTGTCGTACACACTAAGTAATGAGGTGTTAAACAATTCAACTTTTTTATTAACATCAGCCTGCGCCGTAATAGCATCCCACGAGATCCCTGCGATATCCTGCTCAAATACAGCAAAATTTCTCCTTTTAAAGGAGCGCACCGTGATTGTACGCTCAATAACCCTGGGAGGTGTATAATCGAGGGTTGCGACAAGAATATTGTGGTCTGAGATTTCCGGATGCGAAAATGGCGAAAAGGGTGATACTTTCGAGATTTGACTCAAACATATATAGTCGATTGTAGTATGAGAGTTAGTAAGCGCTCGGTGATGTGTAGGGTTGTAAGCGATTGGCGTAAGCCCGCAAAGATCGAAAGATTCGCTAAGTATTAGTCGAGATGCCGAGGCTGCTCGCCAGTCGATGTTTAAATCGCCTAGCAATATTAAATTATCATAGGACGAATTATAGTTAAGAATAATATCCTCAACTCTCGACCAGAAACCCGTTTTCGGAGGGTTATATACAACAGCTATATGCAGCTTGACATTCGAAAAAGAAACCTGAACGAAAATAAACCAGTGGCTGAGGAGAGAACTCGTACAACCTAGTCGACAGTTCATTCCTCACGTATAAAGCAACACCACCGCCGACTTTTCCAATGCGGTCTGAGCGTAATAATTTATACCCCTGGATCGCTATTGAGGAACTTTTGGTTGTTGGCTTAAGTCAGGATTCACTTATAGCCAACAGACGGAGATCGTATTGACTAATTATAGCGCTGATATCCGTGATGTGCGGTGTTACAAACAGAGAGGAGACAGAGTCGAAAGCGAAAAAGTAGACGACGGGACTCGAACTCGAGAGAGAGATAGAGAGAGAGAGAGCCGTGTGTGTTGTGAACATATATAGTATATAGACTGCGTGTATCGCGTGTGTATAGAGAGAGCCTCCTCGAGTCTGTTTCTGTACGCAGAGCGAACCGGTCCGTTATGAGTCCATGGGTTTGTATATACTGCGCGCAACACTGACTCATACTACTGTAGTTTTAGCAGATATGTTTTACGTTGTGCATAGTAATGCTCCTGCGCCGATGGTTATACTCCGCCGCTACATGGGAACTGAAGATTTTGCGGGATTCGGCAAGCTGTATATACACCAGCACCACATCGACGTTGATTTACTTTTTTTATCTCGCGACCTGCGTGATTGTAACTGTCGATAAAAGACGCGATGAATGCAGGACATAATGTTATTTTCGTTCGTCGTCCCACGAGAGACCGTTTAGATACGTAAATGGTTCGAAATTTGCATATCTATATGTGGACGATTCTAGCAGGAAACTGAAACAAGTTCCAACGAGATAGGTAAACGAGTGTCCCTAAATGTTTTATGTCTGTTCCGGCGTGCGAGTGTGACGCTTTCAGATATGAAATTGTATATTGTTTTGAAGTAGAAGGCTTCAAAATTTATTTATAAAGCTGGTTTAAATGTCGTGGCGTAGCTGATGATGCTCACTGCAGGCTTTATTTCATACTTGTTTATTTCAGCAGCTCTAGTGAATTTTCAAACAAGCGAAACTTTATTTCCAAGACCACTTCAAGCGGATAACTTGACATGTAAGTTAATTTTAAAACAGATACAGGTACTCTCTAAATTTGAAAGAGTGTAAAATGACTCATTTCGAGTCAAAATTGAGTCACTCTTTCAAATTTAGAGAGTATACAAGTTCAAAGCGCACAATATGAAAACACGCAACGTCCCGGTCGCCAGTGTGAAAGCAGCTTAAAAGAGAGGAGCTCTCGAGGCGAGAGCAACAGCAGCAGCAACAGCCTGCGAGAAAGAAAGAAAGAGATAGAGAGAGATAGAGAGAGAGAGAGGAAGATAGAGAGAGAGAGAGAGAGAGAGAGAGAGAAAGAGAGTCTCTCTCCTTCCTGACGTCACTGGTTCACCACTCGGCGCTCGCCGCTACTCGGCTCTCTGCCTCTCACTTGCTCGGCGGCGCCCGAACCGAGCGCAACTCGCGCGCTTGCCCGTGCAGTACATACGCCGTGAATACACACAGTCAGCAATCGTCCCGACCGGCCCCAAGGGCTTCACCTCCTTCAAAGCAAGCGTCTCTCAAGCTGACCTTTTTCCGTCTGTCGCGCTCCTCTGCAGTTCCTTTCTTTCGCTATTCCTTTCGCTTTCTTCCTCTATTCCAATTCGAGTGACCACGCGAGTGTACTCTGACGAGGATAAATTGTGCGTTAATCCAAGGACGATGTGCCGGATCGTCCCGCGAGCTGTCGGCTCGTGCTGAGCCCGCAGCAGCGTTGTCGAGGGTGCGATATACTTCCTGCGCATGGAGAGAGAAAAATCATAATATTGTTGTGGTGGTGTGAAATTATTGTATTTGGTTCCCGCGCGCTGCAAATGTCCGAGGCAGCAGCTGCCGAGAGGACAAATTGGCCTGGGTTCCTCCGCTCGTGACGCCGAGAGAGAAAGAGACGACGACCTGTGGGACGAATTTTTTTCACCGCGAGCCCTTTTTGTTATGTGTATCGTGTAGCCTGGATACAGCGATCGCCGGATGGATTAGAGGCACCAGCGAGAGCTAGGCAAGTGCAAATTTATTCTGATCATTTTGCGCGGCGACTCCTCCCGTGCGCCGAGTTTTTTAATTCGAGTCGATTCGAGTCAGGGTCAGGCGATTATCCTCCTCACCGAGGCGATTAGACATTTGGTAACTTCAATTAGGCTCCTCTTTTTTTCACTGAAAAATTAAGCTGGGCTCATTATGACCGAAACGTTATACGAGGTTCGCGCCGCACGAGCTAACTGTAGATCTTAAGTGCTAAATAACAGCTTCTTCACCGAGTGGACCAGGCAATTAACTGGATCCGCAGTCTGCCTCTCCGAAATGTTACATCAAAAATAGTCGCTTTATAAGGTCACGTACGCGCGGACATCGTTCGCCTTTTAAAAACAACGACGCTATACTAAACACAAATGCTTAAAAAATATCAAATTATTTACCTCGCGGCAGCGTCGCTTGCGCGAAAAAAGGCAATTCTCGGTTTGCGCAAAGCAGTGGCTATGACGGGAACGGGGATAAGAGATACGCCTTTGAATTGTGCGACTGTAAAGAAGAGGGTCGCGATGATTTCTCCGATTTCACGTGCATCATATATAGCGCTCGCGCAGATCAAGAGGAGATCGGATTAACGTCAGCAATCAAGCGAATAATTTTAATGCGTTCGGTAACGCGAGAGCATAGCGTCGATAAAGTAGGTTTTTTTTAATTATACCGCCGCGTTTTTCCAATCCCTGCAGATTCACGCGGTGTACAATAAACTCGACGAGAGCAACAATACATTAGTCAAGGATCGCCCACGTGAACAGGGGCGTCTTTGTATAGAGGCCTAGTACGCCCAGGCCTAGGGCCCCGAGGTTCTGGGGGGCCCCGAAATCTGAGAATTAACCCAATAACCCTGAATAACCAAATATAAATATAAACCGTTTACAACAAGCTAAATAACAGACCGTGTCGAATCACAGATAATACGAAATAAGCTTTAAGATATAAACCAGAACCATTTTTGAGAAGTGTTATATTATAAATATGAAATTTGAATTTCTACTCTTGACTTCGAGACCATGTTACTAAGATGCCGCGCCGATAACGAGTAAGTGTATATCGTATCTCCCTACGAAGAGTAGCACTGTTCAAATTTCCCGTCATAAGTAGCACAACTCATTTGACGCACACTAGACTAGCACAACTCAAAATATCCCGCGAAGACTAGCACAACTCAAACTTTAAACAACGAATTTCTATAAAAATTTGCCGATTTTTGCGAAACTTTTCTGATGAACATTTTTAAATATTCACAATTTACAACTTTTTACCGAATTTGAACTTGTTATCACAAATACAATAATTTTTTACACTTTTTTAAAATTATTTACTTTTTTTAGGAACCTTCTAAAATTTCCGAAACCTTTTAAAACTTTGAAGTTTGTCTGTCTTTGTCCAAGGTTTTCATGAACTTAACAAAAAAAAACAAATAAAAACGTACAATTCTCACATTTTAAGTAATATAAAGTCGCGAGTCGTGCTAGTCTTGACGGTATTTCTGAACTGTGCTACTCTTCGCCGCAAATCGTGAGTTGTGCTAGTTTTCGTTTGAAAACTTGAACTGTGCTAGTCTTCGTAGGAAGCGACGATATAGAATAGCTCGTTGTTGCGTATCCATATACGCGGCGTCTCACGCACCGCAAGTTGCAAATATCAAACGTAAATACTAAAATAATTTGCAACTATAGAATTTAATAATTAATTTATTATAAAAAAAAAACTACATTTTTTTTCTTCCTATTTTTATTGCAAAATCTGAGATTAACTCTTAAAATGAAATAAAATTTAATACATCAGATTCTATATTCATAGCCTATACGCATAATATTCTTGCCTGGGATATTTAACTTTACAAAAGGCAGTTCAATTATTATAAATTTATGTTTACTTACTCGGTACGTATTATATTTTTCTAAATCAGGCATTTGAATTTAATATTTCGATGTAATTTTGAGGGGCTCCGATACGATCTGGGCCTAGGGCCCCATGAATCCTAAAGACGCCTCTGCACGTGAATTAGCCCTCTCGAAATCGGAGAGGAAAACCTTGCACAACAGCCGGGCTGGTGGATGAAAAGCCGAAAAAGAAAACTACCGTCAGTGCATAATGAAACTGCAAGGCGAGTTCTTACGCAACGCTCGCATTATAACGGTCCCCCATTCAAAAACAGCCCGACGTCGCTCTTTCCTAATTAACGCGCTCGTGTGTACACGCGGAGCTCACTCTCGAGATCGTAATCTGGCGGGGAAGCTGCCAGGCGCATGCAGACGTAGCTACGAGCAAGTCTCCGCGCGCGGTCTGACTTTTTTTCGGCGCGTCGCCATCGGGGAATTTCAAAGTGTGGGTCGAGTCGTCCGCCCACGGGACGACTGCGCGGAGGGAAAGGTCGAGAACTCGCGACTGTACATCGTATGTCATGTTTATGGCTCGATTATGCGGACTATTATTCGCTGCTGCCGCACGTGAAAGCCGAGCTTGATTCTCTGCTGGATGTATTGTATGCGAACTTTTGGAAAAATCGGGCGCTCCTACGCGTTTTCACTCTGCCGCTGCAGCGCTCATATCTATTAACAATTGGATTCGATTTTTCAACGACTCTCGTAAATCTCCGGTTGAATCGGTATTATTCAGCATCGTACGGTCGGATTCTCGTTTTTACACTTTCCATCAAATCCCAGA
This sequence comes from Nasonia vitripennis, assembly GCF_009193385.2. Taxonomy (NCBI): domain Eukaryota; kingdom Metazoa; phylum Arthropoda; class Insecta; order Hymenoptera; family Pteromalidae; genus Nasonia; species Nasonia vitripennis. Next base: position 21,819,747 of record NC_045760.1, read on the forward strand.
TCGACCGAGATCTTCGCCACGCTGGCTGACACTTGCGCTAGTCGTCGAACGATTTCAAGCTCTCGCACGTCTTTCATCACTGCGGCACGAAATCCATCAGCAGGCACTGATTCCGATGAATTTTCTTTGTCTCGACACACCTCTCGACACGCGCTGCATCTTTAAAAATCCCGCTCTCTGCAATTATATCAGCCTCAACCACGCGATTGCAGCCTATCCTCGTGCGTTTCCACGACGCGGAAAAACGAGGAGGAGGAGGAGCAGCAGATGTTCGTCGAGGTGGTCTGCAGTATCAAAACAGAGAAAAGGCTGCGTGAGGTGTGCAAAGCGGAGAAGATTTTCTGTGCGCCCGAGGCGCGCGGCTTTTGTGTAACGCGTGTTCGAGGCGCCTTTAAGCAATTCTCTCGTGCAGGTCGCGCGTTTAATTTAACGATCAAAACGCCATGCGGAGGTGGCTTTCTCCATCGCGCTGTCATCTCGGCTCTGTGCGACGTGGTGAGGGAAACGATCGGGAGAAGTATACGCACGCGCTGTACGTTGCATTACATCTGTCTTTCGATTACACCCAGAAAATCTTGCTCGTTAAAAGCCCCGGCTTATGGAGATTTTTTTACGCGAGATGTTACATTTCTTTTCCGCGACTACACGGCCGGTGACATACAGCTGCTGTGTCACCGGTTGTTATATGTGCTGCCGCGTGGAAAAGCGTTTTCGTTTCATTCGTATCGTATTAAGAACTCGAATGTTTACGAAAAACTCGCGGATGCGGTTCGCGAGAGGCGAGCACGGCTGGATAAGGTTTTACGAAATTATCAAGCGAATTCGCAGAGACGCGGCGATTATTTAATCCCCTCCGCGATTATGGACGTACTCGTCGCTCGGCGAAGAGAACCAATTAATTGTGATTAAAGCGTGTGACAAGTTGGTATTCAAACTTTTTGGCTTCGGAATAGCTGAGCCGGCGAAAACGCAACTGATTTCTGCGCTTGCGCGTAAGTCGCTTTTGTGTTTAGGTTTATTATACACGCGGCATCCAAAGAAGGCAGAACGAGAATTCAAAAGACGCCATTGATATGCAACACGAATTATATAATCCCGTCAGCGGAAAAGAAATTTTATCGGGTGTATGGGCAAAACACAATGTGAGACGCAACAACGAATGTTTACCCTACTAGTGTGTGTCCACAAGAAATATTAATCCGACGCAAACGCACACAAAAGCCGTAATAGCCGGGCTTCGAATGGCGTATTTTATTTATATAAGTACGGACTAATACAGCAAAAGGCGCAGCGGATAACTATCCGTTTCTCGAAAAAAGGAGCGCAGCGATGTATCGAGTCGGCTTTTTTCCAACGTCTCTCCCGGCATCGGCAACCATCAATTCCACGCGATACGTGTGCCTCCTCTGCACGCACGCATCAGCCGCGCCGCAGCTGATTATTCCATCGACTCGACACTAATTCGCCTTCGTGTCTATAACGTGTTTTGCATAACTACGACTGGCCACCGCGCAGTAGCCGCAGCGGCAGGTGCGTTGCCTCTCGCTTCTTTTTTCCGCTTTCGGCGGCTCATCATTGTCTCGTCTCCGTCATTTTCGCGTGCTCTCGCCCCTCTTCCTTTCTCGTCTCTCGTCGTGCGTGCGCGCGCTGGTCTTCTTTCTCGGAAGCTCATTATGTCTCGATAAAATGACCATGGAAATCCAGAGCAGGAGCGATGAGCACGTTGCCAGTTGGCTTGTTTTGCACCGCGATCTATCCGCTCCTCTCTGCCTTTCTCATTGTTCTTCTCTTCCCGTTCTCCCGTCAAAAGTCGCACACGCGGCGATTCGAATGAAGCGCCCGTCGCGGCTATCTTAACGGGTTTGCGCGGCGCGTTCGCGTTTTCCGTAAAAATACAGAGCTCATGTTTCATCCAAAGCCTGCTGGTCGTCGTTTACCGCCTGGAGACCGATTCGCCGAACGCCTCTCGCCGCGCTCGTAGCTTCGGAAAGGTCAGCAGCCGGATCCTCTATTATTTTTTCCTCTTTCGGCGCGGGCGATTCGCGAACGCGATACGAACTCAAGAACGCGCGTCAAAGAGCCCGGCGCGGATTCTTATTTGTCCAACGAACCCGCGAGCGCGCGCTCTATTTTTTCTACAAACAGAAGGTTAACTCTCTCGAGCATCTGTCACTCACTGAATAATAAGCCCGCGTGTGTATCAGGACACACGTGGACCGAGAGGGAATTTCGTCAGGATAAAAATGACGAAACGTGCGCCGTGGACGCGAGGCAACAATAACACAGCTCTCACTAGCCCCGCGGAGGTGTGACCTTGGTACCTCTAGGATAATAATTACACGAGCGCGTCGCCGCGCGGGGAAATTAGATTTTCGAGGCGAGCCCCGTTATATTCTTTTACTCTCCCGAATGGAGAACAGCGCGAGCGAGGAGCCAAGGAATAATACGAGCCCGAGTCACGCGACTCGAGTCGAGGCAGAATAATAAACGCTCCGCCATGCGGAGAGTCGGCTTTTTTTCGCGCTCGGCAATGCGCGAATCTCACGGCCGCCTGCGCGTGTGTGTAAGATCGACTTTCGAAACTTTTATCGGGAATTAATGATATGCGCGCGAATAAGGGGAGACCGGTCCGATTTTTCGGACTCGAGAGAGCCAAATGACCCATATTTCTTCCCTTATCTCTTATTTTTCCAGTTAATGCTCGCGAACCTGCTGTCCGCGCGAGAGAGCAGCGAATTTGCAAAGCCCTATTTTAAAATAAGCCATTGTCCTCTCGCGGCGGACGGAGTGTGAGTCACATATGCAGCGGCGCGGCAGCAGAGCGAGTCTCGAGGAGAACGAAATTTTTGATAGCCGCGCACGCTCGGCGATTCCGTGACCGCAATATTTATGATTCTTAAACGGGCGCTTCGATCTCGCTTCGGCTTCTCCTTTAAAAATCCCCGTTTTTGTCGTGTGTGTGTGTGTGTGTGTGTGTGTGTACGCGCGCGCGTATACCTGCGATACACGGAGAGTCAGTGTTCTTTGTCCCGAGACCTGGCAGAGTTGAATTTTGGAAAAATTGCAAATGCGGAACGCGAACGTCGGTTTGCAGGAAAAGATGCGTGTCATTGTTCGTCATACCGTGCCGTGGAAAATGATGGCCTGCGAGTACTCGGAAAACGCGAAAAATTGATGCTCCGCTACGTGCAATCTCGAGTTCTTCGTATTTTTTCTTCGTATTAAACATATGCCGTAAACTAGAAGCCATCTCGAGCAGAGTCTACAAAGTTCTGCATTCACTTCGCGGAGTAAAGAGAAAAAGCCGATTAGCGAAGGCCGCGAAGACGAAGTTAATCTGGGTCTGCCGGGCAATAAGAGCAGCACAATAATCAGTCGATAAAGCCGCCAGGCGGCTTTCTAGCGCAGCCTCTCTCGCGAAAAAAAAGAAGAATAAGCCACCGCACCGCGAGATACCGGCTAAAAATGGTGATAAAATGCTCCCCTTCCCTCTCGCTCCATCTATGTGAACTGGGCCGCGATTCGACTCGTGCCGCGCTGCAGCGATCATCCATATCGCGGGGCGCCGTTTATTGGAACGGAACGCACGATATTCCGTATCGGCCGTCAATCTTGGCTCACAATGAGCAGCGACCGGTTGAATTCAGGAGAAACAGCCCCGCCCTTGCGCAACCGCCGGGCTTTATCTGCGCGAGCGAGAGTCGGCTTCCTGGATCGTGCGAGCAGTGATATACGTTGGCTTAGCTCTGGCAGTATAATCGATGATACATCGTCGACCGGTGGGCCGTGAAACGCGGGCGATCGACTATATTCTATCTCTCTATCTACCGACTATAGGCGTTGGAGGTTTTTCCACGCTTTGATGAGATTATTCTTACGCGGCGATGCGCAAAGGGAGCAGTAGGATCAATTGCAGGGCTGGATCGTCGTAACCGTCGGGGCTACTGCAGCCGACGTGTGGATGCGAGTTTCGAGAGACAAGCCACCTCAGCTTATTATCATAATCCGAAAGAGCGACGATAACTCGAATTTAAAAGGCCCGATCGCGGGAAATGCGCGCGAAGATAATATGCAACCCGCGTGCGTAATGACTCCGTATGCTAATGCCCTGGTCAGTAGAAACAGGTTCGGCTGTGGTCAGACGGTGCGTTAATGCACGCGCCGATTATTCCGCGCGCGAATCATGCGAAGCGGCGTTTGCTCGGAAAGGAGGTTTACGGCCCCCCTATTTCACGGTCCAATGGCAGAAAGTGTACAGTTCCTACTGGTATACGATTCTCCAAAAGACTTTCGAGGCGCGAATAAAAACACGTACGCCGATCGAGGCGGGCGTCAATGAAAACAAAGAAAAAAGGCCGAACCTTTCAATGAGAATGATAATGCAGCTGTAAAGGAGAATCGAAAGCGCACACAAAAGAATGGGCCACGAATTAGACCGCCGCAGCGAGAGCCGAAAAATTAGGAGAAAAGCACGGTGTGACGTAGCAGTCGATCGCCGCCGCGCCTCGAAGTAGGCAACGCGAGAAGAGAGAGAGAGAGAGAGAGAGAGAGAGAGAGAGAGAGAGAGAGAGAGAGAGAGAGAGAGAGAGAGAGAGAAGGACGGCGGAGCAGTAGGCGATGGTCGAATCGGTGAAGCATCCGCGTCCTTCAAGACCGGAACCCGACTTAGAGTGGTCGTATGTGTAACGCGATAGAGTCGCTGTAATACACGCGCGCGGGCGACAAAGAAAAGCGAACACTCGTCGAGGATTATCGGCCTTTGTGACGCCTGTCTTCAGAGAAAGTGAAGCTTTTATTATTATAGGCCCTCGGATCTCGGTGCGCACAACGCCGCGGCGTTTTCCTTTCGTCATGAGCGACGGCTTGTTGCGGCAATCGAGGGTAAAAAGTCGACTTCCAGCGCGACACGCAAATTAGGGCGAGCCCGCGGCAACGGCGCGGTATTGACATTCAGGAAGTCCATCGCCGTGCGCGCTCGCGCATCAATATTCATTGGGTTCGTAACCTATAGACATACTTTTACGCACATGCGTAAACCGCGGATGACTTTTCGAAACTGCACGTTGTACGCGCGGCGCGCTAACGAGCGGATTTTTTACGCCGCTTCCACCAACCACTGCGGAGAGCTGCAGCGAAGAAAAAACGTAATGTACTATCTTTGATTTTCTCTCGGCCAACAGTTTCTAATTTATGAACTAATAAATGCCCCCCGCTGAACGGCTCTGCTCTCGAGGCGTTATGTAAGCCGTTTCTATTCCGCACACTTTGATATTTCTTTTTTCTCCAAAGATACAGCAGTGTGTATTTACCCGGACTATTTATAGCCGCGTTGAGAATGTGCGCGTAGAAAGCGGCGCGACAGCGGTTGAAATTTATCCTGCGCTTTCGGAACTAGATCAAAATTGACGCTCGTCGCCGCGGAAGAGTATCGGGCTGAAATCGAGTACACGGGGCTCTGAGAGGAAAACGAGAATTATTGAAATACGCAGCAGGTTCGAAGCCGCGTGCCATAAGCGTAACTTCCAACTCTCGGCCGTTTAAAAGGTTAAGAAGTATATAGTGCGCAAAAGAGAAGGGAAGGGCAGTAGCAGCGGCAGCGCGTGTGCGCGGGTGATCGCCGTGCGAAAAGGAAGACTCGAGCCGGGTTTCTCGATTGCGTGACCCATTTGCAGTCGCCGCCGCTGTAAGTATAACAGTCTCCGCAGCGGCCTTTCCAAGCCGATCACTTTCCTGTGTACGTGTGTGCACAACTCTTGAGTGGCGAAGCTTTTTTCAGCGGTAGCGCAGCTGCGGTGAAAATTATATTCCGAGCGCAAAAAGCTTCCAGCGCTGAACGCTCGAGCGGGGAAATTTGACTTTACTGTAGCGCGCGGAAAATATTTTTATTGCACGCCGACTGCGGCGCGGGCTTTTTGTTTTGTTCTCTCCGCCGTAGCCAGGTTTATCATCGCCGAGGAGAGCGTTTAATCAGATGGGGATTTTTACGCGGCGCCGTAATTACAAGATCGCCTGAGAGCGATGAGTGCGCGGGAGCGGAGATGCGTATCGGAGAAACTCCTCGTTGTGTATTTTTAGCAGCGCTTGTGGGAAGAGTCGCGCAAGAGCTCGATTTTTAATTGCTGCCTGCTCGCGCTGAAGCGAGTTTACAGCCTTTCGCAATGACGCGGCTGGACATCGAGCACGAGTGCACCTTCCAGACTGGCGCTGCGTGTCGTACGGCGATCGAGTTTCTCGGGAGGAGACGCGGAGGAAAAAAGCGTATCACATTTGTCGATTTGTCAATCATCGGGTCGGTGGGTGCGCGAGAGGACTGCTTTTCAAACTGCGCGCGGAGGGATCGGGTTGTCGGTTCTGCATGCGCGCAGAGAGAAACAGGTGCACGCTCGCCCGCGCCGCATGAGTATCTGTGCGCGATCGGCTCATACCTCGAGTCCAGTGACCATTTACTAACAGCCGCGAGGTGTCAATTCCACTGCGAATTATCGCCGAAGAATGTTGCATAAATAACATTCTTCGGGCATTCCGCGCTGTCGCGAATTCGCGAAGAAATCTTGACGGCGTTGGGTCGCTGACGGCGTATTGCTCGTAGGGTTGTGCGAGTTGCTGAAAAACACGAGTCGAGTTGAGCCGGGTTTTGTTGCCTAGTTCGAGTCGAGTCCCCGAATTGTTCGGGAACTGGAATGGTCGAGCCTAAAGACTTAAAAAGCTCGAGCAGCTCGACAATTTTTATAATTTTTAGGATCATATACATTCTGACGTGCAACTTACTATTCGTGTAATTCTACGTACGAATACTGAACAAATAATGCTATAGATTCTAGGTATTTTAATATTTACATAGAATAGACGAAAATCCACCGAGTGCGCCACTATACCCATGCTAGTAAGTATACATACTTATACGTGGGTATGTTAAAGAGAATTGTTAAAATATTAAATGGGGCTTGCAGGCCTCAATGCTCGAGCGAATCCCAAACTGAATTGGACGAGCGCGAAAAAAAGTCGTTACACAACAATAATAAATTGGTAGATTAGGGTTAAGTTAAGTGGGTGCTAGGTAGGAAAACAGAATCTAAATCATCTTCGATGGAAATTTTGAAGATATTGGCGACTGGCAACTAGCTACTGTTATATATAGCGTTCTGAGTTGAGGGTGATTGCATTTGAATTATTTGAGATAAATGAATTTTAATAAATAATCATCGTACGACGATTTTTTTCAAGCGTCTTCGCGTGTTAATGAAGCAGGCCATTTCAGCTGGTTAATGGCCGCGTAAAAACGTTTGTGTAATGAATAATAAGGCATTGTTTCAACCAGCAGCGTGTAATTCACGGAACAAGCACTATTATTATTCTCTCGTTAAAATATAATATTTGAAATTAGGCTGCCTGCCTGACAAGTGTGCCAAAATACCATGAGTCTAATATAATAAAACCGTTCGAAGAGCATCGATAGTTAGCTCCTATGGAGGAATGCACGCCGCAGCTGCGAATTTCCATTCGAAATAATCGTAAGAATGTCGAGGATTGTCGAGTCGCATTAGTCCCGCCGGCTAAAGGGAGTACCGATAAATTCAAATTTCACAAATCCAAGCATCCATCCCCCCCTCGGACACTATCTTCCCGCGTAAATATATCCGCCGCGTCCCATCGTCAGGCAATGCAACGAAAGTTAAAACGAGTCGCAACGGAATCCTCGCGGATCCATAAATATGCTTCGCGATCAAGTAATTTCGAAAAGGAGCAGAAGGCAGGTATATAGATACGCGCGCGCACGAGAGAGATAGAGAGAGCTTGCAGCTGCGCGCAAAAAGGACACGAGTCACTGCAGCAGAGCGACTCTCGACTCGCAGCTCTGCAATCTCCTACGCCGAAAGATGGAAATCGTCTCCTTTCACCGTCGTCTCTCGAGCTGAACTGCCTCTCTCGCGCTGCAGCCGCCGCCGCCGCCGCCGCCGACGTCGATGTTTCAATGCACTCAGTTTCAATCGAGAGTGAGCTCACCGGCTGCTGCTGCTGCTGCATGCGCATAGCCGCACAGCGGTATTAGATCACTGCAGCGCAGCGTTTATCATTCGCTGCTGCGGCGCGGCCTGAGAATTCCGTGCACGCGTGTTCCCCGCGATGACAATGCGCGCGCGTGTATACACCGCGCTGGGGAATTGGGGATGAAACGAGAATTTTCAATCGTTATATACTCGCACCTAACAATTAGCTTTCGCACGGCTCGTGAACCTGTTTGCATTGGTAATTGTAGCGGTAATGCAGCTGGTTATCGATAATTACGCACTCGATCGCGCCTAATGAGACGCCGCCTGATGCAACGCACCGATTTTAATAATGGAAAATGAATGAAGTAACGCAGGCCGATCACGTCGGCGTGTGATTTTACGGTTCTCTAATGAAAAGCCTGCGCCTGCTCCGCGCCGGCTTTGTACTAATGCAACGGGTAAACAGCGGGAATCGGCCGCCGGACTGCGCATGAGCGATTCTCTTAATAACAGCTCACGATCGCGACCGCGAAATCGAATCTGATCGCGAAAATCGCGAAACCCGCGGGGTGGGGGAGAGAAGAAGGATGTTTATGAGCGGGCGTAATTTACGGCTGCGCGAGGCCATTTTCATGAAGCAAGGAAAGCCGTTTACCTACATTGTAGGCGGCTCCGGCGTCGTGGCCCCCTTACTCCTTTCCCCTTTGCTCTCTGATGCGGTCTTAGATGCAGCACGGCGGACGACTAACGAGGGGCCCAATCCATGCCGCGAGGGACCATTCTCTTCTGCAAGGATTGTCGGGATTGCCGCCACGCGCTACGTAACATGCATTTTTGTCGAGCTCGTTTGCCGCTTTCGGTCGGTCTACTGCTTCGAAAACTTCGAATAATATTGCATTTCTTGTGCTCCACTGAAGAATATACTTACAATACTCAAAAGTTAAAAGTAAATATAAAAAATACCGATAATCCCGATTGAAATAAATCGAGCCGCAGCGACAGATAAACCGGAATAGAGCATACGGTATAATGCGCACGCAGGTACGCCTACGACCGGCCGCTCGCTCGCGCGGAGGCGATCGTTTCCGCGCGGCTCGGTAAAAGTTAATGAGCGCGCGCGCATGCGTATACGGGGATGATTTATGAGTGTGGCAAAAGAGAGGCGAAGGTTTTCGCGCGTTCGGAGCGGAGGAAAATTTCGCTACCGTCTGCTGCGCGCTACCTGCGGGTCTTGCAACATTTCATTAGCATAGTAGTATAAGATGCCTGCGTGTGTGCGCGAGCCTGTATGCGCGCACACCGCGTTGCGGAATTATTTAAACGGCCATCCTGGAGGTTGACACGATGAGGATTATCTTGAGTTATGAGAAATCGAGATGTTAATTGCGCGGATTCGTCGGATTTACAGTAACCATCATGACTTTACATCTCTCGCGATAACTAGCCTTTCACCTGCGCGCGCGCTTGCGGGATTTTCAATTAATACTTTCGAACTCGATACTCATCTACGCTTTTTGCGCGATCGATCGCTCGATACAGGGCATCACTTCTGATTTACCGCGAGCGAGCCCGCTCGCGTTTGGAACAAATCACGACGTTTGCGCACTTTTTGTTTCGGCGCAAAAAGTCGCGCGCCGTTTCGAAAATTGAAAATTTCACAGCGAAATCGAATTAACTGGTCGATCTTCTCGGAAGGCCGCAGCGCGCAGTGAAAATAAAACGGGCAGGATATCGCAGCAGGCGAGGCTATAACATCCTCGCGCAAAAACTCTCGAGCCGAAACTCGAGACTTCCTGCATCGAGGAAGGCGGGCAGATCGAGGTTATCGCGGCCCGATTGTTCGCGGGATCTTCGCGATGTCCGTCCGACTATCGCGCTCGATTTCGAAAGCCTCATTCAAACTGATTTTCGTAACCGGATGTGCACGCAGCGCGGGTTCGGCAAGCGAGTGTGCGTGGATGGACTCCTTACGGTGCTACTGGACTTGTGCAAAGCGGCTACGTAGCCGCGGCTTTCTCGATTTGCATTTTTCTTCGCCTCGCGCTGTATCGGATTTTGGTTGTACAGTCCATACGCGGAGGGGATTATGTAAACGCGCTACGAGAGGAGGGGAAGATTTAGCAAATGTCTTTTTTCAGCGAGTGAAAACGTGTTATGATTTCGTAGGAAAAACTAGTTTTCACGTCTGGTTGAAAGGATAACGCGTAACTCGGCTGAAACATTATTCTCGGGCGTTTAATTGATTTTGCGCAAGTCCGCAATTAAAGTTTTATGAAGCCAATTATCGAGTCACTTGTGCACAGGTATTTTTATTCGGCGCGCGCTGAACAATCAAAGCAGTTCTTCTGGCTAATGGAATATAGCGAAGGTATGCGGTTCAGCATAGCCCGACCCTTAGGAAATCTCCCAACCGGAAGCTTTCCTCATTACCGCGACGGCGTAAAAAGGCCCGGGAACTCATCCGCTGCCAGCTCCGCGGAATACATTTTTAATAACACTTATATCGCGAAAACTATTACGCATACAGCATTCCTCATTAGCCGTAACAGTTATGCAGCTGAAAAAAAAACCCGCATGTGGCGCGCTCATGATCATAGAACGACTGCGTTTAGCTCTGTCTGTGGCGACGAGAATGAGAAAAGAAGCCGCTGCTGCGCGATTACTTTTCTCGTTTGGAAAAGTCGCGGCCGCTGCGTCAGAGTATCTTTTTCCAGGTCAGACCGGTAGCGGTAGCTCGAATGGAGACGGCGCTGAGAGAGAGAGAGGGGGGGGGGAAAGATTTCGCTCGCCATTTTGTCAAAGTCGTAATCAAGCGAGGATATTGGACTGCGAATGAAGACGTCCGGGCGATTAACGCTTTTTTCTCAGCTCGATTCAGCCGCCTCTGTCATTATCTCCGTCGTATTTGCATTTCGCTCCTGGCTTTTTAAGCACTCGCTGCGATCTGGGACAATTTCTCTCGGAGAAACATAGCGGCTGTATCCGATAGTTTCAGCTTTATTAGCTTGACAAAGTAGCATGATTTTCATGTCGAGTGTGGTTCGTTGTTTCTTCGCAGCTTATCTGGAGCCTCTATGCAACATTAAAAGCGGACATCAAGCCTCGAGCCCTCGATCCACTCCGGGGCAGGCAGCTTCGTCCAAGTTCCGGCAAAAAACTGCCAGTAGCACCCGAAGGCTACATCCTCCCGTGTAGTCGGAATCGTAAAACCGTTTTTCCAGGAGAGAAGCAGCAGAAACGGCTAACGCGCACAGCTGTTGCATCGCGGTCTCCACATCTCGCGCGACACCTGCGTCGCGTTACAGTTGGCCGCGCGCCATTGAACTTGCGGGGAATTCCCTTTCTAGACCGCTGATACATGCGATTGACAGCCGAAAAATGTATGGACACGGGTCGCGTCTCGAAGGACTACCTGATTATTCGCGGCCTAGGTCAACTCGTGAAAGCTTCGGTGTGCAGAGTGGAAAGCCGCGCGCGAATTTTGAAAAGCGAGGAAATTAGCCGGTGCGCAGGAAATTGGACAGTCATTAGTCCGCGTGTGTGTATGTGCGTGCTACTTGCTTAGTTTGCTCGAGCCACGCGTTAAACGCACGCATTATCGACTAATACGTCGGATAAAATTATCGAGTTATAGAAAACCGTGTTGCGAATGGAGATTTATCGCCTATTCATTCGTGGCCCGTATCTGCGCTAGAAAGGAGTAAGGCGCAAGTAATAGTTTGGGAGATTGTGTTTATCTTCTATAACATAACATCTAATTTCAGACTTTAAATTGTTCGTTATTTAAATTCATGCTCTCGCTCTCGTAAGTCTGCAACAAAAGATCAGTTAGAACTTGTTATATTTTTTATTTTCAGAAAATACACCATATATATTATAAGAATCAGAGAAAGTCAGCTTGAAATCACCCTTGATAACTCGCTGCTCAATGCCACCGGCGTCCAAAAAAGCGCAAAAGTCGAGATTTGAAAGTATACACACGTCGGCTCCGTAAAGGCCAGCCTCGCCTCGATTTTCGACCGCAGCGCGACGACGGCATTAGTATTACAGTCTCGAGTCCGGCACTATGTACTATACTGCAGCCGCGGCACGGCCGCGCAGTCGCGATCGGTTAACGGTGAGCGCGACGATGAAGCTGAGCGTGTATAGGTGGAAATGGAACGATGATCGCCTCACTACTCTCTCATCTCATTCTTTCTTCTGTTCTCGGCGTGGCTTATTATTTTGATACTCGTCGATGCTGATGGCTCTTTCACAACATTGACGTGCGGTAACTATAACATTATATCCGATGTATCGGTATTACAGCCGGAGGTGTCCGGTGTTTCTATTTAAAGATCGAGACCTGGTCGTGCGCGCATCATCCCGTATATGCGCGCGGCGGAAGGAGGATTGTTCCAAGTGTCACGCGAGCGGTACTTTTCTGTAATTGGCCACTTACAGCGCCGGCCGATACTCGTTTCAATGCCGCGCGCGCATCGATTTTACGCTCCCGATTCACACGGGGACGGGTATTGGAATTTTCAGAACGACCGTTTTCATTCCGCGAACGTATACACCTGGTAATTCGATTTGTCCATTATACGCTCGACTACCTCGGTCACCTCTAGCTCGAGTAGAAATGCTAAACATATATTTCAATTATTTACCGAATTTCTCCAGGCGAGTGTCTGCTCAAGACAAACATAAGCATACACCGCGACGATGTCGTCGGCTGTACACCTACGCGCGAGAAAATTCCAAAAAAGTTAAGGAAGTCTCGAGGCAAACGCACACAAAGCACACTGCAGCGAGTATACTTATGGTCTGGTCGTGGAACCCATAGCCGAGCGCACACACGCGCGCAGCCCGTTCACACATATACGCGAGGTATACCTATACGAGTCGAGAAGCCGGTCGGTCGTCTCTCGAAAGTGTGTCAATAGGAGAGCAAACACTCGAATTCGAGCCCGCACCGTTCGATTAACCCACTCACGAATACAACGCACTCTTCCGCGTGTTCACTATGTTCACTATGTGCATATATACGCGCGTGCACGTGTATAATACGCTCGACCCTAATGCGTGTCCGAAATCGCACTGAAACTCGCGCGCGAATAATCTACACTTCCGCGCGGGGAAAGTGTACACGGCGAGATAAGCAACTGCTTATTAGGCAAGTGCAAATGATTCGCGATTGCCTGATATTTTCCGGCGTGATTTCTAAAAGCAGCCTGTATGCCTCTTATACAGCGTAATTAACGAGCGCCGTGCGGTGATTTTCGAGCGATTTCTGTGTTCCATCGGGGCAGATCGATCGAAGGTCGATTGCGCGATCGTGAGCATCTTTTTTCGCCGACGGGAGAGTTGCAGAAGATATTTTGATCGTTCCTATCTCGGCACGTGGCGAGGGATTTATATAACGTGGCGGCGGATGGACTGTCTGTAAAAATGGAAATTTTTTCGTTTCCGTGCTTTTTTTACTCGATATAATAATTGAAATTTGCATTTTTTCATCGTAAAGTCAAAAAATGTGACTCAATGTGATAGTTTCAGGTTTTGATTTTATGCACAAAGTCCGCGATTCAACGACTTTTATCGTTTCTGAAAAAGCGCGTCTCATTTCAATTGCAAAGCGAAACAGGACGTGTCCTTTTTAGTGACACGCATCGATATTTTTTTCGATGATACAAAAAGTTGCGTCAAGGAGCGCGCTCATTTCAACGAGCGTGCTGAACTTACAAACCTTGAAAGTACTTGAAATTTAACAACAACATTTAGCGTCACGTTAAGCAGTAACGAGAATGAGGATTCACAGCGAAACCTGCATTTATAGACACATCGACATTCAGCGAAAGCATTTGCAGCTGCACAGTTTCCAATTGGCCTGTTATATGAGCCCGATCAGGCGCGCAAGTCCAGAGACGAGTCACTCGAAAATGATTTCCAAACCGAGAGCATCAGCTTTCCCATAACTTTATAAACCATCTAAAAGTGTATACTACACACGCTACCGGCTGCACTCGCTGTTAGCTGCACTTTCCATAATCGACTCAGCGGCGCGTGTCATGAGTCACATATATCTGAACTCGAGCGCGTCGCTATTTGCGCCGATGACGGACCGATGAGGAATCGCTCGTTGCATGCATACGTACGTACACACGGACCCATGCGCGAGCCGTGCTCTTACGTGATTTACGACAGCGTGACTCTTCGCATTCTCTTCTCTCTAAGTGTTTAACAGCTGTTTCGCTATGCGCCGCAGATGGAGCTCGGAGCCCCATTAATAATCCGCAGTCGTAAATAGTAGATGAAATAATAGCGGAGTTTGTAAAACAGAAGGAGCATGCGTGCCTATATGGATGGAGGCAGGCATGCGTTATAACAGTATGGCAAAAACTGGAATATGCCCGGCGTTGTGAGAACTGGTCAGTTTCGCTATTTCAAAACTTTTCCTTATCGACGATCATGCGAAGATTTAAGGATTCCATTTCGCTGATCATTTTACGAGGTCCGCGTGTAATTACTTTATATACAGAATATTATACTCTGGGATTTATCGACGGTGTAATTTCATTACCGGATGTATAGGAAGAGACCGTTATTTCATTTTGCGAAAAAGCGCGCTCTTTGTACCAACAGAGTTTCCCTTACGTAAACCGGCTACGAAAAGTCAACCATACACTGCTCACGCGAAAAAGTACGTGCGCTAGCGACAAGCGCGGTTCAAAAAAGCTCTCTCTCTCTCTCTCTCTCCCATTAGAATAGCTCCGATAATTGGCTCTTCCGTCGACCGTGTGCGGACGCTCGGACTCTTTTCCCGCTCCGAATTAGAGGCTAAATTTTAATTGAACGCCAATTAACGTGCGTCGTTCGACGACAGGACTCGCGAAAGTTCGCTCGTTGCTAGCCGGAAAAAGGGAAAGGACGAATCCCTTGGGGTTCGCGCGTACGCAGAGAGCCAAAAGGCAAGGAAGTGGTTTGTTTTCGAAACACGCGGTAAAGTGTCTTTGCGGACGGCTCACAGACTGCTTTCTTTGAATAAATTAATTGGACGTGTTTCGCGCATGGAAATTCTCTCCCCGAGCGAGCGCGTACAAGCTGCTCGAACAAATAACGAGCCAGCTTATGCAACTGCGGCAAACACTTATGAGTGACAGTAAAGTCCCTTGATGAATTGTCGCGCGCGTGAGGTTTTCTTTTTAATGATTTAGGAATGGAAGCGTTTTTTCATTTACGCGTACGTGTTTTGTTGCAGCTGACTTAATAGAATTTCGATCCTCAGGCATGAGTGCGTGTCGAAATTGAAATCTACTTTAGCGTACACCTCGTTACGTAACTCTGCGTACACTGTGTGTTTGCGCTTTTAAATGCGACGATCGAGGAACACGGAGAAGAAAAAAATTATGTAAAAGCTAGCTTTCAATTACTCTTTCCGCCCTGATCGTCAATACCGTCGAAATAAACTCGGCTCGCGTCACGCGTTTGATTAACGACCAATCGAATCAAATCCGCATTAGGTCTCGCGCGCGCGCGCACCGTGTTAAATCAAACGCGCGCGCCAAACGTGGGAATAAAGCTCGCGCGTGTGCACGGGACCCTTGAAAAAAAAAATAAAGTAATATACTCGCTCGCACATTACATCCCTTATATCCGAGAAAACACACTCGCGGCGCAGCAGGGATGCTACCGCCGGCATTAAAGTTCCCTCATGCAATTTGCAGGTCGCTGCCTCCGACGACATACACGGCGGCCTTTTACGCTTCGCATATGACACGGCTGCGCGCTGCTCGTTTTATTTCATACTCCCGGACGCGAGCAACGCGATATCTCTCCGGCGCTTTTTCTCCTCGTCGCCGTCCTTCTTTCCTTTCCTGCTCTTCCTCGTCCTCCTCCTCTTCTTATTCTTCTTCTGTTCGAGGAAGCAAATGAACACGTTGCACAAAGGCTTCCGCGCAATGCCCATTACACCCGGAAAAAGAATCGCGAACGCGAGCTTTATTCACGGCGATTATTGCAATTACACAAAGACGATGTGTGCTCTTTACGTCGTTTTCGCGAACTTCGATTCCGAGTTCGGAATATTGCATCGGAAAAACCTGAAAGATTGCGATGTATTGCACTGAGATAGACGCGCGCATCGTAAAACACGATGGCTCCATTGTTCCGACGTGCGTATGATAGTATCAATTTTGCGGGATGGAGACGAATCAATTACACATGCTCCAGTCGAATATTTTCATCGCCCTAAGGACGATTACACGAACCTGCGCATTTTCGTAATTTACGATCCTACAAATTACACAATTCCCCGTTGATAAAGTCGTCAAGAAGAGTGGGTGCGTTAAATAACCCGCGAATGATTTATTTACCGACGGCGAGTGCGGGAACGGGTCTGAAGCGCTTATCCAACCGAACTGGATCTGGACTCCGAGCTTCCTCGTATACGTACGTACGGGGTTTCTTAAAGTTGACATAACAATACCGATCCCTTTGACTCCAGAAATACATTACGTTGTTTCTTCTCCTCGAATCTCTCTCGGTTATATTCGCGCGTAGTTTTTCCTTTCTCTTTCTCGATCACGTACTCTCCGTGCGCGAGGTTTTTCTTCGGCGCGCGCGCGCTGTATTCCTTGAACCGCCTTTCTCTCGACGACGGCTCGTTTTTCAACGATGCCCCGAATATAAACTCCTCGCCGCATTGTTTCTCGGCTCGCCGGGATTTCGAGAAGCATTACTTTTGTTTGTACGACGCCGGGTAGGAGATGGAACAATTTTATATCACTGTGTGCTGTATAAGCAAACGGCGAATCGGTAGAGATAAATCCGATTGAGAATAGGAGTGTGCTCGGAGCCTGCGCTTTGTGCGCTGCGCGTTCGGAGGATTAATGAGTCGAGATAAGAAGCTCTGGCTCGTCGAAATTTCAGCTTATTAGAGCAAATGACGGTCTATTTTCGTATTATGCGATGTGCGCGGTACCGAGAATGAAATGAAACTTTTGATTCGCGTTATTTTAACAGACTCAGCTATATAGCTCTGCCTTACGTATATTAGCTTCACGGACTGCTGAATACATTATATTCGCTGCTTTTGAAGAAACTTGCGTTTTGTAATTTACGGTGATTATTGTAGTAAGTAACCATTTCCTAACTTTCGACGCGGAAGCAGAGCCAATGATCCTTCGAAATGCGGCGCTTCGCGGCGCTATTATACGAATTCATTATAATAGCTGACTGCGCTCGTAATTCGCGAAACTAAAGATGCGTGAAAAGCTAATTTCGACGCCGGAGTTGAACAAATTTTTCTGCCGCTCTCCGAAGTATCGCGCGCAAAAACGAGCCGAAAGTCCACAGCGAACAATTTTTTACATCGACTCCAAGGACAGTGTTATCGTTTCGTTTGTTGTCTTACCGGTTCCGGACGTTTCCTGTACAGCAAAGAAGAAACCTCTGTGTCGCATGAACTCGACGAAAATACCTCTCCTCGCGCCAACGCCCTCGAAAAGTGCGCACGGAGAGCTCCGAATTCCAAAAGCTGGCGTCAATTTTCACGAAGCGGCCGACGCCGCGTGAAGAAAAAAAAAAAGAGGCGAGAATAGAAAAGGCCGAATAGGAAATTCTGTATACCGGCTGGAATAACATCATGACTGCAGCGGTCGCGGCCGCAACACGTACTTCTTAACGGCATTCGCGCATTAGTGTGTCAGAGCCGCTCGCATATTGTCATGTCGGTCATGCGCGTACATTACTCGTCGCGCGCGTCCATGTCGATATGTACCGGCTGCCGGCGTGACTTGTTTCGCCGCCGTGTCTATTATTAAGCGGCTCCGCGCGCGATCGAATACAAAAGGTTACTGGGTCCCTCTCTCGCTCGGCTGCATTGCGCAATCTATAGATGCAGGTATAATATGATAGGCGCGATCATCTCTATGCGGTTTTTCATCTTTCGCACCTGGATCTTTGCATTGAGAAAGTGGCGGCGGGGACAGGAACTTTTTCGAGCCGTTTAATGAGGAATGTTTGCATGCGAGCGGCGCCGCTTGTTATTATTCGCAAAACAATGATGATGCAAATTACGCGTGTTCGCTCGTCCTCCGAGGCGCGATTGTGACTGTTATACAAATCGCGTCTGTGTGTGCGCGTGTACCCGTGCTTCAATAGCGAGCGCCGCTTGACTTTCAAATCGCGCCCTGCTGTACTATAATGGAAGATTTAATTTTAAATAAAGAAATGGACTGCGATGATATTATAAGAGTTTTTCTTTTTGGCGCTCTGCGCCATTATCGCATATCTATGAGTCGCGTAATAGGCTGGTACACATGGCCGTCTTTGTTACGATTCAATTTGTTATTGCAGCGTTGACAGTTTTGCAATTACGGCAAAGCTCGCGTGTAAGTAAATACGCGCCCGGTCGATTAATGATACGAGCCATAGGCGACCGGATCGCAATGGTAAAAAGTTGATTACGATCCCAATCTCCACTCAGCTTTCGTCATTGCATATCTGGATGCGGGATCCAAAGAGTGAAACAAAAGGTGAAAACGTAACGAAAGTCAATACAGCAAAGGGCATTAATCACGCCGCTTCACAGACTAATGGGCATTTCGGATTATATACATAACCGATATCGACGACCGCGCGCCTGACCAGTCCCGGAAACAATCAACTTATCAAAAGCCTTCCTCCGCGTCACAAAAACGCATTATAACAATATTTCGTAACGTATTTTACCCACGTTTATAAACCTACTTCGCCTGATTTTCGCGCGCACGACTTTCGATTAAAGGGGAGTCGCGTAGTAAATTCGTACGCAAAAGCCGAAGAAAGTGCTCGCGCGTAGGCGCATATAAAAGCGATAAAAAAGAAGGTAACCGCGTCGAGACATTGGTGGATTCGAATCGTTTACTTTCTACGCTGCACGCGCGCGCGCGAGAGAGAGAGAGAGAGAGAGAGAGAGAGAGAGAAAGAGAGAGAGAGAGAGAGAGAGAGGGAGAGAGAGATAATCGAAGGGAGGAAGTGCCGTACACTTTCACGATTGTCTCGCGCAGCTACTATATGCGGCCGCGTTCTCATATTATTCAGATCTGTCACATAATGCTGAAGATTCACCGCTACGCGCGCAGGTTCTTAACTTTCGATTGTAAACACGGCGCGACTGACTTTTTACAGTCTGTGAAAAAAACGAAACGATTTTGGTCCGAGAAAAATCTGAGAGATCGAAAGGTTCGCGACGATTTTTCCGGCAGAACGAATTCAGTTGTTGGCGAGAAGATACGGCCAATATCATAAATCAGCGAAAAAACGCCTAAACCAGACCGACGAGTTTTTACTCGCTGCGCGCAGCTTTCACGAATTTGTCCGCGGCGCGTAACTCCTTATGTATTCTCTGGAGCGGCTCCAATTTTCGTGCAAAACGCGAAAAGCTAGGCGTTTACTGGCAGATCGTTACACGCGGGCGCGTTATAAGCCGTAATATTTTTAAGATCGGCGCGTTTATAATGGGACGCATATCCCGACAGATATTGCGCAACTGGGCAGCAGTAGAGTGTTGTTCGCTAAATTTTAATGCCTCGCGATACATAACCGTACACGCGCGTCGAGCAACATGTGCGTCGAGCGAGTTATAAACAGCTCGAGTTATAACAGTTGTTGTAATGTGCGTTATGACCAACATTCGACTGCAACAATATCGGTGCGGTACAAATAAACTAAAGCGCCGCGCGTCCATCCGCGTGTTACGACGAAATTAGAGAAATATTATACGCGTTACAGTTAATCCGAGGCTCGCGGCAAAGGCGTGGAAAGGTACGACGGAGCGAAAGTACTTTCGGATATGTATACACATGCGTGAAATCGGTAGCTGAGCTCGAGCGCGCCGCGGGAGAAGAGTGTGCCCTCCTGAGAATCCTGTAACCTCCTTTTGACCGCGCGCGAGTGAGTCTCTTCTCGTTACCCCAATTCCGTCGGAACCCACGCGACTCCGCGCCTCTCCTCTATTATATTGTACATACACACGGCTCCTCCGCTACTCTTTTTATGCTCCTTATGTCGGCGATATACCCGCGCGTGGGTATTCATATATATAAATTTCGCCTGTGGGAGCGATGAGAATTTTTTCTCTTTTCTTCATTCGATTTAATGATGGGTTTGTTTCCGCCGAGTCGTTTCGGCTGCCGCTGCTCTCGGATGACGTCTTATGTAGGTCGCGCACACGTACGGCTCCTTAGATTTTACTTTCGCTCGCATTAACTCGCGCTTTTATTTTTATTATTCTTCTCTCGAGGAAGTGAAAACCGCCTCGTGCGAGTGTGTTCACGCCGAAACGGATGCGCAGCTGATGCGTACAGTAGTTCGCAAGTTAAGGCAAAAGTGGCACACCTGGCGGATATATTCGGAAGCTCTGAAAGTTATACCAAAACGAGTGATCATAACCTCGCAATGATACAGTCATTTCTTTGATCTGACCCCACTGTTGGCGTAAATCAGTACATCCTAATATTTCTATAGAATCTTTTGTGTCCCTAATCATAAATATTAAATCAATATTTATTATTCATATATTAGTCTTCGAAAAGGTATGTGTATATATATATATATATATATATATATATATATATATATATATATACCTATGAACCTATTTAAAATTAACAGTACTCCTACAATGTAGGAGTAAATCACGAGGGATCGAGCGGAAAAGCGCGAGCAGATTGCTCACGTATGTATACGGCTTTCCAAACGCAGCAGCCGTCGAACTCGTCAACTCGACGGGCACACGTAGATCGCATCAGGTGGTAGCACCGCCACAAGCCGTCCTCGTCTTTGCGCGTAATCCAGGGCTCGATATACCGTTCGCTCGGCTGAAATAACCGTTATCGGGTCAGCGTCTAGCTCTCGTGTCCGCATCTAAAACCACAATTACAGCTTCGATTCTTTTTCCTCGGCATCAATCCTCTCTCGATTCGGATCGTCATTCTTTCCGCCTAAGGCCTTTCTTACGTCGCTGCTGCTATTCGCCGTATCGCCGGAGCCAATTTCCCGAGAAATTATTATCTGATAATCTCTCGGAAGCATCTGCTGCGAACTCGTTTGTTCTTCCGTGCGCGAGCGCGCGCTTGCACCAGTTAGGCTGCTTTCCTCCAAAGGACAAGATCCTCGCGAACGCCAATAACGATGCCGTTTGTGCTTTGACGAGCAACTACTCCGCCGCGTCTGTACGCGCGCAACATTGAATTCCGCTGCGCCAAAACCGTAGACACGCGCCTGCCTAATATCTGCGAAGATCGGGCAGCCCGAAACAATCAGCGACGCGGAACCTGCATAAAAGGCCTTTACGTTCAACTTCCTTCTTCGTCATTCTCTCTCGCGGACGTATCAAGAAGGTGAAAGTCCTGAATATCTCAAAACGCATACGTGCACCGCGGCGTTGGCGCATTATTTCCTACCTCGACGACGCGAAATAAATTGCCCTCCCCCGCGATTCATTAAGTTGCTCTCATCTCGGTAATGCAGCTCGCTGCAGCGACAATTCATTTCTCGCACGCGCGGGCTGATTGTGCAGCAGCATCAGGGAGAAAGAGAGACGGAGCGAGCGGCGCGGCTGTAATTTTCGATTGACAATCAACTTGCAAGTTTTCAATTACAGCCCGATGCTGCTCTGCAACGTTTTGCAAGGATGAAAATCGCGTGGGATAGAGCGAAAGGCGAGTATTGCGCCAGAGAAAGACGCGGAGAGGCATTGTCAAGTGATGTAACGCGATCGCGGCGCCGGCTCGCTGTATTGCGCAAATCGTCTCGGCTTATTTTTGCGGAGGCGAAATTTATAATTTCTCTCGTGCGCAGAAATTTTAAATGGTTCGCGCGCGATTGAATTGCTTATGTGGATGAACGACGGGCTCTCTTATGTATAGGTACTCTTTATAACAATCTCTCATCGTCTGTTGCAGATCGCGCGGCGAGAATGTTGAGCTGCGCGAGTAGCAGCAGGAGGAGAGCGGACCTGTCAGCTTTGGGGCAAGAACAGCAGCAGCTGGTGCAGGAAGCAGCAGGAGACGAGGCCGCTGTTCGCCAGGCAGGAAATGACAATGACGAGCGTGGCCGTAGGGCCGGCTAGCCTAGCAGCGCCCAACATGCTCGGGCCCAAGAGGTACCACCTCCAGCAGGGCCCCACCTCGCCGTCGCCCACGCCGCCCAAGGTAATTACAGCCTTGCATTTTAATCGTCTTCCTCTATGCATATAAGGATTTGTATCGACTCGATTCGAAAGTCCGTTTGACAGAACAAATGGTAAAGTAAATTATGATGGCAAGATACTATCGCAGTGATCAATACCTTCTGCACCAATTTAACTCATTCAGTTCCCTAAAAATGTACCATGTAGATCGCCGGAATGAACGTTCTCAGGATCTATTTTGTAAAAATGAAAACGCTCGCGGGCCCAAACTAATCTCCGATCGTTAAATCAAGTTATTCCGTATATTCAGTCATCAATGGCTTATTGCTCCGATACTTTCCTGAAATCCCTTGAAATATAGTCATTAAAATTACCACGTGAGTTCTTAAGCGCATACGCGCGGTTATCTAGAAAGGAAATGAGACTCGAATAACGCAGCGATATCATCGACTGCACGCATTTTGAGCTGGCACAGTACAAGGCAAGACCAGTAGTTTTTTAAGATCCCACAGTCCGTTACATAAGCGCCTTACTACTTGAAGTCAGAAACTATAACTAACTATATAATAGCGACGGATCGCGATAATCCGTGCAAGCAAATAACAACCCACTCTAAATTGTTTCAAAATATCATGCTTTCCTGCACTGATGTGTATACAAGAAAAAGAGATCGTCGGGAGGCTGAAACAAAAAAGTTCCAATACTCGCACGCAAGTACCTATCATTATACACGTTTCGCAACGCGCGCGCACGCGCGTTACATTTATAATAAACCCACAAGAACACGGAGGGGCGTGAATAGCGGCTGTACTACACCAAAAACCCGAGCCGCCTTCACCTTTTCGACTCCTCGATTACGATTTTCTGACGCAACGCCGCGTTACGCGACTCTCCGATAAAATAAAAACGAAAAAAGCGATTTCGCGCCGATTGTGTGTATGTGTAAACAATAAAACTCGTTTTTTCTTTACGCGGCTGGAATATTATTATTACGAAAAAAATCGTGCAGAAATATGCGGACTAAGAGTCTCGAAATACTGGTTTGTTGGTAAAAGGGGAACGCGTTTGCGACAAACTTTACCGTCGCTCAATCAAATCGAGAAAAAAGAGTCGGAGTATTACTGTACTTCAGCTATAGTAACTTGGCGGTGCACGCGGTATGGATGATCCTTGCCTCGCAACTGAAAAAAGAAATGACCGGTAGAGTTATTCGTGCATTCTGCGTATAATGAATTCTAATGCGACTTTGTAAGATAATGATACGCGATAAAAAATGATGACATGGACGACTAATATATTATTCTAATAGATCCTGTTCTTCGAGTGCCAACTTCTTAGTTAGAAAGTAATTTTTTCGAAGAGTCAGTGCCGAGCGGCTCTGTGGAATAATTCATGCGACAATTTGAATTTTTAAAGCCAGCTCATGCACCTATCCCCATAGCATCGCTCTTTCGCCGACAGTTATGTCATTAATACATGTGTAATTCGTTTAACTGAAAATGCTAATCAGACGCATTGTGCTACGGAGACGACATTATGTTATTCAGATCAAACGACGCACGGATCGATGTTACCGAACGGACATAATTATATCTAATCGTTCGTCGAAATTGAGCTCAAACCTTCAGCGACGACTACAAAGTCGGCAATGCGAAATCGATTATCAATAGAAGTGCAGTCCACGTGAAAATCTATTTATAACGACGAGGAACGGCACTTAAACGGTAGCGGCTAGCGCGCATATTATTCGCGCAAAAAGGGTATAGAGAGAGAGAGAGAGAGATAGAGAGAGAGAGAGAGAGAGAGAGAGAGAGAGAGAGAGAGAACTAGTTCCAGTAGCAGTAGCAGAAAACCGTGAAACCCAAAGCGATTCGCGAAGGACGCGCTTTGAGAATGAGAAAGGACGCGGAGCGTGGAAACCGTCGACGGCGTCGCGATTACGCTGTCGCAGAGCGAACCAGTGATTATGACACAGCTCGCGAGTAGCCTTAGCTAGCGCCGGCGATCCGATTTTTAGAAAGTCGCGCGCAAACTCGAGCGCCTTATTTTTGCTCGCTACGCCGGCGCCTTCCTTTCCGTGTGCTTTCCCGACTTCTCGATGGAGTGAAAATTGAGTGTTCCGTTTTTGGCAGCAATGAATCTCCGTCGTGGACATTAAAATTTCATGTGCAGTTGGTGATTATAGGGGAAATAGGGTAGCCGAACGTGGACTCGTCGTGGATGCAGGAAAACGAATAACGAGATGGCAGATGGATAAACATTAAACAGTGATCAATCATAAAGCTTCCACTCAATAATCGCTTCATTTGGTCTATATACGTCAAAAGTGACACACAAAATTTCAATGAGCGTTGACACACTTTTTTTCATCGCACGGTTTTTTTTTGTTTTTCTCCTCTCGATATAGCCTAATTCGCTTTTTTCCCCGCTTTGTTTGTCGAAATTATAGCCCCGATGAGTCGACGTCGCTCACGTCATCATGTGTCACATAAGCGCAGTTTGAGGCCATAGTGAAACTCCCGCGTAAATGTACACCGAAAACCAGTGGAACGTCGTGAAATCATGTACGTGTGTCTGTGCACTGGGATTTCTAGCATTGAAATTATCATAATTCCAGTAGACCGATCTCGGTGAACGTGTGATTATTAGGAAATGCGTGCGGTGAAGTCAGCCGGTGGCGAAAAAAGGAAGAGTTCACGCGGAAGAAAGGCTCGCACTTATGAAACTAGAAAGGTTGTAAATTTTGATTTTTATCAGAAATAAAAACGCGTAAATATTTATAGAAGAAACCGTGCTACGCACTCACTTGAAATCGCAAGAAAGTGCTGCGCGCGGAATTATAAATAAATATAGTAATAACGAATTGCATATCAAAGTATGACTTTCTAAAGCAACTTTTGTTTTTTCAAAGCAGATCAGTGTATGAATTAGCATAATATGGAGACGAACCGAGGAAAAATGTATCGGTTACAAAACTTGGCGAATCGATTTGTCACTGGATCAGCGACCCATTGGCCAACCTGCAGTAGCTGAAAATCGATCGCGGTTGTCGATGAAAATACCGCTCTTCAAAGCAGAGAAAACTGCGAGTCGTAAAAAAATACGAGCCACCGATTTATGAGATCAATCAGGCGTTTTGTTGACACACTGGAAAGAATCATAGTTTTTGATCACGGAGAGCCAGTGCGGCATCGCCAACAAAACGCGACTGTTTTTCCGACGTTCGCAATCAATTTTTTACCGGCGTTCGATGTTTCCTTCGAATGCATACGTGCAACGCAAGATTACCCATCGTTTAGAGCCGAATGACAGAGTTCGGCTCTCCTCCCAAACGCGCATTTAAGCTCATAAGTCGATGCCTCGCCGCAAACGAGTGCAAAGGTCGGCACGGAAAAGCCGATCGTGGCCGGCGATATACCGAGCGATTACATCGCGCGCGCATATTCCGCCCGCGTTTCCTCTTGCCGACTTTCTTCCCTTATTTTCGCCAATGTTCGATGTCGACTTTTTCCTTACAAACCGATGTATACCTATGCGGATCTCGAGAAAGTGATCTGGCGAAAATCGATGGATTTACCCGAGAGATTGGCTTAATGCGCGTCGGTAAGACGATACGCGCGCGAGCGGTGCAATTTTTACGCTCGGTTGATTGAGTGCTTTGTTGGATCGAGCGCGAAGATATCGCGAGGTATCGATTTACCGATCCGACGTGAACAAGTCAGGCTGATTTGTTTTTGCGGAATCGACGACGATAAGTGTTATTAATTCACTCGGGCATCGCTTATTATAATGACCGATGTATTTTCAGATACACACCGTGCGGGTGAGATTCATGCTTGTGCATGCGGTATCTACGGCTTGCTCCACTTACGATTCCGCGGGGCACGGCAATAACGAGCGTACCCACGTACACCAACGAATATCCGCGGCATTTCGAAAGCGCTTACATGCAGCCGCGCGTACGTAATGGCATCGTTCGTTATGATCTTGGGAATCGTTATTGTTTAGCGATCTGCGGCGCGGGTCGGTGTAAAAAGGGACGACACGACAGTGGTGGGCGTAAAAGTACAGCTAGTGCGCAAGAGGTCTTTTTATAATCTGCGCGCAAAGGTCGCGGACACGTTATTTTCCGCGAACTGGCCGATCGTGAGACTCGCGACTTGTTCTGCATAATATGTGTACATGTGCTGAGAGGCTGGTATGCGTTCAGAGGATCGCCGGCGTTTGATATCGATGTGACCCTGTGAACTTGAACTATTACTCTAGAAAATGGTCGGCCGATGGGTTATACCGTACAATGTCATTAATTTTTAATGATGATTGGATTTCTAACTTTTCGAACACTATACTATCTTCAAAATTGAAGACTTATTCTATGACATTACCGGATCATCGCATTTTATACTGTTGTACATTATTTTAAAAATGACATAATTAAAAACATAATTTGTATACATAATTAAGAATGACAGAATGATCGTCATTTACGTCTTTGAAAAAAAAAAATCTACTCTGACAACCAGCACATTTAATGAAAAGTTACAGTTTACAGTTACTACTTCTAACTTACGTTACGCAGTCTCTCGGCTGAACAACGATGCCTTACGTAACGCAAAACAAAGCGAAAAAAATAAAAAACATCAATTTTCCTCTTCAAAGAGATCTAAAATTTTTCACACAATTTTCCATCTTGACGAAGCCCGAGTTCACGGAGTTCACACGTAAAACACGTATACACGCAGCAACCCTATTATATATGTAACACACAGAACATAACCAGCTTGAGCGCATAACGACAGCATTGTTATAATTGCCGGGAACGAAGATATACGCGGGCTAACGATCGGCAGCTTTAACGGGTCCTCGTCCCGAGATATAACTAATGCACGCCGGCAGCCGCTAATTACGCGGAAAGTCGATAAAAGTGCAATTGTACGCCACCACCGCCGCTGCTTCGCCGTAATGCGATGGCATAATGATCGGTTCCGTAACGAGAGGCTGCTTCGAGCCGTCGTGTACATGTATATGTATACATGTGTACAGCTGCGCTGCTGCTGTCGAACTACGCGAGATGACGGAAGTGCGGGAAGATTGATTAAATCCCGCGGTGAATGTTCTTCGGTTTTCTTCTCGCAGTTATACTTTTTTTTGCGTTTTCGGTGTTTTTGGTCGGGTCTGCTTGGCTGATATTTGGGAAGGTATATAAGGTTTCTGAAATGGGTGAATCAACCGCTGCCCTTACTTCTATGTGGGCCTCCGACAATCTTACGTAGATAGTACATTTTTTTGATAGGTACTCGCATTTCGTGCTGCGACGGTTTGTAAATAGGGTCAGTGTTTTCACCAGACCTTAGCGCATCTTTTCACGCTTGAGAAGTAAAGAAATTACACTCACTTCAAAAGAGTCAATGTCTCGCGTGCAACGCACCTACTCGCCATTTCCGCTTAAATGTTAAGTTGGCCGGATGGCTCCTAAACTTATATATCTTTAATTGGCTGTGAAAGGAAATTGACGCAATTATGCAATTAGACGGGGTAAAAGTAAAACCAAGCCGCACTTGAATAAACATTGCGTTATAGCGTTTACAGTTTTTCTATGTTTGAAGGAGGAAATCGAAAAGCCGAAGTACCAAGGTACGGACAAGTTTTTTTTCGGCTCCGCGGTTTGAGTCTCTGTTTACAAAATGCAAATCGGCGGCGGTCTCGTCGTTTCTTACGTTTGCATTTCCTAATATTCTTGAATAATCAGTACACGTGCTTATTGCGATACCAACGGATCGAGTTATGCGGCATAAATTACTACATTTCACGCTCGAAAATTCCGATAAGATTGTATTTTGGATGGAAATCGTTATATTTACAGAGGTACAATCGTGTGTGATAACGGATAAACCAATACTTGCAAAAATTTTTTTTTTTATTTCGAGACGAGGACTTTTAAAGAACACTGGAATAATGGCGAAATCCTGTGTGTACGCAATCGAATCAAACTACTTCGCAACGATTCACCCAATGCACAAATTATATGTAGCAAGACGCGCGGTGGTATTATAATATGCAAGTAGGTTAGTAAATATCCTCCGAGTAAGTATCATAACGCGTCGGCATCAATATCGTCTGAAAATAAACCGCGGAAGTGCGAAATCTCTCGGCGGCGTGAATACATAAACTCCGAATTTTTCCACGAGTTCCGGTTCTCTCTCTCTCTCTCTCTCTCTCTCTCTCTCTCTCTCTCTCGTAAACGCGCGAACCCACGCAGTCTTCGTACAGCATGCTCTCGGCACAATATCTTCTCCAGCTCTACATACACGGAGCAGATCTAAAATCGGATTTCGTGCGCCACGCCCCGCGGCTCAGCTTGTATTATTATACGCTCGCTCGCCTGCACCTGCCCGCGATATCGATGCCACGGCGCAGCGGACGTTCTGTATAGCCAGAGAAAGAGATTAGATTAGAAAGGAGGATGTTAGGAAAAAATTCTGTATATGTAGGCCCCCCGCGCGCGAACGAGATTTATTGTTTTGAAACGTCCGCGCGAAGCGAGCTTAACTCGAACGTGCAGAGATCACTGGACTGAGATAAGGGAAGGATGTGGGTTGTACCGGCGAGTGTGAGCTATAAGTCGATGGGATTTTGCTCGTTTTCCACCAGAATCGAAGTTTGTTACGGTGCAAGGATTTTTTGCGTGAGAAATCTGGGAGAGGTGGGATTCGTATTGGTTCAGATTTTGATCGGTTAATTTTACCGGTGTTGAGAAGCGTGATTGTAATGATAGGCGTAATTCGAAACAGCAACTGACTTCGTACTACACGTTGTTTCAGTACAGTGCTTCTGTTTGAATTTGGATGCCATTTGAGTGTGTATTAAATGAACATAATTTATGATTGATCAAAAGTTTTTTCATCCAAAGCCAAATTAGTCTTATTCTACTATGTGATACCTATACTGCAGCTCGTGTTTGCAACCACAATAGCACAAATTATTTTGCACTTTCGTTACAATGATTCTTTATTAGTATTATTATTATCATAAGTATCTCTAATACAATTGCATTCAAAAACTTTTTACCTTAAAATAGAAGGGCAACTTAATAAAGTGAATCATTCTATTGCTTAGAATATTTTGTTTAGTGTAGAAGATCAGTCATATTGTATATACTTCGATATAATCTATGTTTGATAAACAGTTTTTTTAAGTATCATCTTTCAGACTTTGTTGCTTAAAACGTCTTCAAAAATATCCTTAAAAATGAAATCGTGATCAATGATCATACGTGAAAACTGATGTTGTCAATCGTACGCAGAGTAATCAAAGACTAAAAAATCTTAAATTAAATACACGGGTAACACTGTAGCATTACGTGCGTTCATGCACATAGCGACATTAAGAAACCATTCGAATTTTATGTGCTGGTTTTCCTCTCCTCGACCATGGCAGCAGCGCAGCACAGATCGAACAGCAGCGGTTTTACGTGGACACGCGAGTGCGTGAAAGTATACGTGAACCGCTCGAAAGCAGCCCGAGAAGACTCGGCGACCCATTTTTCCCGGAGCCTCTCGTACACTTACACTATATGTGTGTGTGTGCGCGCGTATAGGCTACTCGCTTCCGCCGTTTGTGTGCGCGCGCGCGAACACCTGCACCTGCTTGTATCCGCCTCATCGGACCCATTAATTTCGAGCTTGCTTATTTGTACTTTTAAATCTTCTTGCTTGAAGTGCCGATTGCTGCTCCTGCGGAGACTTTCTATAATATCTGGTGCGTCTATATAACTTACGCCTATGGTACGCACTGTCGACGAACTAAAAGTTACATACGGTACAAAATTCGCCGTAATAATTAGCGAGAGAGTGGTAAGCGACTTTTATGATCGTTTCTTTAGTTTGCCATTTTTAAGGTTAGGTTATACCAAAACTTTGAACTTTTTAATTTAATTGTTATATTTTCTCAAATTTTGCACTCATATTTTGATATAAAAAAGATAAAAATATCTAATTTTGAACAATTTTCATGAATTATTTAATGAAATATTACAAAAAATAACACTAAATAATGGTGTTACTTGCAAAAGTCTCTTGTGCACAAGGTGTTATTATAAATCTAAAATGAACAAAGTTAAATACTTCAAAATTTAAAAAAGCTTTTGAGCATTTTTTGACATAGAAAAAACTGTTTACCATCAATTTTTGTCTTTTAGTCGAAACCTTGTGCGCAAGAGTCTCTTGCAAGTAACCCCATTATTTAATGTTTTTTTGCAATATAATTCAGGTGTCTTTCTTTTCCTCATATCAAAATATGAGTACAAAATTTGAGAAAATACTACAATCAGATGAAAAAGTTGAGAAAGACAAAATATTTGGGAGAACTCCACCAAACTCGCTACGTGACAAACGCTTCCTCTCTGGCAAACTTTCCGTAAGTTAAAGACTACAAAGGCGTCGGACGCGATTATAGCGACGATCTTATATTCAACAGTCGATTGCCCGAAGTCAAACGAAATCCGTTTCCACTGTTCTGCAAAAATCTGTACCGGAGTCGTAAAAAGTAATTGACTCCAATGCAACCATACTATTTATTGCGGCATAATTTAGGATAAATAATATCATTCTCTTGAGAATCTTTTTTACGAGTTCGACTAATTGACAAAACAAAATTTAATATTCATAAAAACAAGCGTTATTATGCTAACGAATATAATAAAAGTAGCAATCCAGCGCATTGTCTCGAGCGCAAATTGAATTTCGCCTTGCGCCAGCAAACTCGCTTAAATGAAGAAAAGCTCCCGCACGATATTTATGGTTTTGCAAAAATAACTTTATCTTTTAATTTCTTTAACGCAACGATCACTTTCGCCGAGTTTTCAAAAATACGACGACGCTTAAAGCGTTTAAAATTTATGGGAAAACGAAATTCTTCAAGCATCTTTTTGACGAGCCTTATATGTAATGGGTATGGGTGCAGCAGCAGACCTATATTAAAACCAGGCTGAAAGCTAAAAATCTAGTGCACGTCCGAAATTAGACACTGCTCGTCGTTGACTTAAATGCAAATGACCAATAATTTATACGCAACGATGCACATACATGCGTGCGCCAATTAAGTCAAAAATGATAAATTAAATGTCTCGACTCAAGTCCATCCGAGCTTATCTCTCTCTCTCTCTCTCTCTCTCTCTCTCTCTCTCTTTCTCTCTCTCTCTCTCTCTCTCTCTCTCTCTCTCTCTCTCTCTCGCTCGCTCGCTCGTCAAAGCGCCGGTCACTTTCTTCACGGCGTGAAAAATCCGAGCGACGAAAAAGTGAGCAGACTTTTTGTTGCCTTCCATTTTCTTGTTTGCATAACGAAGCTGCAACAGACAAAATTCGTTTCGCACTGTTTTTCCATATTGCGTAAGCGTGGGCGAAGACACAGTCGCTCCAGCTGGAATTGATATAAGCGCCGTTGTCGGGGCGCAATTTCACGTGAATTTAAATGCATGCGCGCGACTATTTGACTTTCCCTTGAGACATGCGCTTCGCCTTGTTATCGAGGTATGTTCTTCTCTTCCGATTGTTTCGTTTGCTCTTATTATCGAGCGAAGATCGTGTAAGTGCGCTGCAGGGTGGTTCACTTTCCTTCTCCGATGCTTTATGGACGAAATTTTTCGAGGAAAAGTCTTTGTCGAAGATGCGTTGTTAATAATACCGGTTAATAATTTACACCAACCAGCGTTAAGCTCCGAAGAAAGCACGCAACTTCCACTTTCTAAGAAAACCCCGCCATATTTCAAAATGAGAGTATTCCTCACGTTCGAAACGTATGCGCGACACGCGGGTAAAAGTACCCGATAATTCGACGAATTTCAGGTCACACACAAAGAGTCTTGCATTACGCGAACAATGCGACTTTCAAAAGCGAGTCGACACCTCAATCATCCGTAATTTGCTGGTTGTGAGCAACGGCGAGCTGCAAAAAGTGAAACCCGATAGCAAATCCTGACTGCAAGTATTTCGTAACCCGATATTAAATACGCGCGCGCGCAAATCAAATTAAAACACCTCCTGATCTGTCCGCTGTAAAATCGCAATCATCGTCAATTAAGCGCGTGATCCGCTGAGAAGTGCGCTTTTTGGTTTCCATTTGCCTATAATAAAAAGCCGTACAGCGTCGGGCTCACGGTTAATTGCGCCAGCTCGGCTTTAATGCCGGAAGAAAGCCGCGCGCACGGAAGAAAGAGAGAGGAGAGGGAGAGAGAGAGAGGGATAAATCGAGGAGATTTTTCGTCGCCGCGTTATCTCGCGCGGAATGCCTGAGCCGGCTGTTTCATTGATTTTACGAGCGAGAATTCGGATCGTAAAGTTTTCGACGTGCGCCGCGAGCGGAGCTTGTAACGAGGAGGAAATCGCTCCTCGCGATTATCGGGGAGTTGTAGTAACACGTGTATGGTAGAAGCCGGTTCGGCGGTGATACAGATTTTTTTCGGTTCGCTCTGTCGAGGCAGCTTATGATTAATTATGCGGAGCGTGAAATTGAGCGTCGCGCTGAAGCCAAGTAGGCCAAAGCTCCACTTTGCGCAGACCGTGTGAGAGGTTTATCAGGTGGGCTGTTGATTTTAATCGTTTTTCCTTTGCGGTTAATGGGCGAGATTGTAAATGAGTTCAGTTAAACGCTTTGGTTTCTACATGGTAGACTTTGAACGTTTGACAACGTTTGAATTATCTAATAATGCCAACTTTTCTGTTCTTCTACAGACAGTCTGAACTGAAATTTGAATGATTTTTAACTTTACTTTATAGCCACGCGGCTTTGATTATCCTAAAATTAAATATACAAGTATTTATACTGCCGTAATATAACTACCCGATGTTTTCATGACCCTAAATAGAGTAAAAACAAATTGCAATGTTACAAGAAATTTATAGCGTAGTTGATTACTGCATCGGATTAAAGTAATTTTTAAATTTATTTCAACAAGGCGAGTGAATGCGAATGATGCATTCCATAATGACGCACAATAAATGTAATAATAAAATTATGTTTCTAGTTTATATTATTGCGTATAGTAAAACGATTCTTGGTACCTGATACCTCACTCAAAAAAATTAAATTTTATTCTCTCCACAGGGTTACGAGACGCTGAGCAAAGGCAAAAAATCGTGGAGCGTGCGCCTGGGACTGTCGCGGGCCTCGCAGTCGCCGCGCCAAGACATGGCGCAGCACCGGAGCCCGTACCACCCGGGGGCCGGTGGCGGCGCCGGTTGGGGAACTGTCAGCGGCGGCAGCGTCCTCGCACAGCAGATGATCTACGGCGAGCCATGGCTCTATGGAACAGTACGCTCGCGGGCCGCACCTGGAGGACACATGCCCCAGCTGGCCCACCATCACGGAGCGCCGGTGCTGCTCGTCTGCTCGTGTCCGGACTTCTTGAGCGGAACCGCCAGAGACCTAGGGAGCAACTGCAGGAAGTGCGGCGGACACAGACTAGCAGGACTGGCAATTGGTGGCACTTGCAGGATGCCTACGACGACCGTCAGGGCTAGGCCCAGTTTAGCAGGTACGTCTTTGTCTTGAAAATTTTACTGGACTATCGTGAGAAATTAAGTTTTATCTTTTGTGCAATGCGCGCTTGAATGCAAGTTAAATCAAGGAAACTGATTGTAAATAACGACGGTGATATTCAAAATTAAAAGATAGCTAGATAGCCAGAGCCACGCAGCGTATTGCACACGGAATGCTTTTACTATAACAATTTGATTAGTGTCTATCCATTGATTCGCGCATGTTTTCTGCGATAATAACAGCAGGCGTTGGGAGATTAATTCAAAATTAAGTGATTATGTTCTCGATTGAACTACTCCATACGTATAGGTCACCGCATAAGTCAGCATCCAATAAAGATAGTCATCACTACAAGAGAGAGAACAATTTAAAATGTTCGAACCACCCATCATCCAAAGCCACTTTGTGAATGATAATCGAGAAAACTCGCATCTCGGCGCGTACACAAAGCCGTACAAATAATCCTGTTAGCTCTTCGCGCATAAATCCATAATTAACCGTTGACCGTTCATTCATTATGAGCAGCTTGCTTGCTGCTCGCCGCTCCGCGTAACATTACAAATAACAATGAGGCGCGAGAACCCCGAAGAAAGTCTTTCATTGAATTTTCTCCGCCTCCCCATGGCGTGTATAAAGTAAATATTTATACTCCATAGCCGCAACCGCGGCAGCGCAGCCAACAAACTGTACCTATATACAACGCTGTATACGTTGGCATGACTTTCACCAAGCGCTGCAGACACAGCGGCAAGTGAGAAGAAAAGAAAAGCGCTGTATAATATCCGCATTTTGTCGCGACTCGCTGCAACTGCAATCCAATCCTAATTCTCCGCTCATATCATGTTAGTTGCGAATTTCATTCTCGGTTAAACTGTATGGAAAAGTGGTATTTTGTCAGCCTATCGCGTTCGATCGGTATACCAATATAATTCAATGCGCTGTGTGATAAGCGCTAGATCAGATTAGCGGGGAACGATAAATATTTATGGAAACATTCTTTATAAGAAAAAACTACTAATTATCATAGATAGCGTGCGAATGAGACATAAATCTGAATCTAAACGCCCCGATACGCCGATGCTAAATATGTTTGACGTAATAATCACAATGCAACAGTTTTCTCTACCCGACTGAGATACAAGCGTTCTCACCCTCGGAGAGTTCGCGCGAGATGCAATCTCAGAAACTCATAATTTCGCGAGTTCGACGATATCCTGAAACACCGGGAAATCACCGAGATCAGACATGCCCACGTCTAATCCGACGTTCCCACTGCTCGCACACAGGTATGCTCAAGCCGACAGTCGACGACCCGTACGATCTGATGCGCCGCAACCGACTGATAGAGCCACGTTCGCGAGCGCGCAGCATCTCGCCGCAGCGCCAGGCGAATCAGCGAGACGTGCGAAGTCAGAGCGTCGTCAGATGCAACCCCAAGGATCGAAGCGCTTCCAGCGGAGCCGCTGTCAAGGTGGCCACCGTCGAGCCCATGTCCAGGACTGAGTGGTTCGACTGCACCGAGGTGTCCAGTCCAAGTTCTGGACCTGGACCCGGAAGCGATCGGCTGCTGGATGATAATTCTAATCAGTCGGTACGTATACGTAACTCTACTTAATTTATCGCTCCAGAGCGTATGAAACTGGTTGACTGATTAGACCTCTTTCTTGCTAACTGAAGATATTTTTTTACATCAAACTCTTACGCTCGCGGTTAGAATTCCCAAAAAGTTTTGCGAGTAATGCTAATTCTATAACCGATTTTTCCTAAACGATCCAGACCGACCCGAAGGACAGCGACTGGACTACGAATAAGTCCTCCGCCTCCCAGGATCTGGTCCCGCTCCGTTCCCAGCCCGGTCGGATAGTCCGGGTACCGAATCACAACGTCAAGTCCAGGAGATGGCAGCCCTCGTCCTCCAGCTCGTCGTCGCTGCCGCAGTCAAAGCAGCAGCAGCAGCCGGACGAAGAGACCAGTAGCACGACGACCACGACTAGCGGCGACTCGCGTAAGAGCATCCTCGAGTGCGACGTGAACCCGTACCTCCTCCTCAAGAATCAGCAGCAGCGCAAGCAGGACGAGGACGACCTGTCGGACGATCTCTCGGACAACGCTCTAGAGCACGAGCTGCACCACTCGTCGAGCTCCAGCCACAGGTCCACCAACAACCTCTTCGACCCATCCAAGGTCAAGTCGATCGAGAGGATACCGAACCGCAGTTCCGTCGCGGCAATCGGCGGCCAGCGGATCCGCGTGTTCAACGAGCCTCGCGAGCCCAGCGACGAGGAGGACGGACAGTCCACGCTCCAGCCGAGTCTCACTAGGATACCCATCCCAAAGATATCGCCCAAGCGGCCGCCCAGACGCCTCAAGGAGGCCAAGAACGCGCTCAAGAGCATTCTCAAGAGGACCGACAAGCTGCCGCTCTTTGCTGGCGAACCCAAGCGCAAGTCCGTCCTCTTCAACGTGGACAACGTCATCCTGGCTCCCGAGAAGCCCACCGACATCTGCCTGAGGTACGTGTGCACAGAGGCTCTTCGCTTTTAATTGGGCTATTCGTTTGCTTTTATCGGGAACCATCTAACTGTTTAGGGGAATTCTCATAACTGTACAGATCGTTAGTTCCCATGAAATCATGAATATACTATACATTTATACCGCGTGTTCAACATTAATTTTTTTCTTCAATCTCTGATTATTCTCTGCAGCCCGCAGAGGAAGACGAGCAAGACGGCAATGTCTCCGACGCCAATCGACGCGAAAGCGGTTTCCGAACTCGATGCTATCGTGAACGAGGCGCCGATCGTACCAGAGGAGCTGCAGGTCGAGAGGCCGCGGTTCATCACGATACCAAACATCAAGAGCTTCAAGCAGCCGACCGGCAACAACACTTGCCAGCAGCCAGCTGTGACGCCGTGGCAGGACAGGCCGAACACACGAGAGCTACCGGAAGCCAAAATCGTGCCGCGGGTCAAGAGTATGCCGCCGATCGAGAAGATCAAAATAGACAAGTTCGTGCCGTCAAAGAAGCAGCAGCTCCAAGACCAGCACCACCAGCAGAATCGGCTCAATCAGGACCTTAACGCTCTGAATGCGCAGCAGCAGCAGCCGATGAGTGCGGAGGACAACGAGATCAAAGAGAAGAGGATCGTTGACGAAGAGAAGAGTGTCGAGGAGTCGGAGAAGAGCAAAGTCGTTCAGGCGCCGACGAGTGTCGCTCCCGCTGTTGACATCGAAACGGAAGTCGAGGCTGAGAGGATGGAAGCGAAGGAGGAGACGGCGGACGTCAAACCCATCGCCGTGGACGAAAAGGATATGATTGAGAAGTGCGAAGGTGAGTTTATTTTTTTCGTTCTGCGCTCTGCATGATACACCTAAAGACTGTGAAAAATTGCTCTTTGTTCTCCAAGAAAGCTTATAAAAGAGTCGGGTAATTTTTTTCTATAGCTATTTTTTGAACTATTAATCATGTAGCAAGTAATAATTATTATTGCCTATCAATATTTATATAGCGCGAAACAAGACTTTAGATTTTTGCGTTAAACAGTTTTTTTCTCCCAGCCATTTTTAATATTCATGATATGCAGCTGCGGCAAAAAATCAGAAAACTACACATTTCTTCGTTCCCCAGCGATACAGACGTAAAGCCCCTCTTTTTCCTTGCTGCAGGCACTAGCTTTATAAATACTTCAAGTCGGCAGTCGCTGCTCGGCTTCGATCCTTTATCGGGCGAGAAAATGAGTTTCGGAATGCTAGTTTTTTGATACGCTGCTGCATCTGCCTCCCAAAAAGTTCCTCCCGACTGGAAACGCACCGAAGCTACCAGCACGGGAGCCTCTCTTTCGAAGAAAAAAAAGAAGCGGTCGGGCGCCGCGCGCTCGCGACGACTATGCTAATTTCTGGGATAAACGAACCGTTAACTGGTATACGAGCCCGTTGTCAAGGTCTTTGGACTTTTGAAAAAGAAAAATCGCTCGCGCGCCAAGGATAGCAACTTCTTCGTCCGTCCGCTCGCGCACTGCAACAGCGGCAGATTTTATACAACTTCACTTAACGGTGAAGTATAACAGCTTTATGGCGAGTACGCGAGCATATCGCACTGCAGAATTCGTTTTCGTTTGCGCGTATTCACGCCGCGCGATCATTTTATGCGCGGGCCGGGGAGGCTTTACACGTTACGCAATGATTAAGCGTAATTAATGCGCGTGCAAGACTTATTTGAGCTCCGTAAAGGGATATAATATTCGCGGCTGATTTTACGGCCGAATGTCTCGCGGAGCAGAGTTAGTTTTGCAAACACGGCTTAACGTACTATTTAATTAGTGCTTTACGACTGGAAAAAAGTAAGACGAGAGCGGTTTTACGGTGCGTTCGTATGCACATTTAGTAAAATCCGAATCCATTTTACTACGCAGGATCACGAGTGAAAAATTTGTTAACCGATTAACGAACCCGTTAAGCGAGGCGTTATCCCGGGGAAAAATCGCTCGCTGAATCGTTTTAGCTGTTATATTCGCGGAAAATCGCCGCTCTGAAAGCGCGCGTTTGGCATGCCATTATGATTTCATCACGTCGACGAGGACGGCGCATTATGCGCGCAATTTTTACCCCGGCTCGATTTAATGCTAACTCTCGTCTCGAATATCGATCGCCAGCCGTGCGCGCACTTTCAAAGTCTCGGCGCGCTCAGCTATAGATATACACGAGAAGAAACCAGCGACAAGCTCGCAGCGAAAGTGCATTTTATCGGCGCTGCAGGCTTCCGGAAAAATCTTCCGCAGATGCAGCGATCCCCCCC
The DNA here is from genome assembly GCF_009193385.2 of Nasonia vitripennis. NCBI lineage: Eukaryota > Metazoa > Arthropoda > Insecta > Hymenoptera > Pteromalidae > Nasonia > Nasonia vitripennis. The sequence goes on from NC_045760.1 coordinate 21,858,220, forward strand.
CCCCAACTCGGAAGTCTCTCACCACATGGAGTACTCGAGTCCCCGTCGAGGTCAGGGTCAACGAGCTTGTTCCCCCCCCCCCCCCCCGGGGGGCGAAGATGCGCCGATCCGATAACGAACTACCAGCGGAGGTAGAGAGATAGAGAGAGAGAGAGAGGAACGAAATCCGCCGCGGTTTCCCTGCGCGTACACCGCGGCATAAATCTCCCGGCCACACATGAATTAACCCGTCTCTTGCACGTGTATGCGTGCCTGCAGCGAGCGATGTGCTGCAGCAGCCACCAGTGAAAACTGCCGTACCCTGCGATGGATATTTCTTGTAACGTGTATACAGTACCCGAAGGTGTGCTAGCTCGCGCGAGAAGAGGGATGCGCGCTCGGTGTTGCGCAATTTCTAATGACGGCTGCGCGGGCTTTCGTCGCTCGTTTTGTTTAGCGAGCGCGCGTGACTCAGCACGGCTTCGATCATCGATCACTCCGGCAGATTAGTCGTGTGTATCGCGAAAGGAGCAGCGCTATTTTTTTGTCCCGACAAATTGCCCGATAATCGGCAGCCATGCCGCTCCGAAAAGCAGATCAAAATTACTTCATCTCTCTTTCTCTCTCGGCGTGGAAAACTCGTTTTGCGAAAAATCATAAACATTGCGTGCACGTATATACACTCAATCAGCCGGAGGAGGCTCCATTACACGTATATCGTGGTAGGCTGCGCGCACTGTGCACACACGTCGGCGAATAGCTCTGAGGAAAGTGAGCGCGTGGGAAAAGCGCCAATCGACGCTCCACGGGACAGAGCGAGAGGGAAAAGGTCTCGGCAACGGCAAGACAATGGCGCGACTCTCCCTCTATACGGCAGCAGCTATCCTCTCCGAGGCACGTCGTACAAGGTCTGCGGCTCGATTTATCACGTCCCCTTCTAATCTCTCATTACGGCTGGTCGCGGGCGCACGCGGCTATATTTTGTTTCAGAGTGGACGAGCATCGGGAGTCCACTGCTGTAACTGATTCCGACTGGATGTCTTGCGGTGCTATAACGACTCAATTATGGACTGCGTTTTGCGTCGAGTGCGCAGGTTTATCGGCCGGAACGGACACTGCTGCTTTGTCGTGGACAGCCGGCCTGTTTAGGAATGGAAATATCGTAAATCGAGCCTTGAAAGATCGCGATCGTTATTGTCGGGGCAAGTGGATGTTCGGCTCTGAAATATTGCGGTTTCCGTTTCCAGAGCTAATAGCACGACCGAAAAAACGTTCAATCTTAAAAGTAAGAATTCGCACGTTTCGAAGCTTTTGTGTTTATACTGCTGGTGCAGTAAACGCGCGACGATAAAATGCAGAGCAAAAACTGCTGTACACCGCGTTTATACAGGCACTTGATAGCCATTAGGAATATTTATATAGAAAGTTTTTCATGGCTCTATTCAGCGCGGACGGCCATATGGCATCGGAACTTTTCCCTCATCCGCGCGCTTTCCAGGTATGATCTTTCAAACTACGCGAGCTGTTCGTTACTTCGAAATTGCTGCGTTATCCTCTCTCGTAAAGCACGGAATCGCTTTATAACGGCGGAGATCCTGGTTTCTCAAAACAGGGTTAGCTCGTGCACAGAAAACTTCGTCCTATTTATTCAGATGAATTGTCGGACATTTTTCCGACTCCAAAGTAAACTGAGAGCGCCAAGGAGCATGTACACTTGAGAAACTTTTAATTAATCATTAAAATGTGTTCTTCAACGCAGAAACATTCTCGCAGCGGCAAGCCACATCCGATTTTTCGTGCTCTCTCGGCGCGAGTTTCTCTCTCCAAGTTTCGTTTCCGTGCGGCTACATACCTGCCTGGCTTCATTTCACGCGCGCGCAATTACCATAGGCCGCGCACGTGCGTCGTCGTCGTCGCGAAGCTCTTGATAGTTTTCGCTGTAGCAGCTTCCGGTGTAAACGCACTCGACGGCGATGTTGCCGAGTTGCCAATTTAGATGCGCGGGTGTCCTTTGACGCGTTTATACACATACGCTACTGACATATAGCCCAGATAAGCGCTTTTCTACGATGAAGTTTTCTGAGCATCGCGCGCGAGATGCATCTGTTGCTAATTGTGATTTTTCAGCGTGAGTCATTGCAATGCGTATTTACCTTGGCTACTTCATAAATCATCAAACGGTTCTTTCTCTGCTGGTAATTTAACGCCATGTAATTATCCTTTTTCAGCTCTCTGTGCCGCGTTGTACGTTCATTCGCGTTTTCACTCCTTTACATGTGTATTGTTCTTATTTATTCACGCATCCTATTTGTCCCGTTGAGTCGCTACTTTTCTGTTTCGTCCACGGTTCTTTTATACCCCAAGAAAAATATCCGCTCTTATTGTTCGCTAATTATCGCCTGATCGCCGTTAGAAACTGACTGCGAGCGCGTTCTCGAAGAGATTCCAGCAACAACTTTTCAAGCCGATCGCGATCGCTTAATTTGTGTGCCGCTCTGCTTGGCGCGCTCGAAATTTCCCTCGTCGAAATCGACAGTGCGCCGGAGCAACAGAACTTTCCTACGAAATAAATTTAACTTTTTTTTTGTTTTAGTGCACTACACGCGCGCGTTTACATACCAAGCGGGGCATTGAATTCGAAATCTCTGTGCTTGGGGGATCGCGAAATAGCTGACGGGCTGCTATTGACAATATACGACTGTACATCATAATATGCGCGCAGGCATGGTTTCTTCGCGTGTGTAAAAGTGACACTCGTGCTTTTAATGATCAAAGAAACATAGACGCCGAGGCGCTTCCTCATACGTTCGCAGGCTCATTATTTTCCATTGTCAATTATAAGCGCGAGAGCGTCTAATGAAATGGAGAGATTTCTTTCACCTTATTGACACGTCCCGAACGGATTTTCTCTCGCTCGCTGTGATTTCGCTGCGTATAGCACATCCGCGCCTACGTTTCATCCGAAGCCATTGTTTCTCGAGGAATATGGGACAAAAAATTGCATACGAAATATCACGAGGATTCTCCCGCCTAATTTAACCTGATTGTCTTTTTGTATGTATTTACTTACATTTCTACGGAATAATTATACTGCCAGCGATTATTTCATGTACGACGAAGTTAGTTATACGAACGTCGCAATTAAAAATGCATTTTCAAAGTTGTACTTTCGGGCTCGTAATTTTCTTTAGAAACGATTTTGAAAAATATCGTTATACGCGTCCATTGTTTCGTTTGAAAATGTGAGGAATGAAAACAAATTGAGCAACGATGATTCCCTATACTATTGTTCCATCTGAAAGGCGTGACTGCTTCTTTTATAACTTTATGCGGCGTATACAAAGTGATGTTTACTGCCATAACCAATAGTGGAAACATTTTTTTGTGTACTCGAGAAAAAAAATAACACTACAGAGATTAAACTAAATCTCGAGTCACAACTTTCCGCTGCCACGAGATACCTCGGGTTCTCGCGAATCATCACTTGCCGTGCATGCATAGCAGAGATATGCTCGCCTAATCCACAGCAGCACACACCGACCGCACCGAAAAGAGCCGCGGAAAATTGTGAAACTCGCGATGCATTGTTCCACGAAAAAGGCGTATCTCTAATTTTTCCCCAAAGGCGCATCAATATCTCTTTCTGCCAGCTCTCCACAGGCCTCTCCATATCTCTCTCGCACAGCACTCACGCGCAGCGCAAATAACTTGCCTCTCTCGGAGATTTGAAAGTCTGCATCGCGAGCTGTGCCACTTCGAGAGATACACATACACTTGTACTACGACATGCACGTATAGAGGCGCGTATATACGTATAAAGAGTCATGCGCCGGCGCGTAGTGCTCGAGAATTTCTGGAATGCACGCAAATGACTTACGGTGAACCCGAGCGCGCGAGAGCCGCGACGCTGATTGCGTAAATCGCGAGACCGTCGTCCCTTCTTTCGCGTAGGACTATAATAGATACGCGCATGGTATACACGCGTCGACTTTTTCTTCCGTCTCTAGTCGCCAGCGCCCGCCGATTCCCATATGAAAATTCATGAGCGCGGGGAAGAAGAAGACGCCGCGCGAGAGGAGGACTTGTAACAATGAGAAAGCAGAGCGTAAAAGCAAGGGTAAATCTAATACAGTTATAGCGATTGTGCACGCTGGTATATTTGCCCGTTATTGTTTACGATTCCGTTCGTTTATTCTGCTGAATGCCGATGCCACTCTGTTCAATGTTGCGTAAAATCCGATTCGGATCCAGCTGTGTCTTTTGCGAGAAATTTAATACGTGCACGTCGTCGTGGATGATTGTTTTTGAGAAATGGTAATGGTCTTTCGTTTCATTGCGGGATAATTAAAGTATATCGAGTTAAAGTAACGATGTTTCGCATACAGATCAATTGACTCTCGAAATCCCAATGAAAAAACTACAACATTCATCATCCGCTGGTACCTAGGTAAGGTTCACGGATTTCGAGATCGAGAAGACTCTGAATCGCGCATAAGTACAGCCGCAAAAAGGAGGATGCGGTGCGGCATCGCATTATGTATATTCCCTTTCTCCCGCGAATCCGAAACTCCGCTCAACATCCGAGCCGGTGTTTCCTCTCTTTCTTGCAGTCGCCGCCGGAAGGGAAACCGCAGATCCGAAGCATTGACCGATTTACCATCCAAGGAAACCGGAGAGCGCATACCTGCACGTGTATGCACATGTATGTGCGGCGATTACGATTTCACGTGCGAATCCGAATCCGCTGTTGCTGCTGCAGTCTCTCTATCTCTACTCAAGGAAAAGGCGGAATCTTTTTTTATTTCTGCATTATAGTGTCGATATTGAAACGTGATCGAGAGTTCATTAGGCGCTGCGAAGGAATTCTTTCATCGCGTCTTTTGCGCTCGAGCTCGAACGGGCAAGAAAAAGTTTTCGTTTTCCGCGCTATAGAAAGTACAGCCCTCTTCTATCCGGCGTGTATATTATGCGTACGGTTTTGATTTTTATACGCCAAGGTCACGGTGAGTTTCCAGTCCATTGTCGAAGAAGTACTAACCACCTGATGGCTTAATGGTCCGCGCGCATTCTTTTTTTCCTTGCATGAATAGTAAATTTACATTGAATAAATCTTCGCCGCAGATAAAGAGCGTAAGGATGTAAAAGTACCGCTAGATCAGTGCTCGAGCCAGCCTGACTTTTTTTTTGAAATTCTGCTTTTACGGCCTTGCAATATGAATTTAAATTTGAAACGTGATTGAAAGTAACTTTCGCAACGTTCGAGCGCTGCATTGGTGCGAAGTCGAGAATCCGATGTTTCGTGTCAGTGCAGTGCGAGAAAAATCCTCGGTTTGTTATCGTCGAGAGGAAAAACGAAGTCAGATAATGACATGTCGATTAATCAAGTGCATCTCCGTCTCGCTGCGCCGTAGTCGTATCATTAACCCATGAAAAGTGCATAACGCGTCGTCGTTGGGGCTTGGGGCGTTTCGACGACTGCCATCTCTTTCTCTCTCGCATTATTATGATCATCCGCCAAAGGTCTATAATCGCTTTCGGAACGCGCGGCTTTGCGTCATCGGCGCACTTACTCTATACAGAGCTGGCTTTTATATATACAAAAAGAAAGAGCGCAGCAATGACCCAGAAACTTTCGAGAGTTGGTCCGACGCGCTGAGGCAATTAATGCTCAGAGATCGATGTATATCGATCGGATGTATATACATCTATGATTAATTGGTGACCAGAGCCTTGGATCTTGTTTCCTCTCTTTGTATACTTTGAAGAGATGAGGAATTATTTGAAATGCCTTCGGGCGATCGAAGATGCGAATGCTACTGCGAGATGTTTGCGTGACCTAAAAATAGTCGCGAGTCGTATTGTCCTCCACTCGTACTGCGTCGCGCGTCGCGGTCGTTAAAGCTGCTAGCTTGCGATTAGTTCCGGATATAAAGAGAGAAAAGTCATCCGAATTGATTGCGTTCATTATTATTCAGAGTCTTTCGAGTATAATTCGTGTAATATCGGACTCGCGAGCTACTAAAGTTGCGAAAAATGGCCAATCATTGTTATGCTATTTCCTCACTCTCTGCACTCATTTTCAATCAAATTTAGCAAATTCGATTCGTATGCGAGAGAGCAATCCAACTCTATTAGCGTCAATGTATTCGCAACTGACCATACTTGCGCGTATGAGCAGTCGCAAAATGTCTCCTGCGCAATCGGTTTTCCCGAAACGTCAACACCTGTCGAGATTTAATCAACTACCTGCCAAAAACGAGATCCTTCCAGTTTCAAGCGTTTCTACAATTTCACATTTCCCGTTTCGAAAAATCGTACGCGGATGCATCGAACGCTTTAATATTGGCATATTCGACAAACAAAATATTATCTTATCGCTATCCTCAAAATGTTCCTATACCAACGCTGCACTTTCCACTCTCTAATTTCTCTCAATTTCGCATAAATCATACTACTTACCGCTCGAATTCGCCTTTTAGTTTAAGTGTTCAATAAAAGCAAAAAACTTCTTAAACACGCTACATCTATTCATCGTCGAGCGGGACGAGCCTTCGCGAGCAACCCCGGCATTTACAGTCAGAAAATCTCAGAAAAATCGGTAGCATCAGCGCCGCGCGCGAATTAAATCACGGCATCCCGACTCTCCACGCTCACATCCATTCCCCGCCTCATCCCCGTCTATTTCTTGTCTAGCTGGAAATGAGCGGCCAGTGCAGGAACAAAATTCCACGTTATTTCCACGGATAATTTCACGGTGCAGGCCGCCGGCGTCGTCTCGAGATTATCGCGCTCTTCATGGGAACGGAGACCGATTCGCCTCGCTCGCGCGCTCGGAGGAGAAAAAGTGTCGCAGCGCATCATCGCTTAGGAGAAAAACGGTATTTTATCTCTCTCTGGTTCTTTGGCTCTACCCCACTCCCTCCGGAACAATCGTGTCCGACTCTCTCGAGCGTATATACCCACGTAGGAAGTGACTCCGAAATTCCAATTAACGCCGTTTCTAATCCGGTGACTCGTGGCCGATGTCGAGCCTTTCTTGCGCTAGCTACCTTATGCAGGTAAACTTTTTTGTGCGGATGTGAGGACCGCTGGTTTTTGAATTGATTATTTTCTGCTGGGTCGAGAAGAAAATTGATTTTTTTTGATTGACGTTTCACGAAGGAAATGCAGGTTTCCCTGATTTCAAAGTATGTGTATCTATTTATAGACGCAGCCGCTGAAATGATTTTAAAATGTATAATTATGTTGTCCAACCTGTTGAAATAGTGTTTGATGCGCCGTATCTATGGATGTATCGGTGTTCGGGAAGGGTCTGACTATATATTGACGCTGCAACTTGTTAACGCACAACGTATCGAATTACATTTGGTTAAAAAGAAAATGCATTAATAATTATGCAGATATCGACAATCTCGATGTATATCTAAAACGACTCTTTGTAGAGATAAAATATGGTTTGATGTTTTTTTTTTGGAAGATATGGCGTGGTAATCTTGTTTCTATGGCTGAAGGAATGAGGGCTTTTACAAATGCTGCAGTGAAAGTAGAATTAATTAATAAATACAGCAAGGTTAATCCTATGCATATGTACGATATATGTCACTATCTATTCTTAAGTTTGTACACGCGGCTTTCACTTTAAAATCCAACGACGTAATAAAGTAATAAAACAAATGTAGTTGTTTGTGCACCGCCAGCCTTGATAAAATATGGCTGGCGGCAGTAGCGTAAACCGATATAATGCATTTTTTGCAATATTGAGCTCCGGCGTATTTTTATCGTGCGCGTATAGTTTGCCAATGATCGATAGAGTCGCTTTCTATTGAAAACGCTGAGTCTGAAACCAGGTGGATTTTTGCCACTGCATCCATACATAATGAAACTGATCAAACGTCGTTTTACATGGCAATCGGTGGACGGATGACTTTTGTGTTTCTCAAGTCTCCGAGCAACTGCTCACAGTTACTCGGCAAATACTTAGACTATGAAACGAAGAACCGATTCTTTACACCGATCAAACAAATGAGCATTATCGCGCTTTTCCGAATGAAAAAAATATTCAAAACTGAGACACGGATTCGGATCTCGAGTGCAGTAACATTTTCACGCGCTGCATATGTATAGACGTGTAATTGAAACAACGCGAGTTCGATGTACGTGGAATATTCTGTAAGCAAGTTTATGTACTATAAAATAAACCTCCTCTTGATGTTATACGAACTCTTGCGAAGCCGTACACCTTTCCGCGCTTCTTGAATTATTTATCGATCCCAGCGATCGACAGCAGCACAACAGCGCAGTACATTATATTACCGATGCATACATATAGATCCCTTTCACTTATACCGCCAGATTAAATCGCGCATATTGATCTTATTATCGTATACAAGACGACTTTCTTAAGAATCCTCTCGAATTTTAATCGCACGTTCATGCACGTTAGGATAATTTTGCGGCATAAATGAATGCTTTGCTGGTAGGAGTGACTTCGCTTTATTCATTTTATAGGCAAAATCATCATTTTACATAGTTAAAATATAACTATAGTCTTAACAATTCATTTTTCATAATATACTGGGCAAAAATTACCTTATTAATGGATTCTATACATATCATTGTCATTATAGTCGAAACAGCACAATTTTCGAAATGCACGATTAATTTCAGATTACCTTTTCATTACAGGCGTTAGTGTCCCAAAGATATCGACAACAGGCACAACGTGTCTGACGCGGAGTCAGAGCGAACGATCAACTGCAAGGCCGGAAATGTCGGCGGCGGACGTCAACTTCGTCGACACGATGAGGCTGAGCCTCTGCCGAAGATCTAAGGATGAAGACGTGGCCGCGATAAATGCAGCTGGGCCCGAACAGGGTAGACGCAAGATGAGCTTTGAGGAGGCAAGGGGAAGGGTGGCTCTGAAGGTATGTCTTTCTTCTATTTTTCTCGGATGAGTATATCAATCAGCAATAAGGAAGTTGAGAGTAATTTGAAATTAGTTTCAATTACTGGGATCGCGAAATGGACAAGACACATTAATTTATCTTTGCGCCCGAGTTTAATTCAAGAAATTAGCTTTCTACTGAGTTTTTATTGCATGGTTTGCTATCTGCGGTAGTGAATGAAGTATCATTATTTTGATACAATTAAAATAGTTTTACTGTTCATGCATCAGGACGCGATTGGACTTTATCAGCTTTAGCATAAAATGTACATACTGCCGCTACGTACGTAAAGATTGCGTCAAAACAAAGTTGGACAAGTCTGTACACTTAGTTTTCTGTTACTTTTCATACGATTTTCCATATTCAGTATATCCTGCATGATATTCGATGTAAGAATTCCACATGCTCGTGAAGGCTGAGTCGAAACGTTTCACCATGTATTCATTAATTGAAAGCATTTTTTTAAATGCCGCATTCCTATAACTTTTGAAAATATTGATATGGTTATAATATTAATGCTCCAAAACGGGAATCAAAGATGATCGAGTCAAGCCTAATGGGCGCACGTATCGAGGAGGAGAGCGAGAGCAAGGAAGTGAGGGACGATCAGGGGAGCGAAAAGAAGAGTATAATTAATGAGACGTCAGCGGCCGTGATCAGGCAGCCGAGCACCGAAGAGGAGCAGTTCAGGAGGACGCGACCGACCAGCTGGTCTCCGCCACCTGTCGAGGCAAAAAGCAGTCCACAGCAGCAGCAGCAGCAACAGAACAACGTCTTCAAGATAACCGTGACCCCAAGATCGGCGCCGGCGTCTATCATGGTTCACAGACTTCAGGTTTGTTTTTTCTTTCCGACAAAGTTAGTTTTGCTTTTATTTCGCTTCTCAGTAAGATAGCTCGTACAGGATATTAGCTGTACTGAGATGAATTTCGATTCGTCTTTTTACACAGAAGGCTATGATAAATGACTTGTATGTGCTGTAGCAGCTATCGTTATTATTGAATTTTGTACTTCAATCGCATTCATCAAATGAGGTATGATTCTGGAAAAAAATGAATGCAAATATTTTTCTGTACAGGTCGGTTCGAGCACGCCATTAAAGGGATCGCGGGGAACGTCGATCATCATCAACAGCGATCAGCAGTCTCCCAGAAGCACCACCGAAAGCACTTCAGACTCGGACAACAAAGTGACCATAAGCGTGGGCGGCGAGAACACCATCTGTAACCCAACGGTCATTTCGGTGAACAGCAACATGCTCGACAGTCCTCCGATCCTCAACCAAACCTCTGGAGATGAGAAACGAACTCTCGTGATCCTCGACAACTACCGTTCCAACATAGTCATCGGTGGCGAACGACAAGATGTGCCAAAGCCGCAACACCTGTCACCAGTGGTATTGCAGCAGGACGTGAACGCGAACGAAACGTTGAAATCCCAAAGCAAGCCAATAGAGATCAGGCCGAGGCCGAAGTTCAAGGAGACCGACGAGTCGCCCGATAGTTCTCCAAACTGGAAGCAGATCGTCGACGCGCCCAAGTCCTCGGATATCTCGAAGGAGGAAATGATATCGAAGCTGCTGGAGGACTCTCTTCGAAAGGCTCGCGAGAACGGCGAGATTCTCGACGAGAGCAGTGGCGAAGCCATACTCAAGATTCTCAAGCAAAGCCTACTCAAGAGCTCTGAGCCCGAGCCGGGATACTTCAGGCCGTCTTGCAGTCTGAACTCAAGCGCGCTGGACGGTGAACTCATTGCCACGAACATGTTCCTCGAGGAGAATGCGTACGAGGTGATCAAGGAGCCGATCTACGAAGAGATCCCGGACGAGCCGCCGCCGCTGCCACTGAGTCCGCCGCCAACAGAGGACTACTTGAAGGGCAGGATATTCTTCGGGGACGAATACAGAGGTGAGTTTTCGCAACGGTACACAATATTATAGATGCTTGATTTTATAGCGCAATTTCAAAACTGATCGCGAGGTTTATCCTTTTCTTCGCAGACTTGAACAGCAGCATAGTCACACCACTGGACGGATACTACAAGCCTTTGACCGCCCACTCCAACCAGTACCTCGAATACTCATATCTCTCGAAAAGCCCCGACGAGCAGCTGTTCAAGAAGAGCTCGACCTCTTCCATCGCCGATCACAAGGACAACCTGTCCAGCAAGTTCGAGCTTCTGAACTTCATCATGGACTCGAAGGAGCGCACCCGTGTCGGTAACGTCGCCCTGGACCAAGAGGAGGAAGTCGACGAGGTGGAAGAGGAGGAGGAGGAGGAGGAAGATGAAGAGGAGGACCCGGAACGTGACCTCGAGGCCCTCTACGAACAGAAGGAGACGAGCCTGGGAGATCTGAGCTCCAAGAGCTCGCAGATATCGAACGTGTCCGACAGTAGCGAGGAGTGCAACATCATCCTCGCTAACTCGCCGGAAGCTCTAAAGGTAGTACGCGCACAAGGGGGATCCTTTCTCATTGCGCGAGTCTATAATTACTCGCGCGTGCTCGATATCGCGTTATTAATATTCTCCAGATGCAGCGCTGCATCAATAACGATAACTATGTTTTCAGACCCGCACGGTGGACATCGAGCGTACGGACAGCGGCGTAGGCTCGGAGAGCAGTCAGGCGAGCAGCGGCCGAGGCGGCGGGATCAGCAGGCGCTGGCGCGCCGGAAACGCCGCGAGCACCGGCAGCGGCGTCGCCCACGGTGCTGTCGGCGCCGGTGTCAAAGGCTCCGCCGGCAACGGTGCTATAACGTCGCCCGGCGCCGCCTGCGCTCCCCACAAGCCCAGCGACATCAAGCACTGCGAGGACTGCGAGCAGTGCATCGAGCTGCCTCTCATAATCGACAGGTGATCAATTGCTGTCCATTGTTTCGCTCTAGTCGGCGGGCGTCTCTTCGACAATGGAGCACGATTCATTAAATGCGCTTTCTCACTCGAAGGCATTTCTCGTGACTAGAAGCTCCACCGGCTTATTCTTAAAACGAATTTTTTTCCTCGCGGGCAACGCGGATTAGATGGGAAAGTGACTTGGTCGATGGTACTTTTTAATGGAAAATCAAGCGCGCGAGAGTTATTTCAACGCTTGATCTAATAGGCTTTCAGGATATCCTCGTATGGAAATTAGTTGATGCAGTAATAGATCATGGGCCGCAAAGAGACCGAAATGTTGATTTTGCCGGTCGGCGGCAAATCCTCCTTATCCGCAACGTGTCGCGAGTTAGTGTCTTTATCGGCGCATAAATTAGAAAATCCATCAAGTCCAAACTCGTTTCTTATGCGTCCTTACTCGCGCTTCGATTGTTTTACTCATCCAGCATCAGTGGATCGAGTTGGTATTTTCGCGAGAAATCACTGTTGATGATTATCGAGCGCTAAGTAACCGCAAATTAAGGGCACTTTATACTCCCGGCGCGGAGAGCTAGCCTCGTTCCTTTTTCGTCAGCGAGTGACTGCTGCTCGGGATGTATGCAAATGAGGACGCAAAACCAGACAACGCGAGCTTCGAGGCTGTAGTCTTTTTTGAACCGCTACCGCTCGAGGGCAATCTGCAGGAGGAGGGAAAGAGCGCGAAAGAGGAAGGTGATCCCGGTAGCGGGAGTGGTTTGAATTTCGTTTCAGAGTTTCATGGGAACTGCGTGAATTTTAGTGAACCATTGCACCTGCGACATGGTAAAAGATTGTACTATCGTTTTTCATTCGCGAGCAGTTTTTTTCCTTATCAAAATCGAATCAGCGGCCAAAAAGATAAGATTATAGGCAACTAGCGCTACTGCAAAAATGTCAGCGCTAATAACTCTAATAACGATTAACCGCTGCCGATTTTCAACTGGAGAAATTACGTTCGTGCTTTTTGACGGAAAGCTCTACTATCAGATTGTCATAACAGAGAACACGGTTTTCAATCTGGCGACTATACGTTGTACAACCAAGACTAATCTCGACATCAATCGTCGCCGATACTTGCGACGACTTGCAACGCCGTTAAAATCGGCCCTGCATGGAACCATAAGACTCTCGCGCGCGCAGGCAAGAGAGAAAAGGCGCAGCAGCGCTATCAGAAGCCAAAGCCCAGCGAAGCGGAGCGCTCGCGATTTTCTCCGTGGCCGATATCGATCAATCGCTCGGATAGATCTCGCGATTATGCGGCTTCTCTCATTATCCGCGCGTCGGACCTCCCGTTACGAGAGCCATTTTCAGCGGCGGATCGCCTGGAGCTTTTACGTGTCCGCATGTGGCGTAGAAAGGCACGTCCCAGTGCACTGGATCTGATTTCCGATTCAGTAGGCAAAATGCACGCACGCGACAAGTGGCCAGACACGTCCCTCTGGCAATGCGCTGATGGTATTCTGCTCGAACTTTCACTCGCTATCAATTCTCGCGAGAACGAGCGCATGTGTGCGCACGTGTGTACGTGCGTGTAGAGCGAGGCGAAAGCTGTTATTGCACGCTATTTTCAAGGATTTTGTTCCTTCTTTTATGTCCTCGACTTCTTCCTCTCGCGAGCCGCGACGATGCTCTTTCTCCCGATGCTAATGGCGGTTTGTGCACTATACTCGCTGATCCGCAAACCTCTTTTATTGGAGGGATTCCTTGAGTTCCTCCGTAAAAAAATTAGCGATTCAAATCGTCTCTTCATTGGCCGCGGAATGCTTGGTAATGATGACTGGCCGAATATAATCGTTTCGTTAATAATAAACATACGACGGCACTCGGCAGCAAAAGAACATACGATAACGTCGTGTAGACAGAAGTTATCGCAACTTTCACACGAAATACAGAATCCGCCAGCAAGAGTTTCACGTTCATACCCGATGCGGCTAAAGAAGCAGATTAGCATAAGATTCCTACATCCCCGAGCGTGTAATCCCATAAATTCCGCGCGTCATGCAATATCAGCGCGTTCGATCGTGCGGTAGACGTGCGCTGCGGTCGCAAAAACTATTTGTTACTTACCGCACGGCAGAGGTATAAGCCAACGATCGACCTTACCGATAAAGTATACGTACAAAGCGCGCGCTAAAATCCACAAACATGCCAACTCGTGCTGATTTTCTTTCTTTTCGCCCGTGTCTGCAGTGGCTGCTTGGTGTACTCGCCGCTGGTGTGTCGGAAGTGCGGCAAAAAACGCTCCGAGCGCAAGGAGATCATCACGGAAATAGTCGAGACGGAGCAAAAGTACGGCCGCGATCTGCAGATCATCCTCGACGAGTTTCATCGGCCGATGCTCAGGGCTGGCTTACTCACCCAGGAACAGCTCTCCGCGATCTTCCTCAACGTAGAGGAGCTGCTCGAGCACAATCAGATACTCGCCGAGAAACTCAAGGATGCAGTTGACATCGCTCAGGTGATTATGGTGGACTGATATACTTCTTTCATTTTTATTCTTTGCTTTTTTCTTGAAAGTGTAAATTGATGATAAAAGTATGGAAATTCGAATCGCTTCCTGCGCTTGTTCCGATTCGGACGATTTTGGTTCTTGAATGAATAAAAATTTCCCTCTTGATGGGTCGTCAAACAACATTTGAAATCGTTCATTTACAAGCAGGAATCTGGTGATGAGGATCTGGTAACGGTTGATCTGGGAAAGATCTTCCTCGAGGCGGAGAGAATGCTGCACGCTTTCGAAAGCTACTGTACTCGGCAGGGAGGCGCGAGTCTTCTACTGCAGAATCTCGAAAAGGAAAAGGAACTGCTGAGGATATTCCTCAAAGTCTCGCAGATGGAGAACACCGTTCTGCGTAGAATGAATCTTAATTCTTTTCTGATGGTATGTTCTGCATTTCCCGTAATATCTATACGATAAGTCGCTCGATTCGAAATGAACATCAGGAATAACTCAACGCGATTCTTGCTGCACAGGTTCCGGTACAGAGGGTCACGAAGTATCCGCTTCTTCTGGCGCGTCTCTTAAAAGCGACGCCCTCGGGAAGGCCGGAGATGCAAGAACTGAAGAAAAGACTCAAACAAGCGCAGACGAATATAGAGCTGCATTTGGAGCATATGAACGCTGTAAGTATACATATAACTGCTATCGGCCCGTTGACCATTCAGACAAGTTGACTGGCTTGTTACTAACACTTGTCAATGTGCCTCTAACAGGAGGCCAAAGATATCACGTCGACGAAACTCTGGCGGCGAATTTCGATTATACAGAATGGTAGAAGATCGACCGGCGAGCAAGATATGGTTAACATTAAGTTACGAAAGGTCCGTTGTTTTTGCTATTATTTTGAAATTTTACACGCACGAAATGTGGGCATACTCGACGTTCTTAAACATCTTGCAGATGGCTGTGGAAGTACTCGAGTGGGCACACGAGGATTCGAGGTTCGTGTTGGAGGGTCGACTTTTGGTCGCCCAACCGACCGACAACAATTGGAGACGAGGAAGAACCGTCAAACTCGCTCCCGTTACTGCGATGCTGGTCACCAACGGCAAGGTACATCAAGTCGAACGCATTTTTTCCGACGCATTTCGATACTTAATTTCGTTTCTTTTATTAATCATCTTGTCGACCAAACAATGATTACAGCCGAACAAAGAATTCCTTGATTTCTCCGACGACTCTCTCTTTCCGAGGCAAATAGGCATCAAAGATGCCACTCTACTTCTTGTCAAGGAAAAATTGGGACGGTACTCGTTATTAAGAGTGAGTGAATTTCTTTACTACATTTAGTCCTATACTATACATTTAATTGACATAGTTTTTATTTCACATTTATTTCAAACCTACGTGAATTCGCGATCATTTCAGGAACCACTCTATCTCGATAAGTGTATCGTGTGCTGTGAGACGGACCTCGAGGATTACTTTGAGATTCAAGAGTTGTCCTCCAAGGAGACGTTCATCTTTAAGGTACCGTATCGATGATCATGTCAATCGCTCGTACTTTCGTACAATGCAATATCGTTGATTCGATGAACGCCAACTTTTCAGGCTGAAGACGGCGCCAGGACGAAACGCTGGTGTCGAACCCTGCAGGCCCACGCGCAGTCATTGGGAGCCTGGCGACGGCGTCGCGGCGCCCTGCCCAACATCATGATTTGCGGAGTGGCGCGGAACTGAGTGATTCTCCGGACAAGTGCTGATCCAAGAGAGAGAGAGAGAGAGAGAGAGAGAGAGAGAGAAAGAGAGAGAGAGAGAGAGAGAAAGAGAGAGAGAGAGAAAACTATAGTGCGTCGCAGAAACGGGAGTTTCCTACGTAACTGTATATCGAGATAATGTAACGAGAGACAAACGATTTATACTTACGACGAACGCGAAATTGTATGTCGTGTCGCAAGTGATTCCTAACTTTAAACAATGCGTTTTACGATGAAATTAGTGAGACGCGAATAATATGCTTTGTTTTTTTTTGTTTGTTCACATAAAGTGCATAATGAATTATTGCTATACTGTTTTTGCGCAATCAGTCGTATGCATTATAATTATATACATAGAATGTTACATATAATAAGTACTTCCCCTTTCCGTTCTCTACTCCTAAGTAACACTAATATTCCTTTCGTTTAGATTAACCAATATTTGAATGTGAATTTCTTGTATTTTTCTCGAGACACGATCAGTAGCTGTGATATCGACCCGGTGTATTGGGATATATTATGTATACATAAATGATAATATATTATATGATATAAATTTTAACTTTTTCTCGCTGAAGTAGTTATGCGCATTTCCTTTACATTTTCTTTCTTTTTAATGATTTTAAACGTCAAACGCTGACATTGTATGAAATGTAAAATGTGCAACGATTTATTGTACATTATAATATAGTTACAGCCATTTGTATATACCTTTTATGCACGTGTAAAAACCTCTATCAAGACATTATATAATACATGCGGCATACAAGATTAAGATTAGAGAAAAATAGTATATTGTGCAACTAGGTGGGGGGGGGGGAAGGGCGATTTCTAACGAGGGTGAGATTTGAGTACGAGTTGGAGTCGAGGGCACCGAAAGCGCCCGAGACGGAGACGAGTGCTCAAATTTCACCCGAGGTAGAAATGGCCCTCCCCCCCTTGTTGCACACTGTACTTTTTTTGACAAGTGCCTGTAAAGACCCGTGTTCATGCATATAGAATGAATGGTAAGTTGCGCATTTTGAGTCGTAAACCACTCTCTTTCAAAAAATATCAAAATTTTTCAAAAATTTTCAAAAATTTGATTATTTTTGAGTGTTTATGAGTAGCGGGAGGGAATAGCCATTCTCTCCCGCTGCAACGGGAGGGAATGATTCCCTCCCGCACGCTCGAAATGAGCAGCTTGCCATTCACTTTAGAGGCATGGAAACGGGCCTTTTTCATGCACGTGTTAAGAAAAATTAATTTTTATATTATTAATAAACACCGAGAAAAGCTTCTTGATTTGATGTATAATGTATAAAAGAAAACTATTATAACTAATGCGCGTTAAGTGCAACGACAAATATTACTTACAAATGATGTATAATAATAAAATGTATAATATTTAATAGGATTGTTTGCATTTCAATTTATATTTACTTATCAACCATGAGATTAATCTTTCGTTTCAAAATCTTCATGTTGATAGAAAATAATAACAAATACTGTACTCTAAAATTAACGCACCCTGGTAGAAACGGAATCCAAGTTATTTGGAAGTTCTGAGGTTGCCAATCTAAGAACTTAGAGTTTTCTTTGTCAGTTTTTGTTACAAGATATAACGCTTATTATCTTAATTCTTTGTCAGTTTTTAGATCGAGTACACATGCAACGTTTGCGGGTTAAATTTCCACGAGGGGTGCCTAGTCAGATTTGCACAAGCTAAGAGTTTAAAATCGTGCTGCGTCAGAACACGTGACGATCTTTTGTCGCGTGGCGAGGCTTGGAAAGACAAGATTATTGGCAGCAGTATTACTAGAGCGACTTTCTTTGATAACGATAGAGATCTCGAGACTGACTCGATTCTAGATATCAGCGACCTTGATAAGAGCAGCAATAGTACTGTAATCTCGCACGGGCCGAACGACCCTTCCTGTTCGGACGCTGGTTATTCGACGAGACGCCACCTACTTAACTGCCAAATATGTCGCTTCCTTCAAACCGGGCACGTTTATCATTTGACGATAAAGTTGCTCAGGTTTTTTGTTCGGTCAATGAAAGCAACAATGCTACGAGCGCGTTAACGACTAGTGTTGATACGACTTTGAGCAAAGTAGAGGAACAGGGAAAAGCTATTCAATCGCTTTACGCTGAAAATGAACAATTGCGCGGTGAGGTTTACAATCGTTGGAGCTACTGCTAGGGCTCGGGGATTGTCAAATCATGCGTTCAAGATCAGCGTGAGTGACAATAGACAGTGGCTCAGACTTTTCATCTTTGCGAAAAGTCACGTTTCCGTCGCGAATCCATACATACTTATAGCCGACTGCATTTGCCCGACTTTTCGCCGCTAATCGCAAATTATGCACAAAAGACGAGGTCACTTTGTGGATCGCAATCTAAGCGCCCTCAGCATTTTGAAAAAGGTCGGAAAGTTTAAGATTCCCAAAAGATCGTTTATTTCACAGAACTTCACGGACGCAGATTGATTTGAATTGCACAATAAAGGAAATCTTATGGCTTTGCTGATTTTGAGTATTAATCGAAGAGGCCTTATGCTTGACTTCGCGTACATCAAAGACGTCAGGAAGATCATTCTTAAGATCTAATACCGTAAGGAGTGCTTCGGTTATAGTGCCTATAGAATGTTCGCAGGAACTCGGTATTCCCACGACCTTCAGTTCTGGGTTGAGATGGAGCTCTGCGCTAGTCGTCCCTTTAACTGGAGTAGATAAACAACGCGGATACGGGCGCCCCCACCACACCACCCTCAGCACACCTGCGCAGGTGAGAATCCATAAAGAAGGTCACTGCAGGGTACCCGGGAGGCTCGTTGGGGCTCAGGGAGGTAAACTCCGGTGCTCCAGGAGTCCACGCTCAAGGTCGAGTCAATGCGTGGAATATTCTAGTCAGACTGACGTCACCGGCCGACGTGCAACTCGTCGCATCTTTTCGTCGACTCGTGATAGAGTAAAATGGCAGGATTTAGAGGCAGCATTCAACGATCTATGAGATCAGGAGTGATTACAAACTTGAAACAGTTAGATATAGCAGCATTTATGAAAGACTCTCAAGTTTTATTTCAAAGCCGAATCAAGACTGCTCTTAAGAAAGAGACTGCTGTGAAAGTGTATACTATATTGGCAGCTGAATACGTCATCACCAAAGCAGACAAAGAAATTACGGAGATAAAATATTTCAACACAAAGGCTGAAGCTATATTTCAAAATACCAATCTCAAACAGTGGTTTAGTTTGAATGTTCAGCAGCCTATATATCCAGCGAGATATGGACGAATTCCAGGAACGTGGCTCAGGATGGACACTTCGAGCAATTTTTAATCTATGTGTGCACATTAATAAATATAATGTATTGAGAGGTAGTTCATATGTAGAACTACCATACGCAATAAAAAGGAAAGAAGCTTGTGTCAACGTGAAGAATTTCGATGACGCCTGTTTCAAATGGGCTATTCTTTCAGCATTACATTCAGCAAAGAAAAGTTCTGATAGGGTATCATCATATAAAGCTTATGAAAACGACCCGATTTTCAAAGATCTACAATACCCTGTGCAGCCAAAACATATAACTAAGTTTGAAAAACAAAGTGGTATTTCGGTTAATGTTTACACTTAAAAAAAAAAAATGGAGGAGCATTCAAACGTTGTAGCAACGCACTTGACATCATGTAAAAAAGAAACTCATATTAACCTTTTACTGGCACGTTATTATGCAGATGCAAAAGAGGAGGTTGATGACAATCTTATAGTTTATCTTTACGTTTGGATTAAGGAATTGTCTCGCTTAGTATCCAGACAATTATCAAGACAACACGTTAAACTACACATCTGTAATCGATGCTTACATTATTTCCGAACTGAATCACAATTACAGGCATATGAATGTGATTGCTCACTACTAAATAAATGTCGAGTAAACTTGCCAAATACCAAAAATTCGATTCTGCAATTTAAAAATTTCAATAACAAAGAAAAAGTACCATTCGCAGTTTACGCTGATTTCGAATGTATCCTCAAAGATATAAAAGATGGAAATGCTTATCAGCAGCATGAAGCTTATAGCATAGGATGTTATATGAAATGCAGTTACGATAATTCACTCTCGTATTATCGTAGCTATAGAGGACCTAATCCTGCAAAATGGTTTGTCGACGACCTTTTACAACTTGCTGAAAACATTGAAACAGTATTTTGGTGCCCCATACCTATTGAGACATTGACTTGGGAGCAAGAGCAGTCTTTCCAGCGAGCTACATCTTGTCATATTTGTGAGAAAGTTCTGGAGCTTGATAGAGTACTTGATCACTGCCATCGCACTGGAAGGTAATATTTTCACGTAATAATAACAAAAATAGCGCCCCGATGACAAGTACTATACTTAAATGTGTTTCAGATATCGAGGAGCAGCCCATGAGAAGTGTAACTTGAACTATCAAGATTCTCGCTCTGTTCCAGTGATCTTCCGCAACCTGACTGGATATGATTCACACTTTTTAATTAGAGATATTGCTCAATGTATACCTGGTAGAGTCAACCAACTATCTATAAATAAGGAGAAATTTATATCATTTACGAAACACATTGATGGTAGTGATGTCAATTTCAAATTTATCGACTCTTTTTGATTTATGGCATCGTCACTAGACAAGTTGCCATCTTACCTCGAAGATGTGAATATCCTCAAGCAAGAGTTTAACAAAGATAACCAGCTGACTAAAGAGAAATATCAATTGCTAAGGAGAAAAGGCGTTTTCCCTTACGATTATGTGGATTCATTGGAAAAACTCAATGTTTCCGAGCTACCGCCAAAAGATGCATTCTACAATAAATTAAACAACTGTCACATTTCAGATGAAGATTATAAACATGCACAAAATATTTGGAATAAATTCAATATTTCAAACTTGGGTCAATATTCAGACCTCTATTTGAAAACAGATGTACTGCTGCTAGCTGAAGTTTTTGAAAATTTTCGCACCAGCTGTCTGAAAGCATACAGATTAGATCCAGCACACTATTATACAGCACAAGGCTTAACTTGGGACGTAATACTCAAATATACAAATATTGAACTAGAGCTACTCACTGACATTGACAAAGTAATGTTCATTGAGCGTGGAATAAGAGGAGGAATAAGTCAATGCTGTAACCGCTATTCTCGAGCGAATAACATTTACATGGATACCGACTATGATGCTGATGAATATTCCAAATATTTAATTTATTATGATGTTAATAATCTGTATGGATGGACAATGCAACAATCACTACCATATAGAGGCTTTAAGTGGATGACAGAGACAGCAATCAGTCAAACCGACTTTTCCAGCGTAGATGATGATTCAGCAATTGGCTACATTCTTGAAGTGAACTAGGAGTATCCAGTGCAGCTTCACGACGATCATAGAGACTTGCCTCTATGTTCTTAGCATATAAAGCCACCAGGTTCAACGTACTCGAAGCTCATGACGACTTTACACTCTAAAGAGCGATATGTTTTGCATTATCGAAATTTAAAGCAAGCTCTGGGAATGGATTGCAACTTCAACGAATACATAGAGTCTTACAGTTTAATCAGAGGCCATGGCTAAAAGCGTATATAGATTTGAATACTAGCATGAGAAAAAAAGCAAAAAATGAATTTGAAAAAAATTTTAAAAGTTAATGAATAATGCAGTATTTGGCAAAACTATGGAAAACGTGAGAAAGCGAGTTGACCTGAAAATAGTTACCAAATGGGACGGCCGGTACGGTACTGAAGCTCTTAGTAGTCAACCTAATTTTCACAGTCGCATCATACTAGATGAAAATTTGTCAATTATAGAACTGACTAAAACTGAAGTTAATATGGATAAACTTATTTATGTTGGATTCTGTGTACTTGATTTATCAAAAACGTTAGTATATAGCTTTCACTATGATTATATGAAAAAGCAGTTCGGCGATGATTGTAAGCTGCTGTATACAAACACGGATAGTTTAATATACGAATTACGTAATATAGATATATATGAAGTTATGAAGCGGGATATTGAACATTTTGACACTTCGGACTATTCGGAGAACAATACCTTTGGAATGCCACTGGCAAACAAGAAAGTAGTTGGCTTAATGAAATATGAGTGCAACGGACGCATAATGACTGAATTTGTTAGTTTGTGCAGTAAAATGTACAGTATTCGAGTGGAAGGTCAGGACAAGGTGAAAAAAGTAAAAGGCGTGAAATCTGCTGTAGTACAAAATTCAATAACTTTTGACGATAACATACAGTGTTTACAGAACATGTCTACGCAGTCTCGTGAATAATGCATTATTCGTTCTCACACGCATAATGTATTTAGTGAAAAACAAGTAAAATTAACTTTAAGTCCACACGATGATAAAAGGTACTTGCTACGAGGTGAAACTGATACTTTACCTTGGGGCCATTATAAGATTATGCAGACAGATTAAGAATAAATTGTATATAATGTTAGAATAAAAAGACAATTTGTAAACATTTATTTATAAATCTGATTTATTTATCCAACTATTGTGCGTATTATCGAACCCTAACCATTTTACATAAAGCTTATTTCCTCGTTTTTTCAATACTTTCTCTACAAGATAAACATCTGGATACTTGGCTTTAAGCAATTCCTGTTCGTAAAAACCACCAGCGATGGGTTGATCTCGACAGTCCTTCAGCTTGTACGTTGGCACTGGATACGTTGGCACAACTTGACTAATGGTGAAAATCTCTGTCGACCAGTTGGGTGTATAACCCTTCTCAAATACTTGCTTCATTTTGCGCACTCGCACCTTATCTCCAACCTTAAATTTAGCTTTTTTCTGCTTTCTTGGTGAGAGAAACGTTGAAGGACTTGAGTTTCATTCTCTCTGCTGACTTTAGGTTTCATACCGATGGTGCGGTGCTTGCTGTTATTGTACTCCGTCAGTAAATCAGGTAAGATATCAAGCCATTTATGATTACCCCGTAAACTAAATTGCATCCACATCTTGTTCTTGAGTGTACGATTGAAGCGCTCACAGATTGAAGCTTTGAGATTGCTATATGTTGAGCAGAGATTAATGCCATACTGTTTCATAAGGATTTCAAACGAGGAGTTGTAAAATTCTTTGCCTCGATCGGTATGCAAGTTCTTTGGCACACGACCCTGTTGCAGAATAGACTTCATTGCTGCTGCAACTTCCTTGCCAGTTTTCTGCTTCAAAGGAACAGCCCAAGCGTACTTTGAGAAGACATCGATAACCGTCAGCAGGTACTTGTAGCCTTTGTTCTCTTGTGCATAAGGCTGCATCTCCACCAGATCAGCTTGCCAGGTCTCGTCCAAGCTACGCATTATAAACCGTCGACGCTGATAATTACGCCGAGCTGGTTTATGAAGTTCCTCCTACTAGTCTCGCCTTTTGATGTGTCATTATTATTCTGAGAATGTTTAAGCAGAATCTCATACAATTCACTTATAGCTAAATCTATTTTTCTCAGTTTTTCATCATTCTCATCCTTTGCGATTTGTACAGCTAATTCCACAGCATCAATCGATTGTCTCAGATCACTTGTGATCTCGTGAACGCTGCGTATTTCCGAATTAATTGATCGCTGAAGGATTGCTAAATTCACTGCATTGTTCAGCTCTAGGGGTTCTGCTACGTTACACAATTTTCTGCTTCTAATGTCGAAGTGTCCGTCGGCAGTTAGTTTATAGCCAACACCAGGGGGACCACGACGACCTTTAGAGCGATTCGACTGACGTCCATACACATCGACACTCATCTTGCTACTGACTTCACATGCTTGCGACTACGGTTAATATATCATTTTAGCTTCTCGCAACTCTTCGACGATGGAATGGATTTCATTCAGATGACTATTATTTCCAGCTAATCGTTCAGCCATGAGCAAGCGTAGACGATCAACTAGTTCGTTTGGATCATCCCAGTATATGTTTCCATGAGAGTTCCTTTTCTTGCAACTTTATATCTTGGTAGAAGCCCACCACCGGTCTTGCTTTGGACTTTGAAAAGTGGAGCAATGATATTATTATATTTCTTACTGTTCTGTTGACGTATAGGCTGGTTGTAACTGTAATATTGTCTGTGTGCGTTTGTAGCTTCGAGAATATTTTTATAATTTTGCAAATCATCTGACTTAATCAACGCCTCATCTGGATGTAGTCTAAAAAGCAGCTCTTGCAGTCCTTCAGTTTTTGGATATTGTTTATTCAAAACAATTTTATTATTTCCGGTGATTTCTATAGGCGAATCTCCAATCTTGAGTATTTGACCCTCTTGACGAATTCCAAACACGTGATCGAGATATGGTTGGCGATTTTGCATTAACGCCGACAGATACTTATTGTTCATTTCCGTGTCTTTCTCATGACGATTTTCTTTTAACGATAGTGAATGCTTGTTCTTTATTTTACTGTCTTTCTCAATCTTCTCGTCCTCACTATCCTCTTGAGCACTTTCAAATGAAGTATCAGCTGTTTCATTCAGTAGCGTATCATCCTCATTATCTTCGTCATCATCATCGTATATGTGTTTGAAATTTACGTCATCTTGACGAATAACTACTAGCACATTTACGTTATCGCGCACCAAATGTTTCGGAATGTGAGCGTATGACTGACAGAGATAGAAACAGTCTACGTTTTTGTGTTTTCCTATGCAAAAGAAAGCCCTGACGTTGTCTTGTCTCTCACAGGCGACGTCATCGAAAACCATGATTGAATTAGGGAGTACGTCGTCAGGTGACACAACTGTATCATGTTCACTGTAGGGGAAGTACTGTATACCAGATAGAGGTCGCAAAAGCTGCTCGAGAAATTTATACTTGGGCTGTTTCAGCGACTTTGAATAGATGTACACGTTCTCAAACTTGAGTCCATTGGGATGCGTTATGAGAGCGAGCAGTGTATTGGTTTTACCACAATTTGATGGTCCACAAAATACTGCTCGAATCTTGTCAGGCAGTAATTCCCCGTGACGTTTTTGCACTTTTTGCTGCTCTGTTAGAGTATCGAAATTCGACACCAGTAGCTTGATTTTTTGTTGCTGGAAATCCATGTGAACGCTTCGTCAGCTTGAGAGCGACTATTGCTGTAGCTATAAAAAGCGCGTTTATAATGTTTTAAGATCAGTCGAGAGCTGTACTCTCATGCATCATGATCGTACATAAGCAGCAACGATGCAAAGGTCGTGGTTTAGTGAATTCACTTATCAATAAGCTCCCAGTCGAGTTGCATCTCCCAGGATATCTTCTAGCACGTGGAGATACTGGAATCAATAATCTTGATAGAGCTTGCAAGGAGCACGATATTGCCTACTCACAGAATCGAGAAAACGTTGAAGCAAGAAACGCTGCAGATAAGGTTTTAGCTGCAAAAGCGTGGGAGCGAGTCCGAGCGGCAGACGCAGGAGTTGGTGAAAAAGCAGCTCCTCTCGCTATAGCAGGCACCATGAAAGCAAAATCTAAGTTTGGAATGGGCCTTAAATGGCGACAAATAAAAAAAAAAGAAACTATCTATTTCACTGGATAAAGTGATCAAAGCTGCTTCCACTTCTGCTGTTCCAAGTAAACAAGGCTGGGGGCAAGAAAAATATACGTATTCCACGTATGCTGTCAGTCCCATCCAAAATCGGAGGATTCCTACCATTTCTCATTCCGATATTTGCCGGTTTGAGTGTAACAGGTGCATTAGCAGGTGGCGCTGCTGGTATCGCTAAAGCTGTGAAAGATGTGAACGAAAGCCAAAGACATAACAAAACAATGGAAGCTGTTGCGCTCGGTGGTAAGGGTCTCTATTTGAAACCTTACAAAGAGGGCTATGGTATGTACCTGAAACGTGGGCAAGGTTTAAGAAAAAAAAACTTCAAATTTCCGCAACGCGCACTAACTGACGCTGACCTTCTCAAATATGCCCGCATCCTAAAAATTCCATATTTTCGGGGTGTTTACCAGCGAGTGGACCACACTATCGCGAATCAGCAATCGTCAATCTCGATGATAAAAATGGACCAGGCACGCATTGGGTCGCCTATCGAAAACGAGGCAACCATGTAGTGTATTTTGACAGTTTTGGTAATTTACAGCCACCTCGGGATCTTATGGAATATTGGAATGCGAGCAGAGTCAAGTACAATCAGGAGCATTATCAAGATTACAATAGCTACAACTGTGGGCATATTTGCCTAAAATTTCTTCTGAATGATATATAAGTGTTAGTTCTGCTTCGGCTTCAGTCCGTTTAGTTCGAGTAGTCATGGAAGATTCACTAACACTGAGCCTGTCTGGAACTTCAGCTGTATTGGAAGCTCAATATTTTCCACCGCTTGAACTTTCACCTAACAAAAATTACGTTCTCGGACTTGTTGAGTTGTTGACATTCAATTCAATACCAAACATCGATACAGGCAATAACAGGTTTTACGTGGGAGGAGAAGTAATAATTTTGCCTACAGACAGCTACGAGATTGAAGACATTGAGAAGAGTCTGAAAGAGGCGCTTACACCAAAAGGCATAACCCTCAAACTCAAGCCGAATAACAACACCCTTCTTTGCATGATCAAGTGTAATCGATCGATTGATTTCTAGCCAGAAGATTCTATCGGCAATTTATTGGGTTTCACGAGTCGCGTATTGTCGCCAAATACTGATTACGAATCCGACTTGCCAGTAACCATTCTCAAAGTTAATGCTTTACGCGTCGAGTGTAATATTACATCTGGGGCATACATAAATGAGCATAAGAACCATACACGAATTCTTTCCAGCT
Organism: Nasonia vitripennis; assembly: GCF_009193385.2. NCBI lineage: Eukaryota > Metazoa > Arthropoda > Insecta > Hymenoptera > Pteromalidae > Nasonia > Nasonia vitripennis. Next base: position 21,885,017 of record NC_045760.1, read on the forward strand.
GTCTCACCAGGCTACAAGATTATCGAAATACCATCGCGAATTATTTACCTACCAGTCTCTGTCAAGACTATAAATAACTTGCAGCTCCACATCGTCGATCAAGACGGTCATTTAGTTCATTTTCGTGGCGAACTCATAACAATTAGATTACACATCAAATCAGTCTGAGCATTATGGGTATTGTGTACAATACTAAAGTGGGTAAAGACTATAATAGTAACTTACCATGCCGTCGAGCAGCCAGTCATCGACGAGTGCTCAAAGCGCTAACACGTCAAAACATACAGTTTCTAAGAAGTCTAGGTTTAAGAGTTGTCCTTGGAAAAAAATAAGTTGCGTAATATTTTGCTGCTTTCAGCGAAATGGAAAAGGTGCTAAGCATACAGTCACCTGTCATATTTGACGAATCTGTTGCGCATTACGAGATTCATACGCATCAGCCCTATACTTTATCGAATTTCAATAACAGCGATGAAATTCGCATTGTATACAACATCAAGATCTATGTGTGCTGCCTTGGCGCAGTTCACTACATATATGCGGAAAATTACAAAGACCAGATAGCACACAATTTGTAAACAACGCCGTATGTCATCTATTTGAGGAAATTCGTTACAAACTCAACGCCATAGAGATTGATTGATGCAAGAATGTGGGCTTGACAAGTCTCATGATAGGATTCGTATCTGTTGTAATATAGTAAGTATTATAATCTTGATTATAAGTACCAAAACGGTACACGTCACGCCATCTATTGGTCGACGACGTTTTCGTGCAGTCAGACGAGCTCACGAGAGAGCAAGTGTACCGCGCATGCCTCGCGACTATACTCTAAGCGCCGACTACACTGTATACTCTGTTCTCTTTCTTCCCTTGCCTGTAAGACTCCGATGTGATCGGACGTGCCGACTACTGGGCTCTCAAGCCTAACTACTTTTTCAATATACATTATTATTATTAACCTCAGTGTTTATTATTTATTCCACCACTCCAACATGGTAGCAGAGCATTGGAAACTTTACTTTTTCAATTTTGCATTAACCTTCGGGGAAATGCAAAATTGAGGGGGGTAAAAAGTGAGGTAAGAAGAAAGCCACGTGGAAAAGAAGTTAACGGTTATTGTTAACAAAATGAATCGCACAGTGAAAAATTGAGCAGTGAAATTAAAGGAGAAAGTTTCTCAGAAAGATTATATGCTTGTGGAGCATTGAAATTTAAATTTTGTGTCGAAACGGCCGTCGAAAAAAAAGAAAAATTTCAAGTGAAGATTAACCAGTCAAGAAAAGGTTCAAGTCAAATATATATGCTCAGTGACAAAGATTAAGTTGTCAGGTATTAAACAATAAGAAGAATTTTGAAAATTAATAAAGATTCAAGTGTGATGTCAATAGATTAAAGTCGGCAAGTGAAAAACGTGGTAACGTGCTAGTACAGAGCACGTGGCAATTTTGAGGTTAAGCACATGTTCTCGTGGCTTAAACATAGAGTAAAACAAGAAAATGAATTAGATGCTACAGATATTGAATTAACAAAGAAAATAAGAAATAAGATTAGAAAAATATTTTTAAAAGAAATCAAGAAAATTGTTGTATTGAAAAATCAAGTGTACGAGAATATACGTGTCAAAGAAGAAGAATTAAAAATGACAAAACAAGCTAAAGTTGAAGATATTATGATACCCGTGTTTGATGGTGCAAATTACTCCAGTTGGAAAATAAGATTGATGATTTTATTAGAATATAAAGAGTGTAACGAACCTGCAACTAGTAAAATAACTGCTGGATACAAAGATAAAGAAGATGAATGGCAGAAAAAAGATTTAAAAGCAAGAACGATAATAATAAGCACTGTATCCGATAAACAATTAGAATACATTGGTGAATGTAAATCAGCATTTGACATGATGGAAAAATTCGATAAAATGTACTCGACGCAATCCACGTCACTACAAATAATTTGCAGAGGAAAGCTGGAAGAAGTAAAGTTGAAGAATTTTGATCAAGTAGACGATTTTTTCGCAGAATTCGAAAAATCCGTGAACGAGTTCAAGGCGGCTGGTGGAAAACTAGATGAAACAGAGAAGATGAGGTATTTAATACGAGCACTACCACCAAGCTACAGCTACATAGGAGACTTCATTGATGTCATTCCAGAAGATCAAAGGACAGTAGACTATGTCAAATCGAAAATTAAAGAAAAAAATTATGCAAAAAACGATTCTGATAAAAAGAGTAATGTAAGTACTTTTACAGCCAAGTTCGAAGGCAAATGTTACAACTGTGGAAAAGTTGGACATTACAAAAATGCATGCACGAGACCACCACAGCAGAGTAACCGAGGACGAGGTGCTCAATCCAGTCAAGGTCAGCGAGGTCATCAGAGAGGCTACAACAGAGGTGGAAACTACAGAGGTCGTGGCCGAGGCAGAGGACAAGGCCAACCCAGAGGTGACTTTTCAAGCGAGCAACAGGGCAACTATTCATCTGAATCATGGACAACGCAGGTATGCCACGACTCGAACAATTCTTATACCTATCCTCGGGAAAAGTATAAGATTGATAAAACAAGTGAAGTAAATCATGTAACAGGTTATAGCGAAAATTGTAGCGAAATCGATTGGTTATTAGATAGTGGTTGCACAGATCATATTATAAAAAATGATAAATTCTTTGATAAATGTGTAGATTTGAAGAATCCTGTTGATGTAAAATTACCAAGTGGTAAAATGTTAAAAGCAACCAAAATAGGTACTGTTAAGACTTATTTTAAAAATTATTATAATAAAAAATATGTTGATATAAAAAATGTCTATTACGTTAAAGGTATTAAACAAAATTTGATGAGTTTAGCAAAAATAACTGAAAATTATACAGTATTAGCAACTAAAGATATTGCAAAAATATTTAATAAATCTAGAGAGTTGATAGCTGTAGCAAACAAAAAAGAAAATTTGTTTTATATGAAAAGTTTTGTATCAAAAAGAGCAAGTAATGAAATGTATGTAAATTCACTAAAACTAACTGACAAAGAAAAATGGCATAGGGCATTAGGCCATGTAAATTTTCAATATTTAAATAAACTAGTAACTAATAAATTAGTTGAAGGATTGCCAGAAAAAATTGAAAATGTCGAAATGAAATGCGCAAATTGTATAGAAAGCAAAATGGCGAATGTAGCTTTTGAAAATAGCAGATCAAAAACAACTGAAATTCTAGAATTGATTCATACTGATTTGAATGGTCCACATAACACAACTGGTTATGGTGGAGAAAAATATTTCCTAACTTTTGTTGATGACTATAGTAAATGCACGAGAATTTTTTGTATTAAAAGTAAAGCTGAAACAGCTAGTTGTTTGAAAGAATTTGTTAATTTAGTAGAAAATAAATTCAATAAAAAGGTTAAAAAATTACGATGTGATAATGGCAAAGAATATTTAAATAAGGAAATTTATGACTTTGTAAAATCAAAAGGAATAGAGTTATTGCCATGCCCACCCTACGTCCATGAATTAAATGGAGTAGCGGAGAGATATAATAGATCTGCAATGGATATGGGTAGATGTTTAATGCGAGAAGCTAAAATTCATAGGCGTTACTGGCCCGAAATCATAAAAACGGTCGCGTATTTAAAAAACCGTACAATTGCAAATACAGCTGAAAATAAAACTCCTTTCGAGATATTCTTTGGTAAAAAACCTAATGTAGATAACTTAAAAATTTATGGTAGTCGTGTCTTTGTAAGAGTACCAGAAACTTTACGAAAAAGCAAATGGAACGATAAAGCACAATTAGGCGTATTAGTAGGTTATGTAGAAAATGGTTATAGAGTCTTAGTAAATGGTAGAATAATTCATGCTAGACATGTTCAAGTAGTTGAAGAAAAAACTCAATTAATTTGTTTAGAAAAACTTGATGATGAAAAAGATAGAGATTTGGAAAATAGCGAATCTGAAAATAAAGGAAATGAAATACTAGAAAATGAATCCAAAATTGATAAATATGATGTATCTGCCCGAGAAAGAGAAGTGATAGAATGGAAAGCAAAAAGACGTTTAGAATTACGTAATCTATATTTGCGAGAGAAACATAATCCAAACACGTCTCCCACCGGTCACCGATCCAAGTACGACATGCGCCCCAACGCTGCTTAACTTTGGTGATCAGTTAAGAAGCCAGAGTTCAACGAGGTATTCAATATACATTATTATTATTATATATATATATATATCAATATACATTATTATTATTAACCTCAGTGTTTATTATTTATTCCACCACTCCAACAGTATCATTCAACCCTAGTCAGAGCTCAGCGATTGAAAATGCAGGCTGGCTCGACATCGCAGAGACTCAACGGATTGATGATAATGGCTACTTTGACGTATCAATTCCACTTGGTATAATCCTGGGTTTTGCCGAAGATTATCGCAAAATTGTTGTGAATGCCAAATATGAGCGTATTCTCACAAGATCAAATTCTGATGTGAATTCTATTGTGCAGACGCAAGTAGTCGTGGCCGGTGCAAATGTTTACGAGGATTACCAAGTTGAAATCACCAAAATTGAATGGCTAATGCCATACGTAGTGCTCTCGGATAAACATAAAATTAAATTCTCAATCATCTGCAAAAGGATAGACCTGTCACCATGAGTTTTCGTAGCTGGGAACTATACGAGTATCCGTTGTTGCCCAGTACGTCGAAACACGTATGGACTGTTAAGACTGCCAATCAGCTGGAGAAGCCTCGCTTCGTTATTCTCGGCTTCCAGACAAATCGCAAAGGACGAAAAACAGCCAATGCTAGTCGCTTTGATCATTGTAATATAAGCAACGTTACACTTTTTCTCAACTCTCAACACTATCCCTATGGAAATCTCAATCACAATATTACTAATAATCAGTATGCTCTACTCTACGATATGTATGTCAACTTTCAAAATGCGTACTACAACAAAGAGGTAGAACCAATGCTGAAAAAAGCCGACTATCTGTCATATGCGCCTCTCATTGTCATTGACTGCTCAAAACAAAATGAGTCACTTAAGCAAGCATCAGTTGATGTACGTCTCGAATTTGAGGCTAGGGCAAAAATATTCCAGTTGGCACCTCTGCATACTGTCTCATCCTACACGATCGTATAGTCGAATATAACCCTATAAGTGGAGATGTTAAAAAAATCGTTTAAACGGTGGTGAGAGAAGATGGTATAAATTAAGCAGCAGCTTGTGGTAGGCAGTCAGTTAAAATGGAGTACGTGCTCGATGTGCAAGGATTCAGAAAGCCTGTGAACGAATTTATCGTCAAGGAACTTGCCATAGTTCCACTCAACGCTCAACTCAAGACGTTGGTGTTTTTTTTTTTCAAGCCACCTACACCGTGGCGCAGACTCACAGCCAAGTATAAGCCTTAAAATCTCTGGTTGGAACGCAATTATCACGGATTATCATGGAGTTCGGGAGATCTGGCCTACGAGAAGCTGGAAAATGTCTTGAAAACTGTTCTACATGACGCGAGTGTTGTGTATGTAAAAGGAGCCGAGATGAAGCAATGGCTCGAGAAGTTCAATTTTCGCGTAGTTGATATGGGTGAAATGGGCTTTCCCTCGTTACAGAGGCTGAAATATGATATCTTGGAGCCACTGTGTCCACACCATAAGTTAGCATTCAAGGCAAACTGCGCACACAAAAATGTATTGTCGCTGAAAAAGTTTTATCACGACAATGCGCCATCTTTTGAGAGATCTCTCAGAGAATTTTATCGCACATAGCACCTGTCATTTATGACCCCGAGAGATATTGCATATTTACCACGAGAATTCCTCATAACATTGGCCGCCAATAGCATCGAGCTAGCTTGGGATAAGCTGCCAGAGCACCTAAAGCAGGACTCAGAGATTTTGGAGTGTCTACGCTGTCGAGAGCACAATTCCATTGAGAGTCGAGTTCCACCTTTAAAAAGATATTGTGTGCAGTGTAAACTTAATCCAACAGTTCATTTAATGTGTAATGGGTGTATGCATATAAAAAGGCACGTCGTGGAGAGTGGGAGCAAGCAGCCCGAGATCGAGAGCGTTTCAAATTAAGGATTGAAAGAACGGGCAAAATTATTATGCCAGTACGTATGAAAAAACTTGAGATGTTGTCTATAAAATAAATGTATTTATTTTAATTGTGACTACTATTTTATAAACCTTTACCTAATCCCTCTACATGCTGTAAAATAAGCCAAAGAAAAAAATATAAATATAGAGAGTTCCCATTTTCAAATCTGATAGCAAAATGGAGATAACTAACTATAGACCAATATCGTCAATATCTAATTTAGCAAAAATATTAGAAAAAATAATATATAACAGATTCCAATCCTTCTTTGACAAATTTAATCTACTAGCCAAAAATCAATATGGTTTTAGAAAAAATATAGGGACCAAAGATGCTTTAAGTTATATCACGAACATAATTTACAGTAAACTAGATAAAAGCAAACCAATAGCAATTACCTTTCTAGATCTGGCTAAAGCTTTTGATACGGTTAATCATGCTATTTTACTAGACAAATTGTATAACTACGGTATAAGGGGTAAAGCGCACAAAATAATAACTAGTTACTTATGTAATAGAAAACAAAAAGTTAAAATAGGAACATCGGACAGCCGTTATGAGACAGTAATTACGGGAGTGCCACAAGGGACAATTCTTGGTCCACTTTTATTTATAATATATGTCAATGACCTGCTTGTAGATAGGACTGAAAGTACAATCTCATATGCTGATGATACAGCTATTTATACAACTGATGATACTTGGACCAAAGTGGAAAATAAAATGAATATGTACCTAGAGGATATATCTACTTGGCTGTTGCTTAATAAATTATCTCTTAATATAAGTAAAACCGTATATATGACATTCGGTAATTACTGTGATAGTGTTCCAAAAAAGAATGATATAAAAATATTTATACAGGGTAATGAACTGAACAGAGTTGAACAGTATAAGTATCTGGGTATTAATTTTGATATCAATTTAAAGTGGGATAAGCATATTGAATATATTGAATGTATAATAAAGAAAACTAAATACTTAATATTATATTATGTAAATTGTCAAAGTACATGCAAACCGATATTTTTAAAATTATATACTATGCATTTTTCCACAGCATAATAACCTATGGAAACATTGCATGGGGTGGTGTGTACAAAAACAACCTAGAGTTACTACAAAGATCTCACAATAGACTATTAAAAATTATAAACAAAAATAAATTTGATCAAAATAATCCATTAAACCTTAATCAAATTTTCGCTTATGAATGTGTTATCTATCACTATAATGACAGCATATGTCATCAAATAGTATAACTAGAAACAAACTTATTAAACCGCCAAAATGCTCTAAAGCTGTTAGTGATAAGAATAATCACATTAGAGCGATACAAGTATTTAATTGTCTACCTAAATCTAATCCAAATCTAAAACATCTAGATATCTCGAAAAATTATAATAAGAAAAAGGTAAAGAAATGGATCAGTACTCATATATTGTAAACTAACAAAAAAAAAAAAATAGAGTGCAATCTTAGTAAGATTTTTATTTTGTTAGTCTTTTAGTTTGGAAGTTAGTTTTGTAAGATCATTTTATTAAGTATATATACCAGACCTATGTACAGGTAGCTGTGTCTACCTCTATAGGATGTCAGTTAACCCAGATATATCAAGTATATCTTGGAGTTCACTATAAAATGTATTTATTACTCTGGATGAATAAATAAAATAAATAAATAAAAGAGAGCGTATTATACTTCTTGAATCATTTACGCATACTATGTGGAATGTACGCACGAATTTTCTAGAGTATACGCAATCCGACACCCCCGACTGATGTCTGCGAATCGCGATCAACATGTACATAGCTGTATTTAATATAAGCAATAATGCATCGTCTTAAAAAATAAGCGTGAAACTAGAAACCCTTTGATATTAGCCGCTGCGATACAAAGTCATCGAGCTAATTCATAGCGCGTATAAAGAAAGAATAACAGGTGTAATGTGATCCGCGAGTCGACGAAAAGATGCGACGAGTTGCACGTCGGCCGGTGACGTCAGCCTGACTAGAATATTCCACGCATTGACTCGACCTTGAGCGTGGACTCCTGGAGCACCGGAGTATACCTCCCTGAGCCCCAACAAGCCTCCCGGGTACCCTGCAGTGACCTTCTTTATGGATTCTCACCTGCGCAGGTGTGCTGAGGGTGGCGTGGTGAGGGGCGCCCGTATCCGCGTTGTTTATCTACTCCAGTTAAAGGGACGACTAGCGCAGAGCTCCATCTCAACCCAGAACTGAAGGTCGTGGGAATACCGAGTTCCTGCGAACATTCTATAGGCACTATAACCGAAGCACTCCTTACGGTATTAGATCTTAAGAATGATCTTCCTGACGTCTTTGATGTACGCGAAGTCAAGCATAAGGCCTCTTCGATTAATACTCAAAATCAGCAAAGCCATAAGATTTCCTTTATTGTGCAATTCAAATCAATCTGCGTCCGTGAAGTTCTGTGAAATAAACGATCTTTTGGGAATCTTAAACTTTCCGACCTTTTTCAAAATGCTGAGGGCGCTCAGATTGCGATCCACAAAGTGACCTCGTCTTTTGTGCATAATTTGCGATTAGCGGCGAAAAGTCGGGCAAATGCAGTCGGCTATAAGTATGTATGGATTCGCGACGGAAACGTGACTTTTCGCAAAGATGAAAAGTCTGAGCCACTGTCTATTGCCACTCACGCTGATCTTGAACGCATGATTTGACAATCCCCGAGCCCTAGCAGTAGCTCCAACAATTGTAAACCTCACATTCGGCTACTGTCTTACCCCCGCAGCCTCTGCGTATTGAGCACATAAATGCAAACTCTGTTAAAGCGCACATGTTTGAAATTGAATCTCTTCTTTCAAGTAAAAAAATTGATATATTAGCAATAATCGAGTCTTGGTTTACTCTCGACTCATAATATTAAAGGATATACTATTTTACGTAACGATCGTGGATTACTCTCAGCTAGAGTACCCGAAAGCGACTGTCAAACTGAAAAGCGGTATGTACAAGGCGGTGGGGTTGCCTGCTATTTACGTGAGGATATTCTTTTCAAAATAGTCGAAGCTTCATCAATTAGTAATATCAATGAAACAGAATACCTATTTCTCAGTATTGAATGTTCTCAAAAGCTTCTGCTAGGCATCATTTATCGTAAACTTAAGGGTCGCTTCCTGTCTAAAGGCTATAGCCGGGTTACTATGGTGAAATGGCCCCCTTGGAAAATGTATATATGTTATATACCATTCGATGGGGGATAAAAAAAAACTCCCATAGCCAAATTTTTAGCTCTCTGCCTAGTGCGCATGCGCAGTAACGTCGATAAACGTGTTTTTTTGATTTTATTTTTTTCTGAAGTCCCTATAGGATAAAAATTTTTTTAAAAATTCACATTGGTGTATTTTTATGTCATGAATAACTGCAATTTTTTTGGGATTACATAACCTCAAATATCGGATCTAAAAAAATTATTAAAGTTTTCAATCGATATTTTGACCCCCTTGTTTTTGAGGTGCAACTTTTTAAGTAGACTTTTTTTGTGTACTTTTTCCCGTTCTTTACGATGGCACTAACGTTTTTTCCTTAAAAATGGTGGCACAACTCGATTTGAGCCAAAAACTGATTTTTTTGCCATTTTTTCACGTTTTTAGCTGGTTATGTTACAATTTAGTTACTAAAGTGACTCCTTTTGAGTAGTTTTGCATATCTTCCCATGAAAACATAATCAAATGAAATATTTTGTTCGCTCCAAGCCGTATTTTTTATATTATCTTACGTTTTCAATGATGGTCTTATCAGAATTGTGATATCACCTTATTATAAAACTGATGGCTAATGTTATGTTCTTTTTAAACGTTCTGTGATTGGTCGAAAGTATTGTCTCTGTCGCACTTTTTTGTTTATTGTTTATTTTTATTTATAATAAAAGGTTATGCTTGGCCGCGCGGTTGACGCGGCGGCTGCAATGCAGACGATCTGCGTAGTGAATGGTCAATCATAAAATTAAGAATTATCAGGAGCATAAACAAATAAAGTATTTTGATTTCTTAATTAATTAAACGATGCGCAAACCAATGGCAACATTGTTTTTTTCAAAACTAATTTTTTTTTTCTTACAATTGTCTATATAAGGGAGAAAGTACAATACGTCCCGTCCCGTCCCGTACCGACCCCGGGACATACCGTCTGAAATAAGTCACTTTTATATTATTGGCTAATTCTGTTCGATAACCCAATCGACGGTACAGAATTAGCCAATCCCGTAAAAACAGCTTATTTCAGACGGTATGTCCCGAGGTCGGTACGGGACGACGGACTCAATTGTACTTTCTCCATAATATACTAATACAAGTGAATGGTGAAAACGCTGTTAGTATAAGTTTATAACTTTTAAAGTAAATTAAAATCTAGCAAATAAAAATTGTTTCGATTTTTCTTTTTACTATTTCGGCTTTTGACTGATAATTGATAGCAATACTAGAAAAAATAATAAAGTAGTTAAGTATTTATTTTCAAATACATTGGAGTTAGTTGGAACCGAAGGCTGACGCGGCTACTTTAAATCTTTCTGCTGTTTACTTCAAAACTAACAATCTTGTATATTTAAAGTGAGTACTATATATTTTACATATCTTTTAAAAAAATGAAGATTTAACAAAGTTTTTCAAAAGTTTTGACATCACAGATTATATGCTTTGATATTAGGGTTATATGTATTTCTAATACATATTACACAATAAATTAATATTTTGTTAAATAACTTCTTTAAAATCAAAACCTATTATTAATATCTAAAATGTTATTTTTATGCCGACACTTTGAGTTTTGAAAAAAATACTGTAACCAACCTACTGATAAATAAAAAATCTCCCATGTATTTATAATAAATACACTTGTATTTTACCGGTATATGCAGAGTAAGACTTATTAATGGGTAGAAAAATAAAATTTTTATTATAAATTCTGTAGTATTAAGAGTAATTGTATCAAAAATAATGACAGATAATATAGTAATATAATAATATGATATAATAATATAATAATATGATATAATAATATAATAATATAATATAATAATATAATAATGTAATAATAATAACAGATAATTATTAGACCTTTTTATACGCTAAATAAGAAAAACATGTTGTGTACGTTATTAAATTCTTGCATAAAATCAAAAGTTTAAACCAACATTAAATTATAAACTGTTTTAGTACTCGCATAAAGATCCGATCTTATCCTAAAACAAAAATAGCAATCAGATTTTAAATCAATAAGCTAACAAAAAAGTAATTAATAAAAATGAATTTTCAATCCTATAGATATAGATATACGTACAATGCATGTAAGGGGAACGAGTCTTTATCTATTTAACTTAACCAATTTAGGCTAATCACATAAAGTAAAATGAGAAATTAGTTAAACATAAAGTTGTTGAAACTATTAACTAAATAAAATTAAGAAGGAAAAACATTTGAATAAAATATGACAATAAACTTTTGCTAGAAACGGATTTGACGATTGATGAGTTGCATGTTTTGATGTAATGCGGTATATTAATTATACAAGTATGATTAAATTGATAAAATATAGAAAGTCTTGAACAATAATTAATTTGTTTATGTATAAAATACTGTCAAATTAATAAAAAATGCACATAAATATCTGCATATGACTATATATGATGTGATTTTTACTATAGTTAATTATTATGAGATGAGAAAAAATATTTGGTTTTACATAAAAACAATACATGAGAAATAATAAAAATGAAAAATAGAACTAATAGGATGCGAACTTATTAATTGTCAATTAACTTTTAAGTTAAAAAAATGTAAAATGAATAAAGTAAACACAAGCTAACCTATGCTTTAAACACATACGTATATGAAACATCATTAAAAACAACATTACTTATTTATTTTAAAATACACTATTATTCATGTCTAGATACAAGAACATATTTTTACAAAAAAACAAATTGAATATAATAATTTCATAGGTTTGTTGATTTTATAAAATCACTAGGTGCAAGCACTTCAATACAGTTTTTATGACAAAAAAAAATTATTTGCTTAAAAAACTTATAAATGAAATACAACTTATTTCACTTTTACTAGGCAATATTATTTTTTTACTTTTCATGTAAAGCTACTGAGAAAACTGGATTATACAAGAACTTAGATTATAATATTTTTGTAATATTTATTATTCATTCTAGTTTTTAATTTAAAAAAAGGCAAACAATTTTTTTAGATTTTTAAAAACTAACTAACAGCATTTTTAAATGTATTGTAAAATATTTATATTTTATTATTTCAGAAGTGATCTTCTTATCTAATGGTTAAATAAATATGGCATCTAATAGTAATGAAGAGTCAGATAACATCAGGAAACGCGATGATCGAAGATGTGCCATGTGTAATATTTATATTAGAAAATCAATTGGTCGAGAAAAGGAAATCGAATCTGAAGTTGAAATCGAATATGCTAAACAATTATCAAATAAAGATATTTACATCCATGATGTAATTTGTGATTCATGTAGAAAGCGATTAGCCAAATACATATCAAGCTCTAAACCTAAAAAGGTTAATGTTCCAGCAACTGCTTCGTCTCAAGATTCAAATGTTTCTGAATCATTTTCTCAGCTAACTGTCACTTCATCATCTCAGGAAAGTACACAATCATCTGTATACACAATAAAGGAACAAAAAGTACGAGCAACCACGGAATTACTTATTCAAAGGACGATTGCGGCACATAAATATTGCTTTGTTTGTGGGTACCAAAAACAGACTAATAATATATTAGTTCCTTTAGAGGCCCGAATTCAAGTTTATAGTAAAATGAATGTTTTTATTCCACATGGCAATAGATGCTGTTGCACACATTTAATTAAAAAAAGATTTTATGAAGATGAACTAAATAAAATTAATATTTTTTCCACTACAAGTACGGTATATATTGATGAATTACTACAATTTTTGAGTCAATTATCAATGAAAGCAGACGAAACTTTATTAGATACAGTAGCTGAATTTTCCATGCCTGAAAAAAAATTGAAAGTTTTTACGGGATTAACGTGGGAAAATATTAATTATCTTAAAGATCAACTCACTTCTCTGAAGAATTCCTGTGTAAGGACAGCGACACAAGCCATTGTCGTATTTTTATTCAAAATGCGCTCTGGGAATTCTAACTCGCTCATCTCTACAATATTTGACATTGAAAGCGAACAACAAGTATCTCGTTTTTGTCAATCAGTATTATTATCTTTCGAAAAAGATTTACTACCAAAACACTTTGGATTAGAAAATGTAGACAGAAAAGAATTGATTGAAAATCAAACTTCTAATATGGCAAAGAAATTACATCCTGGTAAACAACTTATTTTGATTGCTGATGGTACTTATATAAGGCATGAAAAAAACTCTAATAACGAGTACCAAAGAAAATCTTATTCAGGCCAAAAAAAAGTTCCTCTGACTAAACCATTTACTATATGTACTACTAATGGTTATGTTGTTGACCAGTTAGGTCCATATCTTGCAAATAAAAATGATGCTACAATACTGATTGAAATATTGGAAGAGAAGCAGAATATTTTACAGAAACTTCTTCGCCAAGGGGACATTTTTATACTGGATAGAGGTTTCAGGGACATTAAACAAAAATTAGAAAATATGGGTTATATTGTTTTGATGCCTGCACTCAAAGGTTCAAAATCTCAACTTTCTACGCAAGAATCAAATGAAACAAGATTCACGACAAAACTGCGATGGGTTGTTGAAGCAGTGCACGGAGTTCAAAAGAAAAAATATAGGTTATTAGATCACAAACTTGATAATAAAATGGTGAAAAATACTGGATCTTATTGTAAAATTTCTTGCTACTTAAATAACTTGTTTGGCAAACGCCTAGATTCTGATGAAGACATGCAAGATGAAATATTTAGTGCTATGCAATCTAGAAAAAATGTTGAAAATACATTAGCAGTTTTAGTAGCAGACAAAAGATGGAGTCGTCGGAAACTACCATTTAAAATAATAACTTCGGATGATTTACCAGACTTTCCCGAATTAACAATAAAAGATTTGAAAATTCTGTTTACAGGAACATATCAGCTTAAACAGACAATATGTTACTTAGCGGAAATGCTTGACGCAGATAATAATTTGAAGATTGGACATTCAAAAGAGACTAACAATATTCTCAAACTTGAAGTTCAATCCAGGCATATTAACAGAAAACAATACAAATGTTTCGTTGAGTATAAACCAAATGGTATTGGTTATTCTAGCATCTTAAGACACTGTTGTGATTGTGCTAACGGTAACCGTACTATAGGATGTTGTGCGCATATTGCTGCCATAATCTATTATCTTTCACATGGAAGATATTTATCAAAAATCATACGACCAGCTGAAATTCTGTCTAAAATGTTTCTTAATGATCAAATTGAAGTGTGTATTGATGAAGATAGTGACAATGATGAGTGAATCATTTTTTCTATTGTGAACATTCGTTATTTTTAAAAAGCTACTTGTATACGTTCCATAATTTATTTTAAATAGCCTATGAAGATAATAAATTATACTTTGTACGAATTGAACATACTTAACTTCAATTCCTTTTTACCTGATAATTATTACTGTCAATAGATTTTGAATAATCAATTAAGTAGAGGCAGATAAGCCAAATATGGCCTTTTTAAGACCACAAGACGCCAAAAGTACCCTCAAACGATCGATTTCAAGGCTATGTTTAGCTAAAAACAGGCTTTTTTGCGTGAAAACCCTTGCATTATGACATTTTTAGGTTAGTTTTGGGTTACATGGTACCAAAAATGGCCTTTTTCGGCGTTAAATCACTCAAATGAGGGCATTTTTAGGTTAAAGAGAAAAGCAGACACTGACAGCGGCGATATTCTTTTTATATATAGAGAGAAACCCTTTATTACCTCAAATTCTGATAAGACCATCATTGAAAACGTAAGATAATATAAAAAATACGGCTTGGAGCGAACAAAATATTTCATTTGATTATGTTTTCATGGGAAGATATGCAAAACTACTCAAAAGGAGTCACTTTAGTAACTAAATTGTAACATAACCAGCTAAAAACGTGAAAAAATGGCAAAAAAATCAGTTTTTGGCTCAAATCGAGTTGTGCCACCATTTTTAAGGAAAAAACGTTAGTGCCATCGTAAAGAACGGGAAAAAGTACACAAAAAAAGTCTACTTAAAAAGTTGCACCTCAAAAACAAGGGGGTCAAAATATCGATTGAAAACTTTAATAATTTTTTTAGATCCGATATTTGAGGTTATGTAATCCCAAAAAAATTGCAGTTATTCATGACATAAAAATACACCAATGTGAATTTTTAAAAAAATTTTTATCCTATAGGGACTTCAGAAAAAAATAAAATCAAAAAAACACGTTTATCGACGTTACTGCGCATGCGCACTAGGCAGAGAGCTAAAAATTTGGCTATGGGAGTTTTTTTTTATCCCCCATCGAATGGTATATAACATATATACATTTTCCAAGGGGGCCATTTCACCATAGTAACCCGGCTATAGCCTTTTTCCACTCCCTCCAAACATCAGCACATCTGTTCAGCAATATAGTCCTGACAGGCGATTACAGGAGATTTAAACGCTGATTTGCTGGATACTAGTTATTATGCTATAAAAATTCGTTGCTTTATTAGCGAGCATTCTATGCACCTTGTCCCCTATGGAGCGACGCACCATCTTGAAAAATCGGATACATGGCTTGACGTTTTTATTACTGATTCTGCTGATAAAATTTTCACTTTAGAAAAATCAGAGGCACCATTTATCAATGGGCTTGATTATACAATAATCGATTATTTACTCAGTGTAGCTCGTAAGAAAGTGATCACGCTCATCTCGCGTGATTTTCGTAAGTTTTCTCCAGCCCTCTTCTCCGCGGCTCTACAGTCTGAACTATCGAAGCTAAGCTCGGAAGGAAGAAATGTCTGAGCAAATCGACAATTTGCTCGAGAAGTTCCACAATATAACAACCAATTTGCTTGATGTTTATGCTCCGTTCACTTCTCGTAAGCTTAAGCGCCGTCCTGCGAAACTGAGCAAAACGCACTGGTAATACTTCTCTTTATCAACAATACACCGAGAACTTCGTAAGCGACTTAAATTTTATATTAGGAAAGCTCGCGATGCCTTTCTAATTAAGTCCTGTTTTGATCGTGATGCCTATTGGGATGCTTTACGCAAAAATGGACTGATTGCCGTAAAACCAAAGTCGCCCTTACACCTTTTCGATAAAGATGAGCTTATGGAATTTTACTCGTCAGTAACGTGCTGTCACCCACACTGCTCAGAGGCTGAGCTGGAACTAATACTTAACGACGTAGTTGCTCCAATAGTAAATAGGCAACTATTTAGTTTCAAGTTACTTGACCGAGTCGAGGTGTTACAAATGATGCGGAGCTTCCTACCTATCTAGAGACCGTAGCTGTGATGGCTTATCGTTGTTATATTTCCCAGATCTACTACTGGTAATAGCTATGTTTTTCACTGAGCTTTATAACTTATCAATAAGCTCGTGCCAATATCCTTCGATATGGAAACAGCCTATTATCATTCCTCACAGTAAAATTGCGACACCTGCTTCGGCAGCTGATACTCGACCAGTCGCCAATATTCCACACTTGGCTAAAGTATTTGATGCATTAATCACTAACCAAATGATTGAGTATCTGGAAGCAAATTCGCTTATAACACGCTTACAATCAGACTTTCGAAGGAATCATAGCACTGAAACGGCTCTGCTCAAAGTATCTGAGGACATTCGGTGTGCTGCGAACAGCGGCTTAATTCCTTTGCTGCTTCTTTTCGATTTTAGACGAGCTTTTGACTCTATAGACCATGCAACTTTACTAATAAAAATTGAGAGTCTAGGGTTTGCTAATGATGTAATTGCATGGTTTCACTCTTACTTGACCGGACGTTCACAAGCAGTCGTTGACCTTGACGGTTCTGTTTTAGAGTTTAAGCCCAATAATCTGGGGTGCCCCAGGGCTCTTCCTCAGGACCAGTAATCTTTTTGATTTATATCATCTCTATTATTTCGAGGCTAAGATATTGCAAATCAACATGCGTGCTATTTGCTGACGATTTGCAGATATATATTCACTGTTCCCCGCGAGCGTTCGATACAGAAATCGTGAAATTAAACGAGGACGCCCAGCTAGTCGTCGATTGGGCACGTGAAAATGGTCTACTGCTTAACGTTGCTAAAACTAAAGCGATTTTCATTGGCTCTATGCAACACCACATGCGCATTGATATCAGCCAAATGCCCCCAATAGTCGTTGACGGAGTCGATATCCCGATTGTTAACTCGGCTAAAAATCTAGGCGTAATTTTTTCTAAAACCCTTACGTGGAATCAGCACGTGTCACAAATTTATACGCGGGTCCACCACGTGCTTTATCGACTTCGTTTAAAAGGTAACAATTTTTCGTCTAAGTTAAAAGAGCAACTTGTAAATGCACTAATTCTGCCGCATTTTGATTATGCGTGCTTGGCGTTTCAAGACATGCCCGAGTATCTCGTGACTAAGCTCCAACGCTTGTGTAACTCAGCTTTTCGATTTATCTATAAACTTCGCAAGGATGATGTTCTAGATGATATCCGCATGGGTTTTAGACTCTCTGATTCGGTGCGGGAAAAGTTTAGCTAGCGAACTTCGGGACCCAGCTACCAGAGCGTGTTTTTCGATCCGGGAATACTTCCTACAGATCTGGAGGTTTCGGAGCAACATCTCCGGGAGACTAGCTCGTCCACAGAGGCCTTGTCGGCTCGGAACATCAAAGCAGAATGAGCTGTGAGCGAAGAGCCCTCTCGGCTATAGGGGAAAGCGTGGCCCTTGGAGAGAGGCCCAAATGGTTGAGCGCGGTTTTCCGGGGCCGAGCCACCAGAAGGTCGCGAGGTAATCAGGGATCGCTCCTCGGAAGCCGAAGCTCAACCGAGAAGTCAATCACCAGATATGTCTGGGGTAGCGACGCTCATGAGCGACTTCTCCGGGAGGCTTAGCTCGACCAGAGAGGTCTTCTCGGCTCGCAGCGCCGAGGCCGAATGACTCGAGAGCGAGCGAGCGCTCGCTCCTATTGAGAGAGCGCGGACCTGGTAAAGAGTTCCCAAAGTTCTAAAGGACTGTTTAGATAGGAGTAGGTTACGCGAAGGAAGGAAGAACGCTTTATTTCATCTTAAAAGTAAAAATTATATTTATTCAGATAAAAATATGTACTGCTGAGCAAGAAAAAAAGGCCAGGGCTTACGATGTCCAGCTCGAGACTTCGCGTTCGCGTTCGCGTCGGGACTGCTGTTGCCAGACGATGTCCGTAGCCGGGGCTATGAGCCGCCCAACTCGAGAGGCCGTGTCCGAGGCTGCTGCCACCAGACTTAGTCGGTTGCTCGGTCGGGAACCGAAAATGCCCGAGCGCCCTGATCGTCCCCCTTTTATGTGCTCATCGGCTGAAGGCCCAATGGAGGGGGAACGATCAAGTGCGCTCTCTGATTTGGTAGTTTTTAATGGTGGGGGAAACCGAGCGCAAGTGGCTAAAAAAAAGTGGGGCATGATAGAGCCATCCTACAGGAAGCTTGGCTGGCTTTCCCTTGATCTGAGAAGAAAATATTATTTAGGTGTAGCATTATACAAAATATTTACTACTAAACGACCAGCATACTTTGCTGATCTTTTTCCTAAACCTTGGAAGGAGCTGAGACGATCAGCTCGGAGAAACATGTCGGCTTTTCGCTGCAACTGACGTTTACCTACGCTCTTTTAAATTCACGGGGATGCACTTTTGGGATTCTATACCCTTTAAGATCCGCTTAAGCCCGACACTTAATTTATTTAAACAGTGTTTATACGAAAACTTGCAAGCGCTAAAACAAAACTACATTAGCTAGTAATCGCCACATGCGCAATTTAGATACTAGCTCATTAAGTTAAGTTGCGATTTAGTTAAATTGTTATATTGTTATTATACCAAAATGCACTTATTCTGTATTCTTCGAGAGGAGTAAGTGGTGGATGGTTTTTCATGAGAGAGCTGAGGTTTAGCTGTGGTACGATCTGAGTGTGAGCGGTGCTTAACAATGTTAATGTTCGCAGTTTGTTTGCAAAAAATTAGTTGCTACATCTCTATACTTTTGTTATACATTTCTACGTCTGTTTTTGATAATAATTATTATGTATATTATACTTCTCGCCCTACGGCTTTTAGGCCCGTTTAAATTCCCCATAAGAGCATTTAAACTGCCCGGCAAAAAAAAATAGGTATTTTTTAATCTTGGGAACCCAACGTTTTTCGGGTTCTGGGTGGCATAAGGAACCCAAAAAAGTTGGTCTGGTAGGTGTGCCCTCAAATTTCAAATTTGTTCACTGAGACCCACTGAAGTATACAGTTTTCTGTGGATTTTTATAGATACAGAAAACATTTTTATAGATTCTTTACATAATTCTAAATCAAAAATGTTCTTATAAGATTTTCTGAAAAAGGCTTTGTTTTTGCGTAAATAATTGATTAAGTTTGATAAAATTCAGAAAAAAATCGCGATTGTGACCGTATTTTAGTACTCATTAACTCGAAAACAAAGCCTTTATCAAAAAATCTTATAAGAACATTTTCGATTTTAAATCATATAAAGAATCTAAAAAATTATTTTTGGGTTGAAGTTTTTGGGAAATAACCTAATTTTGTTGAATATTAACAATTAATTTGTTAATAACAAATTACCTTACCACTTTTGGGCATTCTACCCACGAAATTCGAGTTCAGGAGGCAAAAATTCATAGAAAAAACCTTGGTGATCTACTGGCCATTCAAGTCCGACGAAAAGTGCTCAGCGCCTAGACTAATTTGAGTAGAATGCATGACTGCCTTTAGCTCGGGATTCAACTTGGGAGGTTCGCTAAATTTGCAGTTCTCTGGCAGGAGATATTTCTTGATTCTACTACCCTTCTGCCGATAGCGTCCAGAACTTTCTCGTTAAGCGAAAGCTCGTCTAAATTTGTTGAATCCTTCAGCGGGCATTTGTCAGTGGATTTATCCACCGAATGGCGTGAGCTTGATCGAATACCTATTGCATAACAAAACAAATTCAGCCTTGTTGAGATGCTCTTCTTCACTCCATAAAATCAGATAATTTTTATGTTAATTAAGTTGGTTAGGGCCAAGCGAAAATTCCAATTTTACTGTGAGCACATTTTTTCCGACTTGGGTTAGAGCCCAGTCATTATAGGTTAGAGCCCAGATCAATTTTTTAACTTAGTTAGAGCTTAGTTTTTGAGGTCTGATCCTCTGAATTACATGTATTTTGGCGATGCTTGCCATTTTGTTTTTAAGGTCAGAGCCTAAAAAGAAAATTGGACTTGTGCTTTGGTTTCGTCTAGATAAGAATCTAGCGAAAATCTTGCCGACAAGGTCCAACGGGTTGGATTACTTGCGGGAGCGCGGTGATTCCCTCGATCGAACTAGTTAAATCGTACGAGTTCTCAGAATGGCTGCTCTCAAGGCGTCGCCTTCGTCGCCTTCCGCTTTCCTTCCTCGAACGTTTCCGTTTGTTGATTTTCCTTTTCAACTTCTTGAGCTTCTTCTTCAGTTCTTCCGATGAACTCTCGGATGTGTCGCTTGACAAATCATGTCTTTGTTTTTTGCCCATTGTCCTGTTGAAAAAACACTTAACCTCTTTGTGTGAGCACGTATGGCTTGTACGGCACAAAGCGAAAGAATGAAGAACCGCGCGCGCGGAGAGACGCCAAACCGCCGAATGGCACGAGGCTCGGAGGCCCCCTCCCGGGCCGTGCGATTTTTGCTTTATACAGGAAGCTTTGTAATAGTAAAATTTTAAGTTTCGTTAAAACTTCTAGAAAATACTTTTTGGTGTGTTAGAAGTTCAAATCAAGTGTTTTTAGAAAATGTCCGTATGGATGTGTGTGGATGTGTGTATGTGTGTGTATGTATACCGTAATATTTCTGAAACTATTCCGTCAATATCAATAAAATTTGACATGCCATGCATATATATTTTTGGATTCTGAATTCGGCAAAAACAGTTATTTCTTATTTTCTCAATTAAATTTTTTGATTTTTGAAAAACACAATTTTGCATTTTTTTCGATCATCCCATTGTTGCAAACAATTCAGCTATAATGCATTTGAAAGAAAATAAAATTACTTACTTTTCATCATTTGATCCTCGAGATCGACCGCTTTGTTCGGCAGATAAAATAAAAAAGGTGATTTTTTTTTAAATCCATATCTCTGAAACTAAACATCATAACTTCGCGAAAAAAATTATGTCCATGAGTCACGTGTCGAACTATATATTATCCCATTAAAATTTCAAGTCATTTGACTACTTATTTTTTCAGTAATAAATCAAAAACTAGAAAAAATAAGTTTTTTTATGCCTCGTTTACGGACGTAAAAAGTCTTTATTGCACTTGAGATTTTGGAAAAAAGTAGATATTTTGTGTGTTTTGGCTAAGTTCATTGCATAGCTCTCAAACCCCTATGGTTCGTAAGATATCAATGTTTTAATTTTTTTGATATTTTATATCTCTAAAACAATGTGGTTGAATGCATTAAAATTTCATTTGCTAAATCACCATAAAAAAGCTATCTGCTGCTAATATTTTAAACGATTTCGTTGAGCGGTTTTCAAGTAAAGAGCTAAAATTTAAAAATCGTTTTCTCGAAAATTGCGCAAGCGACCTATCTAATGAATAGCCTATTGTTTTATGATGGTTAGGTTGGTTAGAAACACATGTAAACATGCGTGAATTTCTGTGGAAAAAAATTGACGGCAGTGTTCGTATTCTATAATAGAAAAACAGAGGGGTCTGCAAACATTTAGACAATGAATCATTTAAACCTTATATATATTAAATTATGTTTCAAAAACCGCCACATACATTAGCAGGCAGAATATACTGTATATTAAAACAATATTTTATTTATTGTAGGACCTATAAATTTAGTCGAAGGAAGCTACGTGCCAAAGGATTGGCAGCGGTTTTTTTTATTTGTTTATAAATGTGTTTATAATAAATTATTGCATCACTTTAGCGCAGAACACCTTGCGGATTCGGATTCAGGGGGTTATAATACATTCAAAAAACCTTCGTGGATGCTTGGAACTCGGTGGCCTCGCCAACACTATAACGTGATTTCACCAGGTGGCAAATTTTTTATAGGGCTTACTGCAGGATTTATTACGTTATGATTCGATATTAGATGAACAAAGTATATCGACGGACGGAAACGCTTGGTTCGCGAGTATCTATTTAAAGCACACTTGATATTAGAATATTCGAGCGCTGAAAATACAGTAATTGAAATTTGAAGCGATCCTACGAAAAATCATGTTATTTTAAATGACGATCCTCCTGGACATTCTCTACGCAAGCCACATGAGTATGCGGCAGTCATGCCCTTTTACAGGCCCAAGATCTCGGCCGACGGCTGTCCTACCTCCCAGCGCCCCTGCGGGCTCGGGTTGGTTAGGACGCCGATGCCGCCGTTCATTCAGGGGGCTTCGGAACGTTTCGCCGTACGCTCCCCCACCATCACCCTCCCCACTCCTATACATTATCACTTTGGAAACCCTGTTGCCCCACCTTCTATTTTCGGTATAAAATGCGCGCTTGAGCCGTTAAACCGACATTCGAGTACCTATTAACCGCCTCGACAACTCTATTAACTTTTGTTGCTAAGACGTGAAAATGGCTCATCAACAAAAGCAGAAGAGAAAAATTACGCAACATTCGCAGGAAACCAAGGCATTAGCAGTTAGCTCTTGCCTTGAAGGAATGCAAAACGTGGAAAAAATGCGACTTTTAAATGTTCGAGAGTCAAATCTACGCGGATGGCTCTCAAACATAAAGGAGCAGAGAAAACCATCACAGAAGAGAACAAGAGAGGAAGCCAATACAAGTGAGCAGCCGAAACCTAAACGACGCTGTCCAACTCCGTCAAACTCCAACGTCCGAGAGGTCGAAGAAGTTCGACAGAATCCTGGAGCTGTGGAGAAAAGGGTTAATAATAACCCTCAAGGTGGGGTAATTATTCAATCTTTGGAACTTGATCAAAAACAAATCGAGTTCTCAAAACATTTAGGTTTAAGGAGACCTAACCGCCTTAAATCGACTTTTGAAAATCAAATAAAAAATTGATAACAGATTGGTTGTCTACTGTTTTTGGGGTCGCTGATGACGTTTTCACTATCAGATTTGCATAAAATTATTTTGTTTAGAAAATTTAGGGAAATTATTTATTGCAAAATTAATGTTTTTCCGGTAAATATGAAATTTACGATCAAAGTTAGTAAAAGAATAATTCATACACGATTATACACATATGCGCGCATATAAACTCATACATATATATATATATATATATATATATATATATATATATATATGTATGAGTTTATATGCATACATATATATATATATATATATATATATATATATATATATACATCCCTGGTAGAAATCTACTACGTATCATCATACTAGGTATTACTAGAGATGGGCGAAAAATAGGTCCATTTTTCGACTAGCGATGAAACGCTTTTTCGGACATTTTTTACGCATTTATTGGAGTAAAAATAGAGTCATACCATATTACAAGGAATTTTCAAGCTTGTAAAAATAGATTTCATTGTCTAAAGCAAAGCACAGGTGATAGCTAGTTGATGGCTACGAAAGTACTACGCAAAATAAGTCGGGTCAAAAAAGGGAAAAAATAAGAAAATCACGAATATCTTCGTATGTCGTGCTTGTATAACTCTAATTGACTGTTAATTGTGTAAACCGTTTGGAAATCGATTAAAATCCGTAAGCGTCTTTGAAATTTGTGTACGACACAAGGAATAATATCAATACGAAAGATTTAAGGTTATGTTCATTCCAATAAATGCTCAAGAAATGGGAGAAAAAGCGTTTCATCACAAGCTATGACTAGGCTATTTCTCATAGCCATTTCATAGTTTACAGCCCATTTTAAATTTTCGAATTTCTACCAGGGATATATATATATATATATATATATATATATATATATATATATATATATATATATATATACACATACACACATAACCCACACAGCATAAAATATTTCCGAAATATGATATATTATCCCCCCAGCAGTTGTGTCACCGGTATAGGATGGTAGTACCCTGCATTTAGGTGGCGCATCTGGTTCTAGACTCATGGTGAGATGGTAGTACCTCACACATCAGTCTAATAGCTGCGTGGTTTACCTAAGTGTGCGGGATATGCGTAGTGGGAATACCCTACTCATCTCCCTCTACACACGAGCAGTTCTTCTCTGGTGGCTCGGCCATTACAGAGGATAGGGAGGTCTTTTGTCCACTCAACAGATATTACCGGGTGGATCAGTCTGCTATCGCTCTTCGAATGTACTTCTCCCCCGCTTTACTAACTTCGGGTCTCAAATCCTTCACGTTCACGTATTAACCCTTGGCGGACCGTTTCAAGCTACGGAATTTTTTTTCATGCATACGTAGCCTAATGTTGACATACTTATGTTATGCTACAGGTTTTTTCTGTTTTTAATAAAAAATATAAAATGTATTCAAGAAACCATCATACAAAAATTACTAAAAAAAGATCTCTTGGCAGAGAAAAAAACGTCCAAAAGTCTGTAATGCGAATTATAAAAAAAAAGTTCTTCCGCTTATAAATTATCTTCTGTTTACTATCGAGAAGTCAGTTTTGAAGGTTATAGGATTTTTGATATGAGACTTCTTTTTACAATTCTTGAAAATAATTTAGTGTGTAAATGTGGTGGAAATATCAAAATGTATGAAGAAAGTTGTAGTGGATTAGGTGGAAAGTATAGTATTTCTTGTGATAAGTGTAAGCATGATACTTTTTTTTTTAATTGCAAGAAAATTGGTAAAAAATCAAATATTTATGAACTAAACAGACGTAGTGTTCTTGCCATGAGAATAGTTGGGGGTGGGAAAGCCTCAGAAGTTTTTATGGAATGATGGATTTTCCTGCTTCAGTGCAAAACTCAAGTTTTACTAAAATCAGAAAACAGCTATTAAACGTTACCTGTGATGTTGCTCATAAATTCATGACTGATGCCGTTGAAGAGGAAATCAAACTTACTCAGAATTCAAGCAAAGAAACTGTTGAAGTTGATGATTCCAATCAAGAAGCTATTCGTCGATTGAGTATCGAAAATTTAGAACAGGAAGATGTCAGAGAATGAATCGGAGTTGACAAATACTCCAAACGAAGTTGTAGCTTGTAGGCGAAACATAGGTGTTCAAGGTGATGATACATGGCAGCGTCGAGGTCATAGATCTTACAATGGTGTTTTTACAATTATTGGACAAGAAAGTGGAAAAATCATTGATATTGAAGTGCTTTCCTCATACTGTTTACAGTGCAATTTATATGAAAAAATTCATGGATCTGAAGGGACTCCAGAATGGCAAGAATGGTTTAGTGCGCACTTACCATCATGCACTAAAAATCATATTGGCTCATCCGGATCAATGGAATCTTCAGCCATTGTGGATATTTTCTGTAGCTCAGTAGAAAAGTATGATGTAAAATACGTATCTTACTTGGGCGATGGAGTTTCTTCAACATTCTCAAAAATTTTGGAAGCAAAGCCGTATGGTAATGATGTAGTAGTTACGAACAAGTCAACTCAGAACATTAAAAGAAAAACTTAAATCAAAGATTCTTTCCGATAAAAAGAAAATTGGTGGAAAAGGACACTTGACAGATAAACTAATAGACGAACTACAAACATATTATGGAAATTCTATCAGAGGAAATTCTGATTCTTTTGAAGACATGACCAGAGCAATTTGGGCCATTTTTTTCATAAAGGTTCGACTGATGAAAATCCCCAACATATGTACTGTCCTGCTGGATCCGGATCTTGGTGCAAATATCAAAAGGCATTAGCAGAAGGTAAAGAACAAGATTATGTCCATCCTCCATCAATACCAAAGGCAATTTTAGATGAGATTGAAGATGTGTTTAAAAAACTGTCTGAGCCGGAGCTTCTTAGAAAATGTTTAGGTGGACAGACGCAGCATGCTAACGAGTCCTTCAATAATGTTTTATGGAACATCGCACCAAAGACTGATTTTGTTGGACTTGAAACATTAGAAATATCAGCATATATAGCGTGCATTACGTTTTCGACTGGCTGGAAAGGATTATTATTTCTCATGTCTAACCTTGATATTGAACCTGGCAAAAATGCATTATCTGCTGCAGTGATAAAGGACCAATTACGTATCAAGGAAGCTGAAAAACAAACAGAAATTAATTCAAAAGAAGCACGAAGATTGAGAAGGCAATTGAATATTCCCACTGCTGATAATGAATATGTCAGTGGCGGATACTGAAATTTTATTTTAATTGTAAGTGGCGTGTATAAAAAGCACAAATACAACATTTTAAATTTTTTAATTGTAATTTTTTATTCTAAGATTCTATGTTGTGTTTACAGATTTGGCTTGGCGTATTCAGAGGTCTAATAAGTATTGAGACGCAGTCAGACAATTAAAAGTATTATGAGAAGTTATCAAAAAAGTATAATAGTAAAAAGTAATTATAGTCTTGACGCTGTCCATATGAGATGTGGGCCACCGAGGTCTAAGGATTCATCAAGGTTTTTTAAAAGTATTTCGACCCCCCGAATCCGAATCCGTAAGGTAATCTGCGGTAAAGTAGTGAAATAATTAGTTACAAACATATTTATAAACTAATAAAAAATATTTAAACTTTTGCACTGACAAAAAAACACGTAGCTTCCTCCAACAAAAGTTAGTTCAAATAGATAAAATATTGTTCGAATATACAGTATATTAATGATTTTTAAAATACTTTTAATCTCAATTATTTTACATAAGGAGCACCCGTCACAATATCAAATCATATAATTTTCATAAAAAAAGTTGAACCTCAATATTTTAAATACCATAGGGTCCTCATGACCTCATAAAATCATAACATGTCTTAAAACATTTTTTACTTTAGTTATCGAATTATAAAGTTTAATAGAAATAGTAATTTTCAGTTATACAGGGTATACGGGGTGAGAGACAAAGAATTTGAATCCTGATATTTTTTAAACTAAACGGTTTTATAAGCTGCAAAAAGAACCTAGCCGAGGTGATCCAAAAGATCGATATTTTCCCAAAATTTTAACTTAATTAAAGCCTTTTCGTTCCCATAATCGTAAGACATATTATCGTTTTTTATTGTCATACATTTTTTCATAACGTTTGACAATTCAGTTTTGGGGATATTAATTTTTTTTTAAATCACCTTTTTAGATACACTATTGTTAAATATATTGTATGAATCATATCATCAAAAAAAGCAAAAATATTTTTTCAAAAATCAATGAATGGCTATAATATGGCCATAATATGAGAAGAATTATAAAAAAAAATTTTCAGTAATTTGATTTTCAATATATTTATCAACATTTATTACTTTTCTATTTTCAAGTTAATATTTTCTTTGTATAAATTGAATTTCCTTGAATTAAAAATAATACATTACAGTTCCAGAATTATAACGGTATACGTACAAACGCACATAGCCATCCGCACAGACATTTTCTAAAAACGCACAATTCGAACTTTAAACACCTCCAAATGCATTTCTCCCAAGTTTTGGCGAAACTGAAAAAAGTAGCAATATTACTTAAATAATATTAAATTTTGAGAAGTGTTATTAAAATTAATATTGCTAAAATGGGATAATATTCGATGACAATTATTTAAAATCTATTTAAAAATAACAAATGGTTTAGTTATATTGAGTCATTAAGAAAAAATATTCAAATAATTAGTTTTGTATAAAGGCTATGTTGATTATAAATGTAGAAACTTGAATTAAGTAAATGATTTATTAAAAATTTGGAATCGTATTTTAATAAATTAGAATTTTGTATTCGTACAAGCGATTTGATTTAATTCAAAAAAGCAATATGTAATTCAAGTAGACGTTTATTTAAATGGTGGATAAAACTTTGATATATTGGATTTTGAAAGATATTTACTTAAACGTATCTTGTAATGCGCAATAACAATGATTGTTTGCTAGTATAAATAATATAAATTCTGTGCAAATATATTTATTACGTTGTAATT
The DNA here is from genome assembly GCF_009193385.2 of Nasonia vitripennis. Classification (NCBI taxonomy): domain Eukaryota; kingdom Metazoa; phylum Arthropoda; class Insecta; order Hymenoptera; family Pteromalidae; genus Nasonia; species Nasonia vitripennis. Next base: position 21,913,334 of record NC_045760.1, read on the forward strand.
CGATATTAGATGAACAAAGTATATTGACGGACTTAAACGCTTGATTTGCGAGTCTTCTACACTATATTAAAATTTCATATTTCGTCAATTTTGTAAAATCCCTCCAAAACTCGTAAAAAGAAAAAAATTAGATCTATTTTACGGTAGAAATCTTCTTTGAACTTAAATTATTCAAGTTACAGAAAAAAATATCAAATGTATCAAATTTTAATTAGTTTTTAGCAGTAAAAGAACTTTAAAAATGTCCGTCTGTTCGGATTTTTTTTTGTATTTATTCTAATAAACTTGATGTATCTTATAAATAAAAAACTATTTAACGGTATAGACAGGTACATATGATAAAAATATACATTTCTACTAGAAAACATTTTCAAGATTTTGTCCAGGTAGATTGGAAGCTGTTAAAATAATTAAAAAACCGCCAGTTCATTAGCACGTAGCTTCCTTCAACTAAATTTATAGGTCCAATAAATCTACACTATATTAAAATACCAAAATGAGCAATTATGTAAAAATTTACCGGAACTAGTGAATCATTCTGGGATGATTATTATTTTATGATAGATATGTGGTAAAAACATAAATACATAATCCTATTTAAAAAAATTTTAAAAGTTATTTATAGTACACTTTTTCGATAAAGAATGATTCACAAAAAGTGACCGGGTTGTAACGAGAAACAATGTCCCTCGCCTCGCCGATAATCGAGGCAGGATAGAGAGTGACGAAACAGGGCGGCGTTAGCTCAAGCGGTAGCACGCGCGCCTAGATATCTTGGGAGCGCCGGATCGATTCTCGGTCCCGGCGTCTCCTTTTGTGATTTTCTCCTCTCACGTCAAGTCTCATCCCGTTACAGGGTCATGAAACATTTTACATACTAGACTTGGCGCAGTGCGCTGCGTGCACTGTAGTAGACTATAATTTCATTAGCTTATTAAATGGAATATAAATGCTTGATTGATATTTTTAATATTTGTTTTCATATAAATTTCAAAATTGCCGCGGTTTCGTCGCCAACTTCCTTTTAAAATTTTAAGGTTATGTCTCGAGAATAGAATAGACTCGAGAGTAGAATGTCTCTAGAATATTATAAATACACAAATTATAATTTGATATGTATTATCGTATTATATTACATTTTTAATATTAGAATCAAATTTAGAAATCAAAAACAAATCAAAAAATTCTAACGATACTTTTGACGCATGCGCACTACATGAGCCAATCATATTGACGCATTCTTGGCTTCACTTCATCCGGTCATGACTTTTTTATATAGGGACTAGGAATGAAGGCGCGCTCTTGATTATATCTCTGGCTAATAACATTGGTAGAAAATCTACCATAAGTGTTGGGCGGCGCACTAACGTCTGCTAATATTTTATAAGCATGTAACATGTTACTAAATCCCTCAAAACTATTTTTTAATAAATATATTAATAATGCTCAATGTCGTCATCATTGGTTTGAATAGTGAATTTGAAGAAAAGTTCAGTATAAGAGTCAGTGGGTTTGTCTATCATTAAAATGTCATTTATTTGCATTATAAAAAAGCTATACAACTGAAATTTTACACAAATACTTACTATGCTACTCAGAAAACATGTAACCTACATGATTATGATTTAACTGTTTTCATTCATATTTTCACATCGAGGCCCATATGAATTTTTTAATTTAGTGTATCAAATTGTGCTTGTAGACAGTTACACAGAAACTACCATCTCTAGCACATTGTATTTCTGGTTTCCAGTGTATTTTTATACGAAGAAAGTGATAAGTATTTTAGCTTTTTAGTCAAGGCATTAATTAGAATATTGACTTTTAACAGTTGTGAGAGATTTTGAGACCGATATCTGTTTCTCCATTTTTGCATTTTTTCTCATTCGAAAACTAACAGGTCTAGAAAGCTCATATTTTGCATATAGATTTCATTTGTGAATGTGGAAAGATATTTAAAGTTGATTCAACGATAACTGAAATACGTTTGTGTTCGACTACAACACCCATGATAATTATTTAGTCGTATAGCATGAGTTTGCATTCACATCAGTGTCGGAGTCGAAACCAGAAGTTTTTCAGTTAAGGTCGACTCAACTTTAAATATCTTTTCACATTCACAAAAGAAATCTATATGCAAAATATGAGCTCTCTAGACATGTTAGTTTTTGAATGAGAAAAAATGCAAAAATGGAGAAACAGGTATCGATCTCAAAATCTCTCACAACTATTAAAAGTCAAAATCCTAATTACCTAATACCTTGACAAAAAAGCCAAAACATTTATCACTTTCTCCATGTAAAAATATGCTAGAAACCAGAAATACAATGTGCTAGAGATAGTAGTTTCTGCGTAACTGGCTATAAGTAAAATTTGACCTGCTCAATTATAAAATTCGCATGAGCCTGGATGTGAAAATATAAACGAAAGCAGTTAAATCAGAATCATCTAGGTTACATATTTCTAGGTAACATAGGAAGTGGCAGTGTCATATTTTAGTTGTTTATAGTAGCCTTTTTACAAATCAAAGAACATTGTATAATGATGACTTAATTAAACTTACTGACTCAGATACTGAACTTTTCTTTAAATTCACCCCTCAAACCTTACCGAGGGCGACTTTGGGCACAGAGACACAGTATATCTTCAAACTCTTTATTTTTTTAATTTAACTTCTCATTGACCTTTAAAAAAAACTAAATAATATTCACACACTTTATTACTACTTCAAATAGGGTTAGGGTGTTACTTTTCAATACACATGTTGTATGAATATCAATACTACATTATATTACATATATTTTATCTGTTATCAAGGTTTCCACATTTCATTTTAAACACCTCAAACATTTCTACCAGTAGGGTTATGAGTTATGACTGTTTTGAGGGTTATGAATTTAAAGCGCGGTTCTGATCTCGTTGCTTAGGCAACCAACCAGCAACCAATCAGAATCACGTATTAAATGTTTCACAACAAAGGCCATCATTTTTTAAAAGAGGAAATTATGTATAGGTATAAAATAATGATAAATAATGACAGATGTGTCGGATGCTGTAAATGATAATCTTTTTAGAGAAATATGGCAAATATGTTTATTTGTATTTATAATCTGAATTATTTTTTAAATCATATGCGCCACATAGATACATATGTATGTTTTACATAAATCATTAGTAGTGATCTTGAGATTTCGTCCAAATGAAAGGGATGCTGCGAATAATCATCTGTGCAGATATGATCTGGTTTTTTAAAGATATCTGTTTGTGAATGAGAAATGACGTATGCTCTATGGATTTACGCATTTCAAAAGACGTAATCTGCAGATTTGGTCCGTATGAAAAAGATGCTGCGAATAATCATTTGTGCATATATGATCTTGTTTCATGCCTGTTTTTGTTAAGAAACCTGGAAATGATACTACCGTAAATGATTATTTATATTAATATTAGTTGTAAATTTGCTCTTTGCGTTTCACGGGGTAGAGACTGTCGTTAATTATTAAATGTAACATTTGTAATAATAACACCCACATTACAAATTATTTAGAAATGTGTCATCAGATTTAATATATATATATATATATATATATAAATTATGATAGTGTTAATATATTGCTACCAAATAAATTTAACGATTACATATCTAATATTTAGATAATTTATTATTAAGTATATTTAACATTTGGATTTTTAATATAGTTTCTGTGGCGATTATTTGGCTAATTATTTCCATATAATTATGTTGAATTCACATTTTATTTACAATTATCAATATGATATATGATATTTAGTTTCAAGTGATAACTTAGTTATTCAATATGTAATTTGAATGTACTAGTAGTGAAGATAATTTAGCCGATCAATAGAAAAGTAATATTTTAACAATTTATAATTAATGGCAATTACTCAGCCAATCAATATGAATTTAATGTTTTGATAATGTATTATTAGTGGTGATTACTTAGCCATTTAATAAATAACTTAAATTTTAATTATTTACGATTAGTGAAGATAACAGCTAATTAATACATAATTTGTATGTTAGTAAAGTACCATTAGTAAAAATACTTCAGTCAATCAATATATTATTTAAATTTTGGTAATGTATAATTATAATGGCGATTACTTAGAAAATAAAAAATAATTCAAATTTTAGTAATGCACCATTAGTGGAGATAACTCAGCCAATCAATATAAAATTAATGTTTTGATAATGTATTATTAGTGGCGATTACTTAGCCAATCAATATAAAATTAATGTATTATTAGTGACGATTGCTTAGCCGAGCAATATTTAATTTTTATTTTAGTAATGTACTATGAATGGAGATAATAACTAACTAATACATAATTTATATTTCAGTTATGTATAATAATGGCGAATACTCAGCCAATCAATATAGAATTTATATTTTATTAATATACTATTAATGGAGATAATAATTAACTAATACATAAGTTAGATTTCAGTAATATACCATTAGTAAAGATACCGCAGCCAATCAATATATTGTTTAAATTTTGGTAATTTATAATTAGTGGCGATTATTCGACCAATCAAGAAATAATTTAAATTTGACTAATGTACTATTAGTGGAGAAGTCTCAGCAAATCAATATATAATTTATACTTTAGTATTGTTGTATTAGTAGCGATTACTCAATCAATCAAAAGATACTTCATATTTTAGTAATGTTTTACAATTAATATAATCAATTTCTGAATATTTCAGAATAGACTATGTTTTTTGTGTAAATTTTCATTTCGTCGTTTAATTTTCGTTTAAAAATTGTTGATTTCTCTTTTGATGTTGTTCTTGATAGTGCAACATATAACTGACCGTGACTAAATACTGGAGTGGATAAATATAAACCAACTTTGTCAAACGATGGCCTTGAGATTTATTTACTGTCATAGCAAAGCTAAGTCTTATTGGAAATTGCCTTCTAACCATACCAAATGGTGTTTCATCTAGTGATGGAGCTAAATCGATACGAGGCAATAATACTTGTTTACCGGAATATTTTCTAGTAATAATTTCTGCTGTAAGAACATATTGTTTCATATCTTTAATTATCAATCTAGTACCATTACAAAGACCACCGTCAATGTCTAAATTTCCTAAGCAACTAATTATTGCACCTTTTTTTAATATTAATTTATGTGGTGGCAATCCATTAGGTGTTGTTATTATTATTATTATTATTATTATTATTATTATTATTATTATTATTATTATTATTATTATTATTATTACTATTATTATTATTATTATTATTATTATTACTATTATTATTATTATTATTATTATTATTACTATGAAGGGGGACCACCAAGATCCCTGGCACTTAGGCTGTAAACCCATTATGTACCACCCTTCGTCATGGCATCCCCTACGCAGGTAAGCCTGCCCTTCTCCAGAAGTTCAATATGGCTCCCGCATCGAGTGCCCTAATTTCTTCATACGTGGGGAATAGCTCTCCCTAGCACTGATGTCTGAGCTGCGCAAATTTTGGGCAAACAGTCAGTACATGGGTAGGCGTTTCTTCCGCCCCCTCGCACCACTTGCATATACCCGTAGCCTCCTTCCCCATCTTCAGACCGTGGTACCTTAAGCGGATGTGCCCGGTCACTATCTGTGTCAGGAGTCGGGAGTTATTTCAGCTGCCTCCTGCGATGCACTTGGTCCAGCCAACATTGGTGTCGTGTCCCCATTACCGCTTTGGCTTGTCTGCATCCTTGAGTTCCTTGCCATTCCTTAGAATGCTCCCTCTCAACCCGCCCCGGATTTCGTCCGTTAGCAGGCACCTGTGTAGGGCTCCGGCCCGATTGGAGGGTGTTTATCTTCCAAAGCTGCAAGTCTATCTGCTATTTCGTTACCCCTGATCCCGGTATGCCCTGGGACCCAGAGAAGTCTGACCTTGTTGTTGTGAGCGGTCAGCTGATTTACAACCACTTTGCATTCCCAGACCAGTCTGGAGGTCATTCTATGAGCCATAAGTGCTCTAAGTGCCGCCAGACTGTCTGAGCAAATGGTGATAATTCTATCCCTTGCGCCGAGTTCAATGTTCCTCTGAGCGCAGGACAGTATAGCGTATATCTCGGTCTGGAAGACCGTAGCATACCGCCCCAGGGAAAAGAAAGTTCCCCTTCCATCCCTTTGGCAGTAGTACCCCGAACCAGTGCCAGTCTCTGCCCTAGAGCCATCTGTGTACCAGGCGTTCCCAGTTCCTGGTAGACTGTCCCTGCGGGCCTTCCATTCTTCTCTTGTCGGTATCACGACCCCGTATCTTCTTCCAAAGAAGAAGCGCGGGATCATCATATCAGTTTTGATGGAAAATTCCGGTAAGAGACCCACCCCACCCGGGAGCCGGGTGTTCCTCGTGCCTTGTGTCCATTGTCCGTAGTCTGTGCGCTGCCTTAGCAGCCATCCCAATGATAGTAATGGACCGCCAGCTCCGCCCTAGGCCACCAGACCAACGCGGCGTAGGCCAGACGAGGTGCCACAATATAATCCGGGGACTTAGTCGCCATGTACTGCCAAATGCCCTACGACATGTCCAGAGAGCCACCAGGAATTTATCGCACTGGGCTGTGAGATGCTTCTCCCAGGTTAACTGTTTATCCAGAACAATGCCGAGGTACTTAGATGAGTTCTTTACCTGTAGGACGACTCCAGAGAGTTTGGGCGCTCTGTAGGCATCTAACTTGTACTTGCGGGAGAAGATCACCATTTCGACTTTATCCGGGTTAACCGAGAGTCCCATCGAGCAGCACCAACTCTCCACTTTCCTTAATGCAAGCTGCATGGCATCCATGGCTGCGCCAATTTCACTTCCTTTTATCAGTATCAGGAAATCGTCCGCGTAGGCTTGAGCATAGCAGCCCCACCCATTCAGCCATTCCAGTAGCCCATTTGCCACAGGCACCAAATGGTGGGCGACACCACCTCGCCCTGCGCGCATCCCTTACTGACCTTGCCGGAGACCGTTACGGTTCCGAGATCACAGTGCTGCGTGTAAGCATGCCCTGAAGCCATTTTATTAATGATCCAGGCATCCCATGTAGTCCTGCCTCTTTGACAACTGCTTCGATAGAGGTGCAGTTAAACGCTCCCTCTATGCCTAGAAATACTCCCACCATTACCTCCCCCCTTTCCAGCTGCTCCTCATTGCGCCAAACCGCCAAGTGTAAGGCAGTCTCTCGGCTGTCAATCTATCCACCAATCTTTCTAGTGTCTTAAATCCAAAGGAGTTAAGACTTATAGCTCTATAATCCTTGACGGTGGTGTGACTTGACTTACCTGTCTTAGGAATAAACACAACCTTGGCCGTTTTCCATATTTCAGGTACATGAGCCAAAGCTACACTTGCTCTGAAGAGCTTTACTAAGGGGCCAACCAGTTCCTCCAGCCCCTCTTGAAGGAATGCCGGGTAGATTCCATCGATGCCCCGCGCCTTGAAGGGTTGAAAGTTCCTTATGGCCCACTTGACCTTTTCCGGTGTGACGACCTTCGCCGCCAGATCCCATGTCGCCCTCTGCTGTCTATTCCTACCCGAGCTCTCATCCCCCATCTCATGGGAGAGCCGAAAGCCCGGGAAGTTGGCTTCCAGAAGTAGTTTTAAACACTCCTCTTCCGAGGTTGTGTATTCTCCTGTAGGCAGTCTGATTGCTTCAAGCCATACCTCAGGATTTTTCGCGAGTATCCGGAGGAGTCTGGCCGCGTCAGAATATCTCTCGATATCCTCTCAGTAGTCCCTCCATCCTTTGATTCTTACCGCATTGATGCGGTTTTTATATAGCCTCTGGGCTTCTCTGTGAATCCGTCAATCGATACTATTGCGAGTATTCTTGGCCCTGTTAAAGGTCCTCCCCGTTTCACGTGGCAGATCCTCTAGCTCCCGGTTCCACCATGGGGTACCCCATGTTCCCTTTGGGATGGTCCAGGGGCAGCTTCTCTGGAGAGAGATGTTTACTATCTCACCTAGCTCAAATGCCCAGTGATCAAGCTCATCCGTTGTTCCAAAGCTTGGTTTGAAGGATTGAAGCTCGTTCCTAAGGTTTTTCCTAAAGAACGCCCAGTCTGTTTTCCTGGGATTCCTAAAGGCCCTTGTTTCCGAGCATCTTTCCTTCCATTCGAATTCGATGTATCTGTGGTCGGACAGTGAAGGTCCGTTAGATACCTGCCAGCTGCCCATCCGCCCCTCCATTCCAACTGTACACAGAGTTAGGTCAATCATCTCACTTCTAACCGAATTGTAGAAGGTAGGTTCTCTGCCCCTGTTCATAATACACAGACTCGTCGTTACCAAATACTGCAGCAGTGCGTCGCCCCTGCCGTTAGTATCCGAACTGACCCAAACTATGTGATGAGCATTAGCGTCGCATCCCAGTATAAGAGGAATGCTTCGCTGTCTGCAGTGTTCAACAAGATCTTGTACCTCCCTTGGTGGGGGCTCTTCCTGAAAGTCGTATGGGAAGTAGCCAGAGGCCACCACAACCTCCCTCTCAAAGTCCCCTCCTACAGGGAGTTTGATCTTTATTGCCGTGAGGTCCCTGCTGCACCGAGCCGGCAGCAGCAGAGCATCAAAACTTTTAACAAGTATGCACGCCCTGGGAACGCTGCACGTGGGGTCTCTATAGATCCGACCAGCACCCCCCAGACCCCTGATCTTCCCCGCGACTAACCAAGGTTCTTGTATTAGGCATCCATTAGGTGTTAATGAATTTAAAAATTCTGTAGGTATCGTGTTTGTCAATTTTTCATCTGCGTCACTTTGAATTCGATAATCACTATAGTATAGGTAGTGGTCTCCATCTATTCTTACAACTATACTTTCATTTATTTTTAGTATATTAGAATTTAGTAGTGACAATATCACTTTATTTTTTAATGTCGAATCATTAGGATTAATTTTATGTCCAAAATTTATGTCATTAATCACTTTCAGAAATACATTGTTTCAATATTTCTCTTATATTATTTTGAAGTTCATATTCAGTCATATTTTTGTTTTCACCTATGGCAAGTAACCAATTTTCAAATTTATTATCTGGATTTTGTAATCGTAGATTCTCACTTAAAAATTTTGACCATGAAAAACTCCTTTTCACACATGTTTCAAGGATTTTTTTTTTGTTTCTATGCCGTAATATAGGCAGGGTTTGTCTAAAGTCACCAGATGTTACAATAACTTTCCCTGCAAAAGGAAGATCATTTTTACATATATCACGAAAACATTTATCAATTGCTTCAAAAGCATGTTTTGAAACCATTGATATTTCATCCCAAATTATAATTTTTACATTTTTAATATGTTCACCATATTTTGAATTAGGACAAATATTACACGATGTTTGTTCATTAATATTTTATGGTAATTTGAAAATACTATGGCCAGTTTTACCATTAATTAATAAATTAGCAGCAATACCAGTCCGGGCTATTGTAATGAACGGAACATTCATTGAAATTAAATATTTAATCATCATGTTATGTTAATTTATAACTTTTACCACTTCCACCGAGACCATCGATAAAATAATATTTATTTCCTATACAGTTAATTGTAGCATTAATGATCAGATCATACATTTTTTTTATCGGAAGACAAAGGATTAATTTATGTTTCTAAATTTTCACCATCTTTACATACTTGTAATTCGTTATTATATTCTTCATCATCGTATAATTATTCTCAATACTAGATATATGGAAATCATTTAATCTCAACCCATGTAATAATAAAATACTTTCTATGTTTTTCAAAGCTCTTTGTTCTGCTTGAATTTTTGGTAATTTCGGGTCCATAAAGTGACATTCATATTTATCGTATAATTCTAACGAATTAATAGGTCTTTGAAATACAAGAATGTATGCAAATAATTCACACATAGATTTCGGAAACTTAAATACTGCAGCTTCTACCAAACGATTCCATTCTTCATCAGTACTAATATCACCTCTTGATATACAAGCATTTCCATTTTTATCAGTAATAATTTTATCTACAGTACGTATATCCGCAAATGATTTCGCACCACGTACATGTAATAATAAAAGTCGTGGGAAAAATGCTTCACGCTTATTTGGATTTACAAAATACATTCTACTAATGAGAGGTTTTATAAATTTTTTTCTTTTATTTAATTTTCTTGGTTTTTTTTTTATCAAAAACATAATGGTACGGAATTTCGTGATATAAATATTGCGTTGCATTTTGATCTTCTTTATTTCATTTAAAGCACGATGTCAATGTAGTATGGACATTTTTATCAATCATTTCGTTTTCTTGATAATAAACATATTGTTCCCTAAACATACTAAATCCCTCAAAACTATTTTTTAATAAATATATTAATAATGCTCAATGTCGTCATCATTGGTTTGAATAGTGAATTTGAAGAAAAGTTCAGTATAAGAGTCAGTGGCTTTGTCTACCATTACAATGCCATTTATTTGCATAATAAAAAAGCTATACAACTGAAATTTTACACAGATACTTACTATGCTAGCTAGAAAACAGGTAACCTACATGATTATGATTTAACTGTTTTCATTCATATTTTCACATCGAGGTCCATATGAATTTTTTAATTTAGCGTATCAAATTTTGCTTGTGGACAGTTACACAGAAACTACCATCTCTAGCACATTGTATTTCCGGTTTCCAGTGTATTTTTACATGAAGAAAATGATAAGTATTTTAGCTTTTTTGTCAATGCATTAATTAGAATTTTGACTTTTAACAGTTGTGAGAGATTTTGAGATCGATACCTGTTTCTCCATTTTTGCATTTTTTCTCATTCGAAAACTAACAGGTCTAGAAAGCTCATATTTTGCATATAGATTTCTTTTGTGATTGTGTTTCTAGACCTGTTAGTTTTCGAATGAGAAAAAATGCAAAAATGGAGAAACAGGTATCGATCTCAAAATCTCTCACAACTGTTAAAAGTCAAAATTCTAATTACCTAAAACCTTAACAAAAAAGCCAAAACATTTATCACTTTCTCCATGTAAAAATATGCTAGAAACCAGAAATACAATGTGCTAGAGATAGTAGTTTCTGCGTAACTGGCTATAAGTAAAAATTGACCTGCTCAATTAAAAAATTCGCATGAGCCTGGATGTGAAAATATGAACGAAAACAGTTAAATCAGAATCATCTAGGCTACATATTTCTAGGTAACATATCTAATAGCCATTTTACAATTCTTTATTACTACTTCAAATAGGGTTAGGGTGCCACTTTTCAATACACATGTTGTAATACTACACACTCTTGGTAATGATTAATTTTTACTAAAATTTCTTGCTAGTTATATTACATACATTTTATCTGTTATCAAGGTTTCCACATTTCATTTTAAACAACTCAAACATTTCTACCAGGGTTATGAGTTATGACTGTTTTGAGGATTATGAATTTAAAGCGCGGTTCTGATCTCGTTGCCTAGGCAACCAACCAGTAATCAATCAGAATCACGTATTAAATGCTTCACAACAAAGGCCATCATTTTTTAAAGAGAGGATATATATATATATACATATGTATATGTGTGTGTTATACCTATCTTATAAGCCATTTAAACCTTAGTATTGGTGAAAGTAAGCGTTCGATCCGGACTACGACCACCAAAAATTTCATATCACTAAGCTAAATTATTTAAATACATGTTTGCTTATAGAAATAAATTGCGTCACTTGGATTATCGCCAAAAAAATCATAAAACTTGATTTTATAAATTATTTTAATGTTTGCTACCTCTGTGGTTTTTTTAGGAATGCTCCAAGCAATTTATAAGCTTTGCCACAGGCTTTGAATATGAATTTTAATCATTTTAGCACAAAATTATGGATATCTTCACTTTTAGCCAAAGATACAGGGTCTCTGCCATTCTGGAACCCATACAGGAACTTTTGCACTATAAAAACCGCTGTCAATTCTTTGGCACGTAGCTTCCTTCAACATTATGTATCGCTTTAATATCTGAATTGCTTTGACTTCATATATAATTCTATAAAGTTTTTGTACTTTTTCGTATAATGAATAAAATTATTACGAAACAATTATATATACATAATCAATTATAATTCTCTCTTTTTTCTCACATAGCTATAATTGTTGATATTATATTATTATATATAGTTGATGGCATGTCTTCGGCATGAAAAGAAAATTTGTCAACTATTTATTTATTATTAAATTTCTTATTCATTTATTGTATCTATTGAGCTTCAAGTATTTTTCTACTGTGCAATCACACTATTATAAATAGGCTTACATACTGCCATCTGACGAAAGATATACGTGGGTGCCTTACTCTATAATTCGCGAAAGATATAGTAGGAGATTATATTCGCGGAAGATATAGTAGGAGATTATCAGTGTGGATTTCGGTGCAACTGATCGACGAGCGATCAAATGTTTACCATAAGACAGTTGTTAGAGAAAAAGTGGAAATTTTGCGAAACCATACACCAACTATTTATAGATTTTATAAAAGCGTATGATTCTATAAGCGAAGCAAAATGTATCAAATTCTAGTACTTCTCGGTGTACCAAAAAAACTCGTGAGATTGATTCAAATATGTCTGAACGGAAGCACGGGAAAGGTCCTAGTAGGCGGTAATGTATCAGAACCTTTCACGACACGCGATGGTTTAAAACAAGGGGATGGGCTCTCTACGGAGCTGTTCAACTTATCGTTAGAGTATATCGTTAGAAATGTGAAGGAGAATTCCTCGAATTAGTTACGACCGTTAAATTCGCACTTGTGTATAAGTGTGTATGACATAGACGACTACTGTTTACAGGTATTAGGATCATGTGACAACACGCGAATAATTGCGTAGTGAGCGAAGCGTCGGCTAGCCAGTCTGACACCGACCAAGCTAGAGAGTTAGATGGTGGAAATTTTCGGAAACCCGTGTTGCGATAAAGTTAAGGTGTAGATTGCCGCTGTCCTAGACATCTTGTCACGCTATATTAGTCTAATAAAGAAAACTCTTATTTATTATTCTTAACATCCCCTGTATTATTTACTCAGCTACTGTAATTTCCTCAATAAGAAAAATGCAGGTTAGCCAGCTAGGCGCAACGCTTAATAGAACAACGCAGATACTAGGCTACGCATATGATTTGGATATACTGGGGGATTATAAGGAAACGGTAGCAAGAAACACGGAAATCCTCATAAACGCGGCGGAGTATACAGGGTTAGAAGTGAGTGAATCAAAAACAAAGTACATGATTGTGGATAAACTAGGCATCTGCAGAGGGGAGGAAGATCTCAGAGTTGGGAATTTTACTTTTGAAAAGGTTAGCGAATTCAGGTATCTGGGTACGACCATAAATGATAGAAACGAGATTAATGTCGAAATAAATAAGAGACTCCATTCGGGTAATGCTTGCTTCTACGCCGTGAGTAATTTACTTAAGTTGAGGCTATTGTCTAAAAACGTTAAAATAAGAATATACAGGACAATAATACTGCCGGTGGTTCTGTACGGGTGCGAAACGTGGGCTCTCACTAAGCAGGCGGACAACCATTTTAGGGTATTTGAAAATAAAGTCTTGCGAAAAATATACGGGCCGAAGAAAGATGAGGAAACCGGGGAATGGAGGAGACTACACAATGATGAGTTACACAATCTGCACTCGTCACCAAATATTAACAGAATAATAAAATCACGCAGATTGGGATGGGCAGGGCACGTAGCGAAAATGGGAGACGACCGTACGGCAGCGCGTGTCATGAAGGGCAGGCCGATGGTAACGCGACCTCTAGGTAGACCTTGACGCTGATGGGCGGACAACGTAAAAGCGGATCTAGTAGAAATAGGACGGGTGGGTGTCGATCGGAGGGGTGCATCTTGGGTGGGATTGACACAAAACAGGGCAGCGTGGAAGGCTTGCGTAGATGAGGCGATGAACTTTCGAGTTTCAAATGCCATTTAAAAAAAAAAAATACTCCATGAAATAACTTAAAATTAAGGTTTCATAAACAGCCCAAAGAAAGGGATCAAGGTGCTATATAATGCTAACTAAATCCAAAATTTTAAATTGATTATTGCCTTTTTACTCCAGTTATCGCGTCACATAGAAAAACGACTTTTTTCAGTTTTTGATGTTTTTCTCAGGATCTGTCCCATAAAATAACTTAAAATTTAAATAGAATATAGTCGTAATAACTTTCAATAATCATGTTTTTTTTAAGATTCAACATTTAGTTTTCAAGTTAAAACTATTTTTAAAAATTGCGCTTTATGGTGTATAATAATAGAACAAAGAATGATAATATAAATTTCCTGCGGTACAAAGATAGGTAATTTTATTCTCTTTCAGGTACATATTAAGCAATTTACTTTTATAATTTTTTTCAATAACTTTATTAGAAAAAACTATAATATCAAAACTAAAAAATCACTATAAAAAAACGCGAACACAAAATATAAAAACGGACTTTTTTCCACAACGTTCTAGTAAAAACAAAAAAAATGAGACTTGATGGGTTGAAATTCACTGAGTAGACGTTGAGATACAGGCGTCTACACACGCGCGCCCACACACACACACACATCCGTGCGGACATTTTCCAAAAACACCATTTTCGACTAATGATGCATCAAAACACACTTCCCACATGCTTTTACACAAACTCCAAAAATTACTATTACAAGGCCTCTTTTGATCTGGTTTGCAGCTATGTAATTTGACAAATCCTTCCTTCTAACGTATTTAGCCACTAAAGACATACCATCTTTAAACAAATTATTAATTTTTTTCGCTTGTCTCTCAGTCTTTTCAATAAATGACTTAATGTCTGAAGTAAGGTCAATATTTAGATTTTCGGCTTTTCTGAATTTCAAGCCTATAAGCCACATACAACCGTGTGCGTCTGCTTCAGGCTTTAGCGATGGGAATGACTTTGGATTAATGTGGGCAAATGTAATGTTCGGATTCCTGTCAAATGATCCTATTAAATGTCGTATCTTCGAGTCAATAAATCCTGACCATTCTAGTTGAGCATCTTCAGTTAAACTACTTGCTGACAAAATTACAAAATGTTTGTATTTGTCGAAGAAATTTGGTGGTTCGAAAAGTTTGTCCACGAAGCTTTACCCATGGCTATATCTTTTGTAATGGCTAACCCAGTCTTTATTGCCTCCTCCATTATTGTCCTCGTAGAAATGGTTACATTAACAGTCGAATTCTGCTGAGGGTAAGCAGGTGTAATGATTGGCATAAGGTGATAAGGTGGCCTGTCTGAAGCATTCACCCGAGGATCCCACACTTGCAAGCCTAAATTAACTTTTTTAACAGATTTTAGTAGCACTGGTCTTGGCCACTCCCATATTGAGAAGATCAGGAAGAATTTCTCTATTAAAGTTGCTGGGGCAGCATTTGGATACAGCTGACACGTTCGTGCGACTAATATTGCCCACGAAACGACACCCAAATAACCTAAAACGTTACTGTAAATTCCGTTATTTTTTGCCCACAATTTGATGGCCTTCAAAGTAGTAAGCCTGAAGTTTTCTAAATTCAGCACTGATTGCAGTATTTCTTTCGTCACTCGACAACCATTTAGACTTCTGACACACTTCTAATCCAAGTATTTTAACAGCATGTCGTCCGTAAAATTACTTTTACTTCTTTTTGTGATTTTAACAACTCAAAAAACGATGAGAAAAATTCTTTTCTATTTATATATCTCGGTACGACACACAAGGCATCGATATCTGCTCCTTTATAATGAACTCCTAGTTGATAAGATCCAAATGTACAGACCTTACCTTTGATTTGATCTAGGAAATGAGAAGGGAAATTGTTTCCCGCACATGCGTTATAAACCCATTGCTGTAATAAAGCATCAAGTTTGCTAATCACATCTGTTCTGTGCTTCATTTCTTCCTGTGAATCAAGAACTTGGTGCAGTTTTAGAGCTTCCTCAAGTTCATTTGTTTCTACGGAGATCACTAGGAGTTGGCCCATCCAAGCTGATAGCTGAGGTAAGGCCGACATTTTTGCGTTTTTCCGTATGCGACTGCAGCGGCTCTGTACGGCTCCTGATCGAATAATTTGCTCGAGGTTTCCACATATTAATGATTACGTACAATATTTTTAACTAAACGGATGATAGAAAGCTACTCACAAGTGTAGTTGCTCTGCTGACACTCCCGTTCTAACTGAGTCACTTGATCCTTTGCGCCTGGCGCTTGGGTTAGGTTCCCCCACCCTACGGCTACTTAAAGCGCTCCCTGTCGGCAGCGTCGTCTACCCAGTGGCGGCACCTGTCGGTAGCGTCGTTAAACCAATGCGGCGAATAAGTCTCCACGAAGGGAAACTAGTGCTATTTTGCAATAAACAAATAATCACTTGTTTCAACCAAAGAAAAATTGTATTACAATTTTTAGGTATTTTCGAATTGAAATTATTCTTGTACATTATCTTTTGAAATGCATATTTTTTTTAGCAAATGATCATTAAACTTCATTACTTTATGGAAAAAAGCTCACAGTTTGAGCACTAGAACACTTTTTCTCAAAAGTTTAGTGATTTGTCATTCGAAAAATATGCACTCTAGAAAAAAAAACCACTGCCAATTCTTTGGTACGTAGCTTCCTCCAAAAAAATGTATAGTTCCAGTAGATAAAATATTGTTCAAATACACAGTATATCGATGATTTTCAAAAATACTTTTAATCTTAATACTTTTACCGAAGGAGCACCTGTCACGATATCAAATCATATAATTGTCATTAAAAATTTAAACCTTTATATTTGAAATACCATAGGGTTCTCATACCCCCATAAAATCATGAATTTTCTTAAAACATTCTGAACCTTAGTTAGCGAGTTATAAGGTTTAATAGAAATAGTAATTTTCAGTTGAAAATTACTAATATTACATAAAATATCCGTTTTGTTTTAGTTTTTGAAATAGTTTGACATTTATACAGAAAATAGATATTATCGTTTTTATTGACATATTTTTTTTCAAAACTGTCACCCTATATACCGTATGCAAACAACCGCAGGCGCCCTTCACTCTCACTCGTGCTCAATCATCATTTGAGTCTGAAAAAACCAATTCGCTCCTTGTTGTGCACCATGCTTATTATAATCAGGGCATCGATAGCGCTCTTTTTAGCCTGCCTAAAAAAGCAGAATTTTCAAATAAATTTCGAAAATTTTTTAAATTTGTAAAATTCTAAAGATTCGCTCCTAGGGAAAAAGCATTTTCGCCTTAAGATATATGTATATATGTGTGTTTGGGTGTGTTTATATGTACATATACACAAAAAGACTGAAAAGGCCATTCGCCCATGCTTGAAAAACTCGACTTTTGCTCCACTTTTTCGTAGGGGAAAAGCGCGTTTTCAATGCACGTGTTATAAAAACACTAATTTTGAATTTATTGTACAAATCATATCATCAAAAAGAAGCAAATATATTCTTCGGAAAATGTCCATAAAATAAACAGAATCATGAAAAAAATCCCGGATTCAGAATCAGAAAATATATTATATGCATGTCTGTTTGAACTCAAAATAATGTATGTACGTTTTCTAAATTCTGGAAAAAACCTTCCGGGCCATATTAGCCGGGAAAAACCGTAGCATCGGAACCTAACAGCTGTAATGAATATTAATTATGCGGGCGTTAATCCGACGCTGCTCCAGGTAGTAAAGATTATCCGTCGCTGCAGGGGTCCTAAATTCGGTGTAAGCGTCATTAGCCCCCTCTACCTCTCGGGGCACATATCTGACGCTTGGATTAGGTCGTTCCTAAGGGTCGGAGACTGCGTACGGTCATTGGTATTTTTTTTTTCGGTAGTATAATTCACTAAACTCAACGCTATAGCGCTCTGGTCTTGATTTTTTATTAAAAGCTTCATTCTCAAAGTTATAGAGAACAGAAAAACAGTGTTTTTAGCTCTGACATCCCCTTAATTAATTTAAATTATTTGTAAGTGTTCAAAGATTTTTCTAGAAAAATTTACGCTCATTTGAACTCATTTTAAAACGATAGAAATGTACGTACGCATGGAATTTTAATCATTTTAGCACAAAATTATGGATATCTTCACTTTTTACTCGAAGATACAGGGTCTCTGCCATTCTGGGACCCATACAGGAACTTTTGCACTATAAAAACCGCTGCCAATTCTTCGGCACGTAGCTTTTATTTTTATGTCCCCTAGTAGATAAGACAGGTAACTGTGAACAGACAGTCCACTTGTAGACGACATGGTAAGATCCCACTTCATAGACACCAGAAAATGTTACGAGTGAAGAGTGTAACGAAAAGTGATGGACCCCGAGTTTGAACCGAGATCCTCTGGCTTATAAGGCAGACGTTCTGTCGTCGCGCCATAGCCGCCACCGCATTGCACACTTCTACTCGCTCTCTTATAGTAATTTGACACCCGTGACGTGTATCCACACGTGACACGTCTAGGACCCAGGAGGATCGACGCCCCCTTCGATGCAACGCGCGCAGCACTGCAGAATTCTTCTATTATCGGCACGTGTCGCTCGGATCCTCGTGATAACTTGTTGAAATTTGAAGTTGAAATTTTGAGAAAAGATAGATCTTCTGCTTACCTCGGCTAAGTTCTTTTTGCAGCTTATAAAACCGATTACTTTAAAAGGTATTATGATTCAAATTCTTTGTCTCTCACCCTGTGTACCCTCTGTAACTGAAAATTACTATTTTTGTTAAACTTTATAACTCTCTAACTTAAGTTCAGAATGTTTTGAAAAAATTCATGATTTTATGAGGTTATGAGGACCCTATGGTATTTAAAATATTGAGGTTTAAATTTTTTCATAAAAATTATATGATTTGATATTGTGGCGGGTGCTCCCCCAGTAAAATAATTAAGATTGAAAGTATTTTAACAATTATTAATATACTGTATATTAGAATAATTCAGTCAAAAAACGACTACAATTAGTCCCTATTTTTAAGTTAAAAATACTTGAAAATTAGACATGTGTGCTGGTAAAAAATATGGTATACTCTATGAGGGAGGAGCCCTTCTGCTTCCTTCTGTGTTTGCAATTCTAGACCTCATTTGCAGGAATAAAGTAGTTTTTGTAAGACATGAACGATTTTCGCGTTTTTTTTTTTGACCTAAAATTAGGGACAAAAGTAGTCGTTTTCCGACCAGCAGGCGCAAAAGTACTTTTTTGATACAGTGGGCGTAATATGCACTTTTATGCTCGCTTCTTGTGCGTTCTATCGCATTTTCCTCTCCCTGTATCAAAAAATAACGTTCGATACATGTGCGGAAAGTTGATTCTGCACTCGTGAGATTGTGCGACAAACCTCCCACTCGTGTAGAATCAACTTTAGCGCACTTGTATCGAAGTATACTTTTGCGCCCGCTAATTTCGAGGAGCGGACGCAAAAGTACTTTTTGTTGGCTGCCGACTTTTTTTGCCTGTTAATGAAATTTTGATAAAAACTGTAAATTTTGAGTTTGTGAGGGTTTTCAAAATTTTGAAAATTTTTGAAATAATAAAAATTTTAAGGATTTTAATAAATATTGATACTTGTGTTAATTAATGAAAATATTAATAAACAATAATACTTATATTTTTAAATATTCATGGCTGTATAGTGGCCGTGTAAAAAACAGCCAATTTACTCTTGCTTTATAGCCATGAAAAACGTGAAAATCCATACACGCGTCACAAAAACTATAGTGTGTACCAAGGGCTGAGCGGAATTTTTTACCTCGCGTAGTTTAACTTCACACTTTAACTTTAAAAACCACTTTTGAATATTTTTCAGCGTTTTTTAATTTTTTTTTTTTAAAACTTGTTTTCTAATTTTCATCCCTAAAATAAAGGATGACTACCAAGTGGTTGTACCTATAGAACCCTGCAAAATTAGCGCACACCATCTTAAGGGGGACACCACTTTTGAAATTAAAATCAAAATTTTTCATTAAAAATTTATATAAGTAATATGCTTATAAAACTTTTTCTATGAAATTTAAATCAAATCCCCTTATTCATACCATAACTAATGTACTTTTAAACAATATCCTAGAGTTTGAGCTCATTTGAGCCATTCGTTCCTTTGGAATCTTACGGTAAGTGAATTATGGACTCCCTACTATACGTAGGTATTATAGAGGTATATAGAAGGTCTAAAACCATCAAAATAAAGGTAATTATGTCTAAGAATAGTAATAAAAATTTGGTTCATTTATATAAGTATTTCTAAATTTTTAATGAAAAATTTTGATTTTAATTTCAAAGGTGGTGTGCCCCCTTAAAGTGTGATAGAATCTTGTCTCAAGATTCGATCGCGCTAGAAAATAATAAAAGTGCAGGTTAAGAACAGCACGCAAAAAGAGCCTTACCCTTAATGGCACATGTGAGCAGACACCCACGCTAGAACACTATCAATTCCTGCTGAATCGAATACTTTCAAGTCGTCTAGGATGGCTGGTTATTAACTCGAGAGCAGAAATGTTTCGTTTTTAAACTAGCTCCGAGATATCTGGTTCTTGATCCTCGAAAAATGAATCTGGTTCCATAAAGATTTTCTCGACTAGCTGCTTTTTGAAGCGATTTTTTGGACTGGCTGCTTTTTAAAGCGCTTTCTGTAGTAGTTACTTTCTGACGCGCTGCCTGGACTAGCTGCTTTCCGAAGCACTTTTTGGACTAGCTGCTTTCCGAAGCGCTTTCTGGACTAGCTGCTTTCCAAGACCATTTTCTGGAGTATGTAGCTGCTTTCCGAAACGGTAAAGAAAAATTTTGAACGCGCACTTTTTTAATGCATTGATAATAGTTAGATCTTAAGATGATATTTAAGTTTTTGTATATTGTATAGGGTTTAAAATTGATTTGCATTTTACCTAGATAATGTTTGTTGTATCATATAATATACTGTGAAAATTTTATAAAAAACAAACAGTTATTCTTACTGCTATACAACATCTAGACGTAGTTCTAGTCGTAATGGTTTTCTCCAACTGTTTTTTATTAGTTTCTTGTAAACTAATTTATATAAATCAATAAACGAATTCAAATCCATATGAAGAAAATCATAGAAATCTTGTTGAGAAAATAGAAAAGGAGAGTTTAAAAATGCTCCATAACACTCCGTTAAAGTTGGATGCAAATATGGTTTTATCCACCATCATCTAATCCTTCTCTTGCTCAAGTCTTCCAGTAAAATAAATATAATATTTGTGCCAATAAAGTGCATGCAACTATACGCATTTTTCGATTTTTCTCATATGTTCGGTGATGCGCTAGACCTTAAGCAGACGAAATTTGTTTTAACAACATCACTATATCTGTCTAGTAATTGCAAATTATTTAGATAGGCAATTTAATCGATATTCCTATTGGTACAGAACGGAACACGGGAACAACGGAAAGAACGCAGAAATCTCATTAAGATTTTGAATTGAAATAGGTACTACATGATAATGTCTTAATAATAGTATATTTCGATACAAGTGCGCAAAAGTTGATTCTACGCGAGTGTGAGGTTTGTCGCCCGAGCGAAGCGAGGGTGACAATCACACGAGTGTAGAATCAATCTCCGCACGCGTGTCGAACATTATTTTTCGACACAGGGGGCGAAAAATGCGCTTTAGCGCACACTTTATTAAAAAAATAATTTCAGAACATACAAAATTTGCAATGTTTTATTGTCATCACGTCAGGTAATTGCATATAAAATTAAATTTATAAAATATGCTGCTTCCATAGAGAAAGTTTCAACTATGATGGAAGATCATCGCACATTAAGTCTATATTTATTACTTTGCAGATATTTTTATTTGCTACTTACTGTATTATAAAAAAAAGTATTAACATCTACAAAAATTAAAATATTCTGAAGATCTTGATACAACTCATTTTCTGAACTTGAAGCATTTGTCGATATTGTTGTACCAGCAACAATTACTTTTGCTAAAATATCTTAAAATTCAGAAGTTATCTTCCTTTTTTATAATACTTGATATACCCTGGTAGAAATGTAAGCCAACCCTTTGCCAATTGGAGTGCGTTGGCCAACAATTTCACAAACGGTTGGGTAAAAATGTACCTTATTTCGACATTTATTTATCAGGTTCATTAACTTATAAAAATGTAAATATGTTATATGACTTCAAAATTTTTTAAATTTTCTAAAATTAACATATTTTAAAAAATTTTTTAAAACATAATTTTAAAAAGTTTCCAACCTTTTGTTAACGGTGCGCTTATATCGACGACAATCGTTAGCTTACGGGGTTGCCCGATAATTAGTAACCAAGTCATTTTGGTTGGATTACTTTCTACCAGGGTAGTAACCATTTTTTTCTTTTTATTCCTTGTTGGTGTACTTTTAAATGCTTTTCTTGGTTTCCCAGGTATCTTTAACGGTGTTAGCATCATATAATACTTAAAAGATCAATGTCTTAATCTTCATTTGACGTAATTTTTTACATATTGATAAATTCAATAGAGATGTTACTCATTGAATTTATCAATATGTAAATCAGTTGATATACCCTGGTAGAAATTGGCCGATTTAAAATGGTGAAAAAACTAAGAATTTGGTAGTTTTCTTTGTCAGTTCTTGTTACAAGATGTAACGCTTTTTATCCTAGTTCTTTGGCAGTTCTTAGATCGAGCTGTTTTTGAAAAGTAATGCCCAAGATAGTTGGTCAAATGATAACGTTTACTTGGCTCGGTTGGCTAAGGCGCGCGGCTATCCTTGTGCAGGGCTCGGGTTCGAGTCCCCGGTCGCTCGAAATTTTTCGGATAATTTTTCGCATGCAAATCAGTATTCCATATACTTTTATTTAAAAAAACTCGAATACAAGCCTTGGTCTTGGGCGCTGTCATCCAGATCGGACGGGTGGGTGCCTATCACCATTATACAGCGCGTCCTCAGGTCGCGGATGAAGGAACAGCCCCTGAGAAAGAGGTTAGCTGCGATTAAATTGAATAATAATGTATCAGAACCCTTCACGATATGCGATTGTTTAAAACAAGGGGATGGACTCTCTACGGTGCTATTCAACTTAACGTTAGAGTATGTCGTTAGAAAAATGCAGGTTAGCCAGCTGGGCGCAACGCTTAATGGAACAACGCAGCTACTAGGCTACGCAGATGATTTGGATATGCTGGGGGATTGTA